>NC_134597.1:15361250-16570000 GCF_037038515.1 Microtus pennsylvanicus | reverse complement strand
CTTTGACATTTGTTTTTTTCTCAGTGATGCACATATTTCCCCCGTTAGAATCCTAACAGTGTGCACTGCTATCTCTTCTCATTTCCCCATCCACAGTGAATTTAATAAGCATCTGAAAAGGCTTATAATTCTCACAGTATGCTAGAGAATCTCCATGAGGGAGCCTAGAAAGCTTCTCCAATTAGCCTTCAGATATGATGTTGTTATCATAAAGATGAACGCTAAACAGAACATGGCAGACCCCTCACTAATGGGCCTGGTCAAATTCCATTGGGGTGATAAGATTCTAGCACAATAAAATAGTGAAATAAATCAAATTGATCCTTGCAGGGTTTGCCTTTGATTTTACAGTCTAGATTTTTAATTCTTAAAGATGATTTATTTTTAGTGGCAGAGACTGATTGAACCCTAGTCCTCACTCACACTAGGCAAGCATTCTGTCACTGAACTGTTTCCAGACTTTTTGTTGCCTTCCCTCTTGAAACAGTTTCTAAGTTGCCCAGATTGTCCTTGAACTTGCTCTGCAGCCTAGACAGGTCTTGAGCTTGTGAACCTCTTGATTCAGTCGCACAAATAGCTGGGAATACAGGTTTGTGGCAAGTGGTTAAGGAGAATTCTTAGTTTTCAAGAGGAAAACTCCTCAGGAAGTAGCGACCACTTATGTACTCCTGTGTTAGTTTATTGGGCTGTTTACCCCAGACAGAATTTCATCTGTGTGCATTGCTGAAGCCAGAAATACATGTGCAAAGGGCAGGCAGGGTTGCTTCCTTCTGAGGGACTCTTCCGCTGGTCAATGGTGGTCTTCTCGGTCTTCCCATGCTCTTCCTCTGTACATCTGTGTCCTAATTGACTGCGAAGACTTTGATCAGACTGGATTTGGTAGACCACCCGTCTGACCTCATTTTATCCCATTCACCTCTCCTATGGCCTATGTCTGAACTTACTGAGTAACTAGGGGTTAGAAGCTCAGCACATGAATTTGATGGGGATGATACAAGTCCACCCAGAACACCAAGCTAAGAATAATTAAGATGAAACTTTTGTTGATATAATTTTAGGATTTCAATAAAGTCCAAACTGGCCTCTAACTCACAATCCTCCTGCCCCACCCTTTCAAATTCTAGTTAAATATACTAAAGATTTCTCATTGCTTCTTTTCATTGACATAGCGAAGTGAGTCCTTCCCAGGCAGTGAGCCTTGTACTAGATATTTCAAACACTGGGTGTGTCTACTGTGAACTACAGGGAGATATGGAAGTTTAGAGAAGTCAAAGAAATTGCTTATTACGACAAGAATAGTGCCCACACATCTAGATTTTCAGTCTTTCCATGGGGTTATACCTAAAGCCAACCAAAGCACATCAGAACCAAATTAGCCTTGTTTCAAAATTCCAAGGCAGTGTTCTTTACTAACTAGATAATATTGTAACTAAATAGGGTTCATTTCCATATGTGTAAAATGGAGGAAATAACAGCACCAGAAGGCTTAGGTGAGATGTCAGGTACTTATTATTGGCAATGAGAGTGTAATAAGAATGAATGTTGGCATCAAAGTATGAGAAAGATGGGGGGCAGCAGTTTTTGTTTGTCTGTTTGTTTCCAGTGCACATTGAAACTCATTAGCACACAGATAAACATGGTAGAAGTTAGAAGTTTCAAAGCCGCAGCAGGCTTTCTTCATCCCCATCAAGCCAGCTACCACAGTGTGCTGCAAGCCTGAAAAGCAAAGCTCTGGCTGGAGGACCTAAGCCATGACACCCCGCCCCACTCTGAGCACTCCCGCCAGGGCACCAAGGCTCCATAGTGGATAGGAGAGCCATATACAGACTGGTAGACAGGGCCTGCTCCATCACTAGCAAGCAAGATATTATTCTTTAATGTAGGCCCTAGATAGCTGTCAAGACACAGGCCTGAGAAGAATCTTAATCTTCAGGCTAATTTATCCAAGTGTTTTCATTTATGAAAGGCAGAAACGATAAGAATCTAACTAAAATATCCAGCCATGATTTTAAGGTTGTTGTGTTGGTGAAAAAGCTTAGCCGGAAGTAAGCTGGTGTTCTTAGTAAGGACATATACCTATCTTCAAAATGTCAACTCACTCGGTGCACAAAGCACAGTTAAACAGTATCATCTATCACATGGTTTTTCAGTCATGTGATTCACACTCAATCTTTATGTGCTTTACATAATTCAGTTTTGTTGAATTATTAAAGGAAATAAATGATTTATTTTGCAGGACAGCTTCTGTTTCAGAAGGCTTAAATCATCCTAACAAATATCTGTGGCTGTCTATTGAGCTGACAAATTGTCTCTTATGAAAACTATTGCCCTACACTGGTATGCAAAGCTACTGGTTGGTGTAGTAGTCAAAGATGAAAAAAAATGTGATCATTAAACACTAATGTCAGGTAAGCACTTACAGCAATAATCAACTTGGGCAATACAATGCTAAAGTAACTAGCCCCTACCCCCCACTATTAAAAAGAATTTAAAAACTCTATGACCTTATGGGGATCTATTAAACAAACCGCTTTATCTATTATTAAGTACCGGGAAAGTAGGCCTTTATTCCTTTGTTATACTCTTTTAAAAATCTTTATAAATTATTTGTTTTTACTTTATGTGTATTGGTGTTTTGACTGTGTGAGGGTGCCAGATCCCTGGAACTGGAGATATAAATAGTTGTGAGCTGCCATGTGAGTGCTGGGAACTAAACCTGGATCCTCTGGAAGAGCAGCCAGTGCTCTTAACCACCGAGCAATCTCTCCATCCCCATTCTTTTTTATATATTTTTAAGCCTGCAGTGACTTGAACATTTCTGTTGGGCACAAAAGTACGTTCACATTGGTCAAATAGATGAATGAAAACCGTTGTTTCGGTCGTGATCCAGCCTTTAATGACTTAGACATCTCTCCAGCCCTAATGCTGTGTTGTTTTTTGATTACCCAGCCCCGCTGTAAATCTGTGGAGCCTCAAGGTTGAGAAGTAGGGTTCTCGTGACGTCCCCACATCTGTTAATGAGGCAAGGGGCAGCTAAGCTGGTCATATGCAGTGGAGACCAGAGAGATGGCTAATGAGAGTTAGGTCATGATGAAAATCTCGCTCAACAAAACATTTCTCCATGAATCTTGATATGATTATAACAAATGAATGTTGTTCAATTATGCATCTTAATTATATTGGCCATACACAGCCAAATTGGTGATGGGGTAAAAATAAATGTATTTTAAGCAACCCACTCTTAATCACACAAAATTGGCAGGAAAAGAAAAACAAACAACTGTGTAATGGCAGGTGGATTTGTCACGTTTTCCTTGGATGAAATGGTTTGACTCTACTGTCATTTCGTTGGGCCTGTTGCTGGAGGAAGGCATCATGCATAAGTCACTTTTAACTGGGGATAATGAAGAGAAACAACTCATGTCTTTTTGTTTACCTCAATTATTAAGACTGACAAGCAACAATGAATTGTGTAATCTTCATGGGGCTCATGTGTTATTCAAGAAATATTATAAGTCAGTCACACTTCAAAATTTTAAGTACCTTATTGTCCAAGATCCTACATAACTCTAAAACACTATTGAAAAACTTACTGTTTACCAATGGAATAGAATTAAAGACCCAGTCATAATTCCATACCTAAAGACAGCTGATACTTTGACAAAGAAAACAAAATATGCACTGTAGAAAGAATAGCATCTTCAGTGAATAGTGCTGATCAAACTGGACATCAGCATGTAGAAGAAAAATGTATGAAAATAGATCCATATCTATTACCCTTCACAAAAATCAACTCTGAAAGGATCAAGGACTTCAATAATATAAGACCAGACACTCTTAAACCTAATAGAAGAGAGCGTAGGGAATAGACTTAGATGGACTGGTACAGGAGGAGTTTCTGGACAAGACACTGATAACTCAGGTAGTAAGTACAGTTAATAAATTGGAACTCCTCAAGCTAAAAAGCTTCTGTACAGTAAAAGCTTCTGTACATTATCACCCGAGCAACATGGAAGCCTACAGAATGGGGGGGGGGGATCTTTACCAATTAGATGCCTGCTAGAGAGTTAGTGTCTAGAATATTTAAAGAAAAACAACAACAAAACCCAAAACCAAAAACTGAACAGAAGGAAAACAAAAACTCAGTTAAAATTGGTGTATCAAACAAAACTGGTTTTCACAAACTGAAGCCCAGATGGCTGAGAAACACAAAATAAAAATCTTTCAATAACCTTAGCCATTGGGGAAGTGCAAATTAAAAGCACTGTGAGATTTCATCTACACAAGTCAGAATGGTGAAGATAAATAAAACAAAATCACATGCTTGTGAGGATGAGCATGCAGGTCAGGGGAGCTCTTTTGCTGGTGGGAGCACAAATTGGAGAAGCTACTATGGAAGTCGGTGCGAAGGGAGGTTCCTCACAAACCTGACGGTCAGTCCACCACAAGATCCTGTTACACCACCCTTGGGCAGAAACACAAAGGACTCTGCTTCTTGCTGCAGTGATATTATTCATTCATGGCCATAGCTGTTGCATTCATAGAAAATAGAAATTGAAAACGACATAGATGTCCATCAACCAACAAATGGATAATGAAAATGGGGTACGTGTCCATAGTGGTAAATTATTCAGCTGTTAAGAACAATGAAATTGATCTCTATAATCACAGAGGTTAGGTAGATAGAAAGAGACGAGGGGATTTTCCAAGGTGAGGAACTAGAGTATAATGCTGTAAAGAGAGGGAGGGGAAGCTGGAATAGGTAGATTAAGTGGGGAGAAAAATGCGAGGGGAGGGCAAAGGGGGAAAATGGGGAGGGACAGCTAACATTAAAGGTCTTTTCTGTTCAACAGCCATGGTTAAGAATTCTCTTTCAATACTGATTTTTCTGTTTCCCTTTCTTTTTATTATAATTTTTTTATTGAGATTTTAATATAATTATACCATGTCCTCTTTCTCGTTCCTTCTTCCAAACTGCCCCAGAGTACCTCCTTTCAATTTCATGGCCTTTTTTCTTTAATTGCTGTAACACATATACACATATATATGTATACGTGTATGTATGTGCATATATAGAATATATTCTATGTGTGTATATGCATACATATATATGTAGAAGTAAGTGCATATATAGAATATATATTCTATGTATGTGCACATATATATATATATATATATATATATATATATATATGATGTTTGCAAAGTGACCATTTGGTGTTGGATAAACAATTGGTACACTCTTCCTTATCGTTCTAAACCTTGACACACTCATTAGTCCTTCCCACCTAGTAGCTATGCCTGCGACATCTGCTTCTTTCTCTGAATTGCATTTTTCTTTCAGACATTTTCCTACTGGTTTGAACTTTGAGATGTTTTCAACTGATAATCAAACCAAGGTTTGTTTAACTCATTTGTTGCTTCCTTTTCTCCACCTGTAAATTCGTCATCCTTCTAAACTGCTTCACATGGTGAGCACAGAGGTCTGCTGATCCACGCTTGTTAAAGTTCTACTCAGAGTTTACGGAGAGGCAAGGATTCACTTAGAGAAATCGAATTATGATTAACATCCTAGTTTCTTCAATTGGGTTTACTTTGATTCAACATAATTATTAAGACACATCCCAAAACAAGCATACACAAACCCAGATGAAATAACCACTTGGCTAAAATTAGTTTAAAGTCAAGTTTAATAGGTGTCCCCCACTTACCCACGACATCCTCTGTATACACAAATTTGTACAGAAATGGATTTTTAACATGTTTTGCCTCTTGTCCCCTCTCCCCTTGAGAGGTCATTCTGTGCTTTTTCTACTCAACATTACTGAAATAAAGGAAAATGGCCAAACTTTGAGGTGTAGAGGGCCTGGCTCTAATGAGCAAGGTATGAGGTGTAGGAGGTCCAGCTCTGCTCGTTTGCCACTGAGCGAGTCTCCTGGTCAAAGCTGTTTCTAGTGAGATGAGCTGCTTTTCAAATCTCAACTGATTTGTGTCTTGTTCCTTCCCTCCAGGTAGGCTTGCTTTTCCAAGTATGGTCTTGGCATTCACTAGTGTGAACAGTAGGGAAATCGTAGTAACACAAGGAGATTTGATGAAGCTACTTGGAGAACCTACGGGAAACTCCATGTTTCTTGAGGCTCTAATTATCCGATAATTCGCAGGGGTCTACTCAAATCCTGTTACCATTATATCTGATTCACTGGAGAAAGAAAGCTCAATGTAACATGTCCCCCAAAACTGAGGCTTGCCAGAATTAGGACTCAGACGTCTGCTTTTCTTGTAATAGAGTGTGTTCCACCCCCACTCCCCAGACCAGGTTTCTCTCCAGCTTTGGAGCCTGTCCTGGAACGAGCTCTTGTAGACCAGACTGGCCCTGAACTCACAAAGATCCACCTGATCCTGTCCCCCTAGTGCTCAAACTCCTCCTCAAAGCAATAATTAAAATTGTGGATTTCCATCGTTGAGGATTTGAGGTTTTCATATGAATTAACGGTCTTCAGGTTGGTAAGAGCACAAGGGACGCTCTTTAGTGAGGTCTCACTTGCACGTGATATACACTGCAGGTAACTGAAGCACACGCAAGCATGGGCACCAGCACATCTCTGTCCTCACCTGCACAGTCCTGCCTCATTGTCAGCATGCCTTCAGCAGGAGGGAAGCAAGAGACCTCCGGGTTTGGACCACAGGGATCTCACAGCAGATGCTCTTGGGGAAAAATGGATACGCCTCATTGTGTTTCCAACACAACTGAGCTACTTCAAACTAACAGACAGCTAGAGGGCCTCAAATATAAACATTTTCTTCCTATCTGCCTCTTCTCTGGCAACCTTGCCAGACCATCCCAGTCTGGATCTGGTGCCTGCCTCTGGGCTTCTCCCTGCTGTTGCAGTGATCATGTTTCATCCCATTGAACACTTCTCTTCATGGTCCTCCCCCTTGAAATCCAGCTCTTTCAGGGATCAGGTTGTATTCTGCTGGGGCAGATTCGTAGCTCGGCAAACATTAGATGAATGAGTGAACGGTGTGACGTCACACAGTCTGACCTTTGCAAATGATCTTTCAGGCAGAATGGACAGTTCAATATTTCTCAGGCAGGCAGCAGAATTAATAGATAGCGCTTGATGAATACGACCCACTTTCATCAGGTGGAATCAGAGCCAGGCTCACATTTCCTGAATGCCATTCTGAGGATCATCCCCTTTCATGTCTACCTTCTGTCCTTATCCATATGTGAAGTTATTGTCTGAATAGCATTGGTAACATAATATTTAGCATTGCTATAACCTTGACTATTTGATATGTTAGGAAGAGAGGCAAACAGTTAGAATTTCATATATTATAAAAAAAATAAAATATTATTTTTTCCTACTTTGCATGTATGTAGTGTAAGTGCGGATGTGTTTGGTGTGTGTGCACATGTATATACGTGTAAAATATACATATATGTGCACATGTATATATGTGTAGAAGCCAGAGGTTGATATCCGATTTCTAGTCAGTAGAGTTAAGTTGTCTTCACCATATCCTGTCTTTCACTCTCACCTGTTTCTTACATTCAGAATTTTTCCATGGACATAAGCAGGTTTGTATGTATGCATTGGTTTTTATTCTGATGGGATTGCTTGATATGTGGTTTATATTGGCTTTGTCTCTCAATGTTGCAGTTTGAAATAGAACAACCTTGGTCTCCCTGGCACTCATATCCTGTGAAATGGAGAACACTCAATGTTGTATATAAACTAAATCAGCATTCTGGTGAGGAAACTAGAGTCTGTGAGCAATGCCAGTGTGGGGGCAAATGCGAGTCCCTGAGTGTGCTGATCAGCACAACCCAAGACTGAGAGAGGCACTATGGTCAGCCCTGTGCACAGCCCTGTGCACAGCCCTGTGCACAGCCCTGTGCATCCTGTGGACTTCTGCTCACGCCCATCACCTGTCCATACACTTTGGTTCTCAGGTGTTAGGACAACGTATCTTTCTTAATAACAGGAAAGAAAATGTCCCCTTTGCATGATGCCTTACAGAGTTGCTAAGAACCAGCTTCATAATCAGTAGATACAATATTATGGGCTCTTTATCTTTTTACCAACGAAGGAAATGAGCCTAAGAAAAAGCCATGCCATTCTGCAGTGTATTTGCATTTATTGCTTTTCAGGACAACAGCCTGCGACATCTTCTTGGAATTGTGCCCAGTCCTCTGGATTCTGAGGTTAGAATGAAATTCTGGGTAAAGGGCTGTCTGGTGTGACAAGTGTGATTGTTCCTGCTATACTGCTTTAGTTCTGAGAAGTGGAGGATACATGGACCAAATTGGTGCAAACAGACACAGTCACGGTGGCTCACAAATTTTACCACTGAACCCCATCACTGAAAATATTAATTTTCTAAAGTAGACAACATTTTTAATATCTGCCTCATAGAGTGGTGAGTACAAATAATTAGGAGTTTCATTTATTCAATAAATATTGATTGATTGATGACATGGGGGATTAAAACCACGGTTGTTGCATATTTTAAGTTCATATCATTGAGCTCGATTTACAGTCCTACTAATATTCATTAAACGATTGTTATGGATCACAACCTGCATGCATCAGGGAGGCTATTGTAGTGAATCAAACGTACCTCTAACCCTTATGAAGCTTAGAGCCTGGGGGATCAACAGTTCCTTACACAGAAAAAAAGGCTCAGTTAATATTGTTGACAAGTTTCTAAAGCATTGCTTTCTTGCTCTCTCTTTACAATTTAACCAAGATCACCTCTCAATGATTGGCTATGTTCTCAGTCTTACACATCGTTATACTTCTGTGGAAGTGAAGAACACCATCTATCTTCCTGCCATGGACCGCCCCCATTCACATTCTTCTTAAGCTAAATACTAACAGAAAATTTGCCATGCATTCCATACTATGCTGCTTTAAAAATCAGCCTTTGAAATTGGCCTGCCCATATGTGAGAGCTTACACATGGAACATAAGGATAAATCCACCTGATAAAAAGCACTTTGAAAATCTGGTTATGATTACTTACTTGATGTCAACCAAGCATCTCAGTCTATGTGCCAATTTCGCATGTCTGAGAGTTCTGCCAGGCTCTGCCTAGTCAGAGCATGCCTAGCAAGAAGAAACTGCATGTCCAAGAAATCAGCTTAGGAGCCTCAATAGAGGGAGTGCCAGCCTGGTGAGGTCCGTGTGAGACCTGCCCAGGAATGCGAAGAAAGGTTAGTGAGGTTAGAGGGTAAACACAGCACCACACACTTGGTAAGTTCTACAAGGGAGTCTTGCATGCAGGGGCATTTGGCTCCATGTACTGAGCTGCAGATGTCTGTTTGAACAGCGGTGTCTGCTAGAGCTACAGCGGTGAGGCTGTGTGCTCCAATCTCTGCTGGAAAAACGGCAAGGAACTGGGTCAACACAGCACATGACTTTAATATCTTCCATCTGCCAGATAAACTAATTTGGAGAAAAAATGAACATGTGAGCAAGAATCATTAAAGTTTTTTTTGTGATAACATCTACACATGTTTCAAAAAGCCGAGCGACAGAGAGTTAGTGTTCCTCTCACTGCGAGAGGGCAGAAGCTGCTCTAGCACATGCAGACTTTGGTGCTGCGGATGGCAAGAATTCCAGGCTTCCCCGGATGAACGCAGAACCTACCTTCCTCCCTCGCAGGCACTGCTGAAGTTCTGGCTTGGTGAGGATGTCATGTTGGCATTTGTGTGGCTGCCAGATTATTTCTCTCCAGTCACAGGTCCTGTTGTCTGAGCAACTGAGGCAAGGCACAATCCACTGGCCTGGAATACACAGCAAGACTCGATTTGGCTTGGTTTCTGCTGGTGAAATCACACTCTGCAAACGCAGGAGTCAACGTCACGCAACTACAGAAGATAATGTGAGAGGCCATTCTCATCTAATAAATCCAGTGGGAAAATGTATAGCCTCCTGTCAGTCAAGCAGGAGAGCAGCAGGATGTCATGTTGTGAAGTAACAGTTCCTGCTGAAGTCAGGAGTGAGTTCTGTCCCATCAAACCACAGAAGTACGAAGGAAACAGGGGACTGTGCGTTACTCAACCATTAACTTGCTTTGGAAGTTCCACAGGACTAAAGCTGATTGGGAGTCCCCAAGTTGTAAGTGGGCCTCGGACATTAATCAACCTGACACATGACCAGTTTACCAGTACGATAAGGGGCAGCTTCCCTGTGCGCAAGAAGTTTTAAATGGAAGGGAGATGCATCAGTGTTTTGACAATTTATAATTTTAAGACTGGTTATTATTCCTTCATTAGATATATGGCATGTTGTGTGTGATTATTTTCAGGGTTTTTTTTGTAGCGGTGCCCTCAGTTTGCTCCAAGTGTGGAAGAGCTGAGTGGTGTGTGCCTTGTGAGGACGCAATGGGACAACGTATTGCAATTAGAGCATGGTGGTCATCTACCTGTTGCTGTTGACAGAGTGTTTCTGATTTTGGATTAATAAAGAATTTTTTTTAATCACACCCCATTTACTTGTTTTGTGGGGGTTGCACTGTGGAGGCTGCCAGCAACTTTCGGGAGCTGGTTCTTTCTTCCCGCTGTGTTGAGGCAATGGGGTCTCATTTGTCTGTTACGTGCACTACTGCATTGCTTTCTCTGGGACAGTTAGTCTGGAGGCTTCTGGAAAATTCTTCTGTCTCACCTCTCATTTCCATAGGAGTTCCAAAGTTACAGCCCTGCAGCTTCCGACTAGGCTTTTTACATGGGTTCCAGGGACTGAACTCGGGTCGTTAGACCATGCATCTTGTGCCTGTACCTACCGAACCATCTATCTCTGCAGCCTCAAGACAAATTTTAAATAAAACTTTCTACCTTTTCCGAGTCTGATTTGTGGGGCTGTTTGCAAAGTCTCTAGTGTGCTATGGATTGCAGTGGAGAGATTTTCCACTTTCAGGACATGAATATAGTACCTATTATATTCACGACCTCAGGGGTGTCAGAATTGTGTATGAGGGTGTTGGTGCATGTCAGAACGGTTGTAAATAATAAACTACAAAGTGAAATACAGTGCAGGGCCTTTATAGATCTGCCACGGGAAGGGGGAAAAAGCACCAGCATATTAAGAGGAAGAAGCTGGCAGGAAAAAAATAAAAGGAAAAGGACAAGAGGAAGTTATGAATTGCAAGAAAGGAGAGGAATGTACACGAAAGTAACTTTAGCAAGTAGAGTATGAACTGAAGTGGGAACACGCCACTCAATTTTCCTGAAATGTAGGAATATATGCTCTTCTCGACATACATTTTTCTTTTCCCTTGCTTTCAAATGTAAAAGACAATCAGAAATTGCCTTATTCAGTGTCTACACACAAGTATTTTCAGCTTCAGGAATGCTCACCATCACTATTCTCTCCTTGGCAGACCATTATTATTATTATTATTATTTTAGCATACTGTTATAACTTCAGGCATCAAGGATGGATCCCGGTGAGGTATTAGGTGCTTCAACATTAAAATGTCACAGGAATATAAAAATAGCTTTGACATGCCAGATGTATTTAAGGGCTTTAGCATATTAACTTATTTACCCCTCGGAACTATCTTGCCACCTCTCCAGCTGGAAGTCAGGAAAGTGAGTAATCTGTTGATTTTCATTGAGAAGGCAATGGAACAAGAATCTGGGTGAAGCAATTAGAGCCCACACTTTTAATTATAAACCTAAGTCTAAGAAACAAAAACATTGATATTCAGATTCTAAGTTACCATTTATGCATTAGAGATCGTAACAGTATCCAATCGGTACTGTAAAATTGAGTAAAAATGTCTGTGATGGTGAACTAACTCATGCTGTGGAGATGCATAGGTCCCCAGGCTCCACATCCTCCCATTAGCATGTGGAACTCAATGTTGATTGCAAATCTGACCCAGAAAGCTTTTGAAATCCTTGTACCTAAGGTACATACTGGCACAACATTAACTATGAGATTTAACCATCTATTTTAAAATATTTTCAGATGGTTCTACAGTAAGGCCAAGGTTACAGCTCACTGTTTCCCTTGGACAAATGACTTGATATTTTTATGATTGAATTTACTACTTTATAAGGAAAGTATGTATGCACCTGCCATGGTGCCTGGCGCGTAGCTGCTCATCAATAGATTTTGGTCCTGTGTCCTAACCACAAGTATGCCATGGTGGTTCATTGGAAAGTGAAAACAGAATTCTGGAAATTTCACTGGATGGACTTTCCTGAGAGATGAGTTTCAGAAACATTGAAAGCATGATATTTTTGTGAACCGTGAAGGGATGAGCCTGTCAGGAGTGAGAGAGAACTGACTAACCTCCGCATCAACTGCACACACAGGGAAAGCCGCATGGAGGTTGATGCCACAGACTGCGGATGGAGACAGAGAGGATAGTACTATTGCTCAAAGATGAAGGGGACACAGAGGGCTGTCAATGGCAAAGAGATGAGATTTGTCTCCAGAGGGTGTGCAGATTCACCTGGGATGGAGTTGGAAAGGGAACTCAGAGCTGGTCCTTACCACACTCTTGTTTCACAGATGCAGTAAACGAAGGCATCAAGAAGTAAGTAAGTGAAATGAGTTTAATCCCAGAGCCGGATCATAATCAGGAATCTCCAGTTTGTTGATTTTGATATCACGTTAGGCTACCTTAGTACAGATCACCAGTTGACAATGACATATGATCCAATAGTTCTTTTGAGAGAACCTCATTATCTGATTATCTTACTGGTTTTTTCCTTTAAGTTTTAAAAAGTTAATTTAGGGGTTGAAGGGATGGCTCAGTAGTAGTTAAGAGCACTGGCTGTTCTTGAAGAGAACTTGGGTTCAATTCCCCGCACCTCCATATGGTCTACAACCATCTGTAACTCCAGTTCCTGGTCTCCACAGACACCAAGTATGTACCCGGTACACATCCATGTAGGCAAAACACTTAATCATGTAAAATAAAATAATTAATTTTTTGAGTTGAATTTATTCAGTGGCTGTGTGTTGTTGGTAACGACAGTGCTTGATAGTTTTCTGAAAGAATGATGGTGTGTTAGGGAAGTGTCTTATTTCTTCCTTTATTTTTAATCCCTGTCATTCAAAGAGCGTCACATATTCAGAACACTTTTGGTCCTTCAACCTTTCTGATAGCTAACTTTCCACAAACTAAGCCTCTCCATGGCTACTTCTGCTGTGAAGAAAAGGTGGTGAGGCTGAGCTGCAGGAAGCAGTCAGGCACGGATGCGCTGAAGCCTTACACACACTGGAAAAGGCTTGATTTGGTACCTGCAGACTTGGCCTCCATGTCACGAAGTATTACATATTTATACAGCCATGGCTTTTCCTATTTTTTTAATCAGCTAGCAATGCCTTTATTTACTGTGAGTTGAAGTAGCCCATCTGTACAACATCTGTGAGGCTGGGATTCTTGGCATCTTAGATGACACCAGCTCTTAACTAAAACTGTCAAAAGGAGGAGGGACATAAACCCTAGGCTATGTATTTACACGCTGAATGAATCCAAGCTACAACTTTCGAAATGAAGTATGATACATATTATACATACATCCCGAGGAACAAAGCTGTCTTTTAGAAAAGTTGTTTTCTTTGTATTTTGAGCTCTGGGCTGAATGCAGATGAGATTTCAGTCACTTGAGTGGATCATGTTTTTAACCTTTCAGAACCACAATGGACATAAAATCATGTAAATACCAAAACAAATTTTGTTGCATAATCTCATAAAATAAAGATCTTTTTAGTGAACAAAAGCCTACATTATAAATGTTTTTTTTTGTTTGTTTGTTTTTTGTTTTTCGAGACAGGGTTTCTCTGTAGCTTTTGGTTCCTGTCCTGGAACCAGCTCTTGTAGTCCAGGCTGGCCTCGAACTCACAGAGATCCACTTGCCTCTGCCTTCCGAGTGCTGGGATTAAAGGCGTGCGCCACCACCGCCCGGCTACATTATAAATGTTAAGAGCACTAGAGTTCTGTCCCACTTTATTCCAAAAATGAGCTATAGAGAAATCTTTTCATTGTTTATATAAGATGATTTGAACTTTTTTATTTAATGATTATTGTATACATACTTCTTTTCTCTAATTTAGAAATATTACTTTTACTTTATTGGGCAATTATTATCTTATTTACAAGAGAATGGAAATCACTTAAAGAATAAAAAAGAAATACAGTATTTTAAAGATATTCAAATTAGAGTAATTGATAAAAGACAGTTTATGCATTATCATATTAGAGGTAAAAAGAATGGATCCAGTTTTGAAATTGTAGCACACTATTAAAATAGCTTCATGGGCCAGGGAATGTTCAACTAAACACATAACTGCTAAGTAGATTTTGTTCCAGCATCATCTACCATGACAACTTCTCCCTTCACACCGAGGAAGTCCTGTTATGAAAGATGAAATTATCTCTGGGAACACACAGTACCTTCTAGAAAAATATTGTCTAGAAAAAATTGCCAGTATTTTAGAGTCTCTCTGTCTCTCTCCCTCTGCCTATCCTCCTGATTGTGTAATAGATTTCTGTGGAAGGAGGAAAGGTTTAAATTTTGGTTTAGTTCAGTAAACCATTTTTTTCTTTACTCTCTATTAGACATTGGAAGACAAGTATGGACAATTTATGTTCTCCAGAGATCTAATCTAGAGAAGCCATCAGTAAAAACGTACTACTCATGTGCCCTTGACGTCTTAGCATATACACACTGTAAAATGTGCAGATACTCCTATGCTTATATATTGTGTCCTTCGTAAAACATGAAAATAAAAACTGATTAGAGACAGAGCAGATGCACATATATTTTCATCTCTGTTAGCTTCCTTGCCAGGACTACTCAGTGCTGTTCCCTCCTCTTCCTGGTATATATCATAGCATTCCGGAGACCACTGGTCTCAGGCACACTTGAAAGGGCATACATCCGAAAAAGCAGGAAGTCGGCTCTGTGGTACTACCATGCCTGGATTGCTCTGGGGACATAGAGAAGCTGCCCTGGCAATGTGCTGGAGAGAGGCTGGCTAGAGAGGAGGGCGTGGCACCCGATGATGGGAAATGTCAGGAAAGCATGTCAGGTAGTAGAACAGATCGGTGAAGAGCTGGAAATCCCAAAGCAGGATTATCAGCGTAAAGTGAATGCAGGAGGGAAAGAGGTGGGAGGGGATTCCGGGGAGGAAGTTGTGCAATTTCAGGCTCTAAAGCACAGCAGTCCGGCAGTCCGTGTGGAGGCCTTCTCTAATGTGGGGGTCTAGCAGTGTACCAAATCAAGTCCATGCAATTAAGTATCAGAAGGCAGTTTCTCCGGGACGCCCTCCTGCACCCGGAAGTTCAGACAGATGTTCCAGGGCTCAGCTGACGCGACTGCGCACTTCCCAGGCTAGAACACACTGCCTCTCCTGAGCAGCCAGTGTCATGGACTTAGCGTGGAAGAGCTTTGGACTCCGTTGTTGTACAACCGCGTAGAATTAAGTTGTTTTATGATTGTCATAAATTGTCAACTGATCCAAACGATACGGAACTGGACACATAGGTGTCTTCTTTGAAGGTTGAATCTGTGTCTCCTTCAGCAGTCAGACACAGATCACGGCGTCTGACCCTACTTAATAGGCCAGTCCCTCCCTGACTGGAGTTTATTATATAGAACACATGTCCAAGAATGGGACATACCCACGTCTGCTAACTGCATGCCAAATTGCAATTTGCCCTGCCCATTTGCTAAACACATTTCCCATTCCAGCAGCCTGGTGAAGTTCACAGCAAGGCGGGAGCAGCTGTTTGGGCTCTCTCCGGCCTTTCTGAGGAGCGGAATCCTGGGGTCAGGATGGAGCAGTAACCAGGGCAGTTGAAGAACACATGCCCTGAGTCCTTAATCTCAGCACCCAGTTTAGCTCCTGCTGGAAGAATACTGAGAGGAGGACTTGGAGAGTGGAGTCTCCAAAGTCTCGTTGCAGATCTGCCCATGGCTCAGGCAAGATTTAATGCTGCAACCTGAGTCTGATATCCTCGTTTCCCTCTTCGTATGAATGCTCAAAATTTGAGGGATATTTGTGGCCATTTCCAATCTCTTTTCTACAATGAGGAGGAATTCTTTAAAACTGGATATTTCTTGTCTATCCACCATGTGTGAATTATGAATAATTTGCCCAAGTATGTAGGGACTTGCTGTAACACCAAAAAGGGGACTGGGGATATTTATGGATGAGGGTGCTTGCTCCTGGGCCAGTGGACCTGAGTTTGTTCCCAGAAACCCACATGATAGAAAGAAAGAACTGATTCCTGCAGGCTGTCCTCTGACCCTCTTGTGCTCTCTCGCTCTCTCTCTCTCTCTCTCTCTCTCTCTCTCTCTCTCTCCCTCTCTCTCTCTCTCTCTCTCTCTCTCACACACACACACACACACACACACACACACACACACACGATAATGTAATAAAAAATACAGTGAACAGCCAGGCGGTGGTGGCGCATGCCTTTAATCCCAGCAGAGGCAGAGGCAGGCAGATCTCTGTGAGTTCAAGGCCAGCCTGGTCTACAAGAGCTAGTTCCAGGACAGGAACCAAAAGCTACAGAGAAACCCTGTCTTGAAAAAATCCAAAAAAAAAAAAATACAGTGAACGAAAGCCAGCTTCCTGCCCTCATGAAACTAATATTTTGGGAAGGATGACAGTCAACAATGAATTACAGATTTAGCTGAATCATAGAGATTGTGGTGCAAAAGAAGCAGAGAGTTAGGAAATGAGTTAGAGGCTAAGAGAAGGCTCCTAGCAGATTGACCACCAACTTGTAGTTTCTAGACGGCTGCAGGTCAGGAAGGAAGCATGCAAAGGGTTTGATTAATCAAGGGTTTCAAATATAAAAACAACGCATTTACATTTATAATATGCCTTGCTGTTTATGTGGGTTGAAAAGGAAAACCCTTCTTTAACACAAGGGTAGACTAATTAAGCACATGCTTGTCTACTAAGAGATTGATTTCGGAGAAAGGATATCCATGTAATCACCTTTCGTGTCCCCAGATAGGCAACTCTCTATTTTAGGCTGCGAAATGGCTTCAATGTAGTCTGAAGAAATAGGCTGCAACCCACAGGCTTCTTCCGGGTTAATCAATAAGCCACAATCCTGCATTAAAATGAGAAAGAGATTAGCTATCACATCATTAATAGATCCCTTGGTAAAAAACATAAGCAGTAAGATCCAAGGCAGAGTCCTGGAACTTACTAGCTGGCCAGTGTAGCCTACTTGGTGAGTTCCAGGGTCACCTACCTGGTGACTCCTGAGGTTGTTCTGCATGCATGTGGCCACACATGAATGCCCATCTGCACACATACATGTGCACATGAAGAGATATTTCACACTTGAACACACACACATGCACACCCACTCACATACACACACACACACATGGATTTTTTTTGTGACAAATGAATTTCAAGGATGAAAGGAATACAGAGTCAGTGGGTGTTAGAAAAGGGCCTTATCCCCGTAGTTGGGAATACTGTGTGCTTGTCGTATGGAAAAAGAGAACAGTGAGACATTGGAAAGAGCTCACTACATTTGGGAATTTCAGATCGAGCCAAACCATGAACTGTTACGTGATCTAGCTTTCTCATTACCAAACTGTAAAGGGGAGAGAAAGGAGATAAAGGAATTGCATAAGACCTCAAGTTCTGTGGCAGGCTGTCTTGTGTGCCTGCACCACAGCCACCCGTATTTCCTTCCTACTTTCCTTTAACTGTTTTTGTTGATGTTGGAGGTAGCTATGTGTCCCATGTTTAAAACTAATCTATTTCCTAACATTTCTTGTAGATAAAACTGGTCACAGGCAGAGCTTTTGTCCAATTTCAGGAGTGGATTTCTTCTTAAAAATGACAACAACAATGAAACAATTTTTAATGTTTTTTTTAATTTAAATTTATTTACTTTGTGGGTCCCCATATAGACGTGTATGCCACAGGACATGTGAGGAGGCCAAGGGACAGCTTGAGAGGGAAGTTGCCTGGCAGTTTGAGGGAATTGGTTCTCTCCTTCTACAGTATACATTTCCCAGATTTGAACTGAAGTCATCACTCTTGGCAGCAAGCTCCTTATTCTCCGAGTCACCTCAGTGTCCCCCGGAGTTTATGGCACCCTGCCTTTCAGGACAGGATTATGGCAGCTGGAACAACTGTTATGGGACCTAAGGGAAAAGTCACAGCTGTGATGATACAGTTCCGCCTTCCCTGGTCTGCAGCCCCTGCTGCTGGGTGTTTTGGTGTGTACGAGTCAAAGAGAGCTTGCTTCAGTTTCTATTAGCCGGGTTTGGGGTCACTCACAAAACAGCTACATTTGACCTTACGAGTTACCATCCCCAAATCTGTCCTGTACCCTATAAGCTCATCAGGAGCTCACTAGGCCCCGTTTCTAGGTTCAACCTGTTACCAGTCTCTCTTCATTTTCCCTAGCATCCCACAAATCCCCAGGCCTTTGCTTAGACTGTGTCCCTCTGACTTCATTCTCTTCCCTCCTGACTTCCCCTGATGCCATATGGACCTGTGTATTTGTATTTATTTATCATTGGATTTGCTTTGACCTCTTCATGGATCTCTCTTGTCAGCCCTCTTGCCCGCCCTTGCGTCTGTTTCCTGTATTGTTGCTAAACGCCTTTCCCACACACAAATCTTATTAACTCCTCTTCCTGCTGGAATGCATTCTCTAGACTGCATGGCAAGTATTGGCTCAAAGAGCCGCTGGTTTGTCCAGGGTACCTTTCTCTGTCTCTCTGTGTCTTTACTTTCATAGATGCCTGCTCCCCTCCACTCTCATCTCTTCTGAGTAGCTGGCTCTGATGCTCGGGTGTAGGGTGTGTGTGGCATCGCTCATTTCTTATTAACCTATGGTCACTTTCTTTATCACTTAGTCCCTGGCTGTGAGAATGGGAAGGCTGACTTCTATGTTTACAGTTTCTGTCTCTATAGTCTGCCACTGGGGACACACAGATAAGCAAGTGTATAATGTTAACCTTTAGATGCACTGTTGGGGACATGGAAGATGTGGTGTGTACCTGTGTGCTCCTCAAAGCGACAGTCAGGTTATTGTCTTCCAATTGTGAGGAGAAATGATAAAAGTAAGTTTAGCTGGTAGTATTTCATCTTAAGGTCTTTAAAAACAATTTTTTAAAAAGTACTTCCATTTCTTTTATTTAGGATGTCATAAAATATGACCCCTAAACTATAGAACACAACAAAAATTAAATGATGCTAAATGAAACGCTTAGAATATTGTTGGAGAATATTGCTTAAGTCATCAGAAAATGAGTGCTCCAGAAACAAAGTAAATTTTACTTTTTCTACAAAATCCATCATAAGGGCCTTCTGAGAAACTTTCAAGGTGTCCTGTAAGATATGATATTCCATGAGAAGTACTGTAAAATGAAAAATTTAGATTTGGAGATCTGCCAGGACTTTGATTGAAGTTCTTCTGTGAGACTCAATGTACAGTTTTGATTTTGAAACCTTTGTTTCTTTTTGGCAAGAATATGTTTTTCTTAAGCACATACTGAAAAATAAGATCATATGTCCCGAGTTGAATGTTGCTCAAATTTCAGATGCCTATTAAGGAAAACTACACCATAAATAAGCATAACTTGGGGCAATACTTAAATGAATATGGCCGTTTATATACTTAGGGTATGTAGAGTTTTATTGTTATAAAAGTTCCATCTTCACAAATAAAATAAGAGACATTAAGTAAACATACTTAATTTGTTAAATATGCATCAAGCAACTCTTCTGCTCCATGAGCACTGGAAAGAGTATCAATTGCTAGCTGGAGTTTCTAAGATGCCTTCCTCATGGGAAAAAAAAACTAACAAAAGCTCCATGTTCTCCATTATGAAATGAAGCATAATGATAACAATAATGATAGTTGAAATCACTATGCATTTCTTAGCATCCTCTATACACCAGCGCACATACTAGGTAATTTATAAATACTGTCTTTTTTTCCCCTCATGACAGTTTATCAATTTAGAGATAAGAAAAGAGGAATGCTGTGTGAGGTAGGGTTTGAACTCAGGTCTACCTCATTTTAGAACTCAGCTGCCTCACCTCGGCATATTGATGATGTTCCTAAAGATAGGGTAAGATGCTACTTTCATCGTCTGAGTTGAGGCTTTCTGGGAAAGGCCCAGTCCTTTTTCTGTGGTGACCTGCTTTCACCTGAACCCCATTTAGTATTTGGCTGGGTCAAGATTCAGCTATATATGGACTCAGTTTGATATATATTAGTCTACAATGTGAACTCATGGCAACAACCATGTATGAATTAGCATGACTGTGGGCATGTGATAATCACTTTAAACGTGGCTCCGAATTGAAAATAATGTCAATGTATGGCATCAATAAAAAGGAAGAGATTCATTCAACGATGGGCCCCAGCTCCAGCTAATAGGCCATCAGAACAAAGACAAACAAGAAATAAAAGTAATTCTGTCTTACAGACAGCCTGGCATGCTATAATTCCAACTTGCCAGACATTAAGTGCCATTGGTGCAAGAGTGGCATGAAGATTATAAGGGTAACCAACCACATTCAGCTTATTTTGGAGGCCTGTGCCACAAAAGAAAATTCATGCATGGTACTATTAGCATATTCCAAAGCCCATGGCTTAGGAGGGCCTAAGTGGGGGTAAACTACTATTGCTGTATTGCTAAGTCCCTATGTTTTCAAGTTGCTTCATATATATATATATATATGTATATATGTATGTAATATATATATATATATATATATATATATATATATATATATATATATATATATATATGCTTCTACCCACTTACTAATATTGTCCTCAACCTCGGTCAGAGATGCTTTTCCCTGCAGTGGCTTTTATTGGTGTAAAAGTTCCAAATTTACAAACATAACAAAAGACGTTAACTAAGCATGCTTAATTTGTTAATAAGAGGCTAATGCAGAAACTTACAACTGGTCAAAGGGCTGAGAACAAGTGATAACTGAATACTCCACCTAAAGGGTAGATCTGTGCCAAATCCCCTCCTAACGCTTGAGGAGCATCACAGAAGAGAAGGCAGAGAGGAGGTAAGAGCCAGATGGCAGGGAAGAGAGCTGTGGATGTTGTCTCCTGGACATGACAGACCCACTGCATTCGTGAACTCATAGCTAAGGTTACCTCTATAAGACTTGCACTTCTTATAGAATGCTTGAACCCACACAGTGAAGAACCATCACAGGGCATGAGACTACTGTGTTTCTTCCCTAAGCAAGTGCCAAGGGACTATAGCCCTACGTTGTATTATGAAAGTATTTTAAGTTGGTCCACAAGAACTCAGGAGGAAGGGAAACTGAAACAAATTACAAGCAGATGAATTCATTATTTTCCATTAAATATACTAATATGATGTCAATATTTGGAACACTTCTTCGTGTTTCTCATGCATTCCACACCTCTGAACTAATACGAAGTTTTGTTTTCAACTTAGACCTCAAATCAGTTGAGATGGGGGTCCCTGTGGTCCTGAAGGCTGAGGTCCACTCTGCAAAGTACACTGCAGTCCTGATGGAGAAACATACATGTGTCTCTGGGCTTTGTAGGATTTAGACTGGAAAATCTGTGGGTACGGAGCTTGTGAATGACTAATGCTTCCCACTTCCCGGGATCTAGAAACCCCAAGGAAGGCAGCCTTTCTTGTGGTCGCTCAGCACTTTTGGTTTGGGTTCCAGCTGGAATCCAGAAGGGCAGATATAAAGGCAAATGAGAAGGAAAACTGAATTTATATGTTTGGATATCTGAAAACGCTCAGCCCCTTTGGATGCATGAACAAAGCAATGCTGAGCTGGAACTGAACGTGCTGCTTTGCACTCACTTGCGCTTTGAAGAAGTGGGGTCTGCTTGGCAAAAGTCAAAACAATAACAACAACACAACAACATCAAGGAAAGGTCATTTCCGATTTCAAAGAGCAAACCTGCTCTTTGTACATTAAAGCTGAAATATCAATGACTGGAAACAGCCTGTAGGCCACAGAGATGTTTCTAAAGACAGCTGTAGGCCAATGTGTGCTTACCAGTAATGGTGACAATAAACATAACGGATGTTTTCCATATATTAAATAATAACCAGTCCTGCCCAGGAGACATGAATTAGTCATACTAAAAATACTTGCTGTTATAAGTACTTCAGCTCTTACTTTTTTGCTAGTTAATTGTCCAGTGAGCAGGCAGGCTAGATTGTAGTCTTTAAAATTGTGGCTTTAGTAGGCGAGATTCTGGTGAGTGGCACCAATAGAGTTGACTATTTAATAAAATATGCAGTTACACTAGCTTTGGGACATTTGGGTATTTTCCATCTCCATCCATCAGGGAGCATACACACATACCAACACACTTCTACACAGACACATGTGATGGTCTTGAGGCATGAGGGACTTTAAACTTTGGTGCAGGACAATTCTGTATTCTGTTGATTATGTTTTAAATAAACACTAATTGGCCACTAGCCAGGCAGGAAGTATAGGCGGGACAACCAGACAGGAAGTAGAGGTGGGTCAGTGAGAACAGGAGAATTTTGGGAAGGAAGAAGCCCATTCCTCCCCAGTCCTGTCCAGACACTGAAGAAGGAAGATGTAACCTGCCCTGCTGAAAAAGGTACTGAGCCATGTGGTTAACACAGATCAGAATAATGGGTTGATATAAGTTATAAAAGTTAACAAGAAGCCTGAGCTAATTGGTCAATCAGTTTATAACTTATGGAGAACTCTGTGTGATTTTTCTTTGGGATGTAATGACCGAGGGAACTGGGCAGGACAGAAACCCCAACAAGCAGGCCCAGTATATTACAAAACTTGAAGACTTTAAATTTTAAATGTCTATAAGCAAGATTGGCTTTGCTTCAAGTCACAGTGCAGTGCTGACTTCTTCCATGCCTGCTTTCAGAAACTGAGGGATGTTAAAATGTCAACCATAGAGTGAGGGAGCCTCAGGAAGACCCACACAGAGAGAGCCACCTGCTGCCAGATGTCATGTCCTGTTGAGTTCGTCACAGACAACACTGGCTGTGAAAAAAAGCAATTTTTCCACTGTGTTCATAGAGTCATATGATGTAAGTGTGATACTAGAATCAATTAAATATTTAGTATAGCTACACAGCTAATCAACATCTTTGAAAGGGCAAGAGAAGATACTGGGAAATTTAAACAAAAGCATCTTCTACAGATATTTCCCAACTTAGACAGAGACAGTACTATTTAACATAGGCTAGCATATTTATATGGAACCAACTAGAAGCAATAAGAACCTAAGCCCATGAATATTTTTAGGGAGTTACATTACCTTGACTCCCCAAACGTGGCTTATAAACCATTAACTGCTTGATCCCTAAGTAAACCTGACTTCTGGTTCTCTAGTCAAAATTGTATGGCCCTCTAACTAGAACATATTCTCAAACACTACATCTGGATAATAACTGAGCTAAATCTTTCCCAAAAGGACAGTATTTCAAGCACTTTTTCTAAAGATCAGTAAAAGGTAAGCTGACTAGAAAGCTCCCTCCATGTTCAAGTGAGGAGTCTTGGTAAATCCTGCCACTGAATTAAACAGTGTGGACAGTGGGACACTGTGACTTTTGTCCTTCTCCCACTGGAAAGGGAGTTCTCCATCCCCAGACTTTCCCTTCTCCCTTCTCTCTCCCCCTCTCCCCCTCTCCCCTCCCCCTAACCCCACCCCCATATTTTCAACTTTTGCCTGGCGATCTTGTTCGCTTCCAATTTCCAGGAGGATCTGTGTATGTTTTTCTTTGGGTTCACCTTGTTATTTGGCTTCTCTAGACTTGTGAACTATAGGGTTAATGTCCTTTGTTTATGGTTAGAGTCCACTAATGAGTGAGTACATATCATATTCATCTTTTTGGGTCTCAGGATAGTGTCTGGGGAGAGCTTGGGGGAGTGGGAGGGTAGAGATGGAGGAAAGGTGGATATAGGAGCAGGGATGAAGATATCTACATTAAGGGAGCCATTTTAGGGTTGGCAAGAGACTTGGCTCTAGAGGGGTTCCCAGGTGTCCACAGGGATGTCCCCAGCTAGGTCCTTCGGCAGCAGAGGAGAGGGTGCCTAAACTGTCCTTGCCCCACTATCACACTGATTATCTCGAATATCACCATAGAATCTTCGACTGGCGACGGACTGAGCTTCTAAGGTCCAGTTGAAGAGCAGAAGGAGGGAGAAGATGAGCAAGGAAGTCTGGACTGCGAGGGGTTGGTCCACCCACTGAGACAGTGTGCCTGATCTAATGGGAGCTCACCAAATCCAGCTGGACCAGGACTGAACGATCATGTGATCAAACTGGACTCTCTAAATGTGGCTGACAATGGGGGCTGACTGAGAAGCCATTGATAAAGGCACTGGGACTTGTTTCTCTGCATGTACTGGCTTTTTGGGAGCCTAGTCTATTTGGATGCACAGCTTCCTAGGCCTGGATGTAGGGGGAAGGGCCTTGGACTTCCCATAAGGCAGGGTTCCCTGTCCTCTCTTAAGGAGGGAGGGCAAGGGAGGAGGGTGAGTGGGGGAGCGGGAGGGGAATGGGAGGAGGGGAGGAAGTGTAAATTCTTGAATGGAAAAATAAAAAATTTAAAAAATTAAAAAAAAAAAGAAAGGGAGTTTTCTTTGCGGTTAGTTTTCATGTTGAGTTTGGAGCTACCTTGACACATAACATCTTGTTCTCTATAGGTCACAGGGCCGACTGTCAAGGAGAAAAGGATCAGTAAATTCACCAGAAATCTTGGGTTAAAATGTAAAACAGTGCCTGGCATACAGAAATTTCTATAGGTTATTATTATGTAATTGTTAATGATTCATTATCATTGTTACTGTTATTGTTTTTGAGTCTGACTTTTTACTTAATATTTACAAGGTTAAAAGACTGCAATTTAAAGATCACACAAGCTATGCCTTAAAAAACTCATTTAAATGATTTTTGAAGTTCACAATAAATCCTTAAATTTTAGTTTTGTGTTAAATTTCACTGAAAGAGTTTCTTTGAGTAGCATTCTCTCACATAACATACTCAAGGGATTAGTATGTTATACTTTACACTTTATGCCATGTGAAATAAATAATGATATGAAGACAAAGTATAATTGCTACACCCATTAAAAACAAGAGTCAAAAGGCAGAAAGATACTCAGTGGGCAAAGATGCTTGCTGTGCAAAACTGAGGACCTGAGTTACCCTAGAGCCTGTGTAAAAAGCCAGACACAGCATTGCACGTCTGCAATCCTAGCACTCTTATGGCAAGGGGGAGGCAGAGACAAGAGAATTTCCCAGAAGGGCATGAGCCAGTTACCCTGGCTCACCCAGATGCAAAATGCAACAAGAGACCAACTCTCAAAAATGATCCACTAACCTCTACGTGTGTGCCATGGTAGATGTGTGCACAGACTCACACATAATATCACACATGCACGCATGCCCACACTTCTAAACCAAACACTGGTCATGCCAGTTTAGTTTTGCTAAAAAAATATAATCCAAATTACATTTTTAATAACATAAATAGCTACTAAGTGATCCGCATATTTGGGATAATATGCAAATACACAGCATGTGGTTCTCTTGTTTATGAGTCTAATTTTACTCACATTTAATTATGTTCATTCTCAAACACTAAGAACTGATAGGCTAAATTTATTTTTCAGGATGTAGTGATAAATACTTGCCAACTACAGATGGCATTTTATTTAATCTACCTATTAAGTGTTTAGCATAAGGCCTGACGTAGAAAAGGTGTTTAGTACCTGTTTATTACATTAATGGATGGATAGAGATGTGGAATGCAACTCATTTCTGGCACAGAGCCCGCCGCATGGACCTCAGACACTAGGCTTAATTGCAGTACACTCTGACTAGCTTAGCTCATCTGTCATAGCCATAAACACATGGCATCTGACATGGCCAATTGCCATACTAACTCCTTCGTTAGGGATAAAACTTGTTCTTCACTTTTTGTTCTAGGTCGATAGACGCTACCAAGTATAATACATTATACTGAAAAAGAGTTGCTTCATTATATTACACATCTTGAAGTCAGAAGTTTTACTTCCTATTGAGATATTGATAATAGTTTTACATCAAATAACCTTCCACAGGTTTCTCATTGATTGACATGAGGTTCAACGACACCTAAGCTCAAAGGATGGTAAAAAAGTAAATGAATTCTGTTTCAGAAAACATACTAATTCTTTCAAAAATCAAATATCCAAACTACGAAGATGTTGTGACATCAAAGGTTTGTATTCATCTTTACTTTAAACATATACCGATAATTAAAACCTTAAGGTCTGAAGAGATGGCTCAGCAGTTAAAAAATGCTTGCTTCTCTTCCAGAAGATCTGAGTTTGGTTCCCAGAACTCATGTCAAGACAACTCACCATTGTCTGTAACTCTAGTTTTGGGGAGGGGATTCAAAGCCCTATTTTAGACTCCCTGGTCACTTGTACCCCCACACACAAACCTACAGACACATACACAAATGATAAATGTAAATCTTTATTGAAAACCACAAATATTTATGAAACATAATTATAACTATGAGATGCTTCAGAAGTTAAGAACTTATTTCAGTTCTTAATAGCTACATGGAGCAGCTGACAGCTACCTATAACGCTACACCAGGTGTTCTGATGGCCTCTTCTTCACTCCATGGACTTGCGTGCAGATGTATACATTCCCACACAAAGACACATATCCTCAGCACATATACATGTAATTAAGGAGAAACCTGTAGGTAAAGACTTATGGGAGGATGGTCCATTGGCTGAGGAAGAGCCCAGGCAACTGTAGTCTTAAGGACGAGACTTTTGTGAGCTCTCTTCCCGGAAGGTTGCCAAAGGAAGAGAGCAGCGAACTCCGTTTATAATAAACCAGGGTTACAGAAAGCCCCGGGGTAGGCGCTTGCACTGACTTTTTTCCAGCTGTTTCCAGCAGATATCTCCTCTCCTGCTCACCAGATGAGGAAACAACAGCTTGCAGCGTTCGCCTTTCTGAAGCCACACAGCTCCATAAGCAAACACTTAGAATCTGATCTCCGGTTTTATCTGACTTCAGACTCATGTTCCACAGACTGAAAATTCAAACAAAGCAAAGCACGCTGCACTAAAGAACAAAGGTTGTGTTTGTGAAACACTTACAGGCCAATTAAAACTCCGTCAGGGAAGACTTTTCAGGGCTGCAGATGGCCTCTCTAAACACGGACAGCTGCCTTTGAAATGCTTACAGTTGGTCAAAAGCAGGACCAGGCAAGACTAGGAATAATTTAGGCCAGAGTCACCCCCTTTGAGGAAAACTAAGCCTCAAAACACCTTTGCAGTTCATGCTGGAGCACTCGTGCAATTGCTAATTTGAATAAGGGCACATCAGAAAATCAGTTTTTAAGTGAAAATTCGAAATTAATTTCTGTGGTAGCTAGTGATTTTTTTTTTGCAATTGTCTATCATGAAGGACAATATCTGCTCCATCAGTGGGCATCTCTCATGTGTTTCCAGTTCCCAATGAAGTCGAGAGAGGACAGTCTGCTGGCTACAGAAGTTGATAGTTTATGACATTTACCCATTTGCTTTTTTCTCTATCGACTCCCTGGACAGACATTTGTTTAACATCTACATGAGCCAACCCACCACAGCCCCTGTCCTCATAGGGTTCTAGCAGAGAAAGCAGATATGTAAACACACCCCGACTGCAGAAGAGCTGAATGCCATAACGGAGATCGTTCCAGACAGTGCTGGCATGAAGGAGCACAGTTGATTCTCCTTCATAAAAGGGTGTATTGGGTTGGGCCCGACTTGTACGGAAATTCACAAGATAAGCAAAATAAAAAAAAAATGTAGGTGGAGATGTGGGAGCCCCAGAACAGCAGAGACTCTCTCACCAATGTCTTCAGAGGCCTGAGCATCCTTAATCGCTCAGATTAACTGAACCTTGTTTTATAAATTGCTAACGTTTCTTTCTGCCTGAGCTGATTAGTTTGTGACTCAGTCCCTAGCCATAAAATACACGGGACAATCTGGAACAGATTGGAAATGGATCTTGTCAAGTTGTGTTCAGGGGGCTGCAAAGAGCATGTGGTGTCAGTTACAAAACTCTGAAGCAGCCCGTTCAAAATGCAACCCGGCCACATGAGTTCCGGCTTTGATAATGTCAGTTATCTCGTAGCATGCCCAGGGAGGAGTTGGCATTTTCCTGTGGAAAATATGTTATTGTCCTTGGCATGCGATGTGAATGGAAGGATAGCTTGTTTTAATGAAAGACCTTGGGAGTCTGTGACCCTGGATAAAAAAGAAAGGTGTCTTGGAGAGATTTCAAGGTATAAGATGGTCATTTTGGCTTGCCTGAATTCCCCATGGGTTTTTAATTAGCTCAGTATTTCCCGAACTTGAATGCTGTGGCTGTGATTTGATCATTACTGTTAAGCAGTTGTCACAACGCACTGTGTGGGATGAGATGACTGTTTTATTCAAAGCCAAGTCTGGCCAGTATGTCTGCGCTGATCACTTATCTGTAAGTCTCTGCAACTACAGCCTCCAAAGCAGACGCTATGAGCCTGCCCCACGTAGCTCTTTCCATCCCAGCGGATGTCTCTGGGCCTCACCTCCTCTACGACTTGCCTCCTCTCGTAGTTGCTTCCTTCTTCCCTACGGCCAAGTGGTTTTTCGAGCTGAGCTCCAGAGTGTCACACTTGTCTGCAGTAGCCAACAGCTGTTCTGGGATCCTGCTCTCACCAACCAGATAGCCGTGCCTGCTCAGCAGAATACAGCCACACCCTTTAAAGCCAAAGGCTTGGTTTTAATCTAGAGATTTCTGCAGCTGAACTCTGCCCAGAAATGATACTGAGGCTCCTTCTGCAGTTCTTTCTTCCTTTATAGGACAGCTGTATCCAAAGATTCTACCAGGCTGGCTAACTTTGACAGGTTCAAATCCAGGCGGATGCAGCAAGAGACACTAGTACCTAATTTTGAGTTCCTTTTCCTCTCCCCAGGTAGTACTCTTAGAGCTGTGTGGGCTACACTGCAGACTGATCTGGAGAAAGAAATACCATCTCGGGAGATAAATTGTGCGACAGATCGGTGATGACATTTAACACCCGCTGTGGGATTTCATGAACTTGTGAGATTCAATTTTAAATCTCTCCCTTTTAAAAGTTTATTACATAAAAGGTAATGCAAGGATTCAGAGAAAAGCCACATGATCCCCATCGTGTTTTTCAATAAATAGATAGAAGCTTGTAGGACTTTATTAAGTAGGTGTGAAGTTTAAAAGAATGGTGTTGAAAAACTACATTTATATTTGGAAAAACTTTATATTTTTCCTAACCACGCTGCCTGCCATACAGAGTTCTACAGACAAACTCTTTTGCTTAGCCGATTCGAGGCTTCACAAGTCGCTGTCACTAATGTTGAAGTAAACTCAGCTGTGGAGAGAGGATGGCTTTGCCGAGGAGGCTGAGATTTTCCGTGAAACATCTTTAACTATGGAAGAACCCGACTAGGATCTCTGCATAAATATAATCAGCTTTCTGCCCGAAGAAATCCCCCAATGGGGCGAGTCTGGAGAGGTGGCTTAGCAGTTTAGAAAATGTGCTGTTCTTGTAGGGGAACCGAATTGATTCCCAGAACCCAAATCGGCTCTCAGCCACTAGTAACTCTACAACCCACGTCAGATGGCTTGCAACCAGCTGTAACTCCAGTTTTAGGGGACCCAACATCTTCTTCTAGCTTTCATGGGTACCCATGCATACATGATATACACATATAAACATAAGAAAAAAATTTAAATATCCCTTGGGATCATTTGTTCTGTGACAGCAAAGACAAAAACAAAAGAAAATACCACAAAGCTATATGGAAACGACTACCCATTTACTTAGCTCCTCAAGTGTAAACAAAAGAAATATCTTAAGATGACAGACATCTACTGGTTCAACTAAGACATCACTCCTAGGAATGGATAATTGGTCCTTGAATTAGGTGAGAAGTTTCTCTTCTGAATAAATAACACTATGTACAGGAAACAGTCATTATCCTGTAAACACTTATTTCTTCAATCATAGTGATTTTAATTATGTCAATAGTAAAGCCATTATCCCAACAACACACAATGTCAGTAAATTTAATATTCCATGATCATCTTCAGTACTTAAAACAGCAAAGTATACAGACAACATGTCATATATGTTAAACCATGACATTTGGGGCAAGACTAGGAAAGATATACTGTGCTATTTGTGAAAAAAAAACCCAACAAAACATTGAAAAGAAAGTTGTATTTTAATCAGGTCAGGGGAGTTTTTTATTTTATAAAATACCCTTCCATAAAGTGAAGGCATTTTTGTGATATTAATATTCACAATGCCTAAGTGCCCAGTTTGGCCTACTTAATGCACGCTCTTCGGAGAAATAGAGATCAAAGATTCTTAATGATCTGTTTGGGACTCATTAAATGGGAAATGTCAATTATTTTGCTTTGATTGACATCTCAAGGAAAGCTTTTTGTCCCACTTCTGTGTGTTCAGTTCTTCTTCTTCTTCTTCTTCTTTTTTTTTTTTTTTTTTTGAGGTAAAGTTTCACGTAGCCTACGTTGTCTTAGAAGAACCAACTACGGAACCAAGAGTGACCTTGAACTCTTGATCCTTTATCGTCCACCTCCCAAATACGTCAGCCACGTTGCATTGATGAGGTGCTGGGGATCGAACCCAGGTGCTCATGAATACCAGCCAAGCACTAGACTAACTGAGCCGCATGCCTAGCACAGTTCCTTTCTTTTTTGTTCCAGAAAAATGTTAGGTCTTGGCAGTCTGGTGATTTTGAACATAGAGTTAGAGGGGAGATGGAAGGCGATGTTTCGAGTCTCCTACAAAAGGTCAAGATGATAGGACAGTCCTAAGAACAAAAACTCTAGAGAGCTAGTATGCAAGCAGTTCCCAGTCAACTGTAGGCATGGTCTCTCCACTGACTTGGAGGCTTGCTCAGAGTAAAATTAACTCTCAACAGCCTGGCTAAACCAACAAATTGACTGGGGAAACATCAGCATTTGACTTGCTCCCAACTGTGTTTTAAAGAGCATTTTAGTCTCTGGGTATTTAACATGGAATTGATTTGAAAGAGGCATGCAGAATTCTATTCCTTCAAAAGTTTAGGAATTTGGTAAAATGTTAGCTGGAAGTCTGGGACCACTATAGCTCAATGTTTCTGAGTGGATTTTTAGAAAAGAAACCCAAGTGTGCAGGGCGAGTTTTATGTCTTTATTTTAAATCATATGCCATTCCAACGTTCATCTCAGAAGTCCTAAAAGAGTAATTTATTACGGCCATAACATAGAACTCGGTTTTCTGGGGAAAGAGCTGAAGTGAAAATACAGTGCCCCAAACTTCTAAACGTGAGAAGAAAAAAGAATAGTCCCATTTGCCTGGAGACAGACTTTCTTTGAATATCATCTAAGGAATAATCATAAACTCTTACACCACTGTGAAAAATTAACAAACAATTCAAAATTTCTCACAGGGAAAAAAGTAAAAGGAGGATGAAATAATTAACTTGTTAAAACTGGAAGCTTTGCCTCATCGACAGATAACTGGGAGTCATAAATTCCCAAGCTGCAAAAAATTTTATTTAATTCCTCTGGTTCTGATTAATAATAAACAGTGTTTCTAATGGCCTCGTAAAACACAGGAAAGCTTTGCGTGCTGGATGATATCCACAGATTTGGAAAAAATTTCAAACATAAGAAAAGTTATAATCATGGTTATACCTGTTAATTGACTCTAATACATAGTTTTGTAATGTTTAAAATGTCTATAAAATCATTATCAGGAAAATAAGTGTGGTCAGCCTTTATTTTTTCTTAGACGAATAATGAACTGTGTTTTAAAGAAGAAAACCAGTATTTTATGGAGGTGGCCTGCAGCCCCCCCTTTGAATCATCAAGATTAAGCAATGACTTTCTTGGGGTTATATTTATCTGACCAGTTGCAGCAGGAAAGGAGCATTAATGGCTGCATAAAGTTTCCACACATGTTGCGCAGAGAGAAGTATATAAGCCGCTATTATTCCTGCCTGTAAATGACTACATGTCTAGCCCTAGCCGGAGGCAGAACTGGCTGCTGGAGAAACTTGACCTGTACCATGGGCTTAATGAAGCTTTCTGTGTATGTTTCTTTCTACTTCGAAGTAGTATTGTATCCGGGGGGAAATGAGATAATGTGCCTCTTCTTGTAGGCTCATCTTGGCTACTGACCAGGGCTCTGCGAAGGGACAGGCGTTGCTAACACAGACACTGCTCAGGCTCTGTCATTTGCGGTGCCCTTATGCATGCAGCTGTGGCTCCTTGGGGGTGACCTATTCTTTGGCTAAAACGAAGCTTCCCTTTCCAGTTCATGAGGAAAGATGACAATTGAAGCATCACTACGCATGTGAAGGGATTTGAGCTGGGTGGTAGGGATCTCTGAGGAAGAAAGAGGGATTAGCAACTTGGGGAGGAGGGCCACCTTGTCTCAGGAAAGAGAGGCGAGATCTGTGATGGTATAGAACAGTGGTTCTCATCCTTCCTAACGCTGTGAATCTTTAATACAGTTCCTCATGTTATGGTGACCCCCAACTGTAAAATTATTTCTGTTGCTACTTTATAACTATACTTTATCTATTGCTACGAGTCATAATGTAAATATCTTATATGCAGGCTATCTGAAATGTAAACCCCGTGAAAAGATCATTCAACCCCCAAGGGGTCTTGACCCACAGACGGAGAACCACGGGGATAGAAGGATTTAGAGACATCATGGGCTCATACCAGCTGGCTTTGATCTTGCTAATGGTCTGCTGAGCCTTGGGGCACAGGAATGGAAGCTTGAGAAGAGAAGGAAAGATCTGAAAAGGTTAGGTCATGTCCTCTGGTGGTGGGCCAGGTGTGTCGTCTTTATTTATGATGGGCAGCAAGTCAGCAGGTCTTAAAATAGGAGCAACTAGTCTCAGAAATCAGCAAGGGTCTATGCTTAAAGGAGGGAATAATTGTAGAAGAAAAAACTGTGATCAGTGAATGTGGCACCAAGTATGTCTGGTTACTGTTTGCAAAGGTTGCTTACTGTGTGCAAAGGTTATTAACTGTGTGCATAGGCTTTTTGCAGTTCTTTGGAAAATACATTCTTTACCAGGAGAATCAACTACCTCACAACCTTGCTGTATTTGGCATCCATCAATGTACTTAACAAACCTAGTCACTGTTCCTACTGTCGTGTTCTGTCAGGGACAATAGAAAACAGAACACCTTCTGACCTCAGGTCAGCTTCCTGCTAGTTTAGTAGCTCCTGGCCCTGCCTTATTTGACAGGAGTGTCAACAGAGTTCAAAAAAATTCAAATGCTACTTTGCAGATTTTGACCCGTACCTCTGTACCCTAACCCTCACACAGCCTTGCTAACCACTGATGCCAGGTCTGGCTCTCTCTATATTTATCTTTTTGTTTTCAGATCCTGTGTGTGAGATGGGACAGTCTTTTTCTTTCAAAAGTCCATAGTTAGAAGTGATGATGGATATATTAATTTGCTCCACAATAGCAACTATTTTAATATGTGTATCCTATAACATGATGCTCTAGATCTTAAGTATATGATAACACTTACTAATTCCAAATAATATTCCTTGGCTCCCCCAGCCATGGATCCTCTAATGCAGAATATTGCCGCCCAGAAGGAGCCATTGTCTCCCAGTGGGAAGCAGAGCATAGCTTCACATTGTTTATGCTAATCTTGCCACTTTCTCATGTCCTTAGTGACTGGTCACTATTGCTGTGGCTGGCTCCTCTGGGGAAGACATCAGTATTAATTCCAGCAGAGGCACAACACAGCAGCCAAGTGCAAACCAGCAAAGTTCTTTGATCTTCAGCCTGGTGCATTCCTTGGGTGGCCAAAACATTGGAAGGACACACTAAAAGAGTATGTCAGGTCAAAGGTCATGTTCTGTAGAAGATTGCTGGGCGTATAAAGAAAATTGCCTCCTCTTGATAATATCTGGATACTCAGTAAGAAGAAACACCCCCAAATCTATCTAAGCCTTCTAGGGACAGTTATTACCATATAACAGATTTTTCTACATCGACACCCAATTTTATTTATACTCAACACTTCACAATGTTTCTATTTTACCTAACATTAAATATGTTCACCACTGGTGTAAGAGAAGATGGGTTTCTTTTGGGCTCAGGCCAAGGAAAAATTCTATTCTTAAAGCCAGGATATTTATTTTTTTCAAATAAGGAAAGCTAAGAGCTACAGGACAAATAGGGAGTACAGGGAGGAAGAAGGACAAAACCAAACAGAGCGTCTACTTCTTTTGTTCACTGAGGGTGTTTGTGATGGAATTCAGAAGCTGGGTCTTGGCAAGAGTAGCAGGGAGGGCATGGATGAGCTGCCACTATCTAGGTATGTGAAAACAAGCCCAAGAGCTGCGAAGAAGGCAACTTCTGGAACATTCGTTTTTAAGTAATCCCTTTCTGTAAACTTTTGGTTCCCTGCAGTAGCAGGGGAGACATCTACAGTCTGCAGTTTGCTTCCTTAGCCCCTGGTTCTTCACTATCCCCCTGCTCCTCTCGCTCCTCCTCCATCTTTTATCTCAGATCTCATCTTGCTAGAAATCTGAATGTGTATCTACCTGAGGAAGAAATGTCCGCATGTAGAATATACTATGCTATTTTTCGGTTCTTGACCTTGCTTTGCCTGCACTCTTGTCACTGATTTTCTTTAACATGGGCATTCTCTTGTGTGAGGCCGTGACGCTGAGTGTCTGAGAGAAGCTGAAAGGCTCTTGGCTGCTGTGCCTGCGGGCAGGACCCCACCTTCATGTCCCTTCCCTCCCCACTCAGCTTCCCTGTGCTGTTTGTTCTATTGGCTTAGGAATCCTGCACTCTCCAAATCTCCACATCGAGTTGGTTGCTATCAAACCATCTATTAATTCCATTTACTTACTGATAACCCTGCCAAGTCCCAATATGAGTTAAGAATGTGAATTAGGTCCTGCCTCTGTTTTCAAGAAACTGAAAGAATAAAATTCTGGAGAAGGCAGCCAAGCGCACAGCGTTCAAGCACAAAGGTAGATTCTTAGGGACACACTGGAGAGTTAACTGAAGGTGCACGCACAAGTCCACAATGGCTGTTCAGAAAATCTGCCTTGCTCTTTTTTGATTTTCAGATTCCTACATCACTTCTTTTAATTTTAAATCAACATTTTCCACAGTAACGCTAGTCCTGAGAGAGGCTCCGTGAAAAAATGATTTCATGACCAATTAAGAATAGAGAGTGTACACATATAACCTCAAGAACTCGGAGTTTTCACCAGTAGAAGAGCAAAAGAAAATTAGTTTCACGAGGGCGTTCCCAATGCTATGCACTCCCTCACCCTTTCTAACATCATAGTTGAAAATTCACCCTCCTTCTGGTCACACTTCAGAAAATTCTCCTGTAATTAGTTGGCTAAAGGCATCTGGTGATGATATTATGAAAAACCATATGCATTTTTAAAATACTATTTTCATTATCTTTTAAGAAGAACCTTCATAATAGCTGAACTGTGAAATGCCTGGAGTTGTGCTGTTTAATATAGGAGCCCCCAGTCACATGTGACAGCTAGACACTTGAAATGTGGCTGCTTGCCATAAGCGCTATTATAGTAAAAAATACACAACACATTTGGGAGATAATATGGAAAGACTGAAAATATTAATAGTTGTATATTGATTGCATATTGTGATATCATATTTTAGATTGACCAGTTTAAGCATATGTTATTAAAATTAACTTATTTCTTTAAACTTTACAAATTACATTTATGCATTTCTTTATTCTGTGTTTGTGTATGTGCGTATGTGTGTGTGCAAGCCTGCGAGCATGTGCATGTTAGGATGCATGCGTGGAGATTAGAGCACAGCTTTAGGGAATTAATTCCCTTCTTCCACCATGTGGGTTCTGGGAATTGAACTCAGGTTGTCAGGCTTGGCAACATGCCTCTCACCACCTCTCTCTCTCTCTCTCTCTCTCTCTCTCTCTCTCTCTCTCTCTCTCTCTCTCTGTGTGTGTGTGTGTGTGTGTGTGTGTGTCTTCCTCTCTCTCTTTTAAATGTGGCTACCAAAAATTTTAAAATGGAGATGGAGAGCTGGCTTAGTGGTTAAGAATACTTGTTGGTCTTGCAAAAGACCCAGATTCTGTTTCCAGAACCCATGATGGGTCACTCCCCATCACCTGGAACTCTAGCTCTAGGAACTCGAATACATTTACCCAACACCTGCAGGTAAATTAAAAAAAAAAAATTATAAGATTTTAAAAGTAAAAATAGAATTTTTAAAATTTTTTATTTTTTAAAAATGTCTAAGACATTTTTTTAAAAAGATTGTATGTGGTTCCTAATATCTTTTTCCTGCAAAGTACTGTTGTAAAAGAAAGAAACTGTACGTTCTCATATTTAAAATTTTCCTAAAACTCACAAAAAGAAAATATACCCAATGAAAAATTTTAAAGCATACTTATTGTACTTATTACCTGAGTTAAGCTAGCTGGTGAGGTTTGAATTAGGCAGGGAATTGAATCTTTGTCCAGACTCTTCTGTCTCACTTGTGGCACTCCTGGTTTGGGTCCCCATTGTCACAGGAAGCCAGTGCCATGCTGATAACGGCCTCATGAGACTCTTGTTGGCTTCTTCTCAGCAACCCAGCCTTAGGGAACAACCTTGAGTCCCCCTCGTTCCTGCTTCAGAGCCTGCTTCCCATCGCATTTCTTTCCATTGCAGTATGTTTAGGTCTGCAGACTACGGAGTTATTCCCTGGTATTTTTTAAAATCTGTATTTGCTAAATCGACCATTACTGTTTTTTATGATCCAGAATACCACTATTCCTCAGTGGGTAAGAGAGCAAACACTAAAAATCCCAACTTTATTTTCATTATATAGAAACGTACTTTCTAATTTGTGCCTAACTCTGAAGGACCGAGCCATAAAACTGGGAAATACCCGACAGAGATCTCATTTTTTTTTTCTGTTACTGATGGGAATGAACAAGAAATAAAATCACCTCAAGAAGGTCTGATAGACCCCTGAGAATCATCCTGGCAACATACATCTGTGAAATTATGGCAGTGGGTGAGTGTAGCTTACTGCCTCAGGACCCGGAAAGGAGATGGAGGGGCAACCCTTGAGCACAGAGAAAGGACACCACGCTTTTCGGAATCCCAGAAACTACTAAGGAGACTTCACGGAGAAGACGTGAGCAGCGTTGGGCAGTGCTATCCATAACATGCATCACGGAAAGTAAGGAACAGCACCATGGATAATCTACTGCAGGTGCCGTCAATCCAGCTGGAAGCGGCCTGCTCTGCTCACACCCGCTGACCAGAGAGAGTTGCACGGAAAATGGATCAGATACACTCATGGCTCATGTAGAACCAGCTTCTGCACCCAAGAAAGTTCATGGAGAGAATTATTAACATTGGGCTTTCATTGACGAACCTACAGAAAGCCTCAAGAGAAATGTAGGGCTTACAGTATCAAGGAGTTGGCATTTGGACAATAGACGATTAAGGCTTGCAAGCTGGTCAGGTGGCTCGGCAGTCCTCTGAGATGTCCCAGTAGGCAGATGCCAGCCTCTGTAGTATTGCAGGCTTGAGGGGAGGTTGTCGTTGGTTTCAAAACAGGTCTTACTGTGTAGTGCAGTCTGGAGGCACTTGTGGTCCTCCTCCTGCCTCAGCCTTTTAGGTACTGAGATCACAGGTACGGAGCACTGTGCTTGACTATTTTGCTTTTTCTTTCCTTTACAGTTAAAATATTGTTTTTGCTCATTTGTTTCACTGAGATGGGTCTTCTTATAGATCAGGCTGGACTTGAACTTACAGTATAGCTAAGGCTAGCTTTGAACACCTGACGCCTCTACCTCATGAGTGCTTGGGTCTCAGGGATGCTCCCGGCTTACTTCGTGCTCCCTTCCTTCCTTTCTTCCATTTTTTCATTCACCTCTTCTTTTTCCTGAAGAGCTGGGAATCCAACCTCACACATGCCAGGCACATGCCATGTCTCATCCTCCCCCCTTTTAAATGATGACGTAATCTGATAAACCTACCATGTATTTTACACAGTAACTTCTCTGCTCAAGCACTATTTGTGCTGGCTAGTTTTATGTAACTTGGCGCAAGCTAGTGTTGTCCAAAGGAGGGCACCTCAATTGAGAAAATGCCTCCCTAAAATTCAGCTGTGGGGTATTTTCTTAATTACTGATTGATGGGGGATGTCCCAGCCCACTCTGCATGGTGCCATCCCTGGGCTGAGCAAGCCTCCTGTGAGCACCTCTTCATGGCCTCTGCATCAGCTTCCTGTCCCACTTGGGTCCCTTGTCCTGACTGACACCAACGCTGAGCCGTGATGTAAAAGGATAAACCAATAAACCTTTTCCTGCCCAAGTCACTTTGAACATGGTGTTTCATCACAGCAATAGAAACCTTCTAAGACATTATTTCCTTGCTTTTTATTGCAATTTTATTTTAAACATTTTGTGACATACTTCATCACCTCACGGCCATACTTTGTAATTAGGTTTTTAACTGGGGTATGCAGTTCTGAGCTCATCTCCTATCAGAAACCAGTCAGCTATTGGAAACTGGAGATGTAGCTTGGTTGGTAGGGTGTTTGTTGTTTATGCATTAGACTTTGGGTTCCGTCCAACGAACTGAAGCAAAGAGGCCGCAACTAGAGCTCTGTGGTACATTGTTGGCCTCAGCCTTAGGAGCAAACCCCAGCCTGCCACCCCAGACATTAAATCAGCTATTCCCCACAGTTATTAGATGAAAACATTACTTCTGTATTGACCCTTAAGGTTTTCATTTTTGCATAATATTCTAGTTAGGTCTTGCTACCCATAATGAACTTTGTATGCTCTAACGATCAGGTAGTAAGTCTGTGTGGTTCCCTGCTCCTATGGCCAGACTCGGCCTCCAACCCCTTACTTCTTGTTTCCATGTAGGGAAGGTAAGACCAGGTTGTGTTTCTCACAATAGCTATAATCTGTATTCTTTGTGAACTCGCAACATTTTTCTCAGCACCCCGCCCCCTACCCTGTCTCTCTGTCTCCCCTCCTCCAAGCATACACATTTTACAGGAACAGTTCTGCCTGAATTAAATCCTAGCTGTGTGACCTTGGCTCTTACCTTCTCTGTGCTTTTGGTCCCTTCGTACTGTGAAAATCGAATCAGCTTCTGTAAATTGCTTTACAAAGTTGATATAACTTTAAAAAATATTCAGGGTTTTCCTAGGGCAGTTTAGAATGCCATATATAGTGATTTTATTGTTCAACAGTAGGCATAATAGAGGCATTAGTGGCACCCTCTGTTATTTCTGTATCCAGAAACTGCTTCTTGGGATTGAGCCTACTGTACTTGGTCAATACACATTTATGGTATAAAAGAGACAATAAAGGGGTCTATGGTGAGCAATTTTAAAATGATCAATTTTAGTTGATCCATGTATCAATTTGTTGGTTTCTTAAAATTGAGGAGTTCTATCTTAGCAGCTCCAGGGTATATAAGATAAGAAGGAGAAAATGGCCAAGGAATAAAGACAACAACAACAACCAAACCAAAACAACAGCAAGAAAAAAAACCACAGCTCTGTGAGCTGGCAGTTTGCTGAATGACTACTCTTTCAAAATGCTTTACTTTATTTAGCAAGCACCCCCTCCCCGAGAAACAAGCATTTATCTTTATTTATATCTGAGACAATTAAACAGCAATAAGCTTACACAAAAAGAAAACTGGGTTCTGTCAAGATGAAGAAATAAAGACAGCCGAGAGGAGTTTTCAATTCTCCAGTTGCACGTAGAACCATGGTCTCGTTAAGGATGCCTTGCTCTACTGAGCTAGACTCCTGGGAATAGCTTTAAAAACGGACAGCCAAAGAAAGGAAGAAAGAGAGGATGGAAGAGCGTGGGGAGGAAGAAAGGGAGGGAGGATGGAAGGGAGGAATAGAGAGGGAGGGAGGAGGAAAGGAAGAATAGAGAGAGGGAAGAAAGAGAAAAAAGAAGGCAGGAAAGTGTTCTCAACTCAATCTCATCTGTTCTCTTTTTTCTGTGTCTTTGTGGAAAGTACTGGAAACTGCAAGCGTCTCTCTTCAGCCTTTGAAAATCAATGTGCATTTGGCGGGGAGAGCGGTGGCCTTCAGTCCCAGAGTTTCCCCTGCTGCCCGATAACCATGTCCTGCTCTAAATTTAACATGTCCCCAGACTCCCGTTTAATTCTCACAGCTGGGAGACAGGGCCTGTCCAGCCAGATCTGTTTTTCAACAATACCTACAAATCTGCCCTTTAATAATTCATTTTCTCCAGGAAAATGGTCTCTCACAAAGCTCTAATAGGTTTTGCCACACGGTTGCTGCTTTAATCAGAGACGAGTATTTTAGGGCTTTATTAACCGTGCTCTTTTTCAAAGGCTACTGATTAGGCCTCATCCCCTGGTTGCAAGAAGCCAGAAGGGAGACGGAGGCTGCCCACTTGCTGCATGGTAGCCTGCATGCAGCTTTCGTGTGGCCTGTGACAGAGTGCACACAAACGGTGCCAACCGCGCAGACGGATGTTTCAGGGCCCTGCCCCACCCCCTCAGCTCTGAGCAATAGATTGCTCCACAATGCTCCCTTTCCACAGTTATTCGACAGGACTGTTCCAGCGGCCGGTATCCAAATCCCCCTCCCGTCCCCATATCCCAAAGCAGCTAAATTACTTCTGAAAACTGAATGACATGCTTGGCGAAAGAATGCTCTACCGCGAGGCCCGCCTTACAACAAGGTTTACTTTGGCCCCCTCAAACATCAGTCCCACATCCACCCACCACCCGCCCCCCGACTTCTAGGAAAGCAGCATCCTCAGCCACAAGGTCCCTTTATGTGTTCATCGCGCACGAGAAACACTGCCAAGCAACACAAGGAGGCTTCCTGTGCTCAAGAAAACCCTGCTTCTCTGAGGCCAATTTATAGTGTGCTCATGAGAACAGAGGCTTCGACCAAACACAAGCCCAGCTTGAGGTTCTGTTAGAAGGCACCAGGAGTAAGCTGGGGTAGCGTTTTTTAAAGGAGGCAAAACTCCTCATGTTTATTTAATTTATTCGTTATGTTTACAGCAATATATTATCTACAAAATTCACAGCTTGTTTGGAAGTCCTAATTTCCTAGACTCGTGGGAAAACTTCTTTTGCTCTATTAGTTATGATTAGGGAGGGGTGAGAAGACATGTTCTTGAGGTGAGTTTAGTCATGGTTGGTCCACAGCATGTCCAAAATCTTCTATATTTGGCCCCAAAGTAAACACTGACTTAAACACTTAAGTAAACCTTCATAGTCCCTGCTTTGCATATATGTAGCTCGTTTACTAACATTTGAACTAATATGACCAATTTAAACAAAATTCAGGGTAGGGAGACAGCTCAGAGGGTAAGGGTACCTTCTGTGCAGGAATGAAGACCTGAATTCTAATTTCCAGCATTCACACAGCGAGCAGGGCATAGCTGTGCTTGTCTGGAACCTCCACATTGTGGGGCTGGGAGATAGGCAGAGTCCAGGAGCTATCAGACTGGCCAGCAGCCTAGCAGAAACATGCCAGCTTCCTGCTTAGCAAGAGAGCATGACTCACAGAAATAACGTGAAGAGCGATGCAGGAAGACACTTGATGTCCTCCTCTGGCCTCTGCACTTTGTGTGCCTGCACACTCCAGTGTATCACACACACACACACACACACACACACACACACACACACACACACACACGCACATACACACTGTACTGGCTGATTTTGTGTGTCAGCTTGACACAAGCTAGTGTCATCAGAGGAAGGAGCCTCAGCTGAGGAAATGCCTCCGTGAGATCCAGCTGTAAGGCATAAGGCATTTTTTCATTTAGTTATCGATGTGGGAGGACCCAGTCCATGGTGAGTGGTGCCATCCCTGGGCTGATGGTCTTGGATTCTATAAGATAGGCTGAGCAAGCTAGGGGAAGCAGGCCAGTAAGTAGCTCCCCTCCATGGCCTCTGCATCAGCTCCTGCTCACAGGACCCTGCCCTGTTTTGGGTTCCTGTCCTGATTTCCTTCAGTGATGGTCAGCAATGTTGAAGTATAAGCCTAATACTTCCTCCTCAACTTGGTCTTTGGTCATGGTTTCATCACAACAATATAAACCCTAACTAGAACACACACACACACATGCACACGCACATGCGCACCCCTCTTGAGTTAGTAATTTTGGTGTCTTGATATACCTCCCATCACCAGAAAAAGAGCAATTCTTCCTTTTGCTGTGTGCTGTTTCCTAACAAAAGCTGCTTTCATGAGCTTCAAGAGAAATCTGGTTTGTTAATATGTAGAAGAAACAAAGAAAAAGGTTTAAGAATCCTGTGTGTGTCTCAGCGCCCGGGTTATTAGCGCTCTGTAAGGATTTCTAGGTCGATCTTATAGTTATCTCTATAGCTATTCCATTATGTGTGCTAAATGAATCTGGAACTCCATGTATTTATTTTTGTATCTCTTATTTTGAAGGAATTAATAGGCTAGTCAATAAAACAGGACTGTGTTTTGCACATTGTAATTCACTAAGGAGAAAAAGCAATATTTTGTAGATAAGCTAATGAAAGTGATACCTAAGATTATTCCAGTTTTTTTGTAATGAAACTTTAACATTAAGAATTCACTTTCTTTTAAGAGACATTGGAAAGTTTCAAAATCCAGCCACTCCCTCAAATTCACTTCTATTATCCATGTCATAAGATATATTTTAAAGATTGAGGTCTACTTAGTTGAAAAGCTCAACAAATTTAGCAGAAAAGCAAAACTCAAAGCCACATCAACTGGTAATTAAAACAACCATATGTCACTGTTGCTCTGTGGACACAATATATGCTCTGCTTCAGTGGCCTGAAAAATAGATAAATTTAGAATTGGTCTGCGTAATTAAATTACTTTAAGTTAGTAATATCCAGGTAGTACTACAAACAATTTTTAATGACTTCCACTTACAACATAGAATCAACACTTACTTGTCTATATTTAGTGAAGGTCAAGATGCTAATCTCTAACAATTATTGCAATTATAAGATGCATATGATTTATTTCTGGGGGGTCTCTCTGATTTCACACCTAATACGTAGCAATTGAAAGCTGGCATATATCCAAAGAAGACTTAGATCTGTGTCCTTAATGATGCACAAGTTACTGACCATCAACAACTCTAGAGTTGATAAGACATCCTGGAGTTTCTGGTGAGCAATATGTGTGATGTACCCAAGCAAACCCCTAGCCAGCAGTGGGTGATCTGGAAGTGGCAGCTTCTCCCTGCATCCCCTGCCTTGCCTCTGCCCTGTGTTTCTGTCCTTCCACTTCTCTGTGGCCCATTCTGGAGTCTCTGAGATGATGGAACACACTATGTCATCGATGAAAATTTCAGACAATCGACAAGAGAAAGAAATGTAAAAATAAATTCACTTATTATGTCTCTGACATTATGAGTTGAAACAACCCCATAGGAATCTCAGAACAAAAGAAAGGAAAGCATGACATCCATCAAACAAGCCTTGAAGGCATCGGAGTACTGTCTGTGGTTTGTTTTCTCAGCTAAAGGGTGCAGACCGTTCACATTTTCCATTGTGGAGTTTGGTGTCTTCAGTAAATGCTGGCTCCTGCAACAGTTCCCACATTTCGCTTTTGGTTTTCTTTCTTTTAATTTCTTTTTTATTGAACATTTGTTCATATGCATTGTGAAAACAAATAGAAATTAGCTATGGTCGTAGCTAGAATGTAAACCACAAACTTGAGTCAGAGAGGACTTTCTGGGTAACCAGACATTCCATGTCTCTGAACATCTCAGCCCTTTTGTCAAGCTTTTCAATGATAAATGAAAGCGATCTGAACAGAAGACAAATTAACCTTTCTTATGAGTTCTATATACGTTTGGTCAGATTCCCTCTCCACAAGGAAACTTGATCTAGCTTTTAAAAGTACTTTGGTGTTTCAGAAGGATTTGACTTGATCGGGACCCCCGAAAGTATGTGGTATTGATGGGTGATAAGTTGTCAGGAGGTTGAGGAAGAAAGGCTTTGCTTCTCAGCCGAAGAGCAAAACTCCTGCCTGCTCTGTGTATTCTATAATTTCCTTCTGTTCGCTCTTTGTCACTAGGGGTGGGTGTTGATTGATTGATGATTGATTGCTTTTTAAAGTATGTGTTTTGCATTTAGACATGTACGTAAATGAAAAGGCAATTTCCACTTCAGATCCCTGTAGCCTTTCATTCTTCTTCCACTGAACTGATTTCTGGATAAATATTCATTCTCTCCATTCTCTCCTACAACGTCTGACTATAATCATTCAAATCTGAATATAATGTATCAAGGACTTTTGCACAGTACTAAGTCTGTGAAATGTACAAAGAATGCGATAAGGTCTCTGCTCAGGGAATTTTGTTTTGATTCCAGAAAGTGCGCATACAAAGATATCAAGCCATTGATATCATCCATGATGTAGACACTTGGTGATGGCTCACTGCAAGAGAGAATGAGGGAAAATTGAAGACAAAAGATATGACATAGATAGGTGTCAATCATATTTAGAAAATGGCCCACAGGTGTGGTGGTTATTATTTGAAAAACTAAATATGCTATTGAAGCTCAATAAACTTTCCCCTTGATGCTTTCACTCTCCCCTGCTTTTGGCTCTCATCATACCAGAAATAGGAGTGTCTCACAAGATATTTTCAATGTATCTGTAAAAGTTATCTTATAATAGTTCTTATTGTCAAGAAGGAGGTTTTTTTTTTTGCTGCCATCCAGACAAATCAGATGTTTTGAGTAAAATATTTATGGTGGATCTAATCATGGTTTTATTTTGTTATTAAGCCAGGAAAACGAGACTGAAGGAACTGCATAAGTTGAATTGTTTGAACAAAGCCTTTTCTTTGTAACATCTTTCTCAACTTCTGCAATGAACTTGCCAATTAAAAATACATTTTGATTGAGGTCTGAAACTGATGTACCTCCCAGAGTATTGGACTCAAAACTCAATGAAGAGGAACCGCAGAGGCATGCAACCAATAGCCACCTACATTTGAATAAATTAGAGCTGTTCTGTTTTGCCACCGCAGCAGCCAGAAAGCCACAGGCATTCTGCCACCACAAAAGAGTCTGGAGAGCTGAGGGAGAGTACAAAATGCAAGCACGAACTGCAATCGCTGCTGCCTTCTTTGTAGTTAATGCTATAGAGAGAGTCCCCAGTTTCAATTCAACAGCGTCCCTTGAAAACACAGTGCATTTCGTATCGAAATTCTCATTTTTAACATAACAAATACATTAATAGAATCTTGAAAATTTCATCCTAAAAAATACCCACAAACCTTTTTGGTAGTAAGGGAGGCAGAAGTATAGGAAATTATGTTATTTTCTTCATAGTTTTATACTTGAGAAATTCTCTTAGGAGCAAGCCCATTCATGGGTTTCATTTTACAAGCATGTAGTCAGAACTTCAAGCTCATCAGGACAGTGAATTGGGGGTTAGTAAAGGCAAGGAGCTTAACTATTAACTTTCCAAGTGCTGATCTATTTTCCTCCTTCCACATCAGCACATCTATTGATAATGTCATTGTTCAGGTCTTCTTTAATCAGCCATATTGTTGTGTTCATGGGTGCACCTTCCCTCTAATTTCTAGAAGATACAGTGTCAAGAGTGCTCTTTGTCACCCTTGGGATTTAAATATTTCTGTCCATCTAAAATTTATGTTGAAACAGAATCTTTGTTGTTTGGCATTAAGAACTTTCTGCAAAGGAGTTAAACCAAGAGGGCTACATCCAGGTGAGTAGCATCAATGCCCTCATTAAAGGGGCATCCGAGGGTTTCCTGGTCCCTCCATCTCCTCTGCCAAAGTGTGCATGCGTTCCACCTTTTACACTGTGAGGATAGGATAGGAAAATGCTGTCTACGTAAGAGACCCTCAGCAGACACTGACTCTACACACTGCAGTTTCAGACTTTCCAGATCTATGAGAAACAAATCTCTATTGCTTATACATGATGATGCCTAACGTTTGGTACAGCGGCAGAAACAAGCTGAGGTACGTGTGTAGGAATGGGAGATCTGAGGAAGCCTGAGGAGTGGACCTCACACCTGGTCTGACCTCTAAGGACTGGACTGTAAGAGAGACGAACTTGTCTAGAATGCTCTGACGGGAAAAAGAGAAAAGAGATTTTCAGACAAAGGGACAGCATTTTTGAAGAGACAACAAGTTAGGAGAAATAACACAGCATAGCAATCCCAGAAGATGAGGACCAGGTGGGACCTGGACAGTGGGTCCCTCTTATATTCTACCCTGAAGACAAAGAGGGAAAGAGGCCTAGGGACAAATGGGACCATATTTGCACCATAGGAAAATCAGTGCCTATAATGGCATGAAGGTAGAAGTAGAGAGACGATACTATCAGAAATCACATTGAGTGAATAAAGAAAAAACTCCAAATGGTATTAAAGATGTGGAAAAGCTGGGACTAGCCAGTCAACTGCGTGCAGACCAGAGAGAAGCGGCACAAAATAAAAGGATATCTCTAAAGATCTTAAATTGACCTAAGTATATATTCTGATATGTCTCTTTCTGCATCAAAAGCTGCAAGAATGTGTGATAACTCTGTGTGGCCTCCCCCCACTTTTTCTTTTCTCCTTATGATTTTTGATATTAAACTCATGGCCTTGCTCATGCTGGGGCAAAGGTTTTAACACTGAGACAGATCACTAGCATATTTGACCGCATCTCCATGCTGATGAAACTCCAGTAATCTTGGAGTTAGACAAGCACACACTTTCCCAAGATAGTCTCACTTCTTTTCTCTGGTGTAGAAACTAACTATAGCCTTCCTTGGTAAAAAAGGCATCATATTGGTTTTTTGGTCCACACACTCAATGAGTTGCAGAGTAATGTTCTTCCAGGATGTGAGACTTCTCAGAAGCCATGATTTTCAAGATGGTTTGGAAGGTCGGGTAAAGTGAATGAGAGGAAGGGTTTCTGGCTAAGGCAATATCATCCGTAAAGATGAAAAGCAGCAAATGTAATATGCCCGAGAGACCACCAGTGGACTGGCGATGTCTTGTACTCTTCCTCACAAATGACTTTGGCCTTCTACCTTGAAGGACAAGATGTTTGTCTCGTCTTGGAGAACCAGAAAATAATTATCAACCACATGATGGCTCAGTAGGTTGTGTCCCACAGACAAGAACCTGAGTTTATTTCCTAGTACCTACGAAAAAAGCCATGCATGGTTGTGTATGCTTATAATCTTAGCACTGAGAAGACAGGTTCACTGGGGTTCACTGGCTAAACAGCCTGGCCTACTTTGGGAGCCCAAGTCACAAGTGAGAGACTCTGTCTCAAAAAACAAGGTGGACAGTGACTGAGGAAAAACCCCCGTGGTTAAACTCTGGCTTCCATATGCATAAGCACATATGTGCATGAGTGCATGCACACACACGTGTCTGTATATTTTTGCATGCATGCGTGTGTGTGTGTGTGAGAGAGAGAGAGAGAGAGAAAGAGAGAGAGAGAGAGAGAGAGAGAGAGAGAGAGAGAGAGAGAGAGAGAGAGAGAGAGATATTAGATTTTTTTTTACCCTTCCACCAATACTTATCCTCTGAGATCTGAGATTTGGGAACATTTTACTTCTCTTTTCCTCTATAGCCATATGCTCTCACCTCCAACTGGCCTTGATGTTTGCCAGCTAAAGGAACAATAATATCATAGTGAAGGTAAACCAGGCAGGCTTTGAAACTTAGCAGTGACTTGTGCCTATGGAAAATATGATGTGTGTGTGTGTGTGTGTGTGTGTGTGTGTGTGTGTGTGTGTGTGACTTCTGTAAACTAATTAGTAACTGAACTCCTATGACTTCACCAAGGTTTAATAAAACACTGTCAATACATCAGGTTGCGGAGTTCAGCTGCTTGTTCTGTGTTGTAGTGCAAGTCACGCCTGGTTTCATCTGCAGCATTCGAGAGGCAACAGTACTCAAGAGAAGCTCTCTGGTACCAGGAAATAAAAGTGGAGGACACAAAATCATTTTCCTGAATATCACATGATTTAGACTTAATTTCTAGTTTTTCCAAGTCCGAACAAGCAGCATGTCTTTAAAAGTAGAACTGACATCAGTCACCGAAAACGGTGAGATTAGAGAGAGTTCAGCATTCAGAAAATGAGGATCAGGAAGTGAGAAATTTTTAATCTTTCTCTTATTTAATTGACTGAAACATTTTTTCTATAATCAAATATTTTTAAACGTTTATTAAATTTGTTCTTTGATAATTTCAAACGTTCATGGTATTCATCCAGATAGTTATTACCCCTGTATCCTCCTACCCTGTCACCCTGAGTGTCCTTCTCACAAGTCCCCTTCTTTCATCCATGACTTTGGCTATGATGCTTTGCTTATTTCTGTTCTTGAGGGTCACTGAGTTTGACCCCTGTCATCTGTGTGACTATAGATTTGGAACTATCCCTGTGGGGAGGGAGGTTTCTTAGTGGGTACATGTGGGAAGTCAATGACTGCCCTGTCTCAGAGTCCGTCAGGACAGGAAGGATAGAGTCGCCTTAACTCCTCCCCACTCATGATTGACTGTTGTAGGCCAAATGTTATAAATGCTCATTGCAGGTAGCCAAAGCTTCTGTGAGGTCATGGCTACTTGGCTGCACCGTGCCCAGAGGACAGTATCCCACGGACCTTCTCTGGCTCGTTCATTCTTTCTATTCCCTCTTTCATGATGTTTCTGAGCATTAGAGAATGGTATATTATGTCCTGTTTAAGGTTGAGAACTCAACTGCTACTTGCAAAATGTATCTTTTGAGGGACTAATCTGGTTGTGCTATGTTTACTCTCAAAAGTCAATGCTCTGTGCTGCTCACCAACAAAATCCACATCTACAAGGATTCTCTTGTCTCTGCATAACCCCATCCCATTCACTCCCTTTTGCTCCAGTCCAGCATGGGTTTACCCAGGCCTCCCCTACATGCCATCAGGTTCCAGGTAAGTGCAGCCCTTGTCCATTCCTTTAAGAACTCTGTAGAAATTTCACCTCACAAAGGAGGTTCTCTGACCATCTACTACATAGACTCTTTTTTCCTCTGCTTTCTCTATCATGGTGGATTTTGCTTCAAGGGATTTAATAGATATCATAACATATATTTACTTGTCAGAATGCTTTACTGTCTCTTTAACCCACATTTCTTTCGGATGAAAATTTTGTAGTTCTGTTTGTTGCGTGGATCTCATTCATTGGTACTTCTTGGTGTCTGTTTTATGTTTATGACAAAGGACCAGTCAGTAAGTACTTAACTTACCAATAAATTATTTATATTTGTGAAAAATAAATATTTACATCTACTTCTGGGTGGATACAGGTAAGAGGGCTTTAAAAATAATAAATACAATTTAGGTGAAAAGAAAAACTTAAATCAAAATAAGAGCACAAATAGAATTAACCTTCTTTCTAAAAGTTACAAGGACTTATAAGAGAGGCTGAAGATGTGGCTTGGTAGTGCAGTGTTTGCCTACTGTGCAAGGCTCTCAAGTTCATTTTACACACACACACACACACACACACACACACACACACACACACACCACCTTAGGCTCTTGGCCGGTCACAAGTTATACAACACTTTGGTGAAATTATTTCTTTCTGAGAATTCTTAATTGAATTCATGGGGCTTTCCATACCGGCTATAGAGCATGGTTAACTGAACAAAGCTTTTGTGGGCGTGAAGATGCTAGAAGTTAGGGTGTGCTTGGACACCAGAGACGGGGATTCCAGAGTCTACTGGAAGATGTAGCTAGGACTCTTCCAGCTGTTCCTGAGATAACAAACACAAAGATGATGGCAGAAAGAGACCAAGGCAATGGCTGCCCAGCTTTGGATCTCTGTGTTGATTTTCTTAGCTAAAGGCTCATACTTCATTCTTAGTAGTTTGGACATAGTCTCTTTTTTCCCTTCCCTCTCCTCTCCACCTATTCTCACAAATTAGCCTAGCTTCTCCTCAAACTCACAGTCCTCTTTGGCGGCCACATTCTGAGTGCTGGGATGGCAGGTGTGTACCACCCTTCCTGGCTATTATAAACCCTTCTTAGGGAGTGTTAGCCATCTCTATAATTTGTTTTTCATGTCTTTTCTAATTTTTTATTTTTTAAGAAAATTTCAATCAGAACAATGATAGATTAAGTTTATATTGGGAATATACTTCAAACATTTATCAGTTTATGGGCAATCTCGTTTTAGCCAAGCCCTTACTCCCTAGTCTAAGATGATCATCAAATCACTTTCGAGTTATTTCAAGACACGGAGCTATCTTACATAGACATAAGTATTACCAGTAGCAATTTTAATCTACCGAAAATGTTATTAAATTTTGAAAAAAATATTTCTTAATCCAGCTTTAGAGAGTTTGAACACAGTAAATATGCAGTTTTTAAAAGTACTCTTATAGTATTTATGTATGATAAATCCTTGAGTAGTCTGTAAGTTATGAGCTTAACAATACATGAACACAACATTGAGTTGAGTGATTTCATGAACTTTTTCATTGTATCATATCAAGAAAGGCATAATTTCTCGTTGTTCAATCTAAACAAAAAAAAATAAAATAAAATCTGTGAGCATTTTTTGACATTGTAGCCACATTGATAACACAGCCCGAAATCGCTTCAGTGTGGTGGTGCAGACGTGGTAACACCAGGTCTCGCCGTTCTGTTTCTTGTTCCTTTTGTTCTCACCGTTCTCTGTTTTGTTTCCCGTGTAAGCGATTCCCACAGTTAAATTAACTGTCGGAAAGTCCTAGAGTGATTTTTTTGGACGGACTTGATTGATACAGATGAGATCACAAGGGTAGTTTTGGAACCATGACGACTCAGGTACCTCTAAATGTGATGGAGGTAATTCCCCTGCGGCGGGCTACGAAGCATATAGCATCCCGTTCCGGTCTACTCCTCTGTTCTCTTCCCATGTCACTTTCTCCCTTATTCAACCACAGTGAGGGCTTCAAGGTTTGTCCTTTAAAGGTGATGAGTTGTTTCTTGTGGCAGCTAAGCTCTGATACAAACCTTTCGTCCCTCCAGGACTCACCATCACTGCGAGATCGTCTGCGACAGCCGTTCCTGCTTTGTCAGTGTTCGCCACCGTCGTCTGCCACGACAGCCTCTTCGTCCCTTCTCAGTACTAGTCTAATGGTGAACAAGTGTATCATTGCTTTGCTGGTTTAGCACCACGTCTGTCAAGAGTTTTTGAAAACTCCACTCTGCACAAGAGAGAAATCCTGCCCGTTTCGCTGCCTGCCTGGGAGATTGCATCTAGTACGATGAAGGGAGTCTGCTGCAGAGCCAGTCGGCTGCGCTGGAGGACTGGCCCAGCTTCGGGAAACAGGAAGCACCAGAGAGGCTCCAGGCATCGCTGGACCATTTTCAGGACAATATCCTAGCGCACAGTTCAAACAAACCCCCGACAGTTTGACATATCTGTGGGAGTTGGAAGAACTGGGTCAGGAGTGTCTTTTCTCCTCTAGAAAAGGCAACACAAATTTAGCCAATTTAAATTCGTGGGTAAGAAATCTATCTATTGACTGGATTGATTTAACCAGTGCCAGTAGCCTTTTCAGATTTAAGATAATATTGTTTTTTTCCGGCACCACAGATTAAACTCAGTGCCTCACGCAGATTGGAAAGAAGTTCTGCCCCTAGCTTCATCTCCAGCCCTGAGATAAATTTAAGATAAAAGTATTTACAACAGATTTACAAGATATATAATTCTTTCATTTCCTAAGGCCTCACAAAAGACTGTTTCTTCAATAAACTTCTAAGCACCTATAATATTTGTTACTTTATTTTGATAATTTTAGTGGCTGCATATACCATGTCTTATCTGATAGGAATCGCCTTAGAATTAGGCTTATCTTCAGGTTTCTAGGTGCCAGAAAACCAAACAATAATGCTGGCTCAGAGACAGTGTTCTGGTGGAGGCCAAAATAACAAGACTTTCAAACACAGCCCTTAAAGCTCTCATTTAGAACAGCCATACACAAAGTAAATGTCTTGCCATAGCATTCAAATCATATCTTATTATTATATTATAATCAAATATTATAGTGTGTGTAGTATGTATGTGCATGTGCATATATTGTGTGTGTTTTGCATATATGAGCCCCATATGAACCCATGCGTATGGGGACTCCATGTTGATATCTTGACTCATCCACAGGCACTCTTCCGCTTCATCCACTGAGGCAGGATCCTCGCAGACACAACCAGAATTGACTGATATGTCGCGTCTCCATAACCAACCTGTTCTGGGGGTCCCTCCTCCCTGTCTTGGAGACTCGCATTGCAGGGGACCACCACACCTACTCGGTATGAACTTGGATTCAAGGGATAAGAACTCTGGTTCTCATCTTCCTAGGCCATGAATTAAGTTTACTATGAATCATCACACAAGCAGTGTTTAGGTAATTTCCAAACATTGAGACACAATTTGCGCAGGTTATAAAAGGCAGAGAAGGAATGCGAGGCAGCGAAAAAATTGGGAGAGCAGGTTCAAATTTATCTACCTCTCAAAAGAATAAATAAGAAGGCATAAAGGGATGGTGTCTTTCCTTAAGTGGAGAAGAACATTAAGACATGAAAATAAACATCTTTCTCCTCAACTAATTCCTCAATCACTGTATGGGAGGGTGGGCAGTAAAAAATACATTTGGTAATTATTAGGGTTGTACCAAGATTTGCTGGCTGCGATTGATACACCATAGCACACTGTCATAGGGGACTCATCAGCTGTTTACAGAGCATTCGCAATGTTGGGTTTGGTTTTCACTTGTCCACTGCAATTTTCCTAACACATTCCCTCCTTCGTTCTCTCTGCAGTGGATGGACGGGCTGTTCACGCATAGATCCCCAGTTATCAGCCACATGCTGTGGAACTAAAAGTCCCTCAGGATACTGTGATAATTGGACATGTGTCAGCAGCAGCAATTCATTGCTGGAACCCCTAGGAGACACACAGCTCTCCCCTGTTCACCACCTGCCGGAGCTGAGAGGTTTTGACTCCTGAATTATGCTGCTGGGGAGAAAGGGTCATGTTGCCTGTTATCCTCATTCGCTTTATGACCAAACCCTCCACTGTTCCCTCAGTTTTCATTATATGACTTAGAAGTTCTTCTTTATTAAAATCCAAAATTTTTTCCCCCATTATAAGAATCACCCTTCATGTACTGTGCGTTCAGCTGTTTTAACTCCTGTGGTTTAGGAGGAATTTTAGAATTTCAACTTGCTTCCAATAAAAGTGGATGCTGCAAAGTAACCAGACAATGGCGTCTCTGTGTCTCCTGTTGCAGTCACTTACAAAAGGCATGGGAGTATTTGCCAAAGAGTAGGCACGTGAGATGTTTCTCACCTACTAAAGCATCTTGGTGTGAGCAACATCCTTTCTGACATTTTCTGCTGAGGAGATTTTTATTTATGTGACTGCTACTTAAGATTTCTGGGAATCAAACACCATTCCTTCTATGCAAAGGTTAGACTTCGGCTTTGTGTCTCAGGAGTGCTAAGGCAGTGCTAAGCCACACCCCACTGCCCTACAGCATGCTCATTTATGACGGGCAGCATTTGTTTCAGAAGGTCTTGCTGTGTGCTGTTAATCACCAGACAGAGTGAGGCTCACCGGCTCAACACAAATTCCCAGGAACAATTCACTCCTTCTTTAATTATGGGGTTAAATAGTCTCAGGCAGGTGGTGAACATGGTCAAACTGTGTATCTTCTAGGGGTTTCAACAATTATTATTATTATTATTATTTGCTCTCAACTCTATACTCGATTGAATATTGAGTATTGATTTTCTCTGTAGCTCTCACAAAGTTCCCTTCACTAAATGAACTCAGCTGTTGAAGCAAAATTATCTTATTTATTTCTACCCCCTGTTAACTTACTATCTGTAAAAACTAGGCATCTATTTGCTATTACACCCATTTCACAAGGATACTTTTGATCACTCACTAATTTTTGCTGTAATTTCTTGCAACTTTGTGTGCATGTGTGTGTGTTTCCATGTACACATCTGTTCCTGTAGGGGCAGATGTGGGTGTAGAACATCCCTGGCTATACTTTCTCAGATGTTACCCATCTCTCTTCTCTTCATTTTCCTTCTTTGTTTGAAGTAAGGTTTCTCACTGACTTCGGAACTCACCAAGTACCTTAGGTGGGGTTGGCCAGTGAACCCCCGGGAACCTGTCTCTACTGCCCGGCACTAGGTTACGAACATGGCCTGTTATGCTCGGCTTTTTTAGTGTGGGTTCTGAGGATCAAACTTGGGTCCCTGAACTTATAAAACAAATAAACTACTGACTGAGCCATCCCCCAGCCCTTTGCCTGGGTTTTGATTAAGGTAATTGTTAAGTGTATCCAGGAACTAACTTGGATAACTGTTACAGCTACCTTCGATGCTGTAGAAAAGTTGAAGAACTGGAAAATCCACTCTCTCTGATTTTCTATATGAAATATACAGCAACCCATTGAAAAGGGAACATGAATCTCTTTAAAAGCTTACAAGGAAGGCTAAGCCTTGTATGCCCTTCAGGAGGGAGCAGGAACCCCCAGAAATTGTGAAAAACAGCTTTAGGATTACATCAGAATAATGGTGGTTCTTATTTCACATTATTCTGAAGTGAGACCAGAATCTAAATTACATTTACATTTTAACTTGCCCACACCAGTGTGTCCTCCTGTTTGTGCAACAAGGATCAGGAAACTCCAACCTTCGTAAAGAACACCAGTCTATCAGTTGGAAAATGTTAAGAAACGTGGCTAAAAACAAATCATACTTTCCACATCTACTAGAGAATGTAGCTGTGTTGCAACTTCCTTCCTCTTAGAAGAAAAGAGTGACACAAAGGGAATACTTTTTAAAGAAGTGTAGGAAAGAGGGATTCAGTCTCTTCATGCACATAGAGAAACCACACACACATACACACAAAGACACACACACAGCAGAGAATGATTCTCCAAGTGATTGACATAAAGTTCAGAAAATTGTGTGTGTGTGTGTGTGTGCGAGGGAGGGGGAGAGAGTGAGAAAGAGAGAGAGAGAGAGAGAGAGAGAGAGAGAGAGAGAGAGAGAGAGAGAGAGAGAGAGAGAGAGAAGAGGGCATGGGGGATCATGCCACCATTCAGTGTGGAGGTCAGAGGACATCTTTATGGAACTGGCTCTTTCCTTCAACCTTTGGAGCGTTTGGAGGATAGAACCCAGGACACCAGGTTCTCGTGGCAAGCACCTATCTCACTGAGTACTGCAGTCCCTTTTGTATGAACCTAAACTCAAAAGCTTAATACTTCCTTATAAAAACTTCAGCATTTGACACTTTTCTGCATTTATTCATCTTCATAAAGCTCCTACCTTGAACGATTTCCAGGAAAGTAGAAGCATTCTGGGCTTCTTCGAGGGTGTGTGTTGTTTTAATTGCTTTTCTACTGCTATGAAGAGACACCATGACCAAGGCAGCTTATAGTAGAAAGCATCCAATGGGACCTTGCTTACAGTTTCAGAGGGCAGTCCTTTCTCATTTAAACCACCACACCTGGAATCCCCGAGTGCTGCTCTCATTTCCCCTGGGGGAGAATTCGAAGTTGTGGTCCCCTTATATTCTAAGATGAAGCTTAACGTCCAATAATATTTCTTGGTTGGCATATATCACCAACTTATTTTCAAAAGTTTGTAAAACTCTGGGGTAAATATTAATTTGAAATTTTCATTGTCGTATGCTATTTCATTCCCCACTGACAGTTTCCAAACTATGAATTTCTAATATGAATAGAATCAGAACCTTCTAGAAATGGTGAAGTGAGGGAACTAACATGTGGCCATATGCCAATGATTCTGGGGCCAAATACTTAGAGTTACCTGAAAATGACCTTCCAGCCCTGTAATAAAAGGTGTCTGATTTTGGTCCTGACTTTCCTAAGTGACAGAAAGGTCCAGGCTAGACTGGTTAAGCATCTAAAGATCATTCCACGTGGCCGTCATAAAGGGCACACTCAACACCCTTCTTCTCCTCATCTCTTCCTCATGGAAAGAAATGTTGATGAAGCAGGACAAGATTTAAGCAGCTCGTAGTAAACACAGTGGGACCTAGGTGTATACCAAGGACTAATTTGCTGGGGGATGGGTCAAGGTAGGCATGTAGGGACGATGTCCTATGTCACCCTGGAGTTTGACAGGGTGACAAGGGGTCCCTTGGTGTACTATAATAATTAGCTAACTGTTGGGATGTTTTGAAAACCCTACTGACTTTGATGTATAATGGACATTCTAGAAAAATGATTAGAAGCTCATTTTCCTTGATGCTGGTATTTTCAGAGACAAATTATCATAGTCGGCTTCAGCTGTCAACCCGACACAGCCCAAAGCTGGCAAGGGGATATTTCATTGAGAAGTTTGCCTCCATTAGATTGGCCTGTTGGCACATCTGTGAGGAATTTTCTTACTTGATAATTGATGTAGGAAGATACAGGCCAATGTGGTTGGCGCTGTCCCTAGGTTGGTGGTCCTGGGCTTTCTATGAAAATTATCTGAGCAAGCCAGGGAAACCAAGCAGTGTTCCTTTTTGGTTTCTGCTTCAGTTCCTACCTTGCATTGCTACCCTGGCTCTCCTCAATGGCGAACTGTAGTCTGTGATTTGACATAAATGCTTTCCTTCCCCAAATTGCTTTGGACGTGAAGTTTACCACAGCAGCACAAACAAACCAGAACATATTCTTTGAAAAGCTGTGACAACCGTTTGTATGTTGAGGTTTAAAAGACAACAAAACTAAACTAAACTAAAGTAGACTATCACCTGAGAGAGTCGTCTCTTCTGCCGGAGGAGCGTCCACTACCATGAGAACATGATAGCGTGAGGTTCCATTCTTCACAGGTTCTAGCTTCTCCAAGTGCAGAGAAGCTTCTGTGGGTGTCTCCTCAAGAGTGTTAGCCCTCTTAGGACCACAGCTGATGTGACTCTAGGATCTTGAAAATCAGGGAAATCTTTGTAGCAAGGGAAGTCATGCATTGCGAAATTTGACAAAGCAAAACAGCGAGCAGTAAAGCATCACTACAGGTCAGGTCTGAGGGGATCTGCGTGAGCCATGAAGTCGCGGTGTGTATCACATAATACAGGGCATGGCTGTTAGGCTCTCTGTTCATTAACAAAATGTGAGCAATGGCAAATAAAATATTTAATGTTTATTGCAGATTGTCAACGCATTGCAATTAGTTTGACTTCTTATTACAGTAATTAAAATGTATGGTTTTCCTTGTATTTCCATGCGTCAGGCTGAACAATAGCAAACATCAATCCACAATGACCAAGAACCTAGCTATAAGCCCCTATGTTGAGTCTGAGGTAATTATCACTGCGCTAATATAGTGTACTTGAGTACAGTATAATTCATATGGGCACTAGAATGTCAAATAAAGAGAGCATCCTAGGAAAACAGTTTCCACAATTAAAGGTTTGACGGTCTGGTCACGTAGAGGAAAACTGTCATCCTTACTGCTTGGAAGAAGGAACCAGAAATACCTCATTCTTACACAACTGTGATAGCAGCAATATCCAAGGCATAATAAACCTGCCTTCAGATAATCCGCCTCACCCTTTAAATTTATTATGCATATGCACTAGAATGTAAAGGCTCTCATTAAGTTGGACTCTTTCTGATATAGCTGGTATGACCTTACTCCAACCGTCATGTTCTCCTTCATTCGCTGCCAGACTTCTAACAAGATAGTTTTCTCATTCTCGTATGTGTATGTGCGTGTATGCCTTATATATGACTGATAGCTGTCTATAAATAACTATATATCTAGATGATTAAGAGCTATAAGGACAGCTATGAACTCTTCGTTACTCTTTGTTCATTTTGCAGCCTTGCTTCAGTCCTGAGAGTTACAGGGCAGCAGTTCATTTGAAGGTCTCTAATCTCCGCTCTGACCAGGGTAACCGGTCATCTCAAGCTCTTACCTTACCCTCTCCACACAAGCTTCTCTGGTGTTTGCTCTCCTTTCATATTCCCTGGTTCACCTTTCATTTTGGCTCCCAAAGCATGGTACCCCCTGCTTCTCCCTGATGCCACTGTACTCGGGTTTTTTACTGCTGCCTCTTCCAATCCTTTAAATACAGAGCTTTCTCACGGTCCTTTCCTTGCACTGTCTTCTTCAGGCTGTCTCATTTAGCTCTGTAGACTCAGTTCTCATTTTAGCAGCAATGCCATCCACGCCTGCAACCCCCCGCTTTACCTTCCTACAGACTTCAGTCAGACCTGATAGATCTGCTGCATGACTCACAAATATCTTAAAAACTCAGAGTTCTGAGGGGATCAGGAAAATGTGGCACAGATGCAAAGGGAGTTTATTTTATTTATGATTTTATTGCATTTTAGTGTGTTATGTGTGAGGTGTGTGTATGTGTGAATTGTGGCTATGTGCACACATGTAGAGGTTAGAGGCCAAGTTCTAGCATCTTTTATACTACTTCCCACTTTCTATTCTGTTAATTAAGTTCCACTGGGATACATTCATCCCCCCACACACTCACATACAGGTTGTCACCAGCTACTCCTGTGCTACACAGGAAGACTGAGGAGCTGCGGCATGAATGGCTAAGCTGTTCTGAAATGTTATAAGTAATCGTTAAGTCCTCTTAGATGGAGACAACATCTCACAGTGAACCCAAAGCTCAATGATTCAGCTAGGACCACTCACCAAGCAACTTCAGAGATCCACCTGTATCAACCCACCTCTCCCCCGAATCATTAGGGCTATTGCCACACCCAGTTTCTACACAAGCGCTGAGGATTCAAACACAGGCCCTCATGTTTGTGCCGCAGCAGACGTTTCACTAACTGAGCCCTCCCCCAACTTCATAGTGGAATTTTCCTTAGCCATGAAGAAAAATGAAATCATGACATTTTCTGGGAAATGAATGGACCTGGAAATTATTGCCTTCAGGAAGGCAGATAACGTTTTTTTCCTCTCTCATAAGGGTCCCTAGATTTTAGTTTTTATAAATATGTGTTTGGTGTGTATGTGTGTGTATGTGTGCACACGTGCACGTGTGTGTGTGTATAAGGAATTATAGGCAACGCAACTAGAAAGGATGCTGTGAGAAGGGAGAAGACGTCTTAAGGATGGAACAATTTAGAGGGTACTAGAATACCTGTGATAGGAAAGTAGGAACGAGAAGAGGAGACAGACAGGAGATCAGCAAAAAGTGCAGACAGGAAAGGGGGAGCACTGTGTGTGTGAAAACGTCATAAGGAAACTGTTTTGTGTGGCAGTTAAAAGGAAACGACCCCCCCCAAAAAAAATCCCAAAATTTTTCAGAAAACTGCAAGCTGTCTGTGTGTTTAATGGGACCACCCCCAGCCCCCAGCTATCTACATGGAAATCCTTAGATCCATTCCTCCCCTTGAGTCTTTCCACCGGTGTGCTTCTGCTCGTTGTTATTGCCGTGCACGCTGAAACACCTGGTCCAGCCCTGTCTGTCTGTCTCCGCAACGGCCTCTTCGTACCAAACTCGTCTTCAAGTGTTCACTCGGCAGTCTCTCTCTCTCTCAGCCCCCACATCACAGCCACAAGTTAATGCTTTTTTCCCATAACCCAGAAAAGCTCTCATCGGTGTTAGCATAATTGCAGCAAGCCTCATAGAGCACAGGCTTTATGTACACAAAAACAATTTTCTCTTTCTGAGAAAAAACTCTGACTTCCGGTTAAATTCCTAGTCCTCCTGGAAGAAGCAGCTTTCAGGTGTTTAAAGACGTGTGTGCCCTGAGTGAGGGTTTAAGGCGCTTGTTGGGGTTGCCTTGGGTGGCATCTTCCTTCACTCCATGCTGCCGCGTCTGCGCTTGCCACTTGCTGCCTCCATTGCCTCCGCCTCCTCCGAGGCTGAGAAAGTGGAAGAGAGAGGTATCTGCTGCTACTGACTCCCCAGGGGCTGTGTTACTATGGTGACAAGGTCATCTTTTTGTGATCCTCAGCACTGTGCCACCCTCCTTCCTGCTTTTCCTTGTCTGTTCTGAATTCCAGGATTTTTCTATCTTAGGGGAAGTTATAGCCGATCGGCTCTCACGGAGATTTTTAGGAGGGTAGAACCCAGCTAATCCACTTTACTTTGTGTTCTCTTCCCTCTGTCTCTGTCTGTGTGTGTCTGTGTGAGAGAGAGTGGACATGTGTGTGCATATGCATTATACTCTTAGAGATAGACCTGATGGTTCATTTTCAGAGGGGCTTTGAGTCAAATTAGGTCCAACTTCAGATGAACAGAAACTCTCTATTTACGAATGCCTTCTAGGTTAGCTATTCCCACTGCCTCTCTAAACTCTCTTAAGCTCCTCACTACATCCATTCTCTCTCTCTCTCTCTCTCTCTCTCTCTCTCTCTCTCTCTCTCTCTCTCTCTCTCTCACACACACACACACACACACACACACAAATTAAAACAAATATATTTTAATTTTAAAAACATATCAGATGAGTTTGCACCGTTGAGTGCAGGGACACACATGTTCACCTTCCACCATTTGTGAAGAGGAAACTCGGAGATGAGCTATTTGCAGACATGAGAGGGTCCGAGAGACGGCCAGCGTAAAACAAATAATGAGTGTAGGGTGGGGGCAAAAGAGGAAGTAGTTTCCTCCCATAGACATTTACTTGATAGAGCCATTCACACGTGGGTGCAAAATGTTTCCAAACATACTCCTTTAGCATGAAAAATTGAATTTACCTTGGGTGTTAGCTCAAAATTAATGCCCAATCAGTGTCCAACAGGAATCGCATTTCAGCACTGATGATAAATCGTTGTGGGGTATTATACACCATGTGAAGGCGTATTGCTGTGATTGGTGTAATAAAAAGCTGAATGGCCCTTAGCTAGAAAGAGGTTAGGCAGGACGTCCGGGGACAGAGAGGACTCTGGGAAGAAGAAGGGAGCAGAGACATAGGGTACAAGATGGAAGAGAGGCAATGTTGTGTGATAAAACGTAAATTTATATAAATGGTTAATTTAAGTTGTAAGAGTTAGGAACAAGCCTAAACTATAGGCCAAGTTTTCATAAATAACTAGAAGTCTCCGTGTCATTATTTGAGAGCTGGCTGGTGGGACAGAGAAAGACTCATTATGATAAATACTATGCCCGCCAAGCTCTGTCCTAGACATAGCACTTGAATGAGAGCATTCATTCATTCATTTGTAATATTTTTTTCATGTTCACTATGTGTCAGAAGATCTGTCAGCCACTAGGTGAGAAGCACAATGTATCCATCTGTTCATGTGATGAGATTTAACGTAATAACTAAGTCTGACCTTTTGAAGACGAGACAAATTCTGACATATTAAGAGTTTTGTCTTAAGAATTACAAAATTAAAAAACGTAATTTTAGTTTCTAAAGTGGGATATCAAAGAGGTTAAGAGAGCTGCAGACAAGCTATGTCCCAACTTATAGAAACCAAGCAGGGATAGCCAGTCCTGTTATGAGGGATCTGTGTCGATAAGGAAGTGTTCTGCCTGTGGAGAGAGGCTGAGCCAACCACAGTTTACAGGACTTGCCGTTGTACATTTAAGAGCATTAGATATTGACACTAAAGGGTCTAGTAAGTTCTTTAATACCTTGCAGCCCACACTAAACAATAAAATTTTATCCCAGATGCAACTATATGAAGGCGTCTTCTTCCAGCTCTAGCAGGATCGCCAACCACACCTCTGTTCCCTTCACAACACTTCTCTGGCAGACTTAAGGTTGGAATCCTATTCAGTAATTCCACCATTCTGCATGTGACCCTCACCTGCTGAGAATGTGATCCTGTTAGCTGAACACTGAAAGTGGAGGGTGTCCGTCTCTATATAGGCCATGTTCCAGAGAACTCCCTTTTCCATAAAGAAATGGTTTCCATGGTTAGCTCCTCATGGTCCTTCTCTCTTCCACATGGATGGAGAAGGCTCCCTGTTTCCTTTTCCACTTCCCTGGCTGCACCCAGATTTCATGAACTATGAGTTAATCCTCCTTTTCTTCCCAAGTATAAACAGGCTGACTTCAAACAGATTACAATAGGTCACAAGGTTTAATGGGCACAGCGATAATCATCTAAATTACATTTCTAGGTCTGATGGGGAAGACAGATGTGAGGTTCACTTCACCAGAACTCTCTGTTAATCCACAAGGGTGGTGGTTCCCAGCGTGGCTGCCTCTCCTGGCTCCCGGAGAGGCTGCCTCCCACTGACTGGTTACCAAAGGCAGCTGCATGAACTTGCTTCTCTCACACAGTGCCCATTGCTAACGGACATGAAAGTCAAATGTGGCTGCCACTCAATCACGAGGCGCACGCTTTTTATCTCTGGGAGCTATCCGACTCCACTGTAGTCCACGGTCCTTGGTCCAACAGTTGTCACCGATGCTCACAGCCGGTTAAGACTTAGGAATTTTCACATTAAAGAACCCGCCTCTGCCTTGACTTCTAGTAGCATCTAGTAAAATCCCATGGCCAACTGCATGTTTTCAACTGCGTCTTGATTCTTTTTAAAAGCATTTTTAAAATAATCTGTTTCTATTTTATGGGCATAGGTGTTTTTTCCTGCATGCATGTCTGTGGGAGGGTATTGAATTCCCTGGAACAGGTTCTACAGACAGTTGTGTCTTGTGGGTACTGGGAATTGAACCCAAGTCCAAGAACAACCAGGTTCTTAACCAATGAGCCACCTCTCCAGCCCAGCCCCTGTTTCTTTCTTTCTTTTTTTTTTTTTTTGGTTTTTCGAGACAGGGTTTCTCTGTGGTTTTGGAGCCTGTCCTGGAACTAGCTCTGTAGACCAGGCTGGTCTCAAACTCACAGAGACCCGCCTGCCTCTGCCTCCCGAGTGCTGGGATTAAAGGCGTGCGCCACCACTGCCCGGCCAGCCCCTGTTTCTTGATGCTTAAATTTATAGAAGGAATAAAAACCATGGAATTATTCTGAAAAAGGAACTTTTTATTAAAAATAACTTTAATTCTTAAAATTTAAAGGTAAGCAACCTTTGGGTACTGACAGAGGCCGTGCTGTCCTAAGATGCTTCACATCCTAGTGTTTACAATTTGAATACCTATGTCACCTTTTTACCAAGCAGAGCAACGGCATTTCTGCTGACACAGCAGGATGGTAGGATGCGATTAAAGCTAGAGCACTGCAAAAGAATGAAATGAAACCCTTCGAAATTGATCAATATGCCCAATAAGTAGGGGGATATGATGTAATATTGCTTATATATAAAAATTCCCATAACTTACAAGAGGCTTTTGTGTAAAGTTTTATTTCGTTTTTTTTTTTTAAATAACAATCCAGCAAAATAGGTCTGGACCATGTTAAGTGGCATGTTCAGTGTTGCTGGCATGAAAAGTGATAGAGCTAGCACACAAATCCTTGTGATGACACATCCGGTCCATATATATGAGTGTGTATTTATATGTTCATATATATGTCTTTCTATATGTGTCTATATGTGTCTTTATATGTGTTTTATGTTGTCTCTATATGTGTCTATATATATATATGTGTTTTATGTTGTCTCTATATGTGTCTATATATGTCTATTTTCCTGTATATGTATTGAATTTTGTAAAATATGGTCTTCTGAGGGAATGCAAAAGTAATTTCTGTAATAAAAAAAGAAACTATTTGCTCAGTAAGGCCCAAATCGCAGCGCTTGTAAGTAAATTTTACTTACTCAAATTAGCCTTCTAAAGTGAGCAGAATCAGATGTACTGAACTTACTCAATAAAAGAGAAAGTGATTGTCAAAATACCCACAATCATTGCACTATTTCTAAAATCGTGGCTCGTTGTCAATAGTATGAAGTTTTAAAAAGCCACAGATAGGAGAAATAATATTTTGGGTTGATGAAGAAACTGGAAATCTAGCAACTCAATGGAATATGAATACTATAAATAGAAAACGGAATCAATAGAAATGGTTTTCTATCACAAATTCTAGTTTTACAATATTTTAATATCTTAAATACTGTTGGTTGGTTTGTTGTTTTTCAGGACAGGGTTTCTCTGTGTAACAGTCCTAGTTGTTCTACAACTTATGCTGTAGACCACGCTGGCTTCAAACTCTCAGAGATCCGCTTGCCTCTACCTCCTGAGTGCTGGACTTAAGAGCTCATGCTACCACCACCCAGCTTAATATTTTATCAAAATACTACCTGTGTTGTCTAGAGCTGAATCACTGTTGACAGAGGTTTCTGTCCTGCCCAGTACCACAACATTTCAGTTCCAAATAAACACAGAGAGGTCTATATTAATTATGAACTGGTTGGGCTAGTACCTCAGGCTTCTTATTAACTAATTCTTACATCCCACATCGTAACCCATTATTCTTGTCTGTGTTAGCCACGTGACTTGGTACCTTTCATCAGCAAGGCATTCTCATCTTGCTTCCCCTCTATCTGGGTGACGGCTCCAGAATGACTTTTTCCTCTTCCCTGAATTCCTTTGTTCTCATTGCCACACCTCTACTTCCTGCCTGGTTGCCCCATCTATACTTCTTGCCTGGCTACTAGCCAATCAACTTTTTATTAAAAATAATACAAGTGACAGGATAAAAGACCATTGTCCCACAGCAAGTCACCACTCACAGCGGTGAGAAAGTCTGGATACTTTCCTTAACTGCGTGTAGCAATAGAAATATTCATTCTAGAGAAATGTCTTAAGGAAAGACCAGATAAATATTTGCAGTTCTTGGAGCTGTGCCTCAGCTTAGAAAGAGTTCATATATTTAAATACATTTTAAAAAATGTAGGTAAAAGGGCAAAGTTTTTTTTTAAAAAAATGACATCTAGCAAATATTGAAAAATTTCAACTTGCTTTTATTTAAGTTTACATGCAAAAGATGCAGCTTATTTGGTAGTGAGGCTGCCTGGCCTGTGAAAAGCCTTAGGAGCAATCCCCAGCGTGACATATTAGAAACTGCACATGATAGTGCATGCCTGTAATCCTGGCGCTTGGGTGATAGAGCAGAAGAACCAGAAGTTCTAGGCCAGCCCGGGCTAGATGAAACCCTGTCTCAGAGGCGGAGAGACCAAGCAATCATTGGGGGTGGGGAGATGGCTTCGTTGATCGAGTGCTTGGTGGGCAAGAATGAAGATCTGAGTTTGATTGTGCGAGGAGTTTAACGAGAGGGATTTCCTTGCTAAACTCAGACACAAGTTTCACAGACCTTATCTGGTGGAGTGCACTGAGGTGAGGCCCACATTTTCATTACCATTTGAAGATAAACATGCTACCATTAGTCACAAGGTACAGCCATCATAAAATCTTATTTTCTTGGTAGGGATCATTATTTTAAGGCATTATTGCACAAGAACCTAAAGTAATTCATAACTAATATAAATGAGGGATCATGTCTTATTCTTTATTTTCACATCATAATTTCAACCTAAACTATGTAGCTCTCCTTGTGTTTTAAAAATCAGAATTTGTTTGAAGAGATTTTGGGATATTTCCCAAACATGAATACATTTCCACTGACTAGGTGTATCTACAGTGCTTATTTAAGCCTTATTTAATACTTATTATGTGATGGGTACTATTTTAATTGCTTATGATTTACAAATTCAACTTTTTAAAACAAAATACAATGTGCAAATTCATAGTTTTTCCACCGATACAGAAAGGAAAGCTCAAAAAACTTGCTAGCATTACGTAGCTCTTACTGACAAAGTCTGCTTTGAACTAGGAATCTTGTGCCAGAACTACTTCTAAGCTATTGTACCTGTCTCAATATGGCATTCTAAAAAATTTGCTGAAATAGATACAGGTTTCCAAAGGGCTTTGGTCAAATAGTTAATTATAAAATGTGTGGCTCAATAGAATCAATAAAAAATGAACTTCAGAACTGTTACATTGAAAGAAAGAAAGAAGCCAGGCCAAAAAAAAAATAAAAGAAAATTTTAATTTTTTATTACATTTTACAGTGTGTGTGTGTGTGTCTGTGTGTGTGTGTGGCAACTTTGTGGGGCCATTTTATTGCTTCAGCCATGTTAGTTCAGGCTTAGTGGCAAACACACTCATGCTCTAAGCAAGCGGTTCTTAACAAGGCGTCCCGACCCCTTTGAAGTTGATTGAGTCTGATGTGGGAGTCCCCTTTTATGCTGTGAATATGTTTTATTATCAATAGTTAATAAAGAAGATGATTTGGCCTATGGCAGGGGAGAATAGAGCTAGGTGGGAAAACTAAACTGAATGCAGGAAGAAAAAAGGCAGAGTCAGGCAAATATTATGTACCTGCTGAAGGAGAAAGATGCTGGAATCTTACCAGTAGGCTACAGCCTTGTGTGGATACACAGATTAATAGAAATGGGTTAATTTAAAATGTAAGAGCTAGCTAGAAATACATGTGAGCTATCAGCTAAACAGTGTTGTAATTAATATAGTTTCTGTGTGGTTATTCGGATCTGGGAGGCCAGGAAACAAAAGAGCAGCCTTCTTCTACACGGGCTATCACAGGGGCCGCCTATCGGGTATTCTGCATATCTGATATTTACATTACTGATGCGTTTTTCTAATTTTTCTTTATCAATAAAAACTTGGAAGTCTGATATCAGGGTAAGAAGCTGAATGAACAGAGAAATGGCAGAGAAGCAACCAGTGACCTTCTACCTCTGTTGTTCCTCCATCCAAAAGGGCCAAGATCCTCTTCTAAGTCCCAAACTTCTAGGGCTAATTTTGGTCAGCTAGTAGCTGGTCCTGCCCTGTGATTTAAAACAAACTTTACTCTCTGTCTCAGGAACATCAGAATGCAATCAATGTATCACACAACAAATTACGATTCAAACAGTACCAAAATTACAGTTATGAAGTAGCAACGAAAGTAATTTTATGGGTGGTGGTAACCACAACATGAGGAACTGTATTAAAGGGTTGCAGCATTAGGAAGGTTGAGAACCACTGCTCTAAGCCATCTGGCTGGGCTTATAGCAGGAAATTTTAAATCAAGTAGACTTTATCCCACTGAACATGTGAGGGTTTTTTTTGGTTTTGTTTTGTTTTTCGGTTTTTCAGTGTAGGGTTTCTCTGTGGCTTTGGAGCCTGTCCTGGAACTAGCTCTTGTAGACCAGGCTGGCCTCAAACTCACAGAGATCCACCTGCTTCTGCCTCCTGATTAAAGGTGTGTGCCACCACGGCCCCACTGAACATGTGTTCTTAACACCATAGAAAGATCATGGGACAGGATCTTAAGGATGGGCTGTGCCAAGGAGACTGGTAGCCACTTCATAGAAGATGCCTTGAATGGCCGAAAGCATTAATTGGAAGAAGTGAGGGGAGGATCTTGACCCTAGATATGAGACTGAGCAGGTCTCTGAGTTCACTGAGTTCTGCTGAGTTTGGTGTTCTGATGTCTCAGCAAGCGTCTTTGCTAGGATAGCACTCATAGGCAAGCAAGCCTCAATAACTGACTCAATTTTTGTCCAGTTTACCAGTGGTCTCTGCTCATGTGTGGCAGAGAAGGATGAGAAAGCACATGTAACTGTCGAGCCTCCTGGCAGTTTGTAACTACCTTCCAGGAAGAGACAACGGAAGCCAGAGGTTTCCCTGGGCTTGCTGGGTCCGTTCTGTACCTTCAGGAAAGTACCTAGTACAAATCTAGCCACTCTAAATTGACAAGAAAAGGACATATTACAAACCGTAGAACGGCTGCCCTTATTTAAAATTAACAGATTCAGACATTGACATAACGAACCCCAGTCATTTCCACTCTGCCCCATTACCGTCTCACGTCTCTCTCCCTCTGGAACCCCTGCTCTTAGTCCCTTCCTACATTTAGGTATTATTTTTTTGTGTGCATCATACTGAGTTTCATTGGCATTTCTTGCCCAGGCATGGGTGGAAGTCCATGTACTGAAGCAAGGACAGCTTATCAGTGGCTATACTACTGAGTAAAATGGTGCAGCCTCTCCAAAGAATGGTAAGAGAAGACAGTCTGTAATGGGTCCTTCCCACATGCGCGATGAAATGCTAAGGAACCCAGTCCATGCGATAACCACAGCAGCAGGTGTACCGTGTCCAGGGGAAATTCACTACATGTGTCTTTATCCTTTCCTCATCTCCTTCAGAGATGTTACCTGAGCCTTGGAGCGGGCAAGATCACTGTCCCGCTTAGGGCTGGGCACTCCATCATCTTATTCTCTGCAGTTTGGCCAAGCGTTGCTTTCTACATTAATCACTGCCTGCTGCTCTAGGACATTCCCCTGATTAAGGCTGAGTGTACCACTAATCCGTGGAGATAAATACGAGCCTTGAGAAAGCCATTTGACAACATGACCCAGTCATGTAACAAAATAACAGCAGTAAATTCCAGGCTGGGACCTATGATCTCCTTAGCCATATGCTCACTGACCAAGTACACAGGAACAGGCCTGGATTCCTTCCTCTGGAGCGAGCCTCAGATCCAATCAGCAAGTGGCTGGTAACCACTGTGGCACTCCACCCATGACACCATTGTGCTATTAGGCAAAAGGACTAGCTACTCCATGCCTCTATTTGTGAAGAATTAATAAGAATATTTTGATATCGCAAATGATAAAAACAGTAAAATTTTCTTGAGAAGAATGCAGTATAGATAGAGGAGTTATAAATCAAGAGTTAAAGAAAACCATCCCAGGGTGTATCTCCAAGGATGAGACCTACCTTGGTAATTTTCAAACCTCCAGTAGCCAGTAAATCAATCATTGCAAGCCATGGAGTCAACATATAAGATATAATTACTATGCCAATTCCTGGTGATGTTGGTGGCTTTCGTTTTTTATCAGTTCTAGCTAAGTAAAAACATTTCTCTTCGTCAAAACTGGCAACGAATGAAAAACAAATGATTCGTGCAAAGCCCCCAAAATAACCTGCCCTGCCTGGGTCTCTGGCACAGTCTCTCCCCTGCTAAGTCCGTCTGTGATCACAAAGGCTCCTTGGCCTGGCACGCTGCCCTCATTGCCAACTGGCCACATGCACAGCCTCTCACCCCCTTTCTGAGCCAGAGCACAAATATTAGATGAATTTCCTTTGAACTTTGGTCCCTCTTGGCTCTTAACATCGTCTTACTGCTCAGAAGAAACAGGTTGAGGGAGCCACAGAATCCCTTATTAATCATCTTTTCCTTTCTTCTTTTCTTCTCTGAGAAGCAAATATGGAAAGAATTTTTGTAGTTCTCTAAGGTATTTAATATACTTATGATTAAAGAAGTTGTCCTACTTCTTAGAGCTTTAATTAGATTTTGCTACTGCAGTAGGAGAAATATCTGAACGAGTCATGAAAGCTATTTGTACAACAATAATACAATTGCTAACCATGAGGCACAGGCATTTTCTATGTGATTGTGATGCTATATGAAGGAACCCATTTCTTCAGATTCCTTCACATGTAACTAGATCAGCCAATCTGTAACTCAGGACTCAATCTAATAAAATTATCTGTGTTCCATGCGAGAAGGAAGCATTCTAGAATGGTATATTCTTTTTAACACCATTATCCAGTTGGAACATTTTAAACCATAATGATAATAATTTCCAGCTGTCACAAATCCTAAAAGTAAAGTGCCACCCCCCAAATATATTTTGTTACTGAGACATGTGTAAACAATTATGACTATCTAAACCAGACTGGTATTGGTTTTCAAACTCCCTCCAAACTGGAGGGAGAAAAATGCCTCTAATGAGTATGTTGATAAATACATCTGATTTCAAAACTTGCTTTTTCAGACCCACAGAATAAAAAAATGCTTTTTATCGGGCATAATAAAAATGGTATAAACTCCAAATTTCACATTCAAAATGTGTACAGTTTATCCTTGTGATTTAGAAAACTCAGATCTTCCAAGAATTGGGGGGGGGAGAGGGGAGGTTTACAAGTGGAAAGCTACCCATCCATTTTCAATGAAATTCCAATTTGAGAGAAATCAAAGAGAAAGGAAAATTCCGTTTATTTCAATCTGTTTGTTTTTCCCCTTCAAAAAATAGAAACACATGGATTCATCATTCCAAGAAGGAATATGAGAGAGCATACATGTATAAATCTTAAAATGCTTTATTTAAACATTTTTCTTTAGTGAGCCTACATTTCATACAGTTTTTTTTTTTTTTTGTAAAACCAGCAGCCTCACCCAAATTCTGTTTGCGCTCATGTGAATTCCTTACCTGTTAACTCAGTGTGGTTCAAGACGGTAAGATAGTGGTAGATGCCTTGCTGAAGCACACATAGCTAACACTCTTTTGCTGTGTCTCCCCGACGCCTCCTGTCTGTACTCTATAACTGCCTCTAGTATACACACATATGTACTCAAAATGTTCTTAAGTTGAAGACAAAGCCTTTGACCACTCTTATCTACTACAACTTCTGGAATCAGATTTTCAAGTTCAAGTATATGGATCAATTCAAATGCATTCTATTTTGTAGTTACTTTGGTGTAGGCCATCTGAATTAGTGGACATTTTCTTTTCCTTCCTAGCCTCAGGCTTTTCGCATACTCTTCAGATTAAAGACACCTAAGAGGGCAGAGAAGACAACCACTGAGGGATGTTTCTCACTAAATGAGAATGCCTCCTCTCCTCGTCTTCCTTGGGGAAAGAAATGAGCTCAGTTTCTTCCTCCTGAAGTAATCACCTGTGAAATAGGTAGAAAATTTCAAGAGAGGGAAAACGTTGCTGCCCCTTGGTGGATGCCTGCCTAGTTACAGGGCTTGAGGAATGCTCTGGAACTTAGAGAAAGGGAGAAGGAGCTTCCTAAGAAATGGCTAGAAATATCCCAGCTGAGGAAGTTATGAAGACCAGCCCTGAAGTTTTCAAGACCTAGAGATGTTATCTGTTCCAAGTCACAGAATACAGATTCAAAGTTCTAGAAAGCCATAAGAAATTTGGTTCTATGCACAGGTGTAGCTGGATTTTCATATTAGGCTTTTTTTTTTTGGACCACCAGTCCCCAAATAATGACATAGAGACTTATGAAGTCTTGGTCTTAGTTTAGACTCATTCCCAGATAACTCTTATAACTTAGATTATCCCATTTACATTAATCTGCTTTCTTCCACATGGCTGTTATCTCTCCTCCATAATGTCTTATATGTCTAGCTAACAAATCTGCCTCTCTTCTCCTCTGCCTGGGAGTCCTGCCTATTCTCTCCTGCCTAATTATTGGCTGTTGGATGATCGGCTCTTTATTAAACCAATCAGGTGCCTTAGGCAGGCAAGGTAAAACAACAACACATCTTCACTCCATGTGGTAAAATACCCGGCAACACACAGGCTTTTCAGGGATGCCATGTGGGAGGAAGAGGAGAAACGTTCAAGGCTCTGAGTAAAGATGGGCCAGACAAGGTGTCTGAGACTCCAAAGTCTTAAGCAGCTCCCCACATATACATCAAGTGTAAATCATAAGCTAGACCAACAGTGATGAGCCTGGACAAGAGAGTTGTTTCCCCTTGCCCCTCTTTCCACTTTAGATAAAGGTGGATAAATTGGGAGAAAATACATGAAAACAGACTGGGGTGGTTATTTTCAAACCTCCGGTGCTGATTTTTCCCCTGCTGGGCAAAAATTGACCCCAGACTTCACAGCTTAGAAATAACATTGCTTTACTAGTTCAATTTTTTTTTTTACCCAAGAAGCATAAGAACAATTTGATCAAGTTCACTCCTTAGGGCTTAAAAGTTGAGATCAAGATGTTGATCAGGCTGAATTTTGAGGTCCTGGGCAAGCATCCACTCCAAAGCTTATCTACATTGGTGATTGAATTCAGTTCCTTCACTGTGAAATGGAGGTTCCTGTGTCATTGCTGCTGTCAGCCAAGGCTACTCTACTCCCTGCCCCTACATCTGGTGCACATCCTTGCCACAATGTCCCCTCCCCCATCTCCTAAGCTGATAGAGAATATTCACAAACAGAATTCCTCTCATTATCTGTCTTTCCATCTTCCCCATCTCTGCACTCTGACCAGGTAAGGTCCCTAATTTAAGGTAAAAAGAATTGGGATTTTTACTTCACTTTCCAGATTCCACACAGCACCCTGATTATGTAGGTTTGACTCTCTAATGGGAAAGGTATTCCCATCCTATTAAATATAATGTATGTTTCCACCCCCCATAAACTATGGAGCAACAACTCTAACCTGCCTAAGGAGGGATTTAGAGCCAACATAAAGTGAAAGTAGACCTATTTTAGTAAGTGGTAATCATTAAAGAATGATGCTATAGGACTTTGATAGCATTGAAAAAGCAAAGCCCATTAAAGAAAGGAGACAATTTGCTCTGTGGAACATTATAGTAGCAGTAATTGGAGAAATAAAATTATATTTCTTCAATGGAAATTAGTATTAGAATAGCTCACATAGTGAAAAATCTAATATAATGAGTTCCTAAGTGCCAAAAAATATTATTCTTGCCACATCTTAATCACTTTAATACATATGATTACATACATACATACATACCATGTGGGAGGGCACAGTCATCATAGCATCATACAAGGGTAGGCCAGGATGGAAGATCAACTCTGTCTGGTGTTAGCACTCATGATGTTAACTCTTAGACAAAAGGCTGATCTTTAAGTGCTGTAGAGTTTTATTCATGGTGGCAAGTGAGGAAACATATTCAGTCACATACAAAATATTTAGCAAAGCTGAGAATGTCTTGATTATCAAATCATGTTTTGCCCCCATAATTTCCCACTAACTTCTATGTAAAACATGTATGCATTAACTTATCTTCCTCTCAAGGTTTGCAGCTTCTTTATAAGTTGGAAGGCCTATAACAGGTATGACTAACTAGAAAGAACTGCAAACACCAATCCATGCAAAGGTGTATTCATAGGCATGAGAGAATTAGGTCAATTTTGAGGCAAGAGCGTGCAAGGACTGTTGCAAAAGCAGTGCCTGCCCTGTTGAGAGTGAAGTTGCCCGCTGTGGGCAACTTTTGCCATTTTTGGAATGCTGGCTTAGTGGTGTCAGATCTGATCCTTCCAAAGAAACCAAAGATTTGGATTTTAATGGAAGATCTCTCCAGGATTATATGTTGGTAACTAAGCCTTAAAAAGGAACACTCCACATGGCAAACAAACAAAGGGATGAAATTCGAAGATCAGATTCAACCCAGAGGCCATTAGTTTGTGTCTTTTGATGTTATCCAGCTCACCCACATTAATAATAAGAACCTAAATCTGTGTGTGTGGCCAGGGGTGGTAGTTGAGAAGAGAGGTAATGGTCAGAATAATTTATACTAGCAATGTTAAAAGTCCATTCTAAATTGGCTTTTAAGATGAAGGATTTACTAACTAGGCTAACTGGAAAAGTTGGGAGCTATTGCCATTCCAATGTGCTTAAATAGTACACCCATTTCTTTCCCAACTCACTTCTATGTTTTCCAGTTGTCTCTACCCTTCACATCTTACAGGAAAGTCTTTGGGCAGATGTGTGTCCTCACGTATCTGCACATGGCTGTGGTCATACAAGACTCCATGGCCTCCCATCACATTCCTAGATGTTCTTATATAATTTGTGTACTACTCATTATCTGTGATTGGATTTAGTATTCGTTATTGTTTGTTTTGAGCCAATGAAGTCCAATCTTAGAAATGAGAAGTTAATCCCTCACAAACGCTATGCATGATAAGAACCAACTACAAGAACAAAACAAAACAAACAACAAAAACAGAGGGTTGGTGATGAGTCCCTGTGGGTCACCTTTTCCAGTTAGATGGCTTTCAGTCTGAAAATACTCTCTCTCCCTCTCTCTCTCTCTCTCTCTCTCTCTCTCTCTCTCTCTCTCTCTCTCACACACACACACACACACACCTGCAGTCCCCTTTCTTTTAATTGGCTACATTCATTTCTCCTATTTAAGAAGCACACCTTCAACTCTCATTAGACCTGTTATTTGAACCTCGTTCCCCACTGCCTAAAGCCTTCCATTATGCTTACTTTACTGGCCAAAGTTCTTGAGCCCATGGGAAAAAAAAATCAATTCTTGCTCACCCAAGCAAAAGGACACACTCAGAGCATGTCTGATAACTCACAGGATTTGAGCTGTTGAGGGAAGGTGAAAGAACTTGGAAATAGACAGAATTAAAGAGAGTAAGAGGATTAACTATGTCTCATCATGGAGCCACATACTCTAGATGCCACTGACGACAGTAACCCTGGACACACTCCCCTTCGCCAGACCCCAGAGGCTGATGCTCCTGCCACTGCTGCTGGGCACAGAGCTGCGAATGAATTCTAATCTGCTCCTTCAAACCGTGTCACTGCTCCAAATTGAAAATAGGATACGACGTCCAGTTGGTCAAGATTAGGTCCCATGTCCTCGTACAACTTACTAGACAGAGGGAACAGAAGTTTCTGACTTTATTGGACAGAATTCCTTCAGGCTAAGAATGTGTTGAATAATGGATAATAATAACAAATGTCTTTAATTCTGCTATTTCACCACACCTCCCTAAAGAAGACAGCTACCACTCCAGCATAAACGAATTCATTCTTAACTGTAAGATCCCCAAAGAAGAGTGACTGGGCCCCTCTTTTCCCTTAAAATGTAGAAAATATACAGTAATTGATCACTGTGGCAATATTAAAGAACTTGGGCATTGCAGGTTTAGTGAGACAAAACGACTTCTAGAATCTCATTCAAATTTTCAAAACTTTAAATACATGAAAAGCTGGAAGTATGTTCCTGGTCTCAAATTCTCTTCCTTTCACTGTTTGGATGTTTATAACTACCAAAGATTCATAAAAACTTCTAATATCCCATTTAATTCTAAGGCCCAGTAAAACCCTATGAGCATATCCCTTTCATAGGGCTATGCATTTCTGATCACCTGGAGTGAGGTTTAAAGGGACTGTATGCTACAAAGGATCAGAGATTGCATCTAGAACTGCCCACCCGGTTTCTCTCTAGCATCGTCTGGGGTTCAAAACTTCAATATCATCTAGACTTTTATGTGTTTCTGATTGCTTATGTACATCACAGATGTTCATGAGTCCATCCCTCTAAAGCGCAGGGCCACTGGAGCTAGGACTGGCCCTGCTGTCATTGACTGCCTTCACGCTCTTTCTTCATTGTCTGCTGTACAAGGAAGGGGGCCCTCTTGTTGGTTTCCAGCTGCCCAGCTAGCTTAGAACCAAAATAACCACACAGAAACTATATGAATTAAATCACTGCTTGGCCCATTAGCTCTAACTTCTTATTGGATAACTCTTACATTTGCATTTAACCCATTTCTAGTAATCTGTGTATCACCATGAGGTTGTGGCTTACCAGCTAATGTTTCAGCACGTCTATTGGTGGCGGCTCCATTGTGTCTGTCTGACTCTGCCCTTCTTCCTCACAGCATTCTGTTTAGTTTTCCCCACCTAGCTAAGTTCTGCCCTGCTGTGGTCCAAAGCAGTTTCTTTATTTATTAATGGTAATCACAGCATACAGAGGGAAATCCCACAACAGTCTGCTTTTCTTTATGCTATGGATTCTCAAACTTGAACATGCATTGAAATCTTTGGAAACTTCTTGGAACTAATGAGTGACCCCCTCATGTTATACCTTGAGAGAAGTCCAATACTTTACATATCTATGAAGTTCCCAGGGTCTGCTTCTGCATGCATATATATGTATGTGTGTGTGATATATCAATCATGTTATATTATATATTAAAAATTGTATACTATTCTATAATAACATGTTTTATATAATATATTGCATAACAATATATTATATAGTGTTGTAACATTATATGATGTGTGATGGTATAATATATAATATATTATACATATATATGATATATCATAATATATACACATATAATATATCATGATATATGCATACCAAATATATACATATGATATGTGTATGTATATATAATATATATATATACTTTTAGGTTCATGCAGCTCACATGCATTCTCTTCTGAAACAGTTCTGTGCTCCATTTAGCTGATGTTAGGAAAGGCTATTTCTAAGCCCCTGTCTGCATGTGAACAGTTTGGTTTTTAGTTACTATTCCCAGGCAAACACTTTTTTCCCGAAAACAGAAGAAGCACCAGCTATAGCTAGGCTCTGCAGTATCCCTCAGAGACCTGAATGCCAACAAGACTTTCTCACAGCTTGACCCCACTGAGAAGTGACATGACCATTGGAAGATGGAACCTAATGAGAGGGTTTAGCTTATTTGATCCATGCCATTGAAGGACCTGGTGGGACCCGAGTCTTTTTCTCTTCTTTGCCATCCCTTGGCTCTGTGTTAGGCAGGTTTTTTTTTCTATCACATGACCCAACCATGTAAGGCTGTCATTAAGTCCAAAGCAACAGGGCCAACCAACCACCAATTAAAACTTCTGAGGCTATGAAGCTCTGAGTCAAAAATAATACTTTTCATCTTAATAAGTTGATTATCCCAGGAGTTTGTTATAGAAATGGAAAACAAACACAGTCTTTGTTGTGGTCCTTCCATCACTTGATTGTGAACCTTATATTGACTGGTTTGTATTTTTATAATACAATGTGTTCCTATTAATCATCTATCTCAACATTGTCCAGATATTCCAATGTTTTCCTAAACAATGAACATATTCTTCCAGTTTTTGTTCTGAAGATTTAAAAAATTTCAAAGACTTTCATAGTTTTCATAACCAAAATGTCTCATTGCATAGTCAAATGACTGTTCCTATGACATAAATTACTAGTTGAGCTTTATTTGCTTTTGTCAAATACAATTTATATATATTAAAACTAAACAGGAACAAAAGAAAGAATGAAAAGGTCACCAAATTTCAAGTACAAGACCTGCCAGGCAATGTGGTAGATTTAAAATTATTGAAGTATTCAGTAGCAGGATTTCTTGACTTTGTTTGTTTTGATGTTTATGTCTAGTTTTGAAAAAAGCTCTTTTAAGGAACAGCTACATTTTGTCAGTTCAGACTTTGAAAATTAAGAACGTATAGAACTGGAGAAATGAATCGGAGGTTAAACGTGCCGTTCTTGCAGAGAACCCAGGTTTATTGCAGCACCCACACAGCAGCTCACAGCTGCCTGGTGACTCCAGGGATCCTGCACCCTCTCTGGCCTCTTCAGGCTTCTGAACACATACATACACTCAGCCACACAAATATATACATAATGGTTTTTGGAAAACCAAATTGTTAATAGTGAAAATAAAATAACCGCTCATTAGTGAAGTAGATTTATATTTGAGATCATTATATTGAATAAATATTTTCAAACAATCTTTGTTCCCTTATAGTATTTAGTCGTGAACGAATCGTGCAGTGTTTAGCAAGCATATATCTTCTCTGTGTATCATTAAAAAGGCTTTCCTGAATTAATGTTGACACGTTAATTCCCCGGTCTTCATTCTGTCTCCAATCCTTGGAGATCTTTCCATGAGGTCACTCCTGTGCCATGTCAGTTTCCCAAGTGGTCTAAAGTGGTTTCTAATATTCTCCTTCTTCCCCCATTCTTTTTCCCTTCCTCTCCCAACTTCCTTCTATCCTTCCTTTCCTTCTCTTTGGTGTATGGGAGTTAGTTAAACTACTATATTTCATAGAAAGTCTTTTAAAATATTGTAAAACTAGTGAAGATGGCTTGCTTCACTTGATAGAATTCCTCTGCCCCTGAAGCTTCACCACCTCTGAAACTCAGATCTTTTTATTTCTTCACCAGGAGCTTAATTTTGAAATACAGTTTCAGGTCAAGAATCCCATGTGCAATATTACTTTTCCAGATTATTAAATTGCTCAAATGGTTATACTGTCCTTTCTACATTGCTAGAGAACAAGGTTCTGACAAGCAGAGGAGCCACTGGGTGGAAAAGAAAACAAAGAGAGTGAGGCCAGGTGCAAGGCTTTAAACTTAGTGTTACCTCAAATGGGAAGGAGAGTGAAAAAGAAAAAGAGACGCATTAGTAGCACCTTAACAAGAAAATAAAGATGGACATGGTGGCCCACGCCTTTAATCTCAGCACTTGGGAGGCAGAGGCAGGCAGATTTCTAAATTCTAGTCTTGTTTGGTCTATGTACCAAGTTCCATGCCAGGTAGGGCTACAGAGTAAGATGCTGTTTCCAAAAAAAGAAAGACAGGCAGTAGCGGAAGGCAGGAGGGAGAGAAAAAGGAAGGAAGGAGGGAAGGAAGGAAGGAAGGAAGGAAGGAAGGAAGGAAGGAAGGAAGGAAGGAAGGAAGGAAGGAAAGAAGGAAACCATCCTGATTCTGTTTTTCAGACCACAAACCAAACTAGCCTAGGACCTGTAAGGTAGACTCTATTCTCAATTCTTGTCCAATCAATACACACCCATGGAAGGAAATGTCACAGTTAAATGCATGTGGAAATTTTCTTGGGATTTTCCTAATTGAAACATTGGTCAAGCTTTCTTTGAACAAAAATTGTATGGTTGTAGTCAATTGGAAAAAAAGGTGTGTCAATATCTCTCACTAATGGAAATACAAATGGCCCTAATGATAGATGATAAGTTAGTGTGTTGTTAGAACACCGTCACCTACAGCACATACACCCTGTGTGAGACTATGCGAGGAAGCAATGGTTACAAATCTTCTCACAGATGATTGTCTCTCCAGCAAGTATTGCATTTCGTAGCATGTTGCTTTGAAAAACATAACAATAACATCATTGAAGGGCCATACGATTCCAAAATACTATGCTGTGACATAGTGTACTGACTAGTTTTGTGTGTCAACTTGACACAAGCTAGGGTCATCAGAGAAAGGAGTCTTAGGATCTCCTATAGGAGATCCAGCTGCAAGGTATTGTCTCAATCAGTGATCAATGGTTGACTGGGAGGGCTCAGTTCGTTGTGGTGGTACCATCCCTGGGCTGGTGGTCTTGGGAATCTGTGAAAAAGTAGGCTAAGCAAGCCAGAAGAAACAAGCCAGTAAGGAGCTCCAGCTCCCCTCCATGGACATTACATCAGTTCCTGCCTCCAGGATCCTGTCCCATTTGAATTCCTGTGCTGACTTCCTTCAGTGATGAGTAGCAATGTGGGGGTGTAAGCCAAGTAACCCTTAATACAGCCCAAGTCACGAATAGTGAAATGGGTTCAGTCACCACAGATCCCTCATGGTGAAGTGGTTGAACAGGGCTCACTCTCTCTTAGGCACAAAGCCTACAGCACACAATACTTTTCCCAGGCCATGACAATATTTGAACACCTGGAGTTGGTTGTACCAAGTTATGATGCCTGACAGGGTGATAAATTAGTTTTAAAACTGCGGCTTATATTTTGGCTCTGGTGGTGAGAAGAGCAGAGGGCACACATCACATACATACGGAGAAGTCAGAGGACAGCTTGCAGGAGGCTCTCGGTGCTCTCCTTTCACCTTGTGATCCTGCGGCTCAAACTCAAGTCACCAGGCTTCGCAGCAGCTGCTCTACTGCTCCGCCACATCACTGGCCTCTAATTGAATTTCCCACAAGGTAGTTTCAAAGCATGAAGGATTTGACAGTATGGAACCCCACTGGAAGTTCAGGAGAATGTATGGTAAACTTTACTTTTGCCACAGATGACAAAGAAAAACTGGACTAGGCTTCTAACCACATCTAAAGTCTTGGCTGTAAAGGGGGAAGGAGGATTTTATTTTTTTTAAATTTTACTCATCCCAGGGTTACATGTAAATAAAAGAGGATGGTAAGGCACTTGAGTTAAGGCCTGCCACATAATGAAGTTCCACAGGTGCTGCATTAGCGCGTCTGCCACGGCCTCTTCCTCACTACTGACTTCCCTCCAGCACACAGTGTTTGAGAAGAACACAGGGCGGAGCAGCGCTTAATAGTTGAGGGCATGCCCCAGCAGCACGGATGCCACTATGGGAAAACTGGTAAATGGAAGTAGGTACCATAACCAAACAATGATCACTCTGTAAACTAACTCGTGTTTTGCAAATAATTCTTGATAAACACACCCCTATTCTCTTATTGCAAATGTTTGCTAAGACCCTTAGACGAACACCTCTATGAACTACTCTATAGTAGTACTCTGTGCTTCTGGGAGGCTGCAAAAATAAATGAGAGAATTACAAAGCATGTCTAAACCCTGAATTGGACTCATTTGCATAGATCCAAGCAGCATGGCATGGGAGTGGTTAATATTTCTTTTCTTTTCTTTTTTTTTTTTTTCGAGACAGGGTTTCTCTGTGGCTTTGGAGCCTGCAGCAGAATATGCCAGTCAATGAAATGTCTAGCCAAATGTTGAATGGTTTGAAAAATATTATTTTCTCTTTCCTCAGCATTTTCCCCTTTGTGTATAATAATCCATTTTAAGATTAAAAATGGTTCTAGTCAATATACCCGTGGAACACGGTCGTCTAGGCTTCTGTTGTATGACCTTCCTTGTAGACCTTATTTATGGCTCTTTCCCAGCACAGTGCTTTGGGGGCAAAATGTACACCAGACTGTAGATCAATTACACAAATCAATTTCTGCAGAGTTATCATTCTCCAAGTCAAAACTTTGATTTGGAAAGAGGTAGTAAGAGAAATATTTTTCCATGTGTATTTCCATTTCCTTAGAAGATAAACGTATTTTATTATTTCCTAAAAATGCCATTTTCCGGCCACAGGAACAGCTTATTTATTACTTTGTGAACTTTTTTTCTTAGCAGCAAAGTGTTACATGTCCATGGATAAACCTAAACGCGGTCACAATCTAAATGTGTCAGTCACGTGATGGTTTTAGGTTTCGGTAGAATGTGTTTTCGGTAACGGAATGCACACTTGTGATTGGAGTAATTATATTAGACAGAAAAGATAGCTAGCTAGTGAGCAGAACTAGAAGTAATTAAATGTAAGGGCGATGAGATACAATGAGTCTCCGTCGTACAACATTTAAGGAACCCCTGTAAGCCACTCACTCTCATTTAACATGGAGTTACCCAGGGAAGAAAGGACATGGTTTAAGTAGCTGGCTTTCCATTGGTGTTGGTTCTGCCCCATTGGAGACACTGGCAATGTCTGGGGACATACATTGTCACCACTTTCAGAAGGGGTCTATGAAAGTGTTCAGATAGTTTTCTTCCAAATCATCCAGGTCCAAATGTCAGTGATGCTGAGGTTGAGGTAGGTGGCCCCAATCTAATTATTTATATTAACTAAATAAAAGTCTTCCTACTTACCTACAATGACAAAAATCCCTTTGGGACAACTATATAAAATTTCTAATTGTCATAACCCCAATTGTAATAAAGATATTAAGTAATTTCAAATAGTTTATTATGGGAAATTACATATTCAGTAATGCTTGGACATGTAAAGACTATAAAATGGCTTATAATTTAAAAATCTTATCTTTCACCAAGGCCGTTTTTAGTTTTTTTTTTGTTTGTTTGTTTGTTTTGACAGAGTTTCTCTGTGTAGCTTTGGAACTTGTCTTAGTACTTGCTCTGTAGACCAGGTTGGACTCGAACTCACAGAGATCCATCTGCCTCTGCCTCTAAGTGCTGGAATTAAAGGCATGCACCACCACTTCATAGACTTTTAACTGACTGTTATACTTTATAAATCTGATTTCTCTTTCCTACTAATCTTATGGTAAAACAATAAAGTGAATAGTTGGTTTCCAGAAGGAAAGGAGAAAGAAGAAGAGAAACGAGAGGGTTTGATGGCACCCAAATTCAATTATACTGCATTAGTTATTTGAAAGTGGATTACTTTCTGTGTTTGCTATCAACTGAATGACTCTCCAAATTCTTGTGTAGTAGTATTGAGAGGTGGGACCTTTAAGATGCGATTACATCATGAAGACTGTACCTTTGTCCTTATAAAACATTGGGGGCCCCTGTGGAAGGATTAGTGCCTTGTCAACTGGCTGAGGCCCTTGTCTTGTTCCTTATCCATGCCCCCCACACACAATGTGGAACACAGCCTGTGTCCTTTCCACCTTCTACTCCCAGAATATCCAGAGGAGGATCCAGAGGAGGATCCAGAGGAGGATCCAGAGGAGGATCCAGAGGAGGAGGAATCCAGAGGAGGATCCAGAGGCCTTGACAATTTGAGTTCCAAAGACGATTTTTAACTTCTCTGCCTCCAGAACTGTGAGATGTCAATTTCCATTCTTTGTCAATTACTAAATACAGGCATTTGGCTATAGCAACATGAGTGGACTAAGATGCTAATTTGAAATTGAATAATAAAGACCAAAAACCGAAATCTAGTTTAAAATGCAAGAAGTTGCATTTTCCCTTTTTACTGGAAAAATAAAGAATAAAATGTTTAACTTCTTCCCTTTCAGAGTCGTATGCGTAATTTTAGGCTTGTATGTGGACAGAAACTAAACAACCTATCTGATAATTTACAAATAATGTGCTGTGGACTTTAATCCTAACACTATGACAGTAGAGAGGGGAAATGTTTGGAAGAGCCGACATTTTAGGCTTTGTGATATATATCTGCTTTGTTATTAGTTAAATTCGGAAATTCTTATGAACACAAGAATGGGCGGTTAGGAACTGAGCCCGTCTCCCTGTGTCTGCATCTGAGCCTCTGTCGTATCAGCACGGAAGCCTGAAGACGACAGTAACGCTAAGCAGTAGTCTTCATTCTCAATTTTGCCGGAGTGTTTGGATTTCGTCACAAAGCGGTACCCCTGCGATTGCGTGTCAGGGCTGTTCAAATGAGGTTCAACTAAGAAGAGAAGTGTAGCTTAAATGTGGGTGACACCATTCCACAGCCAGGGTTCGGAGCTGAACAGAAGGCGAAGGTGGGTGTTGCCTCCCCTAGCCTTCATGCAGGGGAGCTTGGTCCTGCCTCAGCTCGATGTGCCATGCTTTGTGGATGCCCATGGGAGGCCCACCCCTTTCTGAATGGAGATGGAGGAGGAGTAAACGGGGGAGGGGAGGGGAACAAATTGTGGTTGGGATATATAATAAATAAATTTAATAAAATGTAATAAACAAAATTAACATTTTTTTAAACGAGAAGCTGGGCTGAGTACCAGCATCCATCTCTGACTTCTGAGTTTATAGGGACTGTGACCAGCGGCCTCCTGCTTCTGCCGCCACACCTTCCAGACCATGGTGGTGCACACTCAGACTGGGAGCCGAAGTGAACTTTCTCCTCTGAGTTGCTTCTGTGGCTTATAACAGCAGTGAGAAAATGAACCACCGTAGAGGGGTTCTGGGTAGAGTTGGAGGTGGAGCCTCTGAGAAGCAGCCTGGCCCTGTCCTCCTGCAGGGCCCATGGCAGTGCAGGCCTAGCTAAGCATTGACAGTAAGCTGCATTATTCACGCCACACTTTTCTGCTCACTGTTCAAAATGCAAGGTCAAAAATACTATAAAACACTTTCCATGTTATAAAATATAGCACTTACTGAAGGACCACACACAGACGTTCAACTAAGAACTCCTGGAAAAGATTCATACATGACTGAAATATTTTCCTGCAATCATCCGTGAGATTCACCCCACAAGAATTTTCTAATATTCTTCTTCATGTTATTGTAATAAGCCTAATCTATTCTTTATGATAATGGCATGGTAATTAACCTGTTTCTCATCAGTACAGTATCAGATAAGTGAGATATGTCTTGGACGATGACTATACAAACTTTCCTTCTGACATTGTTTTTCTTATGTTCTGAACTAAATTTGTATGTAAATTTGTCCACCTATTTGATACATGTTTTCTATATTGCAAAGAGAGTAGACAGCAAATTATATAAGTTATACTGCACAGTTTCATATATCTACACATCTATTGTTCATATATGTAACCATCACCCAGATTAAGATATATGACATTTCCTCAAAGCGTCCCCTCATGAATGGGGACTTGACAGCTTCCAGATAACTACTGTTCTGGTCTCTATAATTGTGTTAGTTTTACCTGCTCTAAAATGTCTACTAATGAGACACAGTGTGCCTTAATATGTCTGGTTTCTCTTTAATGGAACAAACTGGGGTTAATAAAGAAAATATTGGAAGGGAAAAATATGACCAAAATATACTGTATGAAATAAAATTTAAATTAAAGAAATAAATTAAGAATAATAAAATAAAGGTTTTTAACATGTGAAAAAGCACAGGCACTAAGGAGGAAATATTGGAGGACAGTGCCATATGCATTAAAACAGATGTGGGCTTCCAAAGAGTTTCCCATTTATTTACAAAAAATGGTTTTCATTAAGACATCTACTGATAACTTTCGATTTCTTGCTTTGCTTCGCAAAACTCTTTAAAACAATGTAGAATGTTCTCTGATTTTGTGTGAGATTTGTATTTCCTTAGGAAAAAAAAATCTAAGGATTGAGTAACCTTATGAAATGGTAGAAAGCTCTTGGTAATAGACAGGCGATAAGTGCCGAGTGTTGATGGGCGAGGAAGGACTGTGGTGTCTGGCCACTAAATAGACATACAAACGAAGGTGGGGCTTACCATCCACAAAGACTCAGTAAGTCACATCCCTGTTGAATCCCCTCTATTGCAAAGCTCCTTGGGGCAACACATCCTTTTGACATTGCATGAGTATATTTGTGATTATACTTTCAGAATGGATTAGGAAATACATGGTCAGAGTTGTCAGAATTCTAACTCCTACTTGTCTGGCATCATCTGTCCTGGGGGTACGTGTATGCAATGAGAAAATGTATGTACTATACGCCAAGGAAAAGAAACCGGAAGAAAAAGCTGACGAAAAGACAAAGCCAGAGGGTAATAGAAACCCTCTTCCCAATTCAATAAGACCACAAAATGGAGTGCATACCTCAACGGAGAAGCCATGGCCTTGTGAAGTGACTAAGGTCCGAGGAATAAATGAGAAATACATCTATGCGGAGCAAATTTCATTTGTGAGTTTTCCTCTATTTTTTATTTTTTACAATAAATTCCATTGGATCCGGTTTAACGTTTCAAAATGAGATTCAGGGGCAAACGTAAGAAAAACAAGAAAATTTAAGTGGGCAATGCCAAACCAAATCCATAGCTGCTGGTGCTCGACAATATTAAATAGTAACCGTGCTAAATCCCTGAGTCCAGCAATCACAGAGGGCAGCTACCATGCAGGGTAGAAACTCCATAAGGAGGAGCCTCAGATAGCTGACCTGAGTTCAGACTGCTGCACAGATCACCGCTTAGAGAAGCACAATACTGCGTGTAACAATTGCACTTGGCATTCCTCACTGGATTAACTAATCATTCCCAGTTCAACACCAGTGTCAATGCAAAATTTACTCACTTGTACAAAACCGCACGCTGTGAAGTCCTCAAAGAAGGGCAGACTTGGACGGTCTTCTCTGTAAATGGTGAGTTTATACGTGGTTACCATGTCACCCTCTGCTGGAGATTCATCCACTACAAGCATGGAGATTCTGTTCATCCCCAATCCCAGAGGATAATTGGCAATGCTGAGGAAGACAGTGAGAGGAGGTGGAAAGTGAGAGATGGAAGAGGATTAATATGGATGGGGACAATTACTCAGCCCAAAAAACAGACTCAAACATCAGTAGTTATTATTATTACTATTTATCATTATCATTATTATTATCATTATGGTGATTGTTACTGGCCTAAAACATATAAAAGCTGCATCATTTCATGAGAAATGTTAAATATGAAAAATCTCCCTTTCGTACTTCTTAGCTATACTAGGGATCATCTTTCAGGACAAGTTATATCCTTCATTAACTAGAGGGAAAGAAGCTAATATTACTAACCACCTTTCAGGGTCAGGAATTACTTCTAATACAATAGCTCTATACAAAACCATGTTGGCCCTTATAAATATGGAGAGTCTTTTCGTTTTTTGAGATGAAGTTTCTGTACACAGCCCTGGCTATCCTGAAATTCACTCTCTATACCAGTCTGGCCTCAAACTCAGAGATCCATCTGCCTCTGCCTCTGCCTCTGCCTCTGCCTCTGCCTCTGCCTCTGCCTCTGCCTCTGCCTCTGCCTCTGCCTCTGCCTCTGCCTCTGCCTCTGCCTCTGCCTCTGCCTCTGCCTCTGCCTCTGCCTCTGCCTCTGCCTCTGCCTCTCAAGAAGCAAGCCTTGGATTAAAGGCATGCACCATAATGGCTCAGGAACATAGAGAATTTTAAAAGGAGCTGGTAATCAAATTGCCTCAAGTTACGTGGTAGAGCCAGGGTAGAACCCAGGTCAGAGTAACATGAATCCTCTTTTCCTTTATCTATCTAAGTCTTCTTTCTTTTCTTCCCTTTTTCCCTCTTTCTCTTTTCTCTCCTTCTTTTGACCGATATTCTCATGTATCCCAGGCTGGCTTCCAACTGAGTATTGAGCCCAAGGTTTCTTGTATGCTGGCAAGCTCTCTATTAATGGAGGGATGTCCTGAGCTCAAATCCTCCTTTCTTTATACTAACCTCGACTGCTAGCAATGTCAAGCACTTTCCTTACTCTATAGCAGAGGTTCTCAATCTTCCTAATGCTGTGACCCTTAAATACAGACAACTGCCTTCTGGTGAGGTGTCAAGTCAGTGGGCTCCCGTCCCCATACCTCGGGCCAGCCCGCTCTTGCAGGTGCACCTTGCACTGACACTTAGAAGGCTCTGCTCCAATCCTCACTGTTAGCACATCAAATGGCACTTCACAGTAATAATCTTTGATCTTCGGATTAAACTCGGGACTCAGTTCCAAACGGGGATGGGTGAAGATCTTCTTGATACGGCAAAGTGTGTCTTCCTCTGTTGCCAAGACAGGAAGAAAGACAAAGGCATCTGTGAATGGCAGATAGGTAACTGTGTGGGATTAAGGTGTTTCCCCTCTCCTACTCCTGTGCACAGTTTCAGTAATCGGTGGCTATCTACTCAGCACCTAGGCACCATTGATTTGTGGCATCAACTGATTTCCAATTTCTCACATATGCTGTATCTTCCATAAACCAGGCGTTCACTTTAGTCGACACAATACAGATAGTATTTTTTCTCATTCCTTGAAACCATGAAGGCACAGAAGGTGGGGGAAAATGTCTCTCCTGTGGGTTGATAATATCCTCATGAGATACATGACATCTTAATTAATTATGAAAATGGAGTTAATGGTTCCATGGGACAGTGACAGAAGGGAACCAGCAGGCAACCAGGAAAGCTTCTTAATGAAAAACGTTATAAAACTGCCATTAGCTGTAGAAGAGTAGTTGGGTTGAGCAAAGAATGTGAACTTTGGTATCATACCAACCACATAGTGTGAAAGAATCACAAAGCATCCTGAAATTCTTTTCCGAGACGCCTCATCAGGGGGAAGTGCCAGAAAGCAATAGAAGGAAATGCTGTATCTGTTTAAACTTGTTATCAAGCCTACAATGACTTTATGCCATTGACTATAAATTTTCCTTTGGCGACTCATTTTATAGCAAACACTATCTTGGTACAAGAAGAGAAAAACGGCTTTAGTGGTGGGAACACAGAGCAGCCCCTGTTAAATTACACCTAACACTAATATTTGGAATGGACAAAAGGACTCAAGAGTTTATCAGAATTGTTTCCAAAGTGTTATCTACAAATAGTTTATCTATTCTTTACAACAGTCAACGAAACTCCAGCAAATGTAAGTCTAGAAAACGCTCCTGAAATCAGCAAAGTGAGGGTACCTTAGCATCATTTGGCATTTAGTGATACTGAATAGCAATAGCAAGCAAAGGTGCAACAGGGTTCAATACCAGAAGGTGGGGACTGAAGGTAGTAAAAGGACATTGTTCCGGTCACTTCTGCCCTTCTCCTTTCTACAGCTAACATAATAGTTTCTCTAAAAATCAAATCTGATAGTTTGATTACAATTATAGTAGTAGTTTCTCGTCATTTCCAGAGTCACACTAAAGAGGAGGAAAGGCACAAGGGCTCCCTTGTTTTGCCATTCATTACTTCTGCTATTATGTCCTAGACTTTGTACTTCACTAAAACCAAATTCTGATATGCTTTTGAAGGAATGGTGAAGCATCACCCAAGGTGGGGACAGAAAACCATCATCCAGCTGTAGCACTCTGGCTGTGAGAGCCAGGTCTCCACATAGCTGCTTGTGTGCTCTAAGCAATGAAAGTTAATATAAGCATTTCTGCCTCCTGTTCTGTGGTTTTCTGTGCCAGTGGGAGAAAAACAATTTATCAAGTATAAATTAAGAGCACAATAGTGTTGTGCGATATTTGTACACTGTGCAAAGGTAAATTACTGTGATTGGTTTAATAAAGAACTAGCGGCCAATAGCTAGACAGGAGGTATAGTCAGGATATCTGGACAGAAAGAAAGGAAGGAGGAAATAATCAAGATGCAGAGAGATGAGAGGAATCACAGAACAAGTAGGATGTAAAACATGAAAGAAAGGCTAAAAAGCCATGCCGAAGAATGTAGATTTAAAATGTCCTAATTTAAGTTATAAGAGCTAGTTAGGAACAAGCCTAAGCTATAGGATGAGATTCCATGATTAATATAAGTCTCCATGTCATTATTTGGAAGCTGGCTGGGAAGACAGAGAAAGATATCATAAATATGGTGTCATTTCATTCTTCAGAACAGTTTTATTAAAAAGAAAAAACCCAACAAGTCAATTTTGTTGAATCTCAAATGATTTAAGTAAACTGTTTAATTTTATTTGGCATTTTAAAAGAACAAGTCAACTCAAGACACCTCTCTCTCTCTCTCTCTCTTACACACACACACACACACACACACACACACACACACACACGTAGAGTTTAACTATAATTTTAATAATCTGTCTCAAAGTGGTTCATAAGAATATAAGTAGAGCCGGGTGGATCTTGTGAGTTCGAGGCCAGCCAGGTCTACAGAGTGAGTTCAAGGACAGCCATGGCTAAGCAGAGAAACCCTGTCTCGAAAAGTTCAAAGAAAGGAAGAAAGGATATAAGAATAGAGTAGTATAACCCACACTGAAAATAACCATTGCTCTTAATTCAAATTCAATGGCTTCTTAATAATGCACTGATTTTTAAAGTCAAAGTCCCACCCACCCCATTCACTGCCTCTGTTCAAGGCACGGAGACAAGCATAGTGAAAACAGGAGGTTAACAGTCTTGGGATTCGATCCAAATGAACGCGCTGACCCCAGCATAACACCAAACAAACTGGAGCAGCCATCAGCACTGCTTAGGGAGGCCTGAGCTGCCCAGGCACGAAGGGAGTATAAATACACTTTGTGCTCAGCACCACTTGAATGAATAACAAAGCAGTCGATTTTTTTTTATCAACATGAATCACAGAAGATGTTTTTTAAGTTAATAGGCTTCCTTTTTCTTTTTATATACTTCATTTATTTCATTTTGACACATGGTCTTCCCATATAGCCTACGCTGGCTTTGAACTGTTGATCTTCCGGCTTCAGTCCCCCAGCACTGGGGTCACAGGAGTGCACCACTTCGCCTAACTAAGGAATATATTTTTCCAACAATTCAGTGAGAATTAATTTCCTTTCGGCTTATACTATTTATGTTCCTTTTTATATTCCACAGCGTAGTCACAGTTTTCAAAGGGGGCTTGTAAGTTGAACCTCACCTCCACAAGAGATGAAATAAATGTGCGGTTTCGCAAGCACGATTTCATCAAGACCCCTCCCCCAGCATCACCACCAAACTTTCCACTTCTGGGGTGGTTGCTGCATCCTGGACCCTGGCTTGAAAGTTGCTTTAGCTCTGACATCATTGCAACTGCACGAAGGCTGCTCTATTTGGCGTGTCCTTGGCATCTTTCCCAGTCTAGTCCTGACTTGTCTCGGGCCGCTTACCTTAGCTCTATGGAGAACTCGGCACGAAGGATGGTGGTCGCAGACTGCTCAACCTATTTGGCAAGCAGGCATGGGAAAGCTGTTTGAAGTTTTGGTGGTTTTTAACAGATTTCTTTTAACCATAGGATTTTATTGCTCCCTTGACAGATCATCGTAACTCATATTGAATGCAGAAAAGCTTATTCTCTTAAAGATTGCCCCACTTGTCCAGGAGCATCACTCAGAGTATTTTTAAATCTCATATCAAACCATAAAAGCAGGGAAATTAATTGTAAAGATCCAGGTAGCATGGGTTTTTAATCAGGGAAGAAAGGACATGGAGGAAGTTGAAGGGATTTCCTGACAATCTGCCCTCTTCTACATCACATTACTTGGGATCTGAAGAGTGATGACGTCACCCAGTGCAGAATACAGAAGCCCACAGAGATGATCAGGCTTTTAGCCCTGGGCTTAGCCCAGGACACACGCTCAAAAAAATAATAGACCAGGCTATTTTCGAACTCACAAAGATCTGCCTGCCTCTGCCTCTCGAGTGCTGGGATTTAAGGCGTGTGCCACTACCGCCCAGCTGAGTGTTTCTTCTTTTAAAATCATACCCAGAGCAGCAGAGAACCAAGGGAAAAGAAAACTGGGTCTTGTAGGTGTGAGGAATTGGTAACCAAGGCAGATACACACACACACACACACACACACACACACACACACACACACACACACACACATTTCTGCTCTTTTCCCTGGTAAGTACAGCAATACTTGAAAAACTTTCTGTCTTTAACTAAATGTACTTGTTGGTTTTATAGACTAATACTACTTAATATAGCATAATATTTGGTGTGATTATTGAAAAAGTATGAATAAACAACAATATTTAGAAGGCAAACAAGTTAGATTTTATTAAATTATAATACCTAATTATAATAAACTAAGCCTAAATTTATACATGGCAAATTTTTGACTTTTGTGTTTCAAAGGAATTTATTTTGGAAGACAAGTTTTGCCTTTTCTTTCTTTCTTTCTTTTTTCTTTTTTTAGACAAGATTTCTGTTTAGCCCTGACTGTCCTGGAACTCACTCCGTTTAGACCAAACTCCGGACCTCAGAGGTCTGCCTGCCTCTGTCTCTGAGTGCTAGGATTAGAGGTGTGCATCACCACTGCCCAGAAGACAAGTTTTCTAAAACCACATTTTAACAAAAAGTATAAGCAGATTGGCAGATGTGAATCTATTTTAAGAAGTATATGTAAAAAAAAAGGTATAAGAAAAAAGAAGTATAAATAAATAAATAACATACAATAAAGGGCTCTTAATTCTGTGCATGGCATAAGCTATTAAGGAAATTCAGGAGGCAGAGGAGTGGCTCAGTGGTGAAGAACACCACACCCACTAGTTTTCCAGAGGACCCAGGTTCAATTCTTAGTGTGGCATGATCCCTCACAGCCATTTGTAACCAGGAGTTATGCAAAGAAGAGGAAATGGAACAGCCTTCTCTGCCTCCTCAAACTCCATCACTCATGGGGTGCACAGACATTCATGCAAGCAAAACACACATACATGTACAACAAATAATAATAACTTTTAAAGGAAAATAAAACTCAGGAGCTTAGGAGAAATCTGAAGGCCATGAAATAGCCCCGTGACCATCAAAGTCAAGTTGACCCCACTAAAAAGATACTTAGATGACCCCACTAAAAAGATGCTTAGAAGACCACTGTGTGTATCAATCCAGATGAACAAAGGGATTTTTTAATTTAAACTTTACATAAACTTAATTTCATATATGTTTTATTTTGTATAGTTAAAATTCATGATATTTTAAGATGATAAATGAAAAAATGAGTTTGAAATTATCAGTTGTTATGAAGAGAATTCCACTCAAATACTCTGCATTACAGCAATCACCTAGGAAGAAAAACTTACTTCAGAATAGGGAGATTTCTAAAGAGGATGTATAAGCTAAATTCTACCTCTGATGTAAAGCCTGTAGATTCCTTGGACCCCTAAAAATGAGTCTGGAAGTCACTGACCTAAAACGACCTCTGTACATATAATATTTTAAACTAAGAATCTGAATAACTAAAAATTAAATGCTCTATTCATGCAGAAGTGACCAATATAAACTTAACCAGAAATAAAACTTCTCAAAATTTACTTTAAAGAAAGTAGCAATCTAAAGACATCTGAATATGATAAAAATGCTTATATTTTTTCAAAGTTGGATTGTGTCTAAACTGTGGGCTTTATTATGGAAACACTCAATCTCAACTCACCATAACTGCAATGTATGTCTTTATTTTCATATGAAACTCGTGGAACTGCATCTAAAATTAAAAATAAATTTAAATTAAACTATAAATTTAATGTAAAAATTTTCCCCTCTCTCCTCTCTCTCGCTCTGAATCTGCAGCTTACTGACCAGCTAGACTGGCCAATCAACTGGCGAGACCCAAGGATCTTCCGTCCCTAAGTACCCCCACACTTCCAAGTGCTGGGGACTGGCATTGTCTTACCCAGAGTGCACATTGGTGCTAGGAAGGGGACACAGACACTCCTGCACAACATTTAGCCCTTTCCTGCCTGAGTCATTGATGTGGGAGAGTCATGTGTCTATGTGTTACTTTCAGTGGTTAAAAAAGAAACCACTGTGGCCCTTTGATAGGAGGGAAAATTAGGTAGGCGGAGTAAACAGAACAGAATTCTGGGAGGAAGAAGGCAGTAAGACAGACGCTATAGCTCTCCTCTCCAAGATGGACGCAGGTTAAGATCCTTCCTGGTAAGCCACCACCTTGTGGTGCTACACAGATTATTAGAAATAGGTTAATAAAGATGTGAGAATTAGCCAGTAAGAGGCTAGAGCTGATAAGCCAAGCAGTGTATAAAGGAATACAGTTTCCGTGTAATTATTACAGGTGTAAAACTAGCTGGGCAGACGGGTGCTGGGAACGCAGCCCACAGCCCTTGTCTCTACAAGTCATCTCCCCACGCCTCACCAATGAGCATTTCTAAGCAAAGCTGACAGTTACAGGATTAAAACTCAAAGAAGTGATTACTTCTAATAGTAGAATATTAGAGAAACAAAGGCAGGGTCAGAATGAAGCGTTAATCTAATTAATCTTAATCAATAAAAACCCAGGAGTCAGATATGGGGTGATAGCCGGGAAGATCAGAGAATTGGGGGCAGTCACTAGTTGTTTCCTGCCTCTCTCCTTCCTGCATCCTAAAATTCTTGAGATGCTGTCTATACCCCCAGCTCATCACTTCCCGTCTCCACCTTCCGAGTGCTGGGATTAAAGGCACAGGCCACCACTGCCCAGCTTTTATGATTAACTAGTGGCTAGCTCCGCCCTCTAAGCTCCAGGCAAGCTTTGTTAAAAGACAAACAAAATATCACACAACAGTCTGAATGTCATCTTTAGCCTAAAGATAAATTACTACATTTTTCTTCTAGTTCTGTGATCCTACGCTGTAATTTCCTAAATTATTGAAAGAGAGATATTCTAACTCTGTACCAAAATTGGTTACCCTGTATCAAATTTCTAGATAACTAAATATCCATCTGAAAAAAAATCTTAATAAATATTTATAGACAAATGAATGCATAAAATACTAGAGTGCTTTAAAATGTTTATTTAAAAAAAAAAGAAAGAAAACGGTGGCAGAAGACAACAGTCATGCTAAATCCTCGCCTGTTCATTGCTGGGCCTACTGATTCATTTTGTTTTGTTGAATCTGCAGTTCTCAACCAGTGTCCTGTCCTTCACACTCACTGGCAGGCCTTCAACGGAAATTCTGGTTAGAAGATTCAGTGCAGTACCCCTGAGAACCACAATACTGGATTAAATTCTGGTTATAACAGGCCTTCTTTAGTCAAAAGAAAAAATATATTGATAGGTATGTCTTTCATTTTTTCTTCATAAAGATATTTTCTTCTAGTATTACAAAACATTAGCTACTCTTTAAAAAAACAAGATATAATAAAAAAGGGGTAAATCAGGGGGGAAAAATTACCAACAAAGTTCCTTGAGGTTCCTCTTGCTAATGGGCAGCTGTTACATTCAACCATAAATCCTGAACATCTTTTGTGGCAAATATTTTTTCTAGCTATTTACAGAATTGTATTTCAGGACTGTAGGCTCACGGGTACAGTCAATCTACTCTTATAGTAATAATGGTGGTTTCTAATGTTTTTCATTTATTACTTGTTTATTTTTATAATTTGCTGAACAATGTATTATAAATAGGTACTACACTTTTCCAGATGGTACATTACTGTTTATTAAAACATACAATTTTTAAATGTTCATATAGGTTCTTAATTATGTTCTTAAAATGAATAGTTAGCAGTAGAATTCTTAGTCCTTAAGGACAAATTTTATTTAACTAGATAATCTATTTTTGCATATTAAGAATTGAGCCTAGAACCTCCACATGCCAAGCCTGTGATCTACCGCTGAGGGCTAAGCGTCCAAGAGTAACTTGTAAAGCTTCCCTTCTATGCTGTCAGGTGTCCCCTTAACATGTGCTCTGAAGGAAACATTCACCACCAGTATGAAAGTCCCTGTTTCCCCTCCCCCCTCCCCTATCTTTAGGAAGAACATCCAATTTTGCGGGGGAAAAAAATGTCACTTTCTAGCTTTATTTTCATTTTCAATCACTAGCAAAGTTAAACATTGTAAACATATTTTAAAGCCAGATAGTACTTTTCTTTCTGCTATGCTATGTGAAACTATGTGCTTTTACCTTTTTGACTGTTGATTGCTTCCAATGACTTTTGTGGTTTCTTAATGGCCTCGTTTCTTGTTGAAGAATTCCTGCAACACAGTGCCAAGCAAGTCCAAATCAACAAGGTGAACACACTGAGTTTTGTCCCGGGTGGGGCACAGTTATTTTGGTGAAGACAAGAAACACTGTCTGGATGTCATTCCTCAAAGCTGGCCATCTAGCCTCTGGTGGGATGGGTGGAAATCTTAAAAGCAGTCACTCTCTAGTTGGAAGCTGAGCAACCTCAGATAGCCTAGCTCCGACGAGGTGATTTAAAAAACGCACATTCTCCCTGGGATCTCTGCCTAACGTTCCATAGCTTTCATGCCAAGAGCCTTCGAAGCCCTGAGAATGTACACAAAATTAGAAAAACCAACGTGGCTACAGGACAGAGCTGACATTGCCAAAGTGTGTCCTTGCACTTGCTGACAGTCAACAGAGACCGGCAAAGGTTGTTTATACCTTGGCATGCTCCCTTCACTTTCTGTGTCGTATAAGTAACAGGACGCTTGGCTGGATGAACCCTTAAGTCCTTCTGATTGGAGCTAAACTAGCCTAAACTGTAGTCAGAACATTTTCTGGTCTGGAGACTAGAGAACGCAGGACACTCTGGTCTCTAGCCCTTGACATGCCTTTCCTGTGTTAATGTGATATTTTGTTGCCTGTCACCCTATTAAAATGGAGAGATTAGTATTTGCTCCGCACAGGAACACTGTGAGAATCAAATAAAAATGTCAGTGCCAGACATGGTACTGAGTAACGCAGCCCAAAGTGCAGGAAGGCAGATTCAGGCCGGGGAAAGCATCATCATCAGGCAGAAAATAGAGGGAAAAATAGGCATTAAACAGAGTTTGCTAATTGCTAATTACCATTTCTATCTTTGCCAATGCTAGAAGTTATGCTAATTTTACTTCTAAAAGTCTGTTTTATTTTGGTATACACACACAAAAAAACCCACAAAAGCAACAACAACAACAACAAAAAGGCTGGGAGGCAAAATGTAGTGATTTCTTCCAAGGCATAAAATAGCAGGTAAAGCGTGCTTGTCAAGAGGTGTGAAGTTTTTTTATGGTGGTGAGATTTTCGGTTGTTTCTTATTTGTACTTTTGTAAAGCTGGGGACCCAACCCAGAGCTTTCTGCACAGTGGCGATAACTCTGCTAATGAGGTAAGTTTAGCTGAAGTCCAAATTAAGAAAAACAAAATCTAAGAATTTCCGATGAACAAATACTTCCAGGAGACTCATTCAAGAGATACAGCCCCGAAGCCCACATGAACGGAATTATGGGAGCGCGATTATGTTAAGGGAATGACAACTTGTACAAAAGAGCTGCGTGCCATTTGTTCTCGGGGTTTCTGTGAATGAATTCTTGTTAAACTGGTGTGTGTTTTCTAAGAAAAAGACTTCCACAAAACCTTTCCAACATATGCAACTTTCTTTTCAGGAAAGTGAGGATTAACAGACGCTATTAGGGTTTCCACACCGCTTCAGTTGGGGCCTCTGCATTCTGGGCCTTGGGGCTCCCACATAAATGTTACCTGTCACTGCCGGGGTTCCAGCTTTGTCTTCTCCTACCCTGCTGCCATGCAACAAGCAAATGATCTTTATTTCAAGAGAAAGACTAAGTGATTAGATCCCCAATGCTGTACATGTATAAAAGCTGCTTTGCTGTGGTCATTGGGAAGATGAGAACATGGCAGCCTCCATGCCTGCCTGATACACTGGATAATAGTTCAGAGCCATGGGTGAGGGGTAAGTTAGTATTTGTATTAGCAGAATGTCTTAAGCTGCTGATTTAGAATCTTAATTTCCCCTCATCCGGGAAATTTGTGTGAGAGGTATAATCCCCCGTGCAATAAAGTATGAATGATAAGAAGTATACACTCTCCTTGGAAAGTGGAAGGTGATGCAAGCTGAGCACTGATTTAAAAAAAACATTTCCGGGAGCATTATGCTATCTGACTTCTGATAAACACCAGAATTTGCTTCTGTTGGTGTTAATAAAGAAATCTGTTGAACATGTATGGCTTTCCTTATAAAGAAAAGAAAACTACTGCCCTCACCATAGATGTTAAAATGACCTTTGAGTGCACACAAAGATGAAAGATAAACTGCTTTACTATTCACATGCAAGTGTGACATACACAAAACTTTCTATGTAATCCTCCTAGAGTAATACATAGTAGGCACCCTAAGCCATTTTTACACATAAGGAAATTAAGTCTTGAAGGACGCAGGACTTTGCCTGCTATAACTAATAAACTCGAATATTGGGATTTTTTAATACTCCTCTGTATGACTTAGAATAGCTCTTGTCCTTAATAATTATATTCAATGGTGATCATTCTTACATTCCTTTAAGGGAAGAGAACTCAGTCTTTTGATTTCAAGCAGTGGTTTACTGAGCCTGGTCATATATGAGGAGCTGGAGAAAACTTTGTCAGGGAACAAATGTTGTGAAGCTTGCAAATCTCTAGGGAATTCACGGAACGTTACAAACAATACAAACTCTTTGGGAATTCTCCTCGGTTCTTTGTCTATACTGAAGTACGAGGAAGTCTTGGCTTATTGGCATGAATGCAAAGTATAAAAGGTGGCTTTATGCTATAATATTTAAAATGGTTTTCAAGCACAGAAGGGAAAACTGGACTTACCGAGGGAATAAAGCCAAGCTTAGAAAGCCTTTGCAAGTAAAGTGAATATTAATGCTAGAACATGTTCGAAGAAGTACTCTGTATATGGTTATTTGTATTTTTAATTACGGATGAGTTTCTTCTAGCCACTATCTCCTGAAGCCGAAGGAAATAAAGGGCAAGTGAGCAGAGCTGAAGCCATTCCCAGCAGTGACTGTAAGAGACATAAATGAGTGTCATGTCCCTTAGTCTTTCATCTCCCTGGGAGGCTTAGGTCTAATTCTGTTTTCCTGGCAGTAGAAAAGTCAAATGCTCTCTTAATTCTATCCATATTAAAGAACAGACAAAGCTTTAAGTACATCCCCTTTGCCAGCTACTAGGGGCACTAATAGCTCACCTGCCTTTTCCCTCATGGCTATCTCTCATAAGAGTGGAAGTGAAGATGGAAAAAAAAAACACTCTCTAAAAGCAAAGCAAACAAAGCGGAGTATAGATTCATGAAATTAGATGAGATTTGCTCAGAATAGTCATACCTCTATAATGCCCAAATAAATATGCCTGCTGGTCTATCTCCAATATGACGGATGGTTCAAAACACAAGCCCCACCGAATCTTTCTGATGTTTCAGCAATGGAAACGTATGGATTGTGGGGGCCCACAGAAATAGGTCCGCTCCACCTTGACTGAAGGTCAGAGAGCTTAAGCCTACTCTTATGCTTTCAAAGTTATTGACAAGAGCTCTGACTAAAGGTGTGGTTACAGAGAAGATACCCTGACCTAAGGTGTGGTTACTTAGTAATTTGGATATTAAGATGCACCACAGAGGTGATTCATTCCACCTTGACCAAAGGTCAGAGAATTCAAGCCTATTCCTGCTCCTTCAAGGATACGACGGGAGCTTTGGCCCAGGAAGTGGGTGCCTACAGAATGCTTGATCCAAGGTGCTGTAATTACATGTCCTGCCTAAACAACAGAATGCTTAACTAGAGGATACAGTTGCTTGATGTTTCAAGTCCTGATGTAACTGACTGTTCTGCTTGTTCTTTGTGTCTTGTTAAAGCAGGCTTTTGCCTTTTCCCTTGCCCTCACCCACTTCTTTGGATTGGAGCATATAAGTATTAGGAACATAAACATGGGCATTTTCAGTATTCAGTATTCACTGGATAGCTCTCTCAGTTCTATCCCATGGCTCTGCGTTTCTTTCGTACCTCTGTTCCTCCTACCTAATATTCTAATCCACTTTCCTCTACCCTGGAATGTGTGAACCCCATCGAGGCTGGACCCTGACAGATGCCACTCCAATGTGTCACTACGACGAAGGATCACAAGAAGAAACTAGATGGAAATATCTAATTTTAAACATTGCTTTATACCAGCGTCACATCCTAGTTTGAAAACTGTTGGGTGTGTTTTTTTGTTACAGTGTCTAATGACCACCAGAACCATTATGGTTTCAGTGCTTTAAAGTCATTTCTTTTCCAGACCATGAATTTTTGGGCATACTTCTTTTGTGTTGTTCACTTTAATGTAGGCAAATCCTTTTGAAATCAATCTTTTCGGCTTAAAGATTTTTGGACCGCACCATTCAAATTTGTGGCTCTCTTACCATTCCAGTGGATGTAGCTGTTCCTTTTTATTCGTGGGCCAAAATTGTTCAAATACATTTAAAAGAGACCAGTATTGGGGCAGGACTGAGCCAGGAGTTGCCATATCATAAAATTCACGCATCACAGACTGAATCCCAGGAGCGGTGCATGGGAAGAGCTGAGAAGAAATGTTCAAAGAAAACATCAACAGAAGAAAAAAAAATCAACTGAAAAATTGAAAAGTAAGTTGAAATGTCGCATTACTAATAGTATTCATATTTAGCCAGACATTGTTTCATCGAGCAGTTATTTATTTAAAATCCTATTGGTCATGGGTTGGGATGCTAACTCAGTTGCACTGAAAGCTGAGGACCCAAGTCTGATGTCCAGGAAAGCCAAGTATGAACTCCTACAGAATCCAGCATGGCAGTCAGAGACCGATGGATCCCCTGGGCTCACCGACTGGCCAGCCCAGCCTACTTGGTGAGCCCAGAGCCAATAGAGAGCGTCTCAGAAATCTAGGCAGATGCCTCATGAGGAGTGACCGCTGAGGGTGTCTTCAGACTTCCATACACCTCTGTGTGCACACTTGTTTTTATCCATGCACACACAGAAATAAACTCACATTCTATTGGTCAGTACAGATTGGCTTAATTTTTGACATTGCTTTCAAGGCAAATGTTGCTTTTTAGACATGATTAAAGTTATCAACAATTATATGTATAAATGAAGTCTTGTTTTTCTTTTCAATGAGTATACATGCATCTCTTCTTCCAGTAATCAAAATCTCAAAAGAGCTAAGTAACACAGAAAGAAAGACCATGGGGACGAGAAATCCTTTTGTGCTACAGTGGATTATGCCAGAGTGAGAACTATTAATCTCACAAAAAGAGGAAATTGAAATTGGTTATCTTGTTTTTACTCTGAGAGTCAGGAAATTGAGCTTTGCCTTTGTTTCTTTTGTTGTCTCATCCCAAAAGAGACCGTCTGCATTTATAGTGTTTTGAGTGATGAATTCTGACAGTTGTCTTCCTAAAACACTGAGCTAAACTATCATGTATTACATGTAAACTAATTAAGATGATAAATATATTAATTAAAATTATGTTGGAGTCATAAGTTTATTTTCAGTTCTCTATAATATGGGGCTAAATTGAATAAAAAAGTATATCCTTCATTGGTTGACTTGGTAAACTTATATGAGTTGTATAATTAACTCATATAAGTAACTTATCTATATAGGTTGAAAAAAACTACAAAAAAATATTTGACGCTTCCATCAGATTAACAATGCACCAAATAATTTAAATACTATTTAAAAATAGTTTTATATGAACAAATATTAAGTAAGAACATAAAGTCATTATAGTCTATATTAGTGGCAGAAATAAAACACATTGGATACAAACACTCAGATGTAATCACTTATGCTTTGATATTGACCAAGAAATTGATAAACACACCAAAAATTCCAGGGTGAAAAAAAATGCCCTTTTGCAGACTGAAACCAATAAGAGCTGCTATGAGCATTCATATACAATCTATTTTTTGGACACTTGCATTATTGCTACCACCAATTAAGCCGGGGGAGAGGGGAGGTGCAGGGGAACTGTGGTCAGGATGTAATGCATGAGAGAAGACTAAATTTAAAAAAAGATGGGGCTGTTTTTAAAAGTCTTATTATGTGTAAATATATTTAATTTTTCTTAAGTTAAAAGGGGTAGGGTTTGTGGGAGCCTAGGCAGTTTGGATGCTCACCTTACTAAACCTGGATGGAGGTGGGTGGTCCTTGGACTTCCCACTGGGCAGGGAACCCTGATAGCTCTATGGGCTGACAAGGGAGGGGAACTTGATTGGGGGAGGGGGAGGGAAATGGGAGGAGGTGGCAGGGAAGAGACAGAAATCTTTAATAAATAAACGAAAAAAAATTAAAAAAGGGTAATAAAAAGTAGCAAATATTGATTGCATATGCAGGCCCCAAACAATTTTTTAATAGAAAAATATCAACATCTTCCCCAGAGAACTGTTGTACCCTGGCAGCAGCTATGACGTCAGATCCTTCACCTCTCCTAAGCCACATATTACATCCTTCCAAAAGAACAAAAGATGCCTACAAAAGACATTGTGTTGTGAAGAAATATCTATGAGCAATTTGAAGGAAAAACTGGGCAGTTTACAGCTAATCTATTAATATAATCTCAGTCACTAAGTGGAAAGAAATATCACTTTTGTTTTACCAGCTGGAATTCTCCCAGACTCCCAAGTTCCTTTACAAAAGTCCGAATTGAGTGAATTTCCTCCAAGGACAGGCACTGATTGAGCTCCTTTTGATAGTTTCCATTCTGAAAGGAAAAAAGCCTTGAGTAATCATGAAGTGCTTAAACCATCTTTCTCCCAGTCACCCCGCACTTAACAAATCAATCAAACTCTGTAACAGCTAAACTTATTAAAGTTATGGAATTCATTGAGATTATAAACTGTCAGGACAACATTCAAATATAAAAAAAAATTATAAATGACGAGATTGACTCTCTTAACTGACCCAATGGTACCTTGTAAGTGAGAGGGCTGGATATATGTGACCATTGTTTGTAAATGCAAGATTTTCCTTGGGCCTTCAGAGCAATAGAGGTGAAAACATCTTCCCATGAACCCCCAATGTGGAACACTAGCATGGGAGAGTTTCGTAGACTGGCAAACACTCTTATCACCCTAGGTTTTCCCGCAGCCATATGCTTCCTAAAGCATTTCCGAGATCAAGAGCAACTCTCTCTGACAAGGTGTTGTGACAGACACCATCAGGACCTTTGCAAAAGCTTTTACATACTCCTTTTCCAAACTCTTCAAATATGAATTTCAACATAGAAAGATATGTGGGGAATAATATTATGGCAATTGGTACTGATTTTTTAAAGAAATAGTGTTAGCCTGCCATTAAAACAATCAAACAAACAAAAATCCTAAACAAGAAAAACCAGAAACATTCTAAAGCTAACTACCCTAATTGTCAGCATCTAGTCAAATGTTAACAGACATGAATATTTCAGCAAATTAATGTTTTAATTCAAGTCCCCTGAAGTCATCCTGAAGCTCTCTGGCATTCTAGAATGCCTTTAGAGAGTTCTAAGAGTCTTCGTAAAGTGTTCTAAAATGTATAAACACATGTATCATTCAAAATATCTATAAACGTTTCCTTAACAATCATGAACTTTTTCACTTCATCTCCAACACAACCCTTCTCATGCATACTCAGTCAAAATAAAATAATTTTTTTTCAATCAAAATAAAGTTTTTCAGGTCAGAGAAAAATTCAGAAGCACACAATAATAGATAACAACTATCAGTTAATTTCAAATAAACTTTAAAATTTTTAAATTTCACAATAAAAATAAGTAGTGGCTGAAAATTCAGTCAACTTGCACGTATGGACTTACCTCAAACATACCAGCTCTATGAAACCTCTGCAATAGCTCAGAAAATAAGGGAAGTGAAGATGTATTGGAGAAGAGGAAATTGAAAGTATCCTTCAAAAGGATTTTTTCTGTATTTTGGTCCTTCAAATTGAAATTCTCGTCATCTTGAAATTTTAAATGCTCATGTACCTTTGAAGGAAGAGAAGTAGGGGAAAGGAAATGAATTCTAAGGGATGATTTATTTCAGGTTGGATTGCAGACCAGAACTGACATCTAGTGGTCTCTTGGAGGCTAGCAGTTTTATAAACGTGAGTAATGTTTCATATGAAGATGCCATTCTTTCAATGGACAGGGACATGAGCTATTTCAAAGTCACACTAGCTTAGCTGGAAGCTCTTTAGATCTCACAAATATTTGTTCATGAAAGATAATATGTAACATTTTTCAAAAGTTTAATTTCAACTATTAGATATGCATCCAAAAGGCAAATGACCATTAAAATTTTATAAAGATTCTAAATTTTATAGATAAATCTTAAACCTGTCAATTTTCTATAATTGTATTGTCTCTATTATGGTTTGGGAAAAGGTAAACTCTGGTGGAGTTGAACTCTGGCTAACCATAGGGTGATTGTGCTCCCCTTTCTTTCTTACCCTATAGCCCAATAGATAGCTGTTTTAAAATTGATTTTGTTGAACTATATATTTTTCTCTGCTCCTCTCCCTGATTCTCCCCTCCCCTTTGACTGTCTCCTATGGTCCCCATGCTCCCAATAGACGGCTTTTTATAAACTAACTGAACCAATATTTTTGTCTTCTTACCACTGAAGAATGTTATAGAAGAAAAAATGTGCTGAGGAAGGTGACCTAAAAGTGTTTGAACTCAAAACAAACTAAAAATCACCCACATTTATACATACAGCTATCAGAAAATATTTCAAAAATTCACATGAATTTTTATTCTTTTAAATTAAAATTGAAAACTTATTCGTTTGTATTACTAGGGATGGAACTTAAGACCTAGTACATTCCAGGCAAGAATTCTGCCTCTGCTCAGTCTCTCTAGTTCCTATGCCTTTTTAAAATGAAAATGAAGACCAATTTAAAAGGAATGACAGCTCTATCTCTTCATGATGCCATGCAAGCACAGCACCCTGGGTCTTCTGTTTGCTATTATCTATATTCTTACTTTTCCCCATGAAAATTTAATGCCATCTTTGTTCATGAATTCAGGGGAGCTATAGAAAACGTCATGTTTCACCTACCATGTCCACATGGTGGTTAGCATTCCCAGGTTCCCCCTCGCTAGGGCTCATGGGCATGAGTCTATAAGGGCTGCAATGGAAGCTGTTTTAATCAGCTGGTAACTGTAGATGAAACCCATTGTCAGTATGCACGTATAGGTTTCCTCAAATGCACTGGCTCTATAAAACGTCTGCAGTAGCTCAGAAAGTACAGAAAGTGAAGATGTATTGGAGAAGAGGAAATTGAAAGTATCCTCCAAAAGGATTTTTCATGTGTTTTGGTTCTCCAAACCCCCCACCCCCCACAACACACACACACTGTATCCTGCATACTCACCTGGAGCACTACAGGATATCCAACATCTCCATAACCAATATCAAAAGTGAAAAGCTGAAAACACTGTCTACATCTGGAAGGAAAAACACAAGGTAACAGGACAACATATTTTCCATATTTTTTTCTAGACGTACTCTGCTTTCTGTTATTACATTGTTTATAATCGATACCATTAAATTTCATAATTTAAAAGGCCAATGACATGGATAATAGAAAAACTACATGGAATGGATTGTTGGACTTGAGTCTCTTTTGTTCACTAGAGAAAGTGCAAATAAGCCTCCATCCTTTCTCCATGACACACTATCATAATCAACGATGTTATTCCGTGAGAACCTTCCTATGGGGAGAAGTTTCCAGGTCCTCCATGTTTAACACTGATGAATTCAGAAAGTGCAAGAAGGAGCGCAATACATTAGTGCAGTGCACCGAGCACCTCTCCCTTTCCAGCAAACTAGACGTTTCCCTAGAGCAAAGGCCACGAGCTATTGTCGGAGAAGCTGAGCTATGGGATTAGAGCTGATTGAATTTTGTTAAAAGTTTTGTTTCTTTCTCAGGATTTTGAAATCGTTGGGATAGGATAGTTGAGAGCTAATATATTATGTACAGGGAAAGTTATACCTAGTCAATACTTAGTATATTTGATGGAAATACTTGAAAGGAGTTACAAATTCAAAATTAATTTTAGGATCCAGGAATAGGCTTGTAGTCCCAGCCCTTAAGAAGTAGAGGCAGAAAGATTACAAGTTTCAGGCTAGTCTAGACTGTAAACTAAGATTGCTGAAAAGATACTGGTAATAATAAAAAAAAATGTTTATAGCCTTGTGTTTTATTTCTTGTCACACCATTTGGATACAAACAAATGGCATGTAACAAACTCTGAAGTTATAAATCTATAAATTAGGCCATTCATGTTTAGGAAATCAGATTATGATATACTGACATACACTTTCCCAAGTTCTATTTACTTTTAGTAACTAAGGCGTTTCACGAATATATTTAAGAACCTCTCTCTCTCTCTCTCTCTCTCTCTCTCTCTCTCTCTCTCTCTCTCTCTCTCCTCTCTATCTCTATCTCTATCTCTATCTCTATCTCTATCTCTTTCTGTCCCTGTCATTCTCTTACCTATGGAAGGTCTTTGGTCCCAGAGTCGATGTTTCACTGAACACCTCGGCCACCAATAAGAGCTTGCTAATTGCTTCTTTCATGCTATCCAATGCCTGCAGAGGTGAACTTGTCCTCAGGAATGTCTCAAAAAACATTTGCAGCTAGGAAAAAAAAAACAAAAGATTGACATGGCGAAATAAATTTTCAGCTGCCTATTGTTTCCAAAGTTAGTAATATGAAGTTATGTCTCCCTGTCTACTTCAAAAAAACAAAACAAAATTTCAAATAGAAAAATTTGAAAATCAAAGATTTAAATATTTTTAATTCAAGTCACAAGGAGAAAGAAATGTCTACGTACCATGCAATTTAGCTTTGTTATTTTTGTTTGTTTGTTTCTCGAGACAGGGTTTCTCTGTGGCTGTCCAGGAACTCACTCTGTAGACCAGGCTGACCTCAGACTCATAGAGATCTGCTTGCCTCTGCCTCCAGAGAGCTGGGATTAAAGGTGTGCACCACCACCACCTGCTCTTTGCAGTTTAACTTTTTTTTTTCATTTTACTTTTCTTGTAGTACCGACTCTTGGAAGGCTAGTGTATCTGACATAGTAAGGGTTGCAATGGAGCCCTCTGGATTGATTTGTGGTTCAATCAGTAGGGGGACTGGACTTGCCACTCACTTTTCTGAATCTTTTCTTCCTTGCTTCACAGTGGGCTAAAACCCACTAACAAGAGAGTTGTGCACCCAACAAGGAAAAAAAATATTTGAAGACCAGTAGAAAAAAATGAAATTCAAATATTTGATTTTTAATTATCAATTTTTTTGTATGTATCAATAAAAATGCCTTTTCAAAGTTGTTTCTTTTTACCTTATTTTTCTCTGGGAGATCTAGACAACCAGAGAAGAATCTAAGAGACCTACAGGGTTGTGATAACATTTTAATATAAGATTTTTCTCTGATGAAGAACATGGGATGATATTAGGAGAAGTTCAAGTCTGTGTATTCCTGTGGACAATACTGTTAGTTTCACAAACAACTATTCTTATTTACTGAAATATTAAAAATCATAAAATAAACTATCTTTTGAAGATGCTTAGCATTAAATTTCAAGTCAATATTTTTTAAAAAAATATAAATCAAATCTTATTGATTCACAGACTTTCTCTAGATAAACATAGACTTTCAAAGATAAAGAACAAAAAATATTTTTTGAAAAAACATGCAGCAGATATTTGATCAATGCTTTCATAAAAATCAGCCAAGCCTATCAGAACTGCAAAAGATCACACATTGAAAACTTCTGATGTGATGATAATGAAGGACAAATATCAGCAGAAATTATCTATGGAAAATGGTAACCATATCTTTAAAACGTGCCACTGAAACTCCCCCAACATCAACAAACACTGAGTCCATAAACGTTTATAAGCCCAAATCAGAAACCTAATGAGACCAGGCAATAAGACCGTAAGAACATATCATCAACATCTGGCAACTGAGATATTTTTCCATTTTACTAAAGAAAATGAGTGTAGTGATTGTATAATTAAAAGAAAACAAATTAATGCTAACAGTAAAAAATGTTAACACCCTTGAGTCAAAATAGAATAACACTGTGTGTTCCTAAGTAAAAGCAGCACAAATCTTATTCAGTTCACCATGCTGATAGGAAGAGATGCCAATGACATGCACACATTCTTTCCACATTAATGTCACCTGAATGTTACAGAGCTTAAGGTTAATGATATAACAATGTGGAAAAGTTCTGTCAAGCATATATGGTGTACAAGACTGAGTGTCAAATTATACCCTCGACAGAGGAGATCAGCAAAATTAGTATTCGATGGTTGCATTTATTCCCCTAATGTGCAAATGGTTATTTCTTCAGTCATAACTAGAATAATAAGAGTTGAAGACAAAGTCTATTGAACTCATTCTCTACTCTGCGGGAAGCCGACATTCTGTGACTTGGGGACACATTTCACAGCCCTGCGGTAAAACACTCCAAAAAGTATCAGGTTCAACTCTGGTTCTGGGCCACCCTGGGCCACTTCAGGGAGTTCGTAGCAGGTCCTATTCTGTAGACTTAGTTAACTTACTCAGCACAGTGTCAACAAACCTCGCATGCCAGAATAAAAGAAGGGCCATGCAAGTGCTTCCTGTGTACGTGCATATATGTCATCAACCTGCATGAGGTCTCCCAAAGAGAGTAGAACCCATTTGTCATTCGCCATAACCGAATCACTCAGACTAAATGAGAGATTAATTCCCATTTTGGTTTATACTTTAAATGACTGTGCTAATTATGTTTTCTTGGCCAGATCACCTGTGATGTATATATATCTCGGTGTACTCAGATGATGCACAATGACAAAGTGTGCCAAATGACCTCATTAGAATCTATCAAATTAGAACAAATTTGCAGTTAATTACGTCCAAGATTTTCAGTACTTGAGAAACATCGCACTCGGGAGATTTTATATCTCACCCACAAAACCCGAAAGGAGCAATGTCGCCTTTCTGCTCATTTGAATCATGGAGACACAATCTAAATATTAAGTAGACTCCTCGATCTTTGTACAGTTACTGCTAATGCTGGGATTTTGTTTGTTTGTAACAGCGCTACATCCTTTTCCTAGTCAACATCTTTAAGTTAAATCAATAAGACAGTGTAACTTTCCAATGAAATCAGGGCCTTGAATAAAAACCCAACACCTTTAAGGCTAGATGTGATGGTGTACACCTTTGTTCCCAACACTCATGAGGCAGAAATAGGCAGATCATAGATTTGAGGACTGTTTGAGGTAGGTAGTCAATCTACGGCCAGTTTAAGCTACACAGTGAGACCCTGTCTCTAAAAGCCCAACGCAAAAACTAAACAAGCAGCAACAATAGAATGCTTGAAGCATTTCATGACATTACAATCTCCACAGCCTGCTTATTCTTCCTGTCAGGGCAACAATAAAACCCAAACTTATTGCTAAATAAATGGGTAGAAAATGACCTTGTAAGATGATAGATATAAAGAAAACTTAAATATCACTGTTCGTTTGTACTTAAAAATTTTAAGAAATAATCGGTGATATGTGTTAGCATTTACAATGTAAATCCATTTAGGCAACTGAGATATAAACAAGGCCAAAACTATATATTGAAAATGGAAGGATGGAGAGCAAGGCAGTTGGATCTGCCCCTTACCAGCTGCAGCACTCGGGAAAGTGGGCCCTGCTCCTCGCCTGGGCAGCATAGTAGAGCTGGCCTTGAAGGTGTCGATGTGGGTGAACAGGCCTGAGGGTGTGAAAGAAAGTGACCTGGCTCTTCCCCTTGCTGCCTGCTGTGTTGGGTGAACTAGCCAGGGCAGTGCTGGAGAGCTGGCCCTCCTGGTGGGGACGAGGGAGACCTCGCAGGCTGAACAACACAGCTACCACCCAGGCCCAGAACCAGAGTTATGAGCTGGTCCACCCTAACATCCACCCCATCTATGGAGTTCTGGAGCATGTGAAGGGACCAGTCCTTCAGAACCAAAGTTTCAGGGTCTCCACAACTCAAGGTAACAACAGGATACCTAATAGGAGCCTCAGTGAGGGCCCGATAACAATAGTGTAGCGGAAAGCAGAGGACTCTAACCAGATTCATGGCAATGAACACTTGCATTTAAAAGTGTATGGATTAAGGGGTACACTGTGCGCCTCACTCTGTCACACCACAGCTTCCACAATGAAAATTGTTTTTTGTTTTTTTAATTCTTTTCTTTTGGGGGAGGTTTGCAAGAGCAGAAAGTGGATATGAAGGGCTGGGGAGATGAATGGCATCAGGTTACATGTTGTGCAATACACAAAGAACCAATAAAAAGTTAGCAAGAAAGAAAATGGAAGGATGGAGAAGCTGAGAATGAACCGAAATATTTGGAGGAAAGTTTCAAGTATGAATTTGGTACCTTAAATACTTCCAAAATGCACTAATTATTCACCTCATATGCATGCCTCATAACCGTCTCGGTATTTCTGTTCTCCCCTGAAAGACTGCACACATTGTTCCTGATTGATTGATTGGTTCTCAATTATCACATGCTAATTAATACATTCGATGTTAAACTTGATGACCTTCTTGTCTACTCTTCTCATTAGACTGAGGTATTCTAGGCCAGGAATTACCATTTACCTCTTGACAGATGGGTACCTGAGGCAAAATCAATATTTAATAAGGTTGTTGAACGAGGAATCCTAGATATGTCCTTATAGAAACCTCAGAAACGTTCACTGAAAGAATTTGCTTACTCTAGCTTCTAAATAATGCAGTCTTAAAACAATGCATTAGGCTGTGGCTATCGTTCATTGGCAGAGCATAGGACCTTAGGCTTATGCTGGGCCAAAATTATCTCAGGACCTGTACCCTATAGCATCTGATTGTCCTGCATCGTGGGGCTGCAGGAATGGGCGGATAGCGCACTCGCCTTTCCCTGGGGAACAAGGAGGCCTAGCAACAACTAGGCTCAAGAAGCCTGGCAACTGGAGGCTCAAAGAAGCCAGCAGGCTTAGTCCTGTACCACAGAAACACAAGGTACACAATATGTATTTCTTGCTTACATCTCCCTAGAGTGAAAGGATATGCATTTCCCCCCTAGTGACTTTTAATAAAACCTTTGAAATATAGAAGCTTATGATTGTTTGAGAGGATTTTTGAGATAAGGAAATTTAATCCCAGAGCTAGAGAGAAAGCTGGAAGATGAACCAATATTAGTTTTCCTTAGAGTAATATCTTTGGATAACTTAGAAACTTTGGCAGAATACTAATATATTTAGAATCTAGGCTTGCGTGCTATACCTTACTAATACCAACCCCTACAATTTCTTTCAGTGCTACTGTGAATGAGAGAGATTTTGTCATCCCTGATTGAAGAGTACTAATGTTTTGTTTTAATATTTTAAACATTTTATTTAATATAATAAATAATATCATGTTATTTAAAATATTAATATTTTAAAATTTTAATATTTAAGTATTAGTATTTGCATTAAGCATATGGAAAGATGGGTAACCCTGTTACTGGAGAAAACATGTCAAAACTACAGCAAAGCAAGTCCTCACACCTGTTTCGTATGATTATTATCTGATCATTATCTTAAAAAACACACATAGTAACAGATATCAGGAAAGATGTGAAGGAATTATGGTCCTCAGACTCTGAAAATGGAATGTAAAGAGGTTATTTCTCAAAAGCCAAGAATAGCACATTTATCATTTGGCCCAGCATTGCAGGGAGTCTATCAGGAGACTTGCAAGTCACACCCCAAAAAGAGATATCTGCACTTGTGCTCACAGCAGGAGTAGATTCAGTCGCCCAGGAGTGGAAACAACCAGTAAACTTAGACAATTGAGGGGACCGGAATAAGTGCTCTCTAGAGACGCAGATATTGTCCAGCCCTAAGTAAGAAAGAAAGTCTGCAACACACTACAATGGTGATGAACCTTGATGACATTATATGAGAAAGAACTTGGTCACATAAACCACAGACCCTCTCACTATGAGATATCAAATGTGTAGGAACAGAATGGTGCTTAGCAGAGGATGAGGGAAAGGGGAACAGGAAGTTGTTATGTAATGGATCGTGTAGAATTTTGGGGTTTCTCAAAGCTCCAGAGATTGGTTGAGCAATAGTATATGTATTGTTAATGCTAGTAAACTGGACACAGAAAATGGTTGATATAGTATATCTTACGTTACTGTGCAAAAAGAAATTCAAGTCTCTGATGTTTTCTGGCCTCTCTCTTGTCAATAGTGAGGCTTTAATGTTCGCTAATTTGTGTCCGCACAGTCCAAAAGAATGTGACTTGGCTTTAATAGTCAGGACTTATCAAAACAAAATAAAACTAAACAAAAATAATTCTTCCCTTGCTCCATGTTCCTGCAAACAATGCAAACACTGTCTGTCTCTGCTGTGGTTCCTCACCATCTCTTTATCTCTGGGCAGGCCTGCCCTGGGCTTGTGTGTGTGTGTGTGTGTGTGTGTGTGGACCAGGGTATGAAGCAGTACATAGAAAGCTTAAATGTTGGAAAGAATGATCCAGAAGAGAAAACAAATGAGGTAACACACAGTTTATGGCATGAGGGTTTCGGGTGTCTGTCAACACCCAGAAGGACAAAACAAAACAAAATAAAAAACCTCTTTAAGGGTCGCACTCAACTTACCACTGGTAGAGTTGAACACACTCAATTAAATATACAGAACCCAGGCTTCCTGGCTCTTAGTTCAAACTGAAGTGGGAATAAAGATGCATCAGACATACTTTTAATGCAGCTGGAATTGAAGCTTATTGTTCTTGGTGGAGATAATTATTTTGACATTTAGAGACTCAGCAGGGATCTCTGAATTTAACCCAACCGGTTTGTTTCACAGAGTCCTGAAAATGTATCTAAAGTAATTCAAATATTTCAGAATTTTACAATGATATATTTCGTATATAAAAATCTTTTTGATTGTTCTATAATTCTCAACTAAAACATGTCTCTACACTGAAATTTTGAAATGTCAGTAATCACATGACTCTAAGCTATAAGATGAAAACAAAAACCCAAATATATTTTCCTAAGAGTTCTCATGTAGTCATTGATCATACACAACTCAGGACGAGAGAAGCATATCATAAATCTTAAATAATTTCTGTTTTAAAAAGTAAAATCATATTGTAAATGCATCTTTCAGATGAGTAATTTTTATTGAAATAGCTCATATGTATAAAAACACATTTCTCATTATTAAAATAATATAAATTCAGCATCGGTACTAATAATATTTTAACAGAAAAATGGATGAAGCTTTATCACATAACTACACAGATACGTAGGGAAGACTTTACTTACAGCAAAGTGGCCCAATACTTAAAATTCCTCACAAGGTCTATTAAAAAGAATCAAGTGTTGAGTATGGTGGTATATGCCTTCAGTCTGCAGTCAGGAGGCAGGGGCTGGCAGATCTCTGTGAGTTCATGACCAGCATGGTCTACCTAGCATGTTATAGCATGTTTCAGGCCAGCTAAAGCTGCACAGTGAGACCCTGCCTCAACAAACAAAACAACCAGAAGAACAAAAACAAAACAAAAAACAAACAAACAAAAAACAATAGGAAACAGAAAACATGGGGACTTATCATAAGATACGAGTTTTTTGGTAGGAACAAATAACTGAAGTGGTTTCCGGTGTCATGGTCAGTGTCTTGTAGGGTGGGAGTAAAAGTTAATAATGACGTCACCTTGACAGGGTGATGTCACACATTTGCTGCATTAGGTTACAAGAAGTGAGAAAATCCACTTTAACTGTCAGACCAAACAAAAATAAGAAGTAGGCTGAGCACCATCAGCCACTGTTCTTTGCTTTCTGACTGTGGAGACTACGACCTGCCCCTCCTTCCTATTCCTGCCACCACATCTTCTCTGACAATGGACCTCATCCCTGCACTGTGAGCTCAAACAAACCCTTTCTTCCTTAAGCTGCTTCTGGCGGGAATTTTGACGAGGCAATAATACCTGAACCTGATATAAGGTGTGTGTGTGTGTGTGTGTGTGTGTGTGTGTGTGTGAGAGAGAGAGAGAGAGAGAGAGAGAGAGAGAGAGAGAGAGAGAGAGAGAGAGAGAGCTGAAAGAGTTTACCTGAGCTAAAAGGAGCTCACCAACTCCAGCCAGACAGGGAAGGAACCAGCATAAAACCAAACTAGTCCCTATGAATGTGGGTGCCAGTTGTATGGTTGGGGCAGACTGTGTGGCCCTTGGCAGCGAGACCAGGGTTTATCCCTACTGCTTGTATTGGCTTTTTGAAAACCCATTCCCTTTGGATGGATGCCTTGCTCAGCCTAGATATAGGGAGGGCCTTGGACTTTCCCCAAAGCAATGTGCCTTACTCTCTCTGAGGAGTGGATGGAGGGTGGTGTGGGGGGTTAGATGAAGGGAATGGAAGGAGGGGGGAGTAGAAACTGGGGTGGGTATGTAAAATGAAAAACAGATAGTTTGTTCTCTTTTTAAAATAAAATACAAAGTGCTATACCAGGAATAAGAACCTGTCTCCGAGGTACCTTCTTAGGCAGATCAAGCTTTTAACAGGTATATATGTGGTATCCAATGTACTAGAAATTTTTGGAAGTTCTCTTCCATGTGGCTGTGGAACTCTGGAGGAGGAGTCCTTTTATGTCCCCAAGGGCAGCTGACACAGGGCTTGAAGATAAGGGCTCTGGATGTGGCTACCCTGAGGAAGTTACCTGCTCCTTACTGCAGTAGGTCAGGCCAAGAAGCAAAGAGCAAGCAAGGCTGAAGAAGAGACAAGAGTTGGGAGAAAATACAATATTTCAGAATAGAATTAAGGAAAAGAACACAAAGGTTTTGAGAAAGGGAGACTAGTGACAGAGAGATCTAGGCTATGATTGATTTGTCTTTCCTGTGTTACTTGACCACGATTCTACTCAGCATTGACCACCACGCATTAACCTTAGCCACACCGACTACAGGACAGAGACTGCACTTCCCATTCCCTACTGTTCTTGTATTTCTAGACTGGAAGTACTCAGAGAAGGGCTCCTACTACCCTGTTCTATAGAAGAGGAAACTTGGGGTTGAGAATTCACGTCATGAGCTGAAAGCCCAAGAAACAAGGGTCACCAACCAACACCGTGTAACAGCACACCTGCTGGGCTGCAAAGTTCGGGTGTGACTTCCGCCCTTATACTGTTCCCTGACGTGGGCAGACCCTGGGAAACAGACGGCTTGAAACTACCGGACTTTTCAGGCACATGCCTTTACAACCACATTTCTGAAATATCAGTTCAACTATATGAGTAATGCCTACACCCCAATCACTTTTTGGGGAAAAAAAATTAAATTGCCTGGATCAAGAGGAAAAAAATCTCTTGCTAAATCAAAGGATTTATGAATATAAAAATTCTCATCATTTGTTTCAGTTGGTTGAAAAAAAAGGCTCACTTTAAGGTAAACTGTGGGAAAATTGAATTAGGTTAATTTAAATTAGGATGCTTTTGCACATTCTTTGGAATTAAATTAAAAGCTTAAATACTAGGATAAATTCTATGCTCCCAGTGACATGAAAAATTTTATTCGTTCCTATTTCTGAGTAACCTGAAGCTTTGATGCACATGCTAAGCTTGGAAAATCAGGATCCAGATTCTGAGCGACTGAAGCAGTTTCACAGTTAAACACCTTGAATTCTCCCCCAAGAATGTGAGCGAACCGGAGAGAAGCAGAGTCCAGGAACACAAAGGGCCGTGAAAAGCATAAAAATTGAGTTATTTGCTTTGAATGGCAAAACCTTGATTGCATTATTTTCAACCTTCGCAGAGAACTGCCAGGTTTTCTTTATTATTCCTTCCACACCTTCTCTGCGGGCAATAAAGGAGCAGAGAGACCTAACAGTAAAGAGCAAGAGCGAAAGTTGTAAAGGTTCTATCATTGAACTCTCTAGATATAGAGCTACTCATTTTCTTTACATAAATGCCATTGTTCAAGCAGGTCACATGCTCTCCACTGACATTAGACTATAAGCCTTCTTTAAGCCGCAGCAAGCTCCAAGAACTCATTTGCAAACTTTTCATCGTTTATTATCATACGTTGATACTTAATATAGGTAACCGATATTATTTGTGACAAGCAGTAAAAAAAAATTGCAAATAGGATACGTTAGAAAGATTCCTATTTCAAAGTGAGGGAGATTGTTCAGTGGCAAGCGCTAGGATTCCTGTATCTGCTGTGCAAGTCTTTAGGTCTAAATCAAGATGACTGGTGCCCATTTAAAAACTGGGTATGGGGTGCATTTCTGCGACCCCGGCACTAGGGGAACAGAGACAGGCAGTCCCCGAAGACCTCTGACCAACCAGCCTAAAGGAATCAGTGAGCACCAGGTTCAAATGAGAAAATGTAAGACTTTAAGACAATCCTGAAGCCATTTTTGACAATTCTGAATCCTCTCAGCCTCTGTGCCATAGTGCTTCCCCTCCTCCCCTGGGAACCAAGGCCCTAACAGCTACACTCTCACGTACTCAGTTCCTGAACAATTACCCATATATGTATGTTTTGGTTCGGTCCCCTGGGAAACGGGGTCAAAATGACCTCTTACCTCATCTGATCTGGCAACAGCTCTCCAGTCAATTATTGGTAATAGCCCTTTCGAATAAGCCAATCAGAATAGTCAAAAAACAACCCCCCTTGCTTCTGTGGCCCCTTTAAAAGTAGACTGTACCCGCTATTCAGGGTCCCTCGGCTTCCCGAATGCTGGGGGACCCTGTCATGACAGAATTAATAAAATCCTCATGCTTTTGCATCGGCTGTGGTATGTGAGATGGTCTCTGGGGGCGACTCCTTCTCGGTGTTTGGAGTCCAACAAAAAGTTTTCTCATAATGTAAGGAGGAAATCCAATCCAGGAAGATCTGTGGCCTCTGCATATCTGTGCGCACATGGGTGTCTACATGCATTTTGCACATACACATAAACATGCTTATATGCCATACCCACATGCAAGATTGCTATGTCATGACCAAAAAACGTCAGGACGTGAAAAGGAATATACATACATAAATACACACACACACACACACACACTTTGGACATTTAATGCAGATGATCAACTTAGCTCTTATCAAGTCTAATGGTCAAGCACAAAAGAAAGGGATATATATTCATTCTAGAAATATATATAACCGCTCTGTAGGCTGGAAAGAAGGCCAGGTGGTTCAGAGAGGCCACTACTTCTGTAGAGGGCCAGTTCAGTTCCCAGCCCCCATGCCTTGTAGCTCACAACTACCTGTAGCTCCAGATCCAGGGGATTGGGATGCCTCTGTCCTCTGAGAGTACATGCACTGACGCACACACTCATGCACAGACACAAAACTTAAAACAATGAAAACAAAAGATACTGGGTTCCCGTGGTACAGCAAAGCGAATGATACAGCAGTAGCCCTGACCAAAGGGCTGCAGGGTGGAGGTGTTGAATCCACGCTGGCTTCATCAGTTTCCTCTGCCGTTTTCTTAGGCACCTCTTATGCCAGCTACAACTCTCTCACAGAAACAAAATTCAGTATTTTACACGTGCTATTTTAAATGAACATTGAATTATTATTCACAATCTAAAAGCCGGCAGCTAAGAATCTGGTCAAACGCAATGCTATCTAGCCCAAACTGGTGTTTTTTTTTTTAATGTGTGCTGTGCTGCCGATTGACTACTGATTCTGACAACGCATATTGTCTTTTCCATGTCTACCGAGTCATCTCTGCGGAACTGAACGTGAATCAGATCTTTTCCCAGCTTATAGAGGAGAGGAGCCCCCAGGAGTTACAGTATAACCCTTTATGTGAAAACAAAAGAGTTTTTAAACATTAAAAATTTTTTAAACATTTTTTTAAATCCATAAAACCCAAGTGGATATGCCATTGTCAGTTTTTTGACAGCGGGCAAAGGCTTTCTATTTGCATGGGGCTGAACTAATTGGAATTGTCGGCCATCTGACTTCCAGAAACCGCTCCCTGTGTGCACTGGTAGCGCCGAAGATGGAGCAACAACATAAAAACATTTGAAAAGAATCAGAGAAGAATCCTTCTAGGTTTCTCAGGGGTTTTTTTTGTCCACGAAACTTGGAAGCTGTTCCACCCACACTTCTCTGACTGAAATGTTTTCACTCAGCTCTCCTGCACGGACTTGGTAAGCGTGCTACTTGTGAGGAGAGCAAACTTGAGCAGCGTGCTTGCCTCGGGCGCTGACATGCTTTCTGAAGGGATTGTAAACGGTTGCTGAGAGCCTCAGGTTGCCAAGGGGTAATTAAGACAGTTCTCGTCACTGGAGATCGGAATCCTAATCCTAACTGACGTTTATTACCAGGCTCCTCGCCACAGAATCATGCATCTTCATTTCCGCATCCTTAGATGAACCCTTCCCAGGTCTGTCAAAGTTTCTGATGGAACAATTTAAGCGAACACGCTACAGCTGTTTTGTATTTTACATTCCTCAAGGCTCGAGATTTTCGGGTTATGACCCTTAAAACATTTTATCTGGTCTAGAAACCCCCCTCTTCATTTTGTCCTCTCTCTCTCCCAAGCCCCTCCCTACTTCTTTCCTTAGATTTCCTTTGCTGTAACAAAATACCGGAGAGGGGCTGGAGAGATGGCTCAGAGGTTAAGAGTAATGCTTGCTCTTCCAAAGGTCCTGAGTTCAATTCCCTGCAACCACGTGGTGACTCACAACCATCTGTAATGAGATCTGGTGCCCTCTTCTGGCCTGCAGGCAGACATGCAGGCAGAATACTGAGAATACTGTATGCATAATAAAAAAAAATATCAGAGAAAATTACCTTCAAAGAAGAAAGTATGTTGTCTGTCCATTAGGGAGAAGCGCGTCATGATAAGAAGCCTGTGGTGGAGTATACTTGAGAAGCAGCAAGGGGGCAGGAGCTAGGAACAAGAGATCACCCCCAAGTGTGTGCCTCAGGTGCTCTTCTTCCTTTACTTAGGCTTTCCTTCCCTTCACTAAAGAACGACTTCCTCCTCTTTCCTCCAGTCTCGTCCATTCTGAAGTCTACCCGACCTTCCCCAGGCTGAGCCGTTCACTACTGTTGGTTGCAATGCCAGCATCTCTGAGTCCTTTTATTGCATTGTGTGCTGTATTACAGTTATTTAGAAACACATATTTCTCTGTCACTGCAGATAGCGTTTCTCTTATGAGGCCTCTTCCACGGTGCCAGGACAAATTAGTCTCCCTTTGAACGGTTTTGGAACATAAGTGAGCTGAATTAATCAGGGGAGATAGTGGGGAGATTCAACACTGCCCTTTCTTTGAGTCGGTTTTGACCATGATCAAACGTAACTATCGCATGCAAGTCTGAAGAATGAATTCGATGTCCTTATTCCCCACCAATGTTTATGAAGAAATCATTTTTCTGTCTCTTAAATGATGAAAGTATACAACCACTAGAAAAGCAGCCTTTTCTCATAGAGAAGCCATTAGAAAGAAATATCCTTTCCCTCTTCTCTCAGGATCTCTTGTGTCCAATTTAAATATTTCTCTATTCTCATATTTGGGCTTTATCTTGTCAATCCTCATGATAAAATGCCCTAATATGCAAACACAAAACTCCTCACTTCCCATGATTTCTGTCACAAATACTGATGACACCGCATAAGAAAATGTACTTTCTTAGAGTTCTGGGAGCCAAAGCCTGCAACTGAGGTTGTCCCCAGGGCCATGTTTCCTGCTAAGAGTTTAGGAGACAACCCATCCCTTTCCTCTCCAGCTCCTAGTGGTTCCTGACATTCCTGTGAGTACAAAGTTCTAATCTCTTGCTCAGTTTTGTAATTTTTCCCCTCTATGAGTCAGTTCCTCTCATAGCAACCAGCCCTTCTGACTTTGTCCTGTGATCTCATCCTCTACTTGATCTGGGGTCAGCTGGGAAATCCAGGATGGTCTTCACTTGGTGATTTGAATGATAATGGCCCCGGAAGGCTCGTGGGTTTGAATTATTGGTCCCTAGTTGGTGAAACTATATTGCAGGACATTTGATCACACTGTGAACCCTGAGACTGCACTTTTTACTGGAAAAATCTGTTTCTAGTCGTGGTGTGGTTCAGTTCTAGTACACACCTTTAATCCAAGAGCTTTCTGCTAGGATACTGTAAACAGGTTACATAAAGTCAACCAGAGGTAAAGAGGCGGATCAAGCAACCAGTTGCCAGGAAGTGAACGTGGAGAAAACACAGAGTAAGTGGAATCAGGAGGACGAATAGAGCAATGGACAAGAAGTAGAAGGGAGGGACATTCAGTTTGAGGTTTTGGTTTGAGACTGCATAGGAATAGAAGTTTGGGGGGACATCAGCTGAGGAGGAAGGTCAGATGGGCGCTTTCTCTGCCTCTCTCAGCTAACAGGCTTTCACTCCAGGATCTGACCCTTGACTCTTTATTGCTAAAATCGAACAATTGAGATTTTCCTAAAAAAAAAATGACAGGGCTGTTTGGGGAAGGATTAGGAGATGAGGCCTTGTTGAAACCTCACTAATGTTGAGGTTTCAAAATCCTACGCCTGGCCCTCCCTACTGCTGCTTGTGGATAAGATGTCAGCTCCGAGCCGCTGCTCCAGTGCCATGTCTCCCCACTATGATGGTTATGGGCCCACTCTCTGAAACTGTATGCAAGAGCCCAATTAAAGACTTTCTTTTCTAAGCAGCCATGGTCATAGCGTGCCTTTGGAGCAATAGAACAATAACTGAGACACTGACTTAGTACATCTCCTAAGATACTTTGTCTAAATGATGTCAAACTCATGGCTGTAGGTGTTGGGCCATGGTATATTTTTGAGGATGCATGTGTAGGGGAGTAGCAAGCATTCGATTTGCTATAAAAACTAAAATCTTAAAAAGAACTTGGCCTTGAAGGGCTATTCTCTTGCTGTTCCTGAGAAGCTGGGCACTTCTAGATAAAAATACACTGAGTATCCTGATAGTTGATGGGGGACATTGAACAAAGATTTTGTCCCCTTACTCTGCCCATCCCCTTGGTTCCCTTCCTTTTCTCAATATTCCCCCTTTCCACTGCAGAGATACAGGTACATTTATTCACAATAGCCAAGAAACATAACTCAGATGACCACCCACAGATGGATGGGACAGGAAATTGGCACAAGTACGCAGTAGATTTTTTTCAGTTGTGAAGAAAAACCAAAACATGACACTTGCAGGGAAATGAACAGAATCAGAAATCACTACGTCAAGGGAAAATAAGCCAAATTCAAAAGGACAAAAGCTATGTTTTCTCATCTACTGATGTGAGATTTCAGTGTGTCTCTAGGGGCATAGATAGCGCAGGCGATGAAACTCGGAAGGGAGCATAAGAAAAGAGATCGCAGGGAGCTAATAGAGCACCCACGCCTATTTCATCTCATGCCCCCTCCATTAGGTCTCTCAGTAGGTAAATGCCATCATAGCTCACATGATTGGGAGGAGTCCTCCTCGAGCAAGCCCCTTTTCGTCTTCTTTCTCATCCCAACACCGATGCTTGTTTCTGCCCCTGAAAGGTGTCCTTGCCTCTCCATCAGCCACCCTCTCAACCACTAAACTTCCAGCATCCCATCTGACCGGCTGGTGAGTGGTTTCTCTGCCTCCACTCAGCACCCTGGATAGTCTATTCAACACAGGGCAGCAATGCGCATGTAAACAGGAGCAAATGTGGTGGGCCCTGTGCACTGCTGGTTCCCAGAGTGGGGGAGGGGCTGAATTCTTCCCTTGCCTGTGAGACCTGTGTGACTCTATTCTTGCCCCTTCCTCTAGTCTCCTCTCTGCAGCTTCCACGTGCACTCCCGGAACTCGCACAGAATGTGCAAACTCTCTCCTACCTGGAGATTCAAGAATTGTCACTGAGCTGGAAATGTTTTACCTGCAAATTTTAAAAGACATTCGGCTCCAACAGTTCATATGCCATATGCCACTTAGGAAGTGTGGGGGCCAGCCATGATAAGCTAAATATGGGCAGGTCACCCAAAGGAAGTTCTTTACTTCCAACCATTATCACCTGCCAGAGTAGAATTCAGTCATTGATAAATTTAATAAATTTATCCTGAAGCAATACCTGGTTGCAGAAAAACCACAAACTGAGATTACCTAGCACTATCCCAAAACAGACCATTCAAAGGAAATGCCTAGTATTCCACCTGCTATAGATAGGACCACCTGCCAGCATACACTCACCAGGACACCCGTAGTAGACAAAAGTCAGCCAATAAGGAGTCCTGAACCTCAGAGACCCTTCACCCCTACCTTTACTACTATAAAACCCTATTCTAACTGAGCTCAGGGCTCTCCGGTTATTTCAATACATTGGACTTGCGGAGACACCAAGTTTTCAAACTTGATTAAAATAAAGGCTCTCTGCTTTTACATACAGGACTCAGTTTCCTTGTTGGCTTTTGTGGGGATTTTGCAGCTTTGGGCATAACAAAAAGATCATTTTAGCTCTCATATAGTGGATAAGGCAATTACTATTTTCTCCCCATCTGTTCATTTCATTCTTAACATTACCAAAAAAATCTGTAATTGTGTTCATTTGCTTACGTATAATTATTTTTAAATTTCTTTCTACCAATATGTGCAAGAATAAACTCAACAAAAGCAGAGACTTTATTCTCTGTCGCTGGTGCCTTGCCTAATGTGTAGTCCATAGAATATCCCAGTAAATATCTCAAAAGGGATTTTAAAAAAACTCACTGAATCCTTATTAAAATGATTATTATTTTATACATCTTTAAACTGTTAATGGGGCTGAAATACATACACATAAAGTCAGCATTCTACCCTACATCCCTTCGCAGTTCTGTAGAGTTAGTGCTTCAGGATTTTTATCTATCCTGCATACCCAGTCCCACAGCTCTCAAACTAGTGATACATTTTCCCTCTTTTGAGCCAGACTGCAATCAAATATTTGTTTATTATTCATTCTGAAAGGAGTCATCATTGGCCTATTCATATTTTAAGTCACATTTCTTTACCTTCACAGTAAGGTAAGATGAAATGTGTTTCCTTAGCATAATGTTTTTCTTCGGTGACCTCTGCGTTTAGATAATGATTGGCTCTGGAACTTGAATGCAGAATCTTCCCAGTGATGAACCAGGAACCAAACACTGGGAGGACTCCTCCTACTTTTCCAATCTACCTGAAAAAAAAGGTTCTAGCGGAGGGGACACAAATGGGCACACGTGGTGAGGGTCACAGGAATGCCTTCTCTTTGCAGTCTCTTTCCCCCAAATTTAAGGATGTGTTTCACAGAGATTGTTAGAGCTGATTGCACAGGCTTGAGGATGGAGAGAGAGAACATCTGTGTGACACAGAGGGCAGGGTGAGGTGGACCGATCAGGATGGCTTCCTTTCATGCTGATGCCTACGGAGAGATAATTTCGCCCAGCAAGGAAATGTGCATTCGTATTGCCATTGGTACAGAGCACATCTCTGACCACGTGTGCAGAATCCTGAGAGATAACCCATCCCTGCTTTGAGTGCTAGGAGAAAAAAGACATGCTCATTTACATAAACCAAAGGCATTCAGGCTAGCAGAGCATCTAAGACTCGAACTGAAATCAGAGGAAGCATCACGGAGGGCAGAAATAGCAGTCTCACACACTGAGTCCAAAAGCCGTTACCAGCCCCACTTACAAAAGCTTTGTGTGCTACAAAGCATCCGTAAGTGGGAAAAAAAAATGTCCAATGACTGACAATTTCTGTAATCATCTTAAATAATTTTGTGGCCTAGGCAACTTAAATTGCACAAAACAAATCAGCATCTGTGCTTAACAATATAGCCGCCCTACCACAATAACTGTGAACAATCAAATAATATCTTAGCAATATGGTCCTACCACAACACCTACAGACAACTGAATAACGCCTCAACAGTATAGCCGCCCCACTGCAACAACTCCAGACAATCGAACCACACCTTAACCACACACACAGTAAGTATGGGTGCCTCACTAAGAGCAAAGGCCAAACTTTGCCGCCTAGGCGCTGGTGACTGTTACTGAATTCTTCTCTCCTACAAAACATCCAACCACAGTTTCCCCTCCCTTCGCTCCTTCCTGTCCCCCACACCAACAGATCCACACCTCCTCCTATTGTGCTTTCAATCTTTTCCTTTCTACAGTAGACAGCCCAGAGTACTGATGCAACACCAGAAGAGACCACTTGGGGGCAATATAGTAATTTTTTTTTGTCTTCGCTAACTATGCCAGTTTCCTTGGTGACAAAAGATAACCGTGTCTTCCAAATTTGAAACCACATTTTAATACATGGAAGGGAAATGGCTGTATTTCATTTTAAGCTTACAATGCATAAATCACAACAGACAAATGCAAGTCAGGTTTTCTCCTGAAGGGAACAAAAGTCTGACTTCCTTGAGCAGTGTTCCCTGCTTGGCACAGTTGAAGGTATTTTATTTTTAAAATTTATCACAGCCTCAGAGACAGATAGCAAGGAGTAAGGAAATTGTTAATAGAAATGTTCAAAAAAAAAGGACAAACGCATGCTAATCTTCAAATGTACTAATGAAAATATATTTTGTTTATATACCCTAAGTTAAAATGGAAAGCTGTTTTGCCTTCTCCTCTGAGGAAGGTTTCTGTAAGGAGCACTAAAACAATCAGCTTGGGTGGGCTGCTTGTGTGTTCACACATCACTTTGTAAAGGATTTCTCTTTCTTTTCTTTTTTCTGCTACTGAATCTTTTTCAAAGTTACATGGATGACAACCCTATTCCAACCATTTCTCTCCCTGTGTCGGCTGAATTTTGTCAGTTGCATCAAATCCTAAGGATTTGCTTTCTATTTAAACGAAGAATACATAAAATTCTCTTCCTTTAGGGGCTTCAAATGTGTTTAGCAAGAAAATCTTTCTGGCTTGCTTTTCTCACCTCCTTCTTTAGTGATATTAGTTGATTTTTTTTTGACATGTCTTAATCTTAATCCCATCAGTAGCGGCAATTTAACCACACAATGACAGGAAGCTGAGCCCAACTTTGCTGTCAGACTGCAGGGATGGACATTTATAATTACATGTCTAAACTTTCCAGATGCCAACACAGAAATGGGAAACTTTAGGACACTTGCAGAGCACACTGCCTCAATTCCTGGGTCCGTTAACCAAAGGCCTCCTTAGTGATCCTTACTCAATAAAGGAGGAGAGTGAAGAAGGAATCGGAATCCTAACTCTTCCATCACCGAACGTCTTTCTCAGTTAGCCAGTTAGGGTTTCTGTTTCTGGTTTTCCTTGTTTGTTTTGGTTGGTTGTGTTTGTTTGTTTGGTTTTTGGTTTCTTTCTTTCTTTGGTTTTTCAAGACAGAATTTCCCCGTGAAACAGTCTTGGCTGTCCTGGAACTTGCTCTGTAAACCAAGCTGGCCTCGAACTCACAGAGATCCACCTGACTCTACGTCACGAGGGCTGGGATTAAAGGTGTGAGCCACCACTGCCTGGCGCCTGTTAAGTTTTTAAATGAACCATGACTGGAAAGAGTAGGGAAGGCATAATAAGAGGCTGATCAAGGCACCAAGTTCTAGGAAGCAACGGGAACCTTGTGTTGGTGGTGGTGGGTAGCTATAGCACAGCGCTGTGGCCACAGATACCCCACAATGATGGCACACTTTAAAGGCAAGAGGGCAAGACTCTGAGCCAAGGATGGCGACTCACATCTGCCTGCAACACTTGCCTTTGGAGGAAGATTCAGGAAACCTGCCTCAAGGTCCAGGCCAGACAGCCTCAGAAGAGACACCGACTCAAAGAACAAGACAAAGTTTAAGCACAGGCTTTAAATAGTTCCGTCATAAAAATTGCGACTGTTTGAGAAGATAGTTATGTTTAATCTTCTTTATCCGTTACACAGTATTCACATCTATCAGAGCATTGCATGGCACCCTGGGAGTGTGCACACTTTTCCCGTTTTTGTGTCAGGTAAAAATAAATTTAAGATAGCAATAAGACGTCATAAGATTGTTCAGAAATCAAAACAGTGTTGTCCTCTATGGGCACTTAGAAGGCTCTGGAACATTGTTTATATCGGGGCTTTTCTTTTATGCGAAGGTCTGCTTATCTTATACATGTATGGCCGTGGAAGCACAGCCGAAATCAGAATGGCATTATTGTGACAGAAAGAGGAAGGAGCTACACAGAGAAACTGTCTAAGAGTCTCTGAGAAGTCCACAGGCTCCAGCATGGAGGAGAAGTAACACTTGCTGCTTGTCTCCTCCTCTGGCCCCTTCTCTCACCCTGCGACCACACTGGCTCAGGTTTGGTATAGCAAAAGTGAGCAGAGAAGCTGTGCAGGAGTAGGGTGCACACACCTTCGCCCAAAACACTGCAACAGAACTCTGTTTCTATCTCCCAAACACCCTGGAGGAATTCTCATATCTCCCCTGACTTTACACTGAAACCCCTGCATGTTAGCTCACCTCCATATTTTGATAAATGGCTAACACCAGCTAAATCTCTAGTATTAAAGATAATACTTTGCTAGCAATAAACAAATAGAAAATTTATGAATTAGGATTGGGATTCATGGATTTACATTTCTGTTGTTGCTATAATACCTTTACATACCTTCACATTGAACACTGAAGACACACATATACCTGCTACAGTTTAATTGCAGCTGCTTCTTGTAAGACACGTGCTGGTTTAATTGCCTGGAGAGGGATCCCCTTATGTGTAGGAGGGAGATTACAGGGGAAGCAGTCAGTACTGGATACATTCATCAGGGTACGATCTATATGTGTATGTGTGGATAACTTATAAGGACAGGGAGGAACAGGGCTGCAGAGATGGCCTAGCAGTTGAGCACAGGTTGCTTTTGTAGAGAACCAGGTTCAGATTCCAGCACCAGGTACTGACCCATAACCATCTGTAACTCCAGTTTCAGAGGATTCATCACCCTCTTCTGGCCTCTGTGGGCAATGCACACATGTGGTACATGTATATATTTATGTGTATATATACATATATGTGTATATATGCATATATAATACACCTAGTAAAAATAAATTTTTGAATCAAAGAGGGAATCCAGAAAATGTGCGTGCATTTGTATGTGCGCACAGGTGCATGAAAATCCACTCCCTCCCCACCCCCGCCCTCAATCCCCCCCACATTGGCTCATGCCACAAGCCCTGTGTACCTTAGGACTGCCATCAAGAAGATCTTCCCATAGGTAACCCCTCAATCTTGGACTAGAGCTCTGAGCCATAACTGACTTTTCTTTATAACATACCTGCTCTATGATGTTAACAACAAAGAAAAACATACTAAGACCTTATGAATTCATTATACTTTCATATATCTACCAGTTTATGACATTCATTGTGAAGAGAAAATATGTGGAAATTAATAAAGTCCTGTAAATTAACCACACTGTTTTGTTGTGACAGAACCACAGGTTCTGGTGTTACTCTCACTTCTGCATTCACGGTTCTCTTCCTGTGACTGCGCACCATGAGCAAGGCAACTTAGAGAAGGGGGAAGTTATTTGGGCTTAGGGTTCCAGAGGGAGAAGAGGCCATCGCCATAATGGTGAGGAAACACAACAGCAAGCGGGTGTGGCAGCTGGGACAGCAAGCTGAGATAAGAGCAGCTAGCTTCCACCACAAGCAGGCAGTAGAGAGTGGGCTAGGAATGGAGCCTGGTTTCTGAAACCTCAAGCCCAACCCCTCCCGCAATAGAGGCATACTTCCTACAGCAAAGCCACACCTCCAAAACCTATCCAAACACCGCCACCAATTAGGGACCGACTTCCAAATACCTCAATCTATGGAAGCCATCTCATTCAAGTCACCACAGTATCAATGGACATCATAAATTCAAATGATAGAAAACCATTACTAAACATTAATAAACATGGGACATCGTGTGAGTCTCTCAGACGCAGACTCATGGCCTGTGTTTCTAAAGTTGAGGGTCATAAGCTAAAATTACCACATTCAACTGAAAAAATAAACCATGATTAATGCATCATTTTCTTCCCATTCAGGATTACAATTTAAGATCAATGTTAAGAATTAATGAGCCTTCAAGATTATCTGACAAATCCTTTGTGGAACAAGGTTGGAAATGAATGGATGCATGAATTGCTTTTGAGAAGATAAAATTACTACCAATAGCATCAACTATTTTGATCAACTATTCATGTACTTTAAAATCATATGCAGTTATAAGCCAATTAGTTTTTCTCTAGCAAACACACATCGGAAATAATAATAATAGCATCACTGTGAACTGATTAGATAAGTGTTTTGTGGTTATTGGTTATTTTCTTCTTGAACATCATTCCTATTTACTCCATGTTGATTATCTATGGTTCCCACTTACAGAAAACCAGACTTGGCACGAACACCGGATGCATTTTAAAGGGAATCTGAGCAGGAATAGACTAAGTTATACATCAGCTCGTTTTACAAACTACCGGGACCAGACTTTTCTTCATGTTCTTCCTATTGATGACATAAATCGCTCAGGCCTCCTGAAGGACCAGATGCTCAGTGAAAGCCTTTTACAAGGTCTACTCCACAGCCTGCAGTTCCACACATAAAAATGAGCATCAGAGAAGAACTCTTGTTAAGGTTGAAACCATAGACTAGCTTTATCACTGCTTCCCGAGAAGGTCCTCATTTTCACCCGGGGATCACACTAGCTGTCGTCCCTGACATTATCCAAAGCCCTGCATAAAAATGATGACAAAGGAGGCTAGCTCCAGTCCTGCATGTATGTCATATTTCTAAGTGCAAGAAGGAAAAGGGGACCTATGCTTTTTTTCTGAAAGGGGACCTTGTAAATGACAGTGGTCCCTTCCTAGCTAAGTTCTGGGCTTTTCCTCTGTGCACACTTCGCGGAGTTCACTGATAGCCAAGGGACTGCAGGTAGGAGACAGGGAAGGAAGGTACCCCAAAGTGGGGGGGTCAGTGACTGAAAGTCAGGGAGTTGGCAGTTGCTTGCTCTGACTTTGCTTTCCGTTGATGATTCTTACTTGAGAAATGTCCACATCCTTCAGATTTTACCCTTTAAATCAAAGTGTCCAGGACTCTAAACGAGGACAGCAGTCTCTTGCACTTACTGGAAACAACTTTCCAGCCATTTGCCCATATAATTCATACCTTTGCAAAGTAGAGTGGCTGGCCTTAGGGCAGTCAGGGTAAAGTAGACTCAAGCGATTCCCTCACACATTCAAAAAATTTCAAATGAACTTTAATTCAATTCCACGAAGATGAATGTACCAAAAGATGATTATATGTGAGGACTATCTCCACATAAATTTGTACTTGACACCTAGCTTGTCAAATAAATTTATATCTGATATCAAATATTTGATACCTGGTCAATGACTTCATGTAGGTTATGTTTCAACTGGACAAAAGTAAGGCTCTGACAAGCCGCCTGCCTGGAGGCACAAATCACTTCAGCGATACATTTTCATCAAAAGCGCCAGCTACAATCACAGGTGTGAAGAATCTTCTACCCTCATAAAAAAAGGTACAGACATCAGAGATTCCTCTCTGCTGGTTAACTTCTGATTCTGTGATTTACAGGCAATAAAGGGATAACTCATGACTTTTTACTCTAAGAGCCAACTCTAAATTTATGACATTTCTCACAGTTAATCTACGTGATTTGTGTGTGAAGACAGCCGTGGACTCACCTAACTAAAAATTCCAGTTAGAAAGTCAGAGAAAGGGCTGGAAGTTGTGAAGGGAGGGTGTAAGATCTTTTCTGAATAAACTGTGGCATAATGTTGAACTTATTGTATTCAAGACAATAATAATGTCTTAACAATGGCATGTCAGGTTATTTGCATTCTCATGAATGGACGCAGTGATCAAGTGCTGTATTCGCCATTAGTCTCCACATTTTTCTACATACCTCTTTTGTGAGGGAACATCCCCAGAAAGAGTTAACATTTCACTTAAATTTTAAAATATTTTCACCCTAAAGTGACTTTTTAAAGCTCGGGCTATAAGCTTTATTATATTTCTCAAGTTTGCATGTCTTGGTATTTTCCATCTGCTCCCAGAGTGTTCACAGATAAAGCATCTCAGCAACAGGCCTAATTGGAAATAAATGAGCTCATACTCCTAGCCCTTATTGCTTTTTGTACTTCCTTTAGCTGCCAGCATGTTCTATACATGGCCACTGATAACCAGTTTAGTGGGTTCACCTCACTGAACAGTGAATAAACCACAGCTGAGTTAACTAATTCAGCCTCCTAATATAGAACCCAGTGCATGTGCATGCATGCGCGCGCACACACACACGCACGCACACAGGCACACACACACGCACGTGCACACATGCACGCAGGCACACACATGCGCACACACACATGCACACACATGCATGCATGCACGCATGTGCACACACTCATGCACACACACATGCAGTCACACACACATGCACACATGTGCACAAGTACACAAGTCTTGTGGAATTTAAGGACAGAGTTTAGCAGTATGCTGATATAACATAGTTAGTCTTAAGTGAGTCTGTTTATGTTTTGTCCTCCGCATTGGCATCAAGAGGTTTCTGTGTATATTTATACATACGAAAATACCAGAAAAACATATTTTACAGAATGGAAAACTGATCAGCCACATGAATAAGATCTTTTGTTGTGAAACTTAAGTACTTCAGTTGAAGGGCACATGAACACCGCCCTTGTTTTCTGAACTCTGCATCATCAAACATAATGTTGACCTACTAACGGAACAATCTCCTCAACATGTTAGCTCAGGAAGCCCTTCTACCTCACCTTAGCAGCAGATAAAGGTATCTGAGGAGTAGTCAGGCGAGGTCTTTAAAAGATAAATCCCAAGAAGAGATTGAAACTGACAGGAGCTGCATGCTCTCCTGTGGTACAACCGTGGCTCACCTCCATCCCAAGGGCATGACAAAAAAAAAATGGAAAAGTAGTGAATAAAGCCCAAAAATGTAAGGGAAACCGACTGCTGTGGGCTCAGCTCCAGGGAAAGCATAAATAAGACTATTACAGAAAACTCATTATCTCTGGGGCCATTTTCACTGCAGTAGGTGGAGTGAGTGGCTCTTCCATTAGCCAAAAAAAGAAGAGGGGGCGGGGATGCCTTTAACATTACCAGAATACTCAAGATCTCGGTTTTCCTTTCAAGATAGTAAACTAGGGTAGATAAAACAAGGCAGAGGCATGGGTTTAGCAACAGCAGAACAAAATTCAAAAGCCTGTGCAGAAGGCATTCTGAAAGCAATTTTGAATTGGTGGGGGCTGTCATGGCTATGGAAAGGGAAGAGTGAATATTCCAGAGGGACTTGCCTGTGCATGAGGGAGTTGCTGGAGGCCACATGAGAGGTTCATTAAAACCGTACATTTTAAAGGGAAGAGCTCAGAGTTTCCTCCTGCCTCCTCTCTGTGTCTTTTCCCTCATGCTGTTGTTCCTTTCTTCTGAAGGAAGCTGAGCGCAGGCCCAGGACTGAAAGATGATGTCCTGCTCAAGTGAGTAGTTGCGATGTGGGGGATTTCCAGCCATATGTGACTCTCTGACTCATTTACTCTAAAACCTCAACCTTTACTGCCTTAGTTACTGCTCTACTGTTGTGAAGAGACACCCTGGTCAAGGCAGTTTATAAAGAAAGGCACTTCATTTGGGGCTCGCTTACAGTTTCAGAGGGTGAGTCCGTGGTCATCACGCATGTGAGAAGCCCCACTGCCTCAACAAAGCACAGCAAGGCGAATAATGAGGACCATCCAGTAAAACTGTAATTGGATATAACTATGACTAACATACTCCAGGAAATCACCAAAGATGGAAGCAAAATGAAATTTAGAAGAAAATCCCCAATGGTAATAAGAGGAAATGCAGTAAGAAATGAACGGAGGTAAAACTCAGGGGCTCCAGCATGTGCCATGCATATACATTCGGAAGATAAGACTAATCTGTCCTGGAAACAAATGCTTCCGGAAAGCACATAAAGAGACAGAAGATCTGAGAAAGTGTATACTGTAAGAACAGACGGCTGTCAATAGCTCAGCAGGCAACGGCACTGGCCACCAAGCCTGGTAGCGTGTGTTTGACCCCTGAGACCCACTGTGGAAGGAAACTGCTGACTCATGAAAGTTTTCTTTGACCTTTACAAGTACGTCATGGCCTGTGGGTCCAGTCACCCATAGACACGCACACTTTCATCATCACCATCATCACCATCATCATCATCATCATCATCATCACCATCATCATCATCATCATCACCATCACCATCATCATCATCACCATCATCATCATCATCATCATCATCACCATCATCATCACCACCACCACCATCATCATCATCATCATCACCATCACCATCATCATCATCACCATCATCATCATCATCATCATCATCACCATCATCATCACCATCATCATCATCATCATCATCATCATCACCATCACCATCATCATCATCACCATCATCATCATCATCATCATCATCATCACCATCATCATCACCACCACCATCATCATCATCATCACCATCATCATCACCACCACCATCATCATCATCATCACCATCATCATCATCATCATCATCACCATCATCATCATCATCATTAAATTACAGGACAAAGGAAATGGCTCAGCAGATAAAAGCACTGCACAGAATTGGCAATCTGAGTTTTATCCCTTGAGCGCATATAAAGGTAGAAGGGGAGAACCAACTCCTGAAAGTTGTCCTCTGAGCTCCATCGAATGGGCTGGCATGAGCATGATCACACACTCATGCATCTGGGTAGCACCCATGTGCACACACACACACACACGTCAAAAAAGGCAGAAACAGAAAGATCAAAATTTAGCCAATAGAAAAAGGAGGGAAAAGAAGTCAGTGAGAAAAACATTTCAGGACTCATTGGACAATATCTTGGCATGGTGCAATCTAACTTCTGCAATCTAACATCTGCAAGCCTAACTTCCTAGATGTTGATGCAGGAGGATCACAAGCTAGATGGAGATTCAGTCTTAAAACAAATAGGTAAACAGACATCAGGATGAGAAAATAAACATGACCACATGCATTAAACTAGTGGCAACGCTGTACATTACATATATTAAGAACGATAACTTTCAAAGTTACGGAATGTTTGAGCCTTACAATGAAAAATGGGAGATGTGGTTTTAGGGAAATAAAAGGAAACTATACTAAGCGAGAAGATAGAAGGGGAAAATCCTCCAAAGCCACTGGTGTGTGCTAGGGTTACAATGCTCATCTTCTGCCCTCTGAAATGTGAACTCTTGGATCCCAGGCCTTTGACTCCGGACAGAACAACACTAACAGAAAGTCAGTAGACCGTCCTGATCTGTGCTTTTGAATATGTGTTGAATCTGGGAATAGTAACTTGCTACATGATTCATAACATGTAACATAACTGGAGACTATGATTCTCATCTGTCTAGGCCCATCTTCCACTAGTGGGTTAAACCACATGAAGTTGTAAAATTTTGTTTAGGCCCAAATGAGTAGAAATCGGCGGGTGCATTTAATTTAGATCAATGGAAAGGGAATGGGAATAACGGGGGCAGCGACGGCATGAGCAGCTGCTGGGAAGACTTGCAGGAGGCAGGCTGGAATAAGCCAACTTGACGCTTCCTTTCAAGATTCTCAGAAAACCACGGACATTTATAGACTTGAGTTCGGATGACTATTTTAACGTGAAAAGAAGCAAGTTTAAGGACTTGGGCCGTCAGTTCTGCATCCTTAGAATATGAACTACCGCCGGGGCTACAGAATACCTACATCTGTTCCCAGGTCAGTGAGGTTTTCAGTGCCATATATAAGTGAACAATTAACGTGTATTCATCACAGTTCCCAGAGTTCAGAGCACAACTGATATAAAGCAAAATTGGGAAGAGAAGTCACCCAGTCACTTTTGGACCTCATTGCATTGAGCATTCGCCTGGTTTCTTTCCAATTTCTCCTGTCAGCACTCTGAGCAATGATTTCCTGGGAAATCAAAGTTTCCTTAAATTCTATCCAATGTCTTCTCCGAAAACTTATTTTGAACCAAGTGAACCTGAGCTACCTCTTTTAAAAGAAAACAACTTTCTTTGTATTTATTCTTTTACATCTCCCTCTCCCACCAAAATAAAACAAAATAAAAATTAAGAGAAAGAAGGGCAGGGAGGAAGAAGGGGAACATTTCGTCAGGGAGCTACAGTGTGACACTACACTACAGTGAGTCACTCGGGCAAACCCTTTTCCTGTGCATTTTCACAAAGCAAACGTTCATCGTAAAGAATCACTGGTCTGGATGGAGGCCCCTGGTCTCTGCTACACCACCGACACTGGGCCCTCACTGGGACTCTTCCTCGATATCCTGATATCCTGCTGCTACCCTGTGTCGTGCAGCACCTGTAGCCCTGGGTCCGCAGGACTAAACCCCCTCACCCCGACTGGAGCTCTGGCAGATCACCATGGGGTGGAGTTGGGCTGGGCCAACTCATAACCCTGATTCTGGGTCTGGGTGTCCCAGGGTTGGTCTGCCCGCCAGCTCTAACCACCAGGTTGGGCTCTTCCGCATGTCTGCGCTATCTCTTGGAACATCACTTTTGAGGCATAGTGAGCTCTTCCTGCAAACTCCCTCATCATCTTTGATAGCAACGCTCGCAATACTATGCAAGCTTGGGGGCTTTTCTTCCCACCCAGCAGATTCGAGTCAGTATTGACTGACGTGCAAAACACTCATCGAGGAAGCGGAATGTGGAAACACAAAATTATATTTCCATTTGTTACACTGACTGGTATTTTTTTTCTTAAATAAATGGAAAGTCAGAAAAACAGAAAACAGACAAAACTAGCTGGTTAACAGGTCAAAAACTGTATTAAAATGGTGGGTTGAAGAAAGAAAACACAGGACGTGGCCTTTATGATCCGTAGTAAATTAAGCTATTTCCAGCTTATTTTTGATCCTCCACGTATTAAATGGAAATCTCTGTTTGCAGCAATAAAAGAGATGCAATCTTTGTTCAAGGGGATTTGATAGCCATAAAGGTCAGGGAACGGCAGCCCTACCCATTTTACTTCTCTTCGGCGTACTGTGTGAAAGAACAGCTTCAGTCGGATTTTACCTTGACAGTGAAGCGTTTCTTCTTTGGCGGGCTCCACACCGTGCCCGTTGAATGAATGAACGCACGCAAGGGTCTTAAGGAGGTCACCAACACATAGGCTTTAAGAATCACAGATAGCTCTTCTGCTCTGAAGATTGCTTCACGTGGAGCAAGGACTGCGGTGTGATTCCTAGAAAAAAATAAAATAAAACAACATAGCACTGCATTTAGAATTGACTATGTACTGTGTGAGTGACCTAAAGCTCCGTAATTCCTCCCCTTGGAGCCCAGGCTTCGCCTGCGGATTTCCCGAATCAGTTGCAGCTGTGGGTTACTCTCTCGCCACCAGGGGGTGCTCGGGCTCGGAGACACGCTACCAAATGGGTAGAATTCTCCGCGCTGGAAAACCGAATCAAACGATTTCCCCCAAAGGAAAACAATACTTACGATAAGGTTTAAAGATTTCTGAAAATTGAATTGGTGGCACTGCCTGTGACCATGTCGGATTCATGGGAATGTAACAGCGGAAGTGAACACATGAATTTGGGTGAGAAGCTACCCCCGCCCCCAGGCCATTTCTTGCTATGGTGATCTCTCTTCTGTTTGTGCAAAGAGAGTGACTTGTTTAACGGCAGATTGGCCATCAAGAATATGCTAGAATACTTCCCCAATTATCCCACATCTACGAAACAAACACCCCATCATTCCTGATTATTAAAGGCCGAGTGTGAAGAAAACAGCAAATAATATTAGTTTCTTGTTTTGTGAAGAAACAAATACACTTCCATCATAAATTGTACCAAAATATATCATCATTTGCTTTCCTGTATCATATCTATATGTCAGGTATTTAAGTCTAATAGGCAATATGTAAATTGTGCTTACAACAATCGTGGAAGCTAAAATTCATGCGGAGGCTACATATGAATTCTCATTAAGTACTATTAAATGCAGAACATTATCTAGTTAGCAATTGTACAGTTAGATGAGGCAAACTCATCCATGTCTTGAATGACATGACTAAAATATATTTTTCTTTGTGGTTGATGTACATTCTAAGATCCTTTACCTGGAATCTGTGGAGTCCAGGAGGAAAGGACCATTGTGGGGAGGGGGAAAGACAGCAGAATACAGGTATACAGGTGTTATGAAGGAGGAAGGGGAGATGTGTGGAGGAAAGTTTCAATCGGGAGAGTAATGGGGGGGGGGGAAGGTCAGAGGAGGAGGCCAGGAGAGGGCTAACTAATCCTAGGGATGTTTGGAAAAGCCATATGGAAACCTATTGTTTATAAACGGCATATTTATGTACTGTTTTGCATAAGAAAATGCCAGTTTCATGAGAATCACCCTAAGTAAGGGATGATGTTCCTTCCAGCAGCTACAGACAGCAAAATAAAACACGGGTGCAAAGTATGGGACACTTCTCCTAGAGTTGTTGGCCAGGAGCATCTCAGAGATCTCCCGAAGGATACTGGCTATTGCTATTGCTCTTGGTTGCCCTGATGGTAAGATCCCACTGCTGAAGACATTTCACACATTGGCCACAGGACATGGAGAATTGAAGCCAGTACTGACCAGGAAGCTGCCTCGCTGCTGGCCAGCGTTTGCAGTAGGGGAAAGTACTACGTGCAGATTCCTGAGGCAGGAGGAAGCCATCAACAGCTCTACCAGTCATGAACCTTGGGAATTATGATAATGACCTGGGGGACAAAATATGCCCCTGGGGACAATAGTGGTATAAATGTTACAGGCTAAGCAAGCCCCTGTTGCTTGAACGTATGGCATGTTCCACAGGAGGAAAAGGATGTTCAGGACTGTAAATCTGGCTAAGAATGCCTGAGGCACTCACAGGCTCCGGGGTTAAGCCTACTGGGTTTGTTAAATGAACATTTTATCAAACTGCTCTCTAAAATCCTATTCCTGTCGATATTGTAGCTCTCAGACCTCATCGGAGGAGTTTCTTGGTACAATAGACAGTGGTTAACGCGGAAACCCACAACCTATCAAAGTGTAGAAGCTGAGGGTCAATGGAGAGTTCAGCTACAAACAGAACATCTATGGAGCCCCGGCCCCCGCACCCCCATGGGAGAGGGGGAAAGGACTCTAAAAGCCAGAGGTCAGGGAGGACCTGACTGAAATGGCTTCATTCATGAACTCACGGCAGCTGTGTTCGCCTTCACTAGATCTACGGAGGATCAAGCCGCTCAACAGTTGAGCATAAAGCAGGAAGGGTCTGTCAAGCCCCGCCCCTAACTGAGGAGCTGTTAAGAGTTGATGGCTTATGGGGAGTCCGACTCCTTTAAGAGTGTGGCCCTGACAGGTTGATTAAGTGCCAGCTCCCTACCTATAACTATGTAGGTAGTACAAATTTGACTTGGTTATTAAAAAAGAAAAGGCACAAAGTTGGGGAGGTGCCTGGCGGAGCTGAAGGAAGTTAGGAGAAAGAGAAGAGAGAGAATAAGATCAAAATACACTGTACAAAATTCTCAAAGAATTAGTACAGATATTGTATTTAAAATACCCTTTTCTGAAAACACATTGGATGACTTGATACCCTTTCTTAGACAGTAGGAATCATAAAAATTTAATAGCTAAGGAAAATCCATTCAGCCATATTCAAAGACTAGAACAATGTCATGTGGGTATAAAAAAGAAGTTAAACTTTTATAGTTTTACATTGTCAAGGTTCTAAATTCAATTTACATTAATATAACTTACTAGCTACGAGTCCAATTTACCTAAATGTTTATTCTACAGCAGCAGAAATTTGAATTAGTCTAGGAGAAAGTCAATGACGACATTCCCTTTCAAGACACAACAACTGAACGCCTTGTGAATGTGGCCTAGCAATTCATTAAGCGGCAAACTACCCCACTCCGCCCCGTCCCAACAACCAAGCTTTCAGATCTCATTTCTAGATTTTTTTTCTTGTTTCCTACAGTATATGCTGGATGGCACATTCAATGTGTTTATCTTACAGCTGTTTGCGTTGCCAGTCCCATGGTTTCCATATATGTGGCTTGGCTCCATTTGAAAGGTGACTGGAGGAGGCACTCAGTTGTGACTCCGTCCCCTGATCCAGGCACACAGAGGGACTCACTGGAAGCCGCAGTTCTGAAAAGAGTCACAAGCAAAACACAGTCATTCTCTGTGGTTCTTTCTGGGAATTGCTTCCAAATTAGACCGTGCTATGTCAAAAGGAGAGAGTCCATCCCTCCATTCTGAAGCCAGACTGGAGCTATGGAGTAAGAACACTTCATAGGGGATGGAAACATGAGGGCTCAGGCTGGGGGAGGAGTGGAGGGGGAGTTGATTGAAAGAGAGGACTGCAAAGGGGGACAGTTCCGGGTTAGGCTGTAACCTGGTGCGAGGGAATCTCCCAGGAATCGACAAGGATGACCTAGAAATACCAGATACATAGCCTGAACTGGTCATCTCCTGTGACCAGGCAAGACTTCCATGACTGGACATGAGCCCAGACACATTACCTTCTGTTAAGTTGGGAACATAGGTCCCAGTCCCTCGCATCTATCCCAGCCCCCAGGCCTGGTCTGAACTTCAAATCTCAGCAGGCCAGGTCCTGACCCAGGGGTCAGGACCACTCCCCAGGGTACTTATGTGATCCTCAAAAGAAGAACACGTGGTCTTCCTTTCTTCCTCCTGGGGGTCACGTTCCCACAGCTTCACAATTTCCCCCTCGGGGAGAGCACAGATCTCCCATTAAACCTGGATATTTCTTAATTTGGCTTGTTTTGATTTGGCTTGATTGGGAATTTTTGTGTCATCAGGGAGCTAATATTAGAAAATATTCCTAACACCTTTGACCTACAGTCTGTCCTGCCCATGGGATATTCTGGGGTAAGGGTGTTGCAGAGATTGTGGGCGTAGCCAACTCCAGCCCACCCTGACACTGCCTGGAGTTCCAGAGCCTCGAGACTGTATGGCCCATAGACCTAGGATAAAAACAAACACAACTGGAGGAGGAAGAAGTCAATGTAATGATGCCTAACAATACTCTCCCCCAATTGCCACCAGAGAGGGCCCATCCAGTAACTGATGGCAGCAGATACAGAGACCCACATCCAAACACTGGCCAAGCTTGGGGAAATCTGATGAAAAGAGGGAGGAAGCATTGTAGGAGCCAGAGGGGTCAAGGAGACCACAAGAAAACCCACAGAATCAACTACCCTGGCTCATAGGAGCTCACAGAGACTGAACCAACAACCAGGGAGCCTGCATGGAACCAGTCTAGTCCATATATATATACACATATATATATTTGACAGTTGTGTAGCCTGGTCTACTTGCTGGACTCTAACAGTGGGAGCAGGGGCTGTCTTTAATATTTTGACTGGTTTTGGGAAATCTATTCCTCATATTGAATTACCTTTCCAAACCTTAATACAAGGGGAGGTGGGTAGTCCTACCACAACTTGCTATGCCATGTTTTGTTGATATCTGTGGGAGGCCTGCCCCTTTCAGAACACAAGTAAAGGAGGAGTGGATTGAGAGAGGGAATGGGAGGAGAGGAAAGAGGGGAAACTGAGGTTGGGGTGTAAAATAAATAAGTAAATTTAATTAATAATAAAAGCATGATCAGAGAGGATTCCTTTTTGGAGTCGTTCATTTTCATTTATTTTTAACCACAGACCAAGAGACCAATTGTAATAATTGGTTCTAATTGCTCAGAAGGGAAGGTAGTTGGTGTATCGCTAGCCATCTAAACCCACGCTGATCTCCGTTCACACTGCTCAGGGGGTCTGATGCGGACAGAAAGGTAGCGTAGGCGCTGTTTGTGGTGTGAGTGCACTCAGGAAACGGGCTGATTTCCTGACAGCAGATTTCTTCATGTGCTTTAGGTGGATAGACCTGGTGACCTGGGAAAGTTCGCAAGGGTCTTAAACCTATTTCAGAAAGATTTAAGATACACACATGAAGAACAGCGACAATGTCTTACTTCAGAACAGTGATACGGAAATGTTTAAAAAGGGAAAATGTTGGATAAACTTAGTAAGAATGCCTGGAAGTTATGGAAAGCTACAAAAATGACCTGCGTCCATCAAAAGTGACAACTTTTGAAATCCACAGAAGCACAGGGGTCAGCAGCATTTTGTTTGTTCTAAAACATAAAAGGACACATCTGAGATAAATACCAGTGTACCTGTACTAACGCATATACATAGGTACTTCTTTTTGAATTTTACAGCACAGACATCCTAGTGCCTCATGCCTGGCTTATGTCTCAATTTTATGTAGAATTGAGCATACACAGTTCTCAGTAGCTTATAGTATTCCGCTAAATACTACATATGACTAATTAGGGCATTCTCCTGTACTGTGAGCTTACTGTTGAAATATTTTCCTTTGCTATTTTAACAATGAAGTGATGAATACTCTCATACTACTATTTTGGTGCGCCTATATAAGCTTATCTAAATTCTTCTAGGCATGCAAAATCACCAGGTTAATGCATAAGTGCATTGTGAATTTGTTGGGCATTATCAAATTGCTTTTTAAAACAGGTATCCTAATTTCTACTCTATCCAAGACTGTAGGAGAGTTGTGGTTTTACGCAGGTCACAATGCTTGATTTTTAAGTCAGGCAATGTCTCCAGCTCTCAAAATGGAATGAAGCCTTCAAAGGAATTTCCCTCTTGTGCACATTCGATCAACACTAATATAGTCTAATTTAAAACATTTCACAGTCTCAAGTAAGAGTCACACAAGGAGAGCTGCTTGATGCAGTCCCAGATCTCATTATTCAGCACAGTGTGACTTGGTGCAAAAAAAGTCCTGGAAATCTATTAGTAAGGCTTTCCTAGCAATCAAGTTCCACGTGTTGTAACAACAGGATTGGAATTACTCAGACTGCTTCAGTTTTGAATTTGACAAATAAAAAGCCATGGAAGATCATTTCTTTCCTTAGAAATCACAACCTTGAAATTTTTTAAAATTGCATCCGTGTGAGTGGTATGATGTGCGTGCCGCTGGTTCTCTCCTTCTTCCTCCCTGTGTGGGTCTTAGGGACTGAACTCAGCTAGTCAGACTTAGGAGCAAATGCCTTTATCTACTGAGCCATCTCACTGGCCTGGAAATGACAACTTTGAAAAGGTTGAGATGGGAGCCAGGCATAGAGTATGAATTTAAAGTGTACATGACCTTGGGTACAATAATTTCCTGTGGGGGAAAAAGGAAATAAAATGTTGACTAAATCCCTCAACCTTGTAAAAAGAAAAGAAATGTTATTAATTAATATTTCACTAAATATATACATCCATAACAAGTTATTATTAGGAAAAATTGTATCTCTACTGAAGAGCTTGTTTGTAGCTTTTCTGGATGCAATGAGAGAACAGTACCATTTACTCCAGTGTCTCCCACTCACAGGAAGCCCAGTATCTGAGATCTAAACACAGGTGACCTTGGAGATGCTAGACGCAGCCTATTTTTTTTAACAAGGCTAATATCTCAATGGTGTTATCAAGGTAGTACCAGAGAGAGAGAGAGAGAGGAGGAGGAGGAGGAGGAGGAGGAGGAGGAGGAGGAGGAGGAGAAGGAGAGAAGAGAGGAGAAAAGAACTTTGTCCCCTTTTGTGTTTTATTTCAAGTGTTGGATCTATATACAATGCTGGAAGAGCTGATGTGAGAGTTGCCAAAAATGCACAAGGGTTTTTCCATTACCGCGACACAACAACAGAATTTAATACTAAGTAAATAAAGTTTATAGTAATTTATATTTACACATACCAGGCTTCCATTATATTATTTCATACTTGCTGATGGCTACATTTTATGATTCCTCCCTCTGAAACTTTTGTAATTAGCTATACTTTACTATCTAAAGTGACTTCTATTTTATTTGAGTATGGGGAAAATGAACAGGCACAAACTCCATTACTATGTAAAAGATACAGTTATATTTAATGGAAATTTTACAAATGATTGTGGACATATTTAATCATCTTAAGTTATACAACAGAATCAAATATTTGTTGGGCGGTCTCTTCTTAGGTCTTGTGTGGCATATCCATCCAAGGTTCTTTCAAGAAGTCTGTCACTCCATTTCCTCCCCATCTTACCAACCTCCCTCCTACTCTCTAGACACGTTCAGAAAGCCTAGAAGTGTCCTCATAATAATGCCAATAGTAGCTGTTGTTTTTGAAGGTATTTGGGAGATGAGACCCTGTCATATGGGTAATGTTCCAAATAATTCCCTAATTCATGGACAGAGGATAGTTAAAGTGTTTCAGAAACAATTCAACGTGAGGTACCGAGCATGCAACCATTAGGCTTGCTTGCCCACAGCATGAAGTCAGAGTGGATAGTATATTCAGATGCGGAATATTATCTAGCCAGTAGGGCTGTGTTTTTCTTCTCTACCTATGCGTAGCGTAAGCATCCCAGTCACCAGGAGAAAAAATATACCGTTTGTTAGGGATGCACCAAGGCTGCAGTCCTTGTGCCTTTGAGCATCTGGTAGAATGTGTCCGAGTGCCTGCTGGCTGGGGTGCTGTGATGTGAACAGGGAGACTGAGGCAGAAGTAAGGGGCCTGGCTTGGCATTTCTGTTCTTGCGAATGAATACTGGGCTTGTGGCACTGCAAGGAGTCCTCTCGATTTCAGAATGTGGTTCTCATAAGTCATCTACACTCTTCACGATACTAAAACACAATGCTGACCCACACCAGGTGCTCCAGGTAGCAACGAGGTAGTCAACTGCGGTTGCAAGCCAAAATGTTACCCCAGTGAACTAAAAATCCTTCCTTTGGTTAGTAATTCCTCCTGCTCTGTGAAGCATGTGATTATATACAGCACGAGGAGCTACTAAAACACTGGAAAACACATATACTGGAAAAAATGAGCTGCCAATTTTCTGGTGGGTTTGATTTAATGTTTTCTTTCCCCATAGCTAGTAATTAATATGAAGGTAATAGCAAAAGTTTAATTATGTTTCACAAATGTTTGGATGCTGTCTTGCATTTCTTATTACTAAACTAAATATACTGTTTTGTGTTTTAAATTTCCAGTGAAGGTAAAAGTCCTTGATTAGCAATTAATAATGATTTGAGATTAGAAGTATAAATACGTATAGTTAAAAGAATGCTAATTGCCGCTCCTGCCTTAGTGCATTCATAAGCCTTAATGCTTAACTAGCAGGTATAAAAGCTATGAAAATGCAACATAAAACTCACACACATCACAAATATGACTTCAGAAATGCCGAAGCTGAGATTGCAGCCAGGAATAACTTCTCTTGCAGTCCCTAAACAAAGGCTACAGATATAGGACACAGATATTTCGAAGGCAAGAAGGATAAGGGACAAATGCCCCACTGTTCTCTCTCCCTGTGCCTGAGCTCTAGCTAGTACCCAAGGCCAAGTAAAGGATGCTGAAGTGGGCTCTGAATGCCAGCCTTCTGGAGAAAGGCCTAAGGTGAACCGCAGGGGCAGATAGAGATGACCCAACAGAAGCACCACACTTGGAAGAGAGGAGCCGTGTCCCCAGTCTGCTCGGCCATATGGATCTGGGTTCACATACAGAAATAGAATGAAGGGAAAGGAATAGTGTCTTTATCTCCAGCCAGAGGATTTGCATAGGACAGCAGGCAATGGCTTAGACTGAACCATGTGAAGCTGCCTTCTGCTGTATCAAAACAATAGAATATCAATCAAGTATCCGCAACTGCACAGTGGTTAACCCAATGTTTCTTTCACTATATCTTGGGACCTATTGAAGAAAAAAAAAATGAGGGTGTATAATCAGGTAAGACTGAGGGCGTGGGCTCAGAGAACACACTGGAAGAGTAGACCAAGATTCTAAGAGTCAGAATTCAGGGAAGTCCTGGGGAAAACGGTATCTTCTGCTCATGACAGGGCTACTGTGCTGATGAACTCACATCAGCCATGGTCCCCTGCATAAGACCTGCACAATTTCAGTCGTTTCATTCATTCACTCATTTCAGGAATGCTGAAGCATGGATGCAGGCAGAGCTCAGGAGTTCTACCTAAGGTCGAGGAGCAATTGATAGCTGATGGATGCTAATAGAAGGAGAGTCGGTTTTCTTTAAGTGTGGCCCCCAATAGGACTACCATGCTCCAATGCTGTGGAATTTCTACCACCAATAGCCTTTAAGTTAACCGCCCACTTGGGCGTGGCCACTTATTACTATATATGCCCATGTAAAGCATGCATCTGGCTCCCCCCCCACACACTCATGGGTATACAGATAACACAGACTGAACATAGGGCTGGTTGAAAGTTGGGGGGCTAAAAGTGAGTCCAAGAAAAGTGGGGGGGTGGATATGATTAAAATGCATTGTATGAACATATACAAATATCAAAGAACTAGGGCTGGAGAAATGGCTCAGCGGTTAAGAGCACTGGCTGCTCTTCAAGAGGTCCTGAGTTCAATTCCAAGCACCCACATGGTGGCTCACAACCATCTGTAATGAGATCTGGCGCCCTCTTCTGGCCTGCAGGTATGCATGCAGACAGAACACTGTATACATAATAAATAAATAAGTCTTAAAAATGGCGCACAAGAAACAAATATCAAAGAACTAACAGACACAGTAAAATTAAAAATACAGACTAGCATTTTAGTAAGAGCATATAATCATACTATCTGCAAAGGAAATTACCTATAGCTTGAATGCCTGTGGATAAGAAAGGGGTGACCCTGGAGTCACTCGTGTTTGGCTCCTTCTTTGAAAGCAATAGAGACACAGTCCAAGTCTCCTATAAGCCAAAAAACAGCCTTACTTCTCAATCTGCTCCAGTTTTCGAATGATGATGAAAAAGCATGGTGGGTACAGAACAGATGTTTGCAGAAAGGGTAACTAGAGAACTAAGGTCATCTACAAGTTGAGTTGTTTTGATTTTTGATACAAAGTTGCCGTTCTTAATACATGGTATATGACTTAAGGGGGAGTTTAGTGGCAAGTGTCCATTGGCCAAAACGGAAATGCCATCTTGCTGTGAATTTAGCACATTGTATTGATCATGAGCATGTCATGCTGCCAACCAGCGGCTCTTCAGTCTGTGTGAGGCCCAATGGCATTATGGGAAAGAGACTGCAGATGAACCCTCTTTAGCCACCATCCCCTAAAAAGGTATTTAAGGAATATTAGTTCTCCTTTCACCTTTTCAGGAGAGTAGAAAAGAGTGAGGGACACATCTACAGGTGGGTCAAGTTCATAAAATCAGCAAGTTGTTTGCCTTTAGAGAAGAGGGATTCTGTGCAGGGAAGGTAGTCTTAGCTCACAGGACTAGAAGCTCTACATGGCAGGGCCTCTGTTGTCTTCGTTTGCTTGTTTTGAAATTTTCCCTCCATTGTCTGTCTGCTGCTAGACACAGTCTGGCACCAAATAGAGAGGATCAAACATATACATGCTTAATAAGTGAACTAAGATTTCTTCTTACACAAACCAGCAGACATACATGTTTTGGTCTTAGGTCTGGCTGCTTTTGTGTGTCAACTTGACACAAGTTAGAGTCATCGGTTGAGGAAATGCCTCCATGAGATCCGGCTGTAAGGCATTTTCTCAATTAGTGATTAGTGGTGGAGGGTCCAGCCCGAGGTGGGTGGTTCTTGAGAAGTAAGCTGAGCAAACCAGAGGAAGCAAGCCAGTAAGCTCCCCTTCATGGTCTCTGCAACCTCTCTTGCCTCCAGATTCCAGCCTTGCTTGAGTTCCCGCACTGACTTCCTTCAATGATGGACTAGGATCTAGAAGTAAAAGTCAAATAATCCCTTTCCTCCCCAACTTGCTTGATGATCACGGTGCTTCATCACAGCCATAGAAGCCCTAACTAAAACGGGATTTAAAAAGGTACAGAAATGAAAAAAAAAATGCCAGGCAGTATCTGGAAAGTTTTACTGGAGTTGTAAGCTATTAACCTGTCATTGCCTGGCTTAAGGAATGTCTTTAAGATGGAGAGAATACTTTTACCTCTCTACTGCAATGTGGAGTTTCTAAGATTGTGATGTATATTATCCGTATCAAAACTCTGCAAAAACAGCATCCAGCAGCCTCACTACGGGGATGAAGATCAACAACTCTGAGACCAGTTATTTAAGGCCCCGCTGTGAACTAACAGCAAAGAACTACAGACTCCACAGAGATCACAGGAAGTCCCAGGGGGAACCACTTGCCGATGGCCAAGAGGAAGGTAATGCACGGGGACCATGGATGGGCTTAACTTAGGACCAAAGTTTCTTGTTTTACCAAGCAGATGGACCTTGGGTCTAAGAAGACATAAGTGGAGCCTACCAACATGTATATTCTAATTGTCCAATACGTTATGAATTGTCACCAACCAATATTTTCCAAATCTTTTACAAATAAGACTACAAATTATGTTTTAAAAACTGTGTTTGTTGATGAATGGATTTGTGGGTTAAGACTCAATTCCTTAGTCTTTCTAAGTTCGGTGTCATTATCAAAGTAATAATAGGTGTTGCGGGAGATGACTTAGAGGCTAAGAGAACCAACTACTCTCGCAGAGGACCCAGGTCCAGTTTTCAGCAGCCCTCATGGTACGCTCAACCACTGTAGCTCCACTCCAGGAATCCAGTGCCTTCTGACATACACAGGCACCAGGCATACAAATAGTTCATGTATACACATACAGGCAAAACACTCATATGCAAAATAGAATAAAAATAATTTTTAAAGTAGTAATAAAAATGATCTACTTACACGGGTAGTAACATAATTAAATACAAATTCCCTTAAAATTTGCACAGAATTTGTGTCTATTAAATGCTCAAAAATCACTAGATTGGTGCTGGAGAGTTGAGTCAGCAGTTAAGAGCTGGAACTTCTCTTGCAGACAACCTGAGTCCGGTTCTTAGCACCAACATCAGGAGACTCACAGCTGCCTTTACCTCCTTATCAAAGGGTATCCAATGCCTCTAGCATCTGCAGCAATTGCACTCATGCTCATATAAGCCACACGTACACATGCACGCACACACAGAGCGTTTGAAAACATAATAAATGCTACATTAGTGAGAAGTTAAAATATTGTTCCCAAAATCTTAGAAACTTTCTAACTTTCAAAACCACAACTGAAATAGTATTTCTTCTTATTCCATCCTCAGATGCTTCCCATTACTGGTCACTATCAGTCAAAGGCTAGTCTGTTCATTCTTTCCTGTGATTATTTTATGTGTTTGTTTTTGATTTTTTTTAAGGTCTCTCTACAGTGCTGGCTATCCCCAAACTCAATATGTAGACCAGGTTGGCTTCAAACTCAAAGATCTCCCAGCCTCTAAAGTGTTGAGATTAAAGGCATGTACCACTGTGTCCAGTCTTGATTATTTATTTATTTACATACTGATTTATATGTTTGTCATATGTGTCCATGTGCTGTTTGCAAGTGTCCACAGAGGTCAGAAGGGGTCACTGGATGCCCTGGAGTTGGAGTTACAGGGTATTTTTACCTGGTCAACATGAGTTTCTGGGAACTAATCTCTAGGCTTCTTCAAGGGCAGCAAGCCCTCTGAACTGATGAACCATCTCTCAGGACTCATGTGAGTCTTAATCATCGAGTATGTGCCCTTGGCTTCATAAGAGCAACATGGGAAGTACATATAATAAGGGCAACTGTGTAGTCAACTGAGACTTGTCAGTAGATTATGAAGACGTGCTCCCTGCTCTTTCCTCGGGTTTAGTCTCCTGTGGTCCTAAGCAAGGGAGGAGTTCAGTGCTGTCCTCTTTCATTCATTTCATTCATCTAAAGGGATTTTCTAGTCGGTTCCAATCCTGTGCTAGATCATGAATGAGGTAAGGTTAGAACTGACTCCCTTAGCATATACAAGTCTACTACTTCTCCTCTGTATTTTGCTCAAAGAAAACATCGCTGCAAACAGCACAGATCTAAACAGAACTAACTTCTAAACGGATCCAGAGCCAAAACTTCCTAGACGATTGCAGTCGTCATTGGGATTCTGCCTACTCCAAACGCTGTGAGTCCTTTACAAATCTTTATTTTTTTTTTAATGAAAATAGCATTATCCAAAGGGTTTTTGAAGAGAACGAATACAGCAAACGCACCAAGGTATCATTAGGGAGTACTTCTGGCCTCATTTGGGCAACTCACAGGTAATTTCTCAAGATCTGAAATCAATTGCATCACTGCGTGTGTGACAGTCCTCACTACTTCCTCTTGATGGCCTCGGATGCCTTCCTTATGCTGCTATCAGAAAAGGACATGCCATAGCACAAGTACACACCACGCAACACTTCAATATCATCCTGTTTGGGGAGGAAGAAGCAGAACGTGCACTCTGTTGCAGGAAATGAGGTGTAATCCATAGCCTGAGGTAAGTGGAGACACAATTTGACCTGGAAAAATGACCAGCTCAATGACACAACAATGCGCTCTAAAGGAGTAGTCTCATCGTACAAAATCCCCACCACCTGACCCCATCCATCAATCACATGCCTATCAAGCATTCCGCAAATGCAGGCCGTAAGTGCCCTTCCTTCACTTCTTTGTCAGCGGAAGTGTCAAAGTCACACAGTTCTACAAAACCAATTTTCCCCATGGACTCCTCCATGTTTTGACCATGACAACATAAGAACCTTGAATTCCGCTCATTTTCCTTGGTGATAAAAGCTGTGTCTAGACGACCACTTCAATTTGCTTGCCCTATGATTTCACTGCAATGACCAAACAGCATGAAAGATTGTTTTATTACTTTATGGCAGCTTAATTTTCCTTTGATGTTCTTCTACATGAATTTTCCAGAGGACAAGAAATTTTTTAAAAAAAGGAAAACGCACGACTACTCCAGGAAGGCCCAGGATGAATAATTTAGTATAAATTAATGAGCATCATTAATAACAATTTGAAACACAGCTTCCAGCAAATATTAATACATAAGAGTCCAATAAATATGACAATAAAGTAGATGCCTAAATCCACCTGCTGTAAAAGAAGTTAATCACTTTATTAGAGCAAACCATTTCCCTCACGACACGTTTTCTGGAATAAACCATAAAATAGTATTGATTTAATTTGCATCAGGATAATTAATGGCTTACTAGAATCTGTAACAATAATTATAAATTCTTTTGAAGTTTAGTGTAGTCAATCATAATTTAAATGTAAGCTACAAACACCGGGGGTAATGGTCCCCATTTCAAGGAAACCAGGCATTGAGATGGTCTTGAACGACAAACCCACAGGCAAATGGCAAATCCGTCATTTTTATACCATATTTTAGTATACTAAAGTATACTGTGTCACTCTCAAGTTGCTTCTCTATTTATATATTGTTTGCAAATAAAGATATTATATTGGAGTCAGTTTTATGGTATCAAGATTTTCATAATTTATGAATCCCAGTATAAAATAAAAATGTAGAAGATGCAGAGACTCACAAGAGTTGGCTAAATGAAGTCCCATGGACGATAGGGACTTAGGTACCAGAAATAAGCCACAACCATGGAATACCCCAGGAAAGCAAAAAAACACAGAATTATTAAGCCAGCTTATCCTGTGCTTCCTTCATGGCAATCAGCCAGTGGTGTGACTGGAATCTATGAAAGTCAGGTTTGATTGTTTAGCCTTGGGAAACAGGGATCATTTCTAAGAGACTTCAGACAGGAGGGCATGAGACTGAAGCCAGCCATACCCTAACCTGACTTCCTAAAATGTGGTCTCCGTTTTCAGCCATAGCCAGTGAAGAGGATATTAGCTGAGCACATCTGTTATTTAGTGTCTTCTAAATTACTAAAGAATTAACTGAATTCAGTGATCCGGCAATGTAGGCCACTGCTCCTAAAAAGATAACTAGGCAATCCAAAAATCCTGTCTTTCTCTGCTGATCTGAATTATGACCCCTGATGTTAATCTGTTTCTTTTCCATTAAGAATTAAGTTAAGTAATAAGTTGAAATAACTATTTCTCCAGGAATACTTTTCAAATCTTCCTCAGAAATTTTTATCTCTTGTACTGACAAGATAATATGTATACTATATATATATATATACACACACACACACACACACACACACACACACCGATTTATATTGTTTATATACATTCACACAAAAATTACACACACACACACACACACACGCACACACACGTACTGACTTATATAGAGAGTTTTTGAATTGATATCCTTAGCCTGGCTTTCAGGTTCAGTTTTGTCCTTTGTGATACTGGGATCCCTTGCATGCTTGTGAAGCACTCTACCAAAAAAAGATGTCCCGGCCACCTTTTTCACTTTCTATTTTGAGAAGAGGTCTTACTAAGTTGCTTTTACTGGCCTTAAACTCAGCCTGTAGCACAGGTTAACCTGGACTTTGGGATCTTCCTTCCTCCTTGGCCTCCTGGTTGCTAGGACTCCAGTTACCCCTGCATATTTGCACACCCCACGCTAGTTTTCATTGCCAGCTTGACCCAACCTAGAGTCTTTGGGGAAGAGAGAACATCAATTGAGGAATTGCCTTGATCAGACTGGCTTGCCAGTATGTCTGTGGGGCATCATCTTGATTGCTAATCAATGTAATGGGCTGTGCCATTCCTAGGCAGGTGGGTCTTGACTTTTTTTTTTTTTTGAAATGTCAGTGAGCACAAAACACGGAACAAACCACCAGCAGATTTAATTCGTGGTCTTGCTTCAACTCCTACCTGCAGGTTTTGTGCCTGAGTTTCTGTCCTGACTTCCCTTATGAATGGACTGACTCAGAAGTATAAGCTATATGAACACTTTCCTTCCCTAAACTGCATCTGGTCATTGTAGTTTCCACAGCAACAGAAAATAAAGCAAACAAGAACACTCCTGTACAACAGCCCCAGACGCGAACTTTCCTTGTTTTAAACTGCTACTTGGATTACTGAGAAAAAGTTGATAGTAAAAGGCCCTTTGTGTTTTGCTATTTATTTTTAAATGCATTAAATACCTTAAAGAAAATATTGGTGGCATTCAATATTATTCCAGGCATCTTCAATAAACTAGGGTTATATCGTCACTGATTTTAAAAGTCCAGTAAATCCTAATATCACTCAGCAGCCCCAACCATAAGAAAACCATTTAATATTATTTTCGGTATTAAGAAATTCCAGCCAATAGATACTTGGCATCGCTCAATTTAGAAGTAACAGAAAGAACTCAAGATGGGTGATAGCGAAGAAAAAAAATTCCAAAAGTACGAGTTTTCTTCTTTTCCTTCCCTCCTCTAATGAAGGAACTGTGATGATTTGGAAGCTCAACCTTTGTTGTGCATCGTGCTTGCCTTCATGAACAAAAATTAAATTGATTATAAGGGTGAACTGGGAAAGGAAGAATGTACAAAAGTCCAAAGAAGAGAATGACTGACCTGAGCTCACGGAGCTCATGGGCGCTGGACCAACAGTCAGGGAGCCCGCATGGGACCCACGTAGGCCCTGTGCATGTGGGTGGCAATCTTCATAAGGATTCTAACAGCTAGAGCAGGACCACTCCCTGGTGCTTAGCTGGCTTTTCGATAACCTGTTCACCATGCTGGATTACCCCTGGTCCTGCCTTGGCCATAATGGGAGAAGCTCACGAGGAAAGAACCTCAGCTTGATATGCCATGCTCTGTTCAAGCCCAGGGGAGGTAGTCCCTTTCTCAATGGAGATGGAGGAGTGGATGGGGAGGGGGTAGATGTGAAAGGGGAGGGGAGGAGATGAGGGGAGAGGAGGGAACTGGTTGGTATGTAAAACAAATTTTAAAAAATATTATTTAAATAAAAGGAGAGAGGGTGTTCGAGCAAAACAGTGTTCTCATGAACTAGAGGAAGCTATCTAACAATGAAGAGGTTTACAAATGAAGAATTTGACAGAATTTTGTTGTGTGATGAGGGTCGTGTGACAGTTCAACGCACAAAGGTGTTTGCTGCCAAGTATGAAGATACACTTGAGCCCACATCCTGGAATCCACAACGTTGAAGAGCATTAACTCCACTGGTTGTCCTCTGACCACCACATGTGGACTAAGGCTTGCCCCTCCCCCAAGTCAATCAATCAATTAATCAGACAATGAATAAATTTGTGGGTTGAGTAATACTAAATCTTTAGTATTGCTTTTTATCTTTAACCTTACTATCTTATAAACATAAACTATTTAAAAAGTCCAACTGCTCCACAAGGCAGTTGTGGAACCTTTGGAACCAGAGGTGATGCTGGGGGGGGGCAGTTTTACCTTGCTTGCCTAGTCAATGTGATGCTTGGCTCTCTCAAAGGGTAATTTTGACCTGGGTCCCCTGCCATACTGTCCCAGTCTCCTGTGGTTGGAGTCAGGTTCCATAGCCCAAGTGGGCTTCAGTGTTCTTCCCAAGAAGAGTTGGGAGTCACCAGTAGGACAGTAAAATTGGATTTAGAGAAAAAAAGCACCCAAAGTTTCTGTAAGGATTCTGAAATACAAGAGTGCTCATTCAATTTCATGGATGAAGAGCAAAAAGTGACAGAAGTTCGTGGCCACCATTATCCATCAAATGATCTGCAATCCGGGTTCTTGACACTGATTCAGAGTTACTTAGCCAGTCTCTCAGTGCTTCTCAACCTTCCTAATGCTGCGACCCTTTAATACAGTTCCCCATGTCATGTTGGCCCCCAACCATAAAATTATTTTCATTGCTACTTTATAACTAACTGTAATTTTGTTTCGGTTTGAATCGTAATGTAAATATTTGTGTTTTCCAATGATTTTAGGTGATCCCTGTGAAAGAGTCATTCACCCCCTGAAGGGTCAGGAACCTCAGGTCAAGAGCCTCTGCTGTGGCTGCTGCTGGTTTCCCACAGAAGGGGGCTCTTTACTCAGCATTTTTTGTCCATCCCTCAATCTAACCATTCTTCCCCAAATCATTTTAAAATGTTCTTAGTGTACTTTTGTCCTAGGAGTCTGAAATGACATTAAGGCATGTATTTCTGACTAGATTTTATTTAAATTGATTTGAAACACTAGAGGTTTCTTGTTTCCCTGTTTGGCTTTCAGCTGTGAGCCACGTTCTATATAATTAAGGGTTCTCACCCACCAACAGTCTAAAATGCTGTTTCAATGGCTCCCACACTATAAATTGCCCTATTAAAATCTGTCCACAGGTAACAGGTCCCTTAATTAAGATCTCAGTATCTTGGCACTATATTCTTTTCCTCTTGGTCTGTGTAGATTTACCAATACACTGTATAATTGGAAAGTTTTAAATATCATTTTATGGGTTGAGTTTGCATTTTATAGCCTGCTGTGAACATATTTGAAAGTCCTTTTCCCCCTAAATGACACAACGCTGTTTGAAAATTGGCTGTTGACTGACCCATGCGGGGTGGAGAGGAAGAATAAAGAAACTGAAACATTTGCAAAACATGGAAGAGAAGATGAATGAACAAATCCAGTTTGCTTAAACACACCATCTTTCTCCCCTTCTTAGTAATTCTATTTAGAGTCAGAGTAAACATTCCCGGGTCTGCAATATTTGGAACACTGCGTCATAAATAGTGATGGCTTCATACTTAAAAAAATAGAAGCCTGTATTTCAACTCTGTTTTAAAAAATTTTTGAGGTCTAGTTGTGACACTGTTAAAATTCAGTTGGTATTGAGCATACCTAATTCCAGCTTCAGAAAGGGGGGAAAGCAAGAGGGGAGGAGAGGAAAGGAGAGGAGAGGAGAGGAGAGGAGAGGAGAGGAGAGGAGAGGAGAGGAGAGGAGAGGAGAGGAGAGGAGAGAGAGAACCCATTTCCCAACTTTCCCTCCCCGCTTTACACTATGGTCAATGAGAGATGGCGATGGCGAGATGCCATCTGGTCATTATTTACTCAAGTAGTGGAGTGTTTATGTGGAGTGAGTCTGATCCACTACCACTGCAATGTGTGTGGGCTTGACTTGAAGAACTGTGTGTGAGGTCTACCAGCGAGGAATCAGCCTTAAACTAAAATGAGGTAAGTAGCAAGAAACTGCCACAGAGCAGGAGGACATAAAAGAAAAGGGCAACTTTCAATGCCTTTATTTTTTGAGTGCCATGTTTTATTTCCCATAGACTACATCTCTCTAGGCACTGGTTCCTAACCTTCCTTAATAACATTCATGTTGTGGTGACCCCCCAACCATAAAATTATTTTTTGCTACTCTATAACTGCAATTTGCTGCTGTTATTATTGTTATGAATCATAATGTAAATATTGGGTTGTGACCCACAGGTTGAGAAACACTGCTCTAGGGTGTCCATTTGTTTATGTGTATGTGGGATGTTTACCCACGTATGTATATATGAAGGCCAGGGGTAGATATTGGGTTACTTCTCTCATTTGTCACCTTGGTTTTTGAGACAAGGTTTCTCCCTTAACCTAGAACTCACCAATTGGCTAGACTGGCTATCCAGTATACCTTTAATTGTCTACTTGACACAACATAGAGTTACCTGGGAAGAGTCTTAATTGAGGAATCAACAAAATCAGGATGGCTTATGGGCATGCTTCTAGGAGACCTACCTTGATAGCTATTTGATGTAGGAAGACCCAACTCACTGTGGGCAGCACCATTCTCTGGACAGGAGGTCTTAAATACTGTGAGAAAGGAGAAAACTCGCAGAAAGCAAACAAACAGACAAGCAAAGTACTAAGCAAAGACCCATGGGTTTATTCTCTTGCTCTCCACTGTGAGTGCAATGTTTAAGGTCCTGACTTGACTTCCCAAAATATGAACTATAACCAATTGAATTGTAAGCCAAATAAACGTTTCCTTCCTGTGTGTTGCTTTTGGCCAATAGTATAGACATTTTTTGATTTTTATAAAAAAATTTCACAGCAATAGAAATAAAACTAGACCGCTGTGGTACTTTCAATAAGAATGACCCCCATAGGTTCATTTGAATGCTTAATTACCAGGGAGTGGAACTATTTAAGAGGCCTAGAAGGAATAAGAGGTGTGATCTTGTTGGAGGAAGTGTGTCACTGGGGATAAGCTATGAGGTTTCAAAAGCCCACTCTACTCTATCGGCCTGTGGAACAGGATGTAGCTCTCAGCCACTTTTCCAGGGTCATGAGTACTGCCATGATGATAATGGACTAACCTTCTGAAACTGTAAGAAAGACTCTATTTGGTTAAAATCATCACCTAAGGCCCTAACATTTTTATCCAAAAAGCCTGGAATGTTTGATTGGGGGGCTTCACCCCAGCACCCTGGCATCCATCTTGAAATGTTGGGTGGAGCGTTCCATGTCAAAGCTACCTCCCCTGGGAGTTTCCTCAGTCCAAACTCCACCTCCAAGAAAACCCACCAAATGGTAACCCCTCCCCAGGGAGGGTCAAACCACTCCCACAGGCTACTTAAACTGCCCCCCACCAGAGAATGAACATGTGGTTTCCCGGTTTTCCATGGTCTTTTGGTTCTCTGTTCCCCTCTCTGTGTTTTCCTGAGGGCCACCCAGGAGTGCTACCATCCACTAAACCTGAGCATCTTCTAATTTGGTCTGATTTGGATTTTTGCATTGGCGGAGAGGATTGTCGGTCAAGGAAGAAAACTTAACAGTCTCCATTTAAATACTTCCTTTTATAAGAGTAGTCTTGGTCATAGTGTCTCTTCACAACAATAGAACACTGACCTATGGGACCCAGGGCAGCCTGGCCACATGAGGCCCAGGCCACACAATTGCCATAGCAGGCAGCACCTGGTTCCAGGAAAAGCCATAAGCCTGCACCACGCAGCACCAGACCATCCAAGGGAAATTCCTAACATTCCAACAGTTGTAGATAGGATCACCTGCCAGCACACACCCATCACTTTTCACCAGGACACCCCTAGACAAATTTGAGTCAATCAGGGGTCCTGAACCTTAGAAATCCCTCACCCATACATTTGCTACTATAAAAAAAAAATCCCAACTGAGCTCAGGGCTTTCCAATCACTCCAATATGTTGGAAACACAGAGAGTTTGAGTGTGCAAACTTGTGTAAAAAATAAAGGCTTTTAGCTTTTACATATAGAAGTCAATCTCCTAGTTGGTTTTGGGGGACTCAGTGATCTGGACATAACATGGCAAAGAAAACTTCTAAGCAAGTTATGGAAAAACAAACCACATTTAATGCCTATAATGTTCTCATTCTGCACACATAACTTGAAGTATTCCCATTTGAATATATGAACCCAGTCTACTCTCCTAAAACACTATGCTGGGAACATATGGTGTAGGCTCATAATTCCAGCATTCAGGAGACAGAGGCAGGAAGTTCCTTGCAAGCTCAAGGCCAGTACAGCCACATAATGAACTCAGGCCAGACAGTGGTACATGGTAAGAGCCTGTCTAGAAAACAATAATAATTATAACCTCTACAAGAAAACCGCGATCTTCCCTTTATTTTAGAAAGAAAATCGAAGCACAGAGAAGGCGAGAAACTCACCCCGATGGGATTTGCCCATGGGGAGCCTGGCGCTGAGTGCACATGCCACCACCCTGTAGCAGCTAGGAATCAAGTTGAAGCAAACACCAACTCTAAAAAGGATTTCTACAGTCAATTCCACCAAATCATACATCTCCTGTAAAACATAATTTGTCTCTACTCACATCCACTAATCCACCTTCTCACATCTGTGCTTCGCAAACCAGTTTAGCAGCACAACCAGCTAATTCTAAAAGCCACCAGAGAAGCCTCCAATGAAAGCCTGAAAAAACAACTTTAAGAGGCCAAGACAACTAATTTGGGGACTTTTCTAAGCAGCCCAGGAAGGTGGTGCCATTATATCTAGAAGCCCGAACTGAAGCTGGTGTCTGCCCTCATATCTAACTCAGCCCCGCCCCCATGTATGTGACTATGGTATGAAGTTTGCCATGGTAGGCTTTCCTTTTGCCTAGCAGAGCTTTTACCTTGATGGCTTGGGGAGCTGAGATTTATGCAGACACACAAGAGAAGGGGCAACAGAGAAAAGGATGAAGAGGACCCCATAAGAGAGCTTAGTAGTACAACTAAAGACCAGACTCCTTGCTCTCCCAAGGCTAGCAATTCTGATCTGCTGCTACATTTTCTATCAAAGCAGGAACACAAAACAAGACCATCTTCTGTCAACACACGTTGCTCTGCTTAATCACATATACTGATGAGCACTAAATCAAGAGGATTATGTTCGCTGATGAAATAATAAAAGCAGGATGAGTAGATAAATGTAATTCATTAGGCCCAGGCATAATAGTTTCTTCCAAATAGATGCTTCTTTAGTTTGGTTATTATAATCAGCCTAAAACTCCAGTATAACAGGAAGGGAGAGTGGGAGGGATCTGAACACGAATGCACCCACTCCATAAATAATTACGTGAGGCTAAAGAAGAACCAGATTGTCAGTGTCTGATAAGTAAAAATCCAACATTACCTCTCATTATTTTAGGGTCATTTATCTATAAAATTATCCTGGGATATGAATCCTTATATAGTTCCATCAAACTTGTAACATTAGGAGTGGGCTTGTTAAGGCTTCTGTCCCACCCGGTCCCCCAGCCATTTAGTCCCAAAGAACATCACACAGAAGTCTACATTAGGTTATAAACTGATTGGCCCATTAGCTCAGGCTTCTTATTAGCTCTTGTAGCTTATATTAACCCATTGTTCTTATCCATGCTAGCCACATGGCTCAGTACCTTTCTCAGTGGGGTAGATTACATCTTGCTTCTTCTGTGGTCTGGGCAGGACTGGGAGGAATGGGCTTCCTCCTTCCCCAAATTTTCCTGTTCTCATTGCCCCACCTCTACTTCCTGTCTGGTTGACCAGCCTATACTTCCTACCTGGCCAATCAGTGTTTATTTAAAACATGATTTACAGAACACAGACAATTCTCCCGCACCCCAAACTATCTATAAAATAAGCCTCATAATAATTATTGCTACCTCTGCTTGGTGGCTATGATTAATCTCCAACTTAAAGTCACAGTAAATTGCCTATTTCTCTCATACACACACACACACACACACACACACACACACACACACACACGACATACATGTGAGTGTGGAGAAGAACTGAAAGCCTTCTTCAGTTTTCCACTACCAATCAGTTTGTGGATATCTTGAACAATGCCTTATATAGTAGTTTGAATGAGAATGGTCCCCATGAGCTCATGTGTTTGAATGGTTGGTCTCCAGTCAGTGGATCTGTTTGGGAAGGATTAGGAGGTATGGCCCTGTTGGAGGTATGTCACTAGGGATGGGCTCTGGGGTTTCAAAAGCCCATGCCAGGCCCAGTGTCTCTCTCTCTCTCTGCCTCTCCACCTAACAGTAGATCAGGCTGCTAAGCTCTCAGCATCACTCCTGCCTGCAGGCTGCCATGCTCACGGCCACAAAGGTCATTAACTGACCTGACATTGTCAGCCAGTACCAATTCAGTGCTTTATTCTATAATTTTCCTGGGTTGTGGTGTCTCCTTATAGCAGCGGAACAGTAACTAAGACACCTTACATGTAACATGAACAGATTTATAATAGAGCCTGTCATACAAAGCATTTCTGTAATGACTGTATGAAGAAGGAACAGCTCTATAAAATCGTTCCCACTTTGTAAGTCTGAAAGAGCAGCAAATGGACTACTTTACCCAGACTCCCTTAGCAGCTGAGTGAACCCTGAATGAATGTCTTCCCCTCTGGATTCCAGGACTGCTGGTTTGTGACTCCTTGTGGGTTAGAATTCCTGGCACTGCTTATATTCTCGCTGAAAAGGCTGAGACCCCTTACTTAATGTGGGTGAATTCCTTGCTTTGTCCTGTTGGGGGAAGGTGGAGGAAGGTGACCCCTTGGAATGCTATACATTTGCACATGAGCTGGGTAACCAAGCTGCTCAGTTTCCACTGAAGCCTTTAATAAAAATGACTGCAGAAAAGAGAGCGTTCCCATTTCACCACTAGATGGTGCTAGGAGTCGATTTTTAAAAAAGAAGGTCTCAAAAGTTAATACAATGAATGGGAGGGTTTGGAAGACGTTTGAGTCTGTCCTCTCTCTCAGACAGGAGCATGTCTACCCTACCATTAAAAGGGAAACCATCTTCTAAAGCTGCTCCGTCATTCCGTTAATTCCATCTCTGCCAGGACAGGTGTCTTTCCTAATCACAACTTCAGCACCAAATGAAAGATACTGATTCTGCAGGAATTCGAATGAGCTTCACTTTCCTTACACTTTGCCGGAACTTTCATTTTCAGTCTCGGTCAAGATTATTCTTCCATGGGATTTGTCCGACTGGGAGACAAATAGCTGTTAGGATGTATTCGTCTTAATAAATGTGCATTCTCTTCCATGTGATCTACAATGCAATGTTCTAGAGATGAATCATAACAAACGTCATCCCATGTGCAATGCGCTCTGCGCCACGCAGCTGAGAGAGCTATGCACACCTTGGCTAATGCCTCACGTCAATGAACTCTTTCTTTCTAACGTTGACGATGGACTGCTGTGGAAAGGAGTGAAGACTCCCTGAGCACCTCAAACTTATTAGCATCGTTTGTCTTTCACATCATTTGCAGTATTATTGTCAGCAAATATTTGTCTTTACGGCCAGAGAAAGGCTGGGGGAGTGAATGACTTGAAATTCAACACTGTAGTCTCCCAACGCTACTGACTCCCCCTCCCTCTCCTCTCTCCTCCTCCCTCATCTCTCTGTATGTAGATAGACATGCGTGCAGGGATGAGAAGCCAGTGTCACATGTGTTCCGCTATCATTTTCCAGCATAAGTTTTGAAGCAAGATTGCTCATTGAACCTGGAGCTTGTCCTTTTGTTTAGGCTGCTTGGCCAGTAAACTCTGGAGATCCTATCTTTACCTACGCCAGCTCTGGGATGACAGGCATATACTACCGTGCCTGGCCTTTTACATGCATACAAAAGATTCGCCTTAGAGATTTTATTGCTGTCTAAAAATACCATGACCAAAAACAGCTTGGAGGGAAAAGGTTTATCTGGTTTACACTTCTACATCACTGTTCATAATTGAAAAATGTCAGGACAGGAACTCAAGCAGGCCGGGAACCTGGAGGTAGGAGCTGATGCAGAGGCAATGGAGGAGTACTGCTTACTGGCTTGCTCCTCGCGGCTTGCTTAGACTGCTTTCTTTTACAACTCAGGACCATTTGCCCAGGGATGGTAGTCCCTGCAATGTGCTAGGCCCTCCCACACCAACCACTAACCAAATAAATGACCCAGAGGCAAGTGAGTTCCAGACCGTGTAGTGGCCATATGGGTGTCTGGAGTTAAAAAGGTATCCTCTGGAAAATCATCCAGTGCTCTTAACCTCTGAGCCATCTCTCTAGGCCCAAGATTCCAGATAAGGTCTTAATATTTCTGTCCAAAGCACAATGGATATGTCAAGTGGGTAGAAGAACCACATGGTTCCCAACTGACAGACTACAGCCAAGTGGTTGATACTTTTCCTTATTTTCAAGGAAATGAAGCAAGGCTATATAATCATTTTATCAAATAATCTTTATCTGATTTTGGATGTCATTCATTTATATAGATATGCATAGTTCCTCCCTGGAGCTGTCTTAAATATTGGTCAGGCTGTGTGAGTGGTCAGAATATTTTCATAATTCAACAGTTTCCATGGGGTTCTTCCTTCTTGCCGGCACATCTGAAATCCTCACCAATAAAGGATTTGGGTTGAACTATTTCCCATGGGAAGCTGTATGTTTGAAGAAAGAAATATTAGCCCCAGAATGAGAGGGAAGCTCAGAGAATGTGTGTGTGAAGGCTGAATCTTAAGGTAATAACTTCGCATGACCCAGAAAGGTAGGAATCCATGCCGATCAGCACATGGCATCTGGATAGCCTCTGGACAGCACCCACCTCTTGGTGCTCAGATGAAGGAAAAAGCGACATCCTCTCGTTTTAAAATGACTTGGTGTTTCTTCTGCCTGATGAGTTAATTCTGTGGACTTTACTATGACCAATCCATACACATTTACCAAACACAGGTGTCTCTTGCTTTTTCCTGTCAAATACTACTTTCCTTTGTGTTCTCTCCCATGGGGATTCGGGGTAATGACCAATCACAATGCTCCTGACTCCTCCATCCTTACCTTTCTCTCTTAAAATTTACACATTGAAGTCCTAACCAGGGACCTAGGAATTTGACTGGATTTGGAGATAAGGCCTGTAGAGGTGTAAGATCAAATCAGGTCATTGGGAGAGCCTCTCAATGCAGTGGTTTCCAACCTTCCTAATGCTGCGGACCTTTAAAAGAGTTTGTTATGTGGTGGTGACCCCAACCGTAAAGTTATTATTGTTGTTACTTCATAAGGGTAATTTTGCACTTTCTTATAAATTGTAAGGTAAATATCTGATATGCAGATGGTCTTAGGTGACCCTTGTGAAAAGGCCATTCAGTTCCCAAAGGAGTCAAAACACACAGGTTGAAAACCACTGCTCTAATGTGATGATGTGCTGGTATCATAAGAAGAGGAAATTGGAAGACAGATAGAGAAGACGGTCCGAGGCCTGCAAGTTGAGGAAAAGCCTCACAAGAATCCTCAGGAGCTGACACAGTAATTGTGGACTTATCTCTAGAAGTAGGAGTAACTCATTCCTGTACTGAACCACTCAGTCTGTAGTACTTTGCTTCATAAGTGCTAACAAAATTGCATCTAACAGACCACTAACAAGAGCGATTCTCTTGAACGTAGTGTCAATCCAGGTGGCTGGCAGGACATGATCTCTCAGGTTGGGGATACAGAAGAAGCATATTTCTAAAGTAGGCATAGATGTCAGTCATAACCTGTATCACTGAGGGGAGGGGGAGAGGGAAAGAGAATGGGAGAGAGAGAGGTCTTGTGACTTTGTCCCCAAGGTAAATCTACCTTGAATTTACTAGATAGCAACCACCTCTCTTGTGCTTTTGTTAATCCTGTTCATGGCATAGTTGGCAGACAACATTGCACTACATTTCAAACGCCGGAAGAGTATAAGGGATAATAAGTGTTGACAGTCAAGAAAAAAGAGAATTCACATTTTTCTGGTGTGATCTTGAGACATAAAGAATAGGTGGTCCAAGGTTGAAAGATCAGGAAAGCATCTCCAGGAAAAAGGAAGAAAGGATAAAAGAAGAAAAAAGGAAGGAAGGTCTAAACCTTCTGTTATAATTTATTTAAAAGCACCATGAAGAGAAGTTACAAGCAACATGGCTCACATAGGAGGTTTTATGGATGAGGAGAGAAGGGGCAAAAAGGGTATCAGAGAAGGGGGTAGAGACTGGTCCCTGGGGACAAGAATGGCGGAAGAGAAAGAAAGAGAGGAGAGAAAGAGATAGGAAGTGGGTAAGGCCCACCTTTTAAAAGGGAACACAGTGAATGTGCAGGAGGTGCTCTTAGAGTAACTGCAGCTGAGGATGTAGCCTGTCAGGACCCCAAGGGCACAGCAGTACAGATGTCTAAATACTAACATTTTCGTTAGTCACAACAACGATATTTCTTTCTATATTATGTAAGACACTTGACTTTTGCTGTTTCTTGTATGTATTTGTTTTGTTTTTAATGTTTAGATATAAATAAAAAAATACCTACCAAAGTCCACTGTGATCCCAACAGAGTCTCTTTCTTCCTGGTCTAGGTTTACTAGATGTATCTTACACCTCCTCACTTTCTTTTTTTTTTTTTTGAAAAGTTGGAAACTGCTTTTTATTCATAAAGCATTCATTTATTCAATGGGGGCTTTAAGACAGCGGTCTCCGTGGTGGTCTAGTGGTTAGGATTCGGCGCTCTCATCCTCACTTTCTTGTGTGTGACATATGCAGAAAAGAAGGTGAAACACAACCATTATCCAGAGTGCTAGATTTATCTCATCTGGCTTGCAGGTATAACCAATGTAAAGAGACTTCGATGTGAAGAAGTGAAGCATCCTCGGAGAGGTGCAGAGAGAGGCTTCACCATTGATTTCCTGCTCCCTCCTGAGCAGTCAGCACTTAGCCTCCTCTCAAAAGAAACAATGAGAATGCAGCTGAAGACAGGACAAAGAGCAAGGCTGCCTGGGAGAATTATGCATTCATCTCCAACCCGCACGCATGAAGATCAACCAACTTGTCAGTTTCCATAACAGTGAGGTACTAAATAAGTCCCTTGGCTACCTGGGACATAACCCAGACGAGGCTTCTACTGCAGGGGATTTATTCATAGCTTCCCAGCACACTTGTTGAGAGCAATCTAACACATAGCTAATTCTACAGACTCAAGTGTCTTATTAAAAATGACTACCACTTCAAAGGATGAGACACGCTCTCTGCTTCTCTTGCTCTTGGTCTCTGACCCATACCATCAGATCAATACTTAAATCACAATGAGTAACTGGGTAAGTCAGTCTGTGCATTGACAAATCCCTCTGACGACTGGTACAGCTCTCTTTCCATAACTCCAGCACTCTTTGCTAGCAATCCTATTTTCGTTCATCTTTAACATCCCAAACAGGAGCGATTATAACACTGTGTTGCTTTCTTCTCCCACGGCGGTGACAACATTCCTCACAAATGTAACGTAAGGACAGGTTTCTTTTGCCTCCCAGTTTAAGTGTGCAGTTCATCGGGCAGTAGCAGAGTGTAGGATGACTGCTCACATCGTACCCGGATGTGGGAGTGTCATATATCAATCTGTTGATTTCATTGGTTAAGCAATAAAGGAAGTTCTAGGCCCATTTGATAGGCCCACCCTTAGGTGGGTGGAGTAAACTGAAGGGAAGGCTGTGAGAAAGAAGCTGAGTCAGAGAGTCGCCATGGTTCTCCCACTCCAGGCAGATGCAGGTTAAGATCATTCCTGGTAAGCCAGCTCGTGGGCTACAGCAGATTATTAGAAATGGGCTAATCCAGGTGCGAGAGCTAGCCTAGAAGAGGCTAGATAGAAATGGGCCAAGCGGTGTTTAAAAGAATACAGTTTCGGTGTAATTATTTCAGGGCATAAGCCATGTGGGCGGCTGGGGTGCTGGGGACGCAGCCCTGCCGTTCATATTTCAACAGTACCCACAATATGGAAGCAGAAAGAGGCAAATGCTGGTGCCCAGCTGCCTCCCTCCTTTTCATCCAGGATGGAGTTCCAGCTTCGAGAAGGTGGAACCCACATTCAGAGTATTCCTTCTCTGCTTATTAAGCCTTTCTGAAAACACCTCCACAAACCTCCAATCAGGATAATGGTAAGGATCAACCATCTTCTACATATTAAGGATGATGGTCTTGCACTAAAGTTTAGTACTGAATGAAGGTCCCACCTTCAGGGAATCTCAGTCTTTCTATGGAGATACAAATACAGTAAGGACACATTGCCCCACTGGAACATTCCACAAGGTGTAATAGGAACATAGCTACAAGATTAGGCAGCTATGTCCCCATGAATTAGACAGACGGCACTCTGAAGACAATCTCAACGTGATACCTGAAGAAACTATATTTTCAACTTAAAAACATACAAATGTATAAATGTTCCTAGTGAAAATCACTAAGTCAGTGATTCTGAGACTTTTGTTTTTTTTTCTTTAAAAGTCTGTTTTATTGTAAAATTAATGAGCCCAACTTGAAAGAAACATGTCCTTGGTTTGTCACTTGGATTTGCCCAAGCCTTTCTTGAAAGACAAAGTATCATTCCAAGCAAATTGTTCATCTAATTTTCTAGCCCAACTAAGGCCTGGCAAAATTCTGTCACAAGCCCCAGCCATGTTATCAGCATGCTCCACTAGCTTTCCTTTGACATATGTTCTGATCATAGAGCAATGGACTTTCTCTACAATGCAGATTCAAGAACTCCGATGGTTTAGTTCCACTTGCCTTCGCATGAACCAAACTACCAGCACTCACTGGACAGAAGAATCACAGGTTTAGTTCCATTTGCCTTCGCATGGAGAGCATCCCTGTGATTTTTCTGTCCAGTGAGTGCTGATAGTTTGGTATGGTGCTCTGAATACAAATGGCCCCCACAGGCTTATAGGGAGTGGCATTATTTGAAAGGATTAGGAGTGTGAGCTTGTTAGAGTTGGTGTGACCTTGTTGTTGGAAATGAGTCTTTGGGAGTGAGCTTTGAGATTTCAGAAGCTCAAACCAGGCCCAGGGTCTCTTTCTTTCTTCCAACTGCCTACCAGTCCAGATGTAGAACACTTGGCCCTTCTCTAGCACCATGTCTGCCTGCATGCTACCATACTTCCTGCCATGACGGTAATGGACTATAAACCTCTGAACCTGTTAGCCAGTCTCAATAGGTCTCTTCTATAAGAGCAGCTATGGTATCTTTTCATAGCAAAAGAACACTGAATAAGACACTATTTTGACCTGTGCTTTTCAATATTTTAGAGGGCAATTGGGTAATGGAAGAGGCTGTTTCAGAGGTGGTAATCAACTTAAATGGTAGTAATTGTGGGTGATTTTAAATTCCAGGAGTGATGTCATATTTTTCCATTGTAGCAATGGGAAGAAGACATTCTAGGAATAGACACAGCACACTCAGGTGATTTCCCCCTGTGCTTTTTGTGTAGGCGCAGAGAACACCTTGTTATATAAGTTGTAAGTTTGGTGGTCTAAGGACGGGTGTGGGAGAGCGATACAACAATGTGCTGTGAAGAAGTACTTCTAGAGACTGACAGCGGTCCAGGTTAGACTGGAAAAGGTTATGACAAAAAAATAACATACACTTGAGAGCTGAAAACTTGGGAGTACCAGGAGTATTACTCAGGCAAATACTGTTGGTATTCTAGAATCCATATCCAAACTCAGTGGGTTCTGAAAAAAGAAATCCGAAAGGCTGTGATTCCAAGGTGCACAGCTAGTTGGAGCTTTCAAATTATCAACTCTACTGATGTAAGTTGTCTAGGAAAACTATGGAAGCGAGAAAAACTGAAGGCCAATAAAATGAAGGCTAAGAACATGATGATCTCAGGTAGCTAGGAGCCCTGATGATGAGGGGGCATCTCTCTGGACAAAACTCAATTCAAGAGAACCAGTTGGGAGGAATAAGTTAACCCACGGATAACTTTCTTATGCAGTATGGTGAAAAATCTAAATATTGATGGATAGCCAGAAGAAAGAGTAGCGATTGACTTGAAATTCTTCCCTCACAACATCAGAATTGAATTAAGGTTTTACTAGAAAATCCAACTTCATCAATTTTAGGACTAAGCAGAATTTGTTTTTAGAGGTGGAAGCTGGACTCACCAAGGACGAAATATAAAGATATGTTGGGGCAGAGGGAGCAGAGAGGAGAGTGTGTGTGGAAGAGAGGACAGAGGAGAATGGGCCCATTGGAGAGAATCCAGGGATCGCTGAGTTTTTTGTTTTTGTTTTTTTTTTTACGGATGAGATTTGTGAAGGGACTTCCAGCATTGCAGTTCTGCTCAGAGACACGGTGGCTTTGGAACTCCCTGCCATTGCCTCTGGTCCTCTGCAGTGTCCCCTATTTGTGCCAGAGAGAATCCTTGTGTCAGTGGTCTGGCTTCTCAAATGTATGTGTTTGTTATGGCAAATGCCAGGCCCCTGTAAACATTTGGGGGTGGGAGCGCTGTTCTAGTTAACCAGAACACTGGAGAGGCAGTTGCTTGGCTCTTAATACACAGACTCCCGTAAGCAGTCCTAACAGGCTTGTTTTATCTCTTTATCGCAGGGTGGGATAAAATCTCTCTTCCTATAAGGTTGATACTGGGCTGGACTTACCAGGTAGAACGTGAGAGCTTTGACCTGGTCACTATGGAGATGGAGAAGGGTAGATGATTCCTATAAGCTTTGGGGGTAGGTGGCCAGAGAAGAATAGAAAGGAAATTTATACATACTTCCAGAAATACCATCAGTTAGACATTCAGCAAGCTTGGAAACTTCTTTTATAAAAATGCAACTATATCTAAGAAAGATACCTGGAGTGAGGATGTGATTTAGTATGAATTGGTTCCATCATCTTACTTTCTGCTAGTGTCTGGCTCAAGTCATACTAAAAAAGGTGAGAGTTTTATTTTGACTAAATGTCTTTCATCAGGAATATAATCACATGTATCACTGAAGGCAAGAGGTTTTTTGTTTTTGGACTTAGAAAAGTCTCTAGACCTGTGGTTCTCAACCTTCCTAATGCTGCGACGCTTTAATACAGTTCCTCCTCATGTTGGGGTGGCCCCCAACCATAGAATTATTTTCATTGCTATTTTATACCTGTAATTTTGTTACTGTTATGAATGATGATGTAAATACCTATGTTTTCCAATGGTCTTAGTGACCCCGGTGAAAGGGTCATTTAATTGCCAAAGGAGCTGCGACTCTCAGGTTAGGAACTGCTGATCTAGAAGCTCACAGAAAATACAGAGGGAAGTGTCAGGATTTGAGAAAGGCAAACCTTGGAAATATTAGACCTGGGATATTTATTTACTTATTTATTTATTTATTTATTTAGTTAGTTAGTTATTTATTAAGGATTTCTGTCTGTTCCCCGCCACCGCCTCCCATTTCCCTCCCCCTCCCCCAATCAAGTCCCCCTCCCTCATCAGGCCAAAGAGCAATCAGGGTTCCCTGTCCTGTGGGATGTCCAAGGACCACCCACCTCCATCCACGTCTAGTAAGGTGAGCATCCAAACTGCCTAGGCTCCCACAAAGCCAGTACATGCAGTAGGATCAAAAACCCATTGCCATTGTTCTTGAGTTCTCAGTAGTCCTCATTGTCTGCTATGTTCAGTGAGTCCGGTTTTATCCCAGGCTTTTTCAGACCCAGGCCAGCTGGCCTTGGTGAGTTCCCAATAGAACATCCCCATTGTCTCAGTGTGTGGGTGCACCCCTCGTGGTCCTTAGTTCCTTTCTTGTGCTCTCTCTCCTTCTGTTCCTCATTTGGACCTTGGGGTTGTAGTCCGGTGCTCCAATGTGGGTCTCTGTCTCTGTCTCCTTTCATCGCCTGATGAAGGTTAATATTCAGGAGGATGCCTATATGTTTTTCTTTGGGTTCTCCTTCTTATTTAGCTACTCTAGCATCACTAATTATAGGATATATTTTATAAATAAACATTATAAGTCTGTGCTAAAAATAACTCCAATTATGTTATATTAATGGTCTATCTGATACTTGGTAATTAATAATTGGAATTTTATAAAGCTGTATTCTGTTTGGATGTAGCAAATGTATAAAAATGTATTTGTTACAGATTTTCTTTCTCTTTTCCTTTTAAAGAAACTGACATGTTACAGAAAGGCAATAAGGATATGGGACTGTGGGTCCTAAAATGACCCAAGTGTTATCTCTGTGTGGGACACCTTGGTTTCTCTTTAAAAGTTCACACAAAAGCCAGGACTCTGACCTAAGATACAAATTACTTTAAAGAATGAATAACACTCAAAACAAAACAAAAACCTTGGCACACTCCAAGCCAGGGCTCTTTGGATGGTGACGCTGCACTAAAAAGAATAAAAACAACTCACAGCCCTGGAGAACAGTCCTCTTATGTCCATGTTTTTGTAGTTCAAATCTGGGAAAGCAATTTCTTTTAGCAAAAAAAAAAAAAAAAAGCAAACCTCATATAAAAGGCACAAACAACAAGTCGAGCCAACTAAATACTATAAAAATGTTCCCCCCACAAAAGGCAAAGTATTAAATGGCAAGACAAAAATAAATCTTTCGCTAGCTAGGAAACTTTCCATGGGTGTGTGCTCTCCCATGTGAGTCACACGGCTAAGGTCAGGTAGATGCTGGCTGGGGAAGGGACACATTCTGAGAACGCTACATGCTGTCTCCGACTGGACTTCAGCTTCTGGCCAGAACTCTGCTCTTTCGCTTGTCTGGGTCCCAAGTGCATTCACCCACCCGCTTGTCCACCACTCTTCTCAGAATGTTGATATCTATGTGTTTTGAAGACAAAGTGCTAGACTGCACTTCTCTATGGAATTCTGGGATGCTACAACATTACTGGCAACTTCCAAATTCAATATTCATATAAACTAATAAACAGAAACAATGTCATAGACTACTAGTGACCCAGGATTAAAGACTGATTGCGCTTCAGAAAGAGGGCTTTTCATGAATCCCCGAAACTGATGGACACAGTTGTCCATGCCGCTTTTGTATCTCGGCACATTTTTACAGATACATTAACAATTTTCCTTCCAAACTATTTTTCTGAAGATATTTATATAATGGATAATTTTGGAAGACAGAAATGACACCTCTGGGAGCGAGAGAAAGTTTTGTTTTGTGTCTAATCTAGCCCAGGTTGTCCTTAGCTCCTTAAGTACTCAAAGATGACCTGCAACTTCCTGGTCTTCCTGCCTCCACCTCTAGGATTAGAGGCACACACCAACATGCCTGTGTCCATGCAGAGCTGGGCACTGAATCCAAGCTTCACGCATGTAAATGAGGACTCTACCAGCTGAGCTCACTGTTACACACGAACTCTCTATGGATAAAGTTCCTCTCTTGGCATGCGTACCATGGCATTCACAGGTGTCACCCAGCCATGTAAAGAGAACCGATAGAGACCCTGGGGATCGCTCGAGCTCTTGGTGCTGCAAATGCAACTTTCTTTCTTTCTTTCTGACATAGGCATCTCGGATCATCAGACCATATCCCGAAAAGTGTGGCGCATGCATGCCTTGTGAGCTGAGAAGAAGGGCAAATCTCACACCTGCCACAGCTTTTCCCAGAAACATAAAATTTTTGAAAAAAAAAATCAGTCTTAAAAAGAGAAAAAGATTGATTAAGGTGAAACTGCTGCTCAATTTTAAAAAAAAAAAATAGGGATAGTCCAGCCTCCATTTATTAAGTATAAGTATTAGGTATAATATACAGAAAGATTTACTTTTAAATCAAATGTTTTATATATATGCACATATAATACACTTGATTTTTAAAACTAAATTATGAAATAGGCCCAATATCCACATTCATAGATTTGAAAACAAAAGCAGAACCAAAAACATCTATAAAATTGAGTAATTCATATTGCTAACTAGAGGTAAAGCTAAAATCTCTGGTTTCAATGTATTTTAGGCTCTGAATAATACACAGCCTAAAACGACACAGGTTATTTTGGCTTTAAACAAAATATATTATATAGCATTATATTTAATTTTGTTTTTTGATGTTTGCTTTCCCTCTAAAAATAATAGCTGCTAAGTGAGCACTTCTCTATATTGCAAGCGCCATGCTAAATATTTCATATGCATCTTCTGATTTTCACAGTCTTTTCACATTGCACATGTATGTAATATATAGCAACCACTGTCACCTACCACCTTACCAGCCTGTCAATTCCTTGTTCTCTCCAATAAGACAAATCTTTCCCCCCCGACCCCCTGATACAAAAAATATTAATTTTGTCTGTGACCCACTGATATTGACCAGTACTTTGTGTATCCCATAGTGTTGATGCTGTCTTTTGCAGTCCAGTGGGCTCAGCAGTGGATCAATGTTTCATACTCATTCTCTCATTTTCACGATTTTCTTTTGGAGACAGTGTGTAACCAGTCAAGCTGGCTTCAAATTCACCCTCATGCCTCATCTCCTGAGTAAGGGAATAGGGTCATACACTGCTCTCCTCTGCCCATCCCAACCCTTGAATGACCCCATATACTAAGTACAGGGTGTTATGATCCAGTCTGCACTCACTATAAAATACTCAACATTCATAGCAAACCAATTAGTCTCAGTATGTGAATGAGTTTATATTATATTTTGTGTAACCATAGACAAAAGCATCATAAAAGCTACTGTTTATAAAATTTAAAACAGAAAATAGTGCTGTAGGTCCATGGTTTTAAAGCTAGACTCTTCAGAAGATTATCTTCAGCTCAAAAAGATAACATGGTAGGAGATATGATTTCACAAAACTATCTCGCTACTCACAGAGATAAACAGAAAGTGAGAGAGGGGAGAGAGAGAGAGAGAGAGAGAGAGAGAGAGAGAGAGAGAATAAAGGGGTTACATATTTCTAGATTTGGTGATGTTCTTCAGTGTAAAGTCATTTTTGAACTAAAGAAGGCAGAAAATGCTTCCTAATTTTATGGAAGCAAGGAAAAATATAACATATCAGACTTTCTTGAGGAATATGTATGTGTGTGTGTGTGTTTGTGCGTGTGTGTATTTAAAAATATTTCATACCACAAACAGTCATTCACTGCTATGCTGTCCTTCAATTTTCCGTGATACTAAAAGGCTTTTGTTCTGAACAACCATCCTTACATATAAATTACAGTAGGAAAACAACAACAATAGCAACGCCAAAACAAGTTAAAACCTGAAAGCTGTGCTTAAAATGCAGGCATTGGTTATCTTAACTAAAGGAACTCTGATATTTATTAATATTTGGTGGTAGAAATAATTGTTTTACTCAGACCAGAAGAGCATTCTTTTTGTTTATTACTTATTAATTTGAGGATCCATATGTATGTGCAGGGGTGTGTGCATGTGTGTGCACCTATGTATGGAGGACAGAGGCCGGCATCCAGTGGCTTCCACAAGCACTCTTTACCTTATTTTTGAGACACGGTCTCTGATTGAACCTGGGGCTTAGTGAATTGGTAAGACATAGATGTTGGCAATCAAACCCAGGTATGCATGCTTTTTTTTTTTTTGAGATGATGTTTTACTGACTGAGTCTTCTCTACAGACCCACATTATGTTTTTATAAAGTAACAAGCTAATTGGAGGTGTAGCTGTATGGTGGAATGGTTTCTTGGCATGCCAAGGCTCTGGTTCTGTTCCTATCCCTGCATCGAAGACAGGATTGGGAGACATGGAAACTTCTGTCTTAGGCACACACTTAAATCCAAAGCATTTGAGAAGTAGAGGCAGGGGGATCAGAAATTCAAGGATAGTATCTACCACTCAGGGAATCTGAGGCCAGGCTGAGCTATCCAGTCTTCAGCTTAAAACAAACAATCAAGCAAGCAAGCAAATAAATAAGTCGTGACTATGTCGTCAGCTCTGCATAGTTTGCATATAACTGTGCTGAGAAACAACACAAACAGAACAAAATCCACTCACTATTTACCTTAGAACTATGTCTTCAGTTTAAAGAAGAATTACCAATTTGTTTTCATTTTCATCCTTGGTAAGTGGAAAGGAGACTGCCCTCAGTACAGTGAGACATGCCCACAAGTCTGACGTTTGACTGGGAGGCAAAAACCCCACGCAAAAGCCAGATTTCTGACTCTACCAAGGCATAAATTAATAAATACAGAAACAAAGTCATGCAGATCTAAATTTTAATTATGCAGGAAAACATTTCCTAGGGGCACAAACATTAATGGGTTTTAGACAAGAAATGGGAAGTACTCTCACCAATGAGTTCTAAGGTAGGCTATAACTTTATCTGTGAAGACTGATTTCGTCTCTAGAGGCTCAGTTCCCTTCTGACATCTTTTCCACTCATGGCACTGTGGAGGGACTGGAGGTAGTTATCTTTCTCCCAAATTCCTGACACGGTAAAGACAGAACTTCATTGAGTGTCCTGCCTTAAACACAGGGGGAGGATTTCAGAGAAGAAAAAAAAACAAAATTCTGAGAATCGAATCACCGCTCTGGCATGCTTCCTGCTGCTATCATAAAACACCATGGGCAAGAGCAACTCAGGAAGGTTTGTTTCACCACACAGCTTGTAGTCTATTATAAAGGGAATTCAGGCAAGGACTCAAGGCAGGAACTGAAGCAGAGGACACACAGAAGTACTGCTTACTGGCTTACTTTCAATGCTCAGGCTGCATTCTTATGTAAGCTAGAACCAACCAACCCACCCGTGTTGGTACTAGCCAATATTTGTGCGGGCCCCCTCAAAGGTCAAGGGGGGAAAATGTCCCACAGTTTGATGTGGGATTCCCCTCTGTATGCTGTGAATATGATTGGCTAATTAATAAAGAAAACTGGCTTGGCCTGATAGGGTAGAACAGAACTAGGCGGTGAATACTAAGCTGAATGCTGGGAGGAAGAAGGCAGAGTCAGAGAGAAGCCATGTAGCACGGCTGGAGCCAGTTGGAACTTTATTGGGTAAGCTACAGCCACGTGGTGTTACATAGATTACTAGAAATGGGTTAAATTTAAATGTAAGAGCTAGCCGATAAGAAGTTAGAGCTAATAAGCCAAGCAGTGTTTTAAATAATATAATTTCTGTGTGTTTATTTTGGGGCTGAGCAGCCGGGAACCATCAAGTGGCCTCCTTACTACAACAATTTTGCCTACAGGCCAGTCTGACGTAGATAGTTCCTCAGTTGAACTTTCCTCTTCCCAGATGACCCTGATCTGTGTCAAGTTGACAAAGCAAAACAAAAATAACTGCGCAATGACATAATCATGAATCTTTTTAAAAACTCAAGTTATATATAACTAAGAGCTACAACAACAATCATTTTTAAACTAAGGCAGAATAATTTTTAAGATAAACAGATAAGACAAATAGAAACAGACAACTGGCAAGCCAGGTGGAAAAACCAAAAGACTAAAGTACCAACTGTCCTAGTATGAGGTATTACAGGGCCTTCTCATTGGCACAGCCTGGGCATTAGGGAGGACTTGTAATGGTGGAGCTGATAGGAGGGGAAGCTGGGGATGATGCCTTGAGGCCTTGTTATTTGTGACTTATATAGAAGCCTCCAGATGTCAAATGCTCATGCATCAAGAAGAAAACTAACAGTTACCTGGAAATCTTCTGATCATTTCACACAGGCCTTCTTTTCTGCAAAGCTGAGGTTGTATTTCTGGTAATACATTTATCTGCAAAGAATGAAATAGATCCTAGTGAGTTAAGGGTTCACAAATGATGAGATGACGGAGAGAGAAAGAGAGGGAGAGACAGATACAAAGATGCACAGAGAGACACACAGAGACAGACAGACAGACAGACAGACAGACAGACAGCACAAGAGAGCAAACTGTAGCTATCATTCATCTGCTTCTTCCACATTCAACCATAAAAATCTGCAAGTGAGCACTTGAGTCAGGAATGACAAAGTTGCTGATCTGATTACATAAAATATAAATTTGCCCTCAGAAATCTTCAGAATATTTAGGAATAACTTGGGAAAGCTTTTTATTTCAAAGCTATCACGTCTGCTAGAAATACATACTTATGTCAAATATAGTAACATATATTCATAGTTGTACATGGCAAAAATATCACTAAGGGATGAGAAAGCCAAGTAACTGAAGTTCCAGAGGCCACAGTGACTTGTACACTCATATCTTCAGCGCCAAGACTCACACACAGTCTTTACTTCATAGTGAAGGACATTGTTATTGCATCCATTTAAAGAACAGAAACCATTCTATATAACAAGTTTAATTCTCTCCTCTTGTGGCTTTACAGTTTGATCAACTAGTTACATGAACTACATTCCCCCAAACTAAAACCAAATATGGTAAAACCTTGTGAGAGAGAGAAGAGAGAGAGAGAGGGAGGGAGGGAGGGAGGGAGGGAGGGAGGGAGGGAGGGAGGGAGGGAGGGGAGATCTGTTTAAATTAGCTTGGAGATCAGATTTATTCTTGAGGCATTATTGATTACTTTGAAATTAATTCACTGACTCCCAGCAAAGTATTATAGCTTCTTCAACACTTCCTGCTGGCATGACTAGATAAAATTCAACTGTGTTGAACAAAACAGGGAAGGAATGCTAATTCTGCACTTGAGAGAATCCTAACTTTGAGCAGGATTTGCTTGTTTGTTCTCAATTTCTTCACTTGTACAATAAAGCATGTAGAGTCTTGAATATTTAAGTTCCACTTTGATTGATTCTCTAATAAGATGTAGCTTTTTCACTAATGATTCGTTTAGAGTGCTTTGACCCAGGCTGATAAAAACTTCCCTGGCACATGGAATCCTATTAACTTTTTCATTTATTGAGCAGACTCTCTGTTGCCCAAGGAGAACAAGCCCAAGCCCCAGTTCAGGTCCTGTAAGTAGAACAACCCTGGGCCTAGACATGGACAGCATTCCTAAACACTGCGTTCTGTCTCCCCTCTTACATGTGTTTGCTCTAGATGTCTAGGAAAGCTGTCGATGCGGGGCACCTAGAGTTTTAGGGGTGTCTACATTTCTCAAAAATCAAAAGTGGGTAATTTGGAGAGGAAAATTTAGTGGGTAATTTTAGAGTAAGTGTAAGGAAACAGGGACTTTCCTAAAGCCCTGGTTCACCAGTTTAGATTTCTTCAGACAAACTGCAGGGATAGGCAGAGGACAGTAAAAGCATGGGGAAGCTATAGCAGAGATTACTGCTAATACATGAAGTATCTAAGGGTGCCCAAAGCTTCAAAGGGGGATAAAATGGAGCTAGTTTAATCGCTCAATTGCTAATGCCTTAATAGAAATTTTAGTGAAGGAACACTTACAGAAGCAGCATTGAAGACCATGGACTAGTGCAGGTACTAGCCCTCTAAGGGACTCAGAACCCATAAGGGGCTATAGTGGAACGTACAGCTCTGGCTCCACCTTCCTCTCCTACCCAATCATGATGCCTACAGCACTGGTTCTACCTTCTTCTCCTGCCAAATCAGGAAGCATTGGAAGCCTCCCAATTCAAAGGATTTGCAACTGAACAAGTGGCCCTGAGAAGTTATGGAGATACTGTCAAGGAAGAGGATGCTAGCACAGATTTCAGACAGAGAGGAGTGCTGTGTCTTCTCAGACTGTGTCATTACACAAAGTGCTAGACAGAATGACATCATGAAAAGATTACACTTCCCAACGGCAAGGGAAGCCAAGGCAAGTACCGCTCTAGACTTCTAGCTTCTATTTTCCTATCCCTTACCTAATGACTCTCTGTCACTCTTCCCTCCAGGGTGTGACTTCAGCATTCACACACAGCCAAACATAATTGTGGTGGTATATGACTGTGGTGACATGTGTCACCAAAAATGTCATCTTCCCTTCAGCTCTGAAAGTGAACACAAAACTGGGAAGTGAAACAGGCCAACTCAGCAAAAGAAGTGAACCATCTGAGTATCATGGAGCAGACAGTCACTGCAAATCAATTATGCCACATATTTGACTGTTGAAGCTAGCAATGTCTCTCATAGTCTGACGAATTTTGTTTTAATGTATATTGCAAAGTACAGAAGATTTGCATCATTATCAAGCGGAATATTGATATTGTCAAAGGAGTTTTGTCTGGATTAGCTAACTTATGTAAGTTTCTCTGGCATGACATTGCAACATCTATTTTAATAACATTTACTTTCAATTGTATTTTTATGTGTATATGTGTTCATGTGTGGGCAGGTACCTGTGGGGGGAACAATGAACATACATATGTTTGTCCATGTATGCAGGTGGTAGAGTTAACTTGACTATCATCTTTGGGAATGCCATTTACCTTCATTGACACAAGGTATCTCCTTGGCCAGTAGCTCACTGATTAGGCTAAATTGGCTGGCCAGTGAGCCCAGTGCTGACATTACAAAGGTATGCCACTATATCAGCCATTTATATGTGGGAGCTAGGAGTCAAGTTGGTTCTCCTACTTGTCACTTAAGTGCTCTGCTGAGAAATATTCCTCAGTCACTTAACCTTTATTTTTAAAAAGAGCAGTTTTGGGTTCTTTACAAAACTGAGCAGAAGTCATAGAGAATTCTCATTTACTTCAGTGGTCTCACACGTACGTGTCTTCCATTAATGTCAACGTCACAAAGTAGATATTACATTTTCCATAGTCAATATTCTCTTAACAGTCAAAGTAATCTTTAATAACACTCTTGCTTTCAGGCATGTGTGTGTGTGTCCACATAACTTGTATGTGTGTCTGTATGTATGCATATTAATATGAGTGAGCACATGTGTCTACATCTTATAAGAGGTTAAATATCCTCTATACATATATTTTTGTATATATGATTATGTATGGATACATATATTGTGAGAGAGGTAAAGATAGAGAAACTGCTGTTTTTCTTTCCTTAGCATAAAACTCCATTTGCAGAATTAGAAAGCATATATAAAATGGTAGTAACATTCGCTGCTAGAATAGTTCTTAAAGCTATGATGTGTGGGATTCCCCTCTGTATGCTATGAATATGTTTCATTGCCATTGGTTAATAAAGAAGCTACTTTTGGCCAATGGCTTAACAGAATATAGCCAGGCTGGAAGAGATTTATAGAGAGAGTAGGTGGAGTCAAAGTGAAGCCATGTAGCCACTGCAGGAGACAGACACCGGATCCAGACTGAACTTTACTGGTAGGCCACAACCATTTGGAAATACAAAGATGAATAGAAATGGGTCAATATAAGATATAACAGGTAGCTAGAAATATGCATAAGTTAATTGGCCAACCAGTGTTGCAATTCATATAGTTTCGGTGTGGTTATTTTGGGACTGGGCAGCTGGAAAACAAAAGAGCAGCCTCCATCTACAAAGATGCAATTAGGAAGACAGAAATACACATCTTTTTTTTCTTTTTTTTAATTTATTTATTTATTAAGGATTTCTGCCTCCTCCCCGCCACAGCCTCCCATTTCCCTCCCCCTCCCCCGATCAAGTCACCCTCCCTCATCTGCTCAAAGAGCAATCAGGGTTCCCTGACCTGTGGGAAGCCCGGGACCGCCCACCTCTATCCAGGTCTCCTAAGGTGAGCATCCAAACTGCCTAGGCTCCCCCGAAGCCAGTACGTGCAGTAGGATCAAGAACCCACTGCGATTGTTCTTGAGTTCTCAGTATTTCTCATTGTCCTCTATGTTCAGCTAGTCCGGATTTATCCCATGCTTTTTCAGACCCAGGCCAGCTGGCCTTGGTGAGTTCCCGATAGAACATCCCCATTGTCTCAGTGTGTGGGTGCACCCCTTGCAGTCCTGAGTTCCTTGCTCGTGCTCCGTCTCCTTCTGCTCCTGATTTGGACCTTGAGATTTCTGTCCCGTGCTCCTCTGTCTCTGTCTCCTTTCATCGCCTGATGAAGGTTAATATTCATGAGGATGTCTATGTGTTTGTCTTTGGGTTCACCTTCTTACTTAGCTTCTCTAGGAACATGCATTATAAGCCCAATGTCCTTTATTTATGGCTAGAAACCAAATATGAGTGAGTACATCCCATGTTCCTCTTTTTGGGTTTGGCTTACCTCACTCAGGATAGTGTTTTCTATTTCCATCCATTTGTATGCAAAATTCAAGATTTCAATTGCCAAACACACCTCCATAAACTTATTTCATAATAAATGTATCTAAATTGTTTCTATTGCAAATTATCAGGAGCAAAAGTGAAAGTCAAGTCTGTAGAGTGACTCAATAGATAACCAGAGGTCAGATTCCAGCACCCATGTTGCGACCTTCCTGTAATCTCAGCACTGGGGAGGCAGAGACAAGATACCTAGAGCAAGATGGCTAAATACACTATCTGGAATTCGAGAACCCTGGGCTTAGATAGCAACCTTCCACAATACACAAAGCAGAGAGTAATCAAAAGAGCCACCAAGCATCAACTTGAGGTCTCCATAGGCATGCACAGACACATATAGATACACATGTGTTCACGAATGTTAGCATTCATACAAGCACACATACACAGATGTGCATGTATGCACACATACACATACCAACAGCAACAGAAAAAAAAATAATAGTCTAACTTCTTTTGAGGCATTTTTCATTCAAAAAAGCAAAACCATTATAGGAATCTTGAGTATTTGGAAGGTTTATAAATTTAAAAAAATAAAATCCTTGCAAAAACATTAACTAATTAAAGAGGATGAATTTTAACTAGAAATATTTAAAATGAATAGGAAATTGATGGGAAATTTTTTCTGGTCTTTCTAAAATGAATCTAACATGAACACCACACCGGAGCTTACAGAATATGCTGTCTGGTCATTTCAGCTCTATAGATGACCATGTGTTTTATCTTTCAGGATTGATACCTTCTCCCAAGGCTGTTCAAGGTCATCAACAAGGAAAATACTTAATGTCAGAAAATTAGGAAACCCAGATATTCAAAGAAAGAAAAGTCTTTTCTTCTGTCTTCCAAACATAGTAATCATTCCATCGAATTTTCAAGGAAATGCTCTGCATGCTTTGCAGGAAGAGCCATGTCAGACGTTCTCTGTTCTCCAAATACTGAAGTCAGCATCTGGGTTTAGTGGCTGCTAATCCCACAAACATTCAAAGCTGGGAACGAATCCCTTTGCTTCTGAAACACTAGCACCCATCGACTTGAGACGGAAGGACTCCAGTTAGTGAAGGCACAGTTACCTCATACAGTAGGCCTCCCTTTGGAAATCACAAGTATAAACTGACTTTTAATCTATGTCACTATTCTCCTAGACATTCATTCATTCATTCATTCATTCATTCATTCATTCATTCTCTGTTACAAACCTTATGATTATTTTCACCAATAACTGATTGCAAAGTTTTAATTCATAATCTGATCTGGTACCCTTGTTCCTGCCAAAATGATTGACAATTCTGCAACAATCCCAACAAATGTGAAATGAATTCTGCTTTAAATATGTTATATACACACAGAAGTCACAACTCATAAGGTTTCAATTTACTTATTTTTACCAAGTGGAGCTATCTACATGTATCATTGAGAATTCACCTATTAAGAATACTCCCTGGGCTAGGCTGTCAGGACACTGCCTGAATACCTGATTTTACAGTTTCTCTGATTGAAAAAACAGGTATTTGATGTCAGACTTCCTGGGTGTTAATCCTATTATTTCTTTTATTAATTAAGAGGCCTTGCCGGGCGGTGGTGGTGCACGCCTTTAATCCCAGCACTCGGGAGGCAGAGGCAGGTGGATCTCTGTGAGTTCGAGGCCAGCCTGGTCTACAAGAGCTAGTGCCAGGATAGGCTCCAAAACCACAGAGAAACCCTGTCTCGAAAAACTAAAAAAAAAAAAAAAAAAAAAAAAAGAGGCCTTAAACAACTAGAAAACTATCTAACATCTGTCTACCATCTATCTATGTATCTATCTGTCTATATGTCTGTCTATGTCTGTCTGTCTACTTATCATCTATCTATCTACCTAGCTACTATCTATCTATCTATCTATCTATCTATCTATCTATCTATCTATCTATCTATCATCTATCTGTCTAGCTACTATCTATCTATTATCTATCTATCTATCTATCTATCTATCTATCTATCTATCTATCTATCTGTCTTTCATCTATCTACCTACTATCTATCTATCATCTGTCTACCATCTATCTACCTCTATCTACCACCATTTATCTATTATCTATCTATCTATCTATCTATCTATCTATCTATCTATCTATCATCTATCTATCTGTCTAGCTACTATCTATCTATTATCTATCTATCTATCTATCATCTATCTATCTATCATCTATCTATCTATCATCTATCTCTGTGCTACCGTCTCTTCTGCTGTAAAGAAAATACACCAATACACATGGAAATGCTAAGAATGGAGTTGGTGCACAGTAAACACACAAGTGTTGCTTTGCTTACTGTTAGTTCTTATTTCTATCACCACTGAATCTTCTGCTTACATCTTGCCACGCCCACTGCTGCTCAGCTAGTCCGATTTACCCTCATCTGGCTGAATCATATCAGTAATTGTCTTCCTCCCTTGGTCATTGCTTCTGAAATACTTACATCAGCACAGCTGCCAGGGCAAAGCCTGTAAAAGTACAATGTGACTTCCGTTTTTCCTCTACTCAAAACATTCCTTAAATGTACTATTTCCCCAAGAACAAAAGCTGTGGTCCTTAAAAGGGTTCCCCATGTCACTATATGTAAGTCCCCACTCCAAGAACATCTGTAAACTCTGCTCCTTCTGCACTAACTTCCCTTCAGTCATCTGGGAATTCTTGTGTTCCTAATACATACATGGCAGGCTAGAAAGATGGTTCAGCATTAAAAAAAACTGGCCACTCTTCCAGAGGACCCAGGTGCAATTCCCAGCATCCACACATTGGATCTGTAACTCCAGCCCTAAAGGATCTGACTCCTCTTCTTGCCTCTGCAAGTACTATTTGCATATGTTACACAGACATCCATGCAGGCAAAACCCAAATGTGGTGGTTTGAATAAGAACGGCTCCCATAGGCACATACATTTGAATGTTTGATCCCTCATCAGTAGACTGTTTGGGGAATTATTAATATGTGTGGGCTTGTTGGAGGAGGAGTGTCATTGCCTTTGTTGTTTCAAAAGCCCACTCCAGGTCTAGTCTCATTTACCTTGCCTCCAACTTTTAGATCAGTGGAAACTCTTAGCCCCATGCCTGCCTATACCTATTGTCATGGAAGGACTCACCCTCTGAAACTCTGAGCAAGCACCAAGTTAAATGCTTTCTTTTGTAAGTTGCTTTAGTCAAGGTGTCTCTTCACAGTGACAGAAAAATAACTAAGACAAGTCAACACAATAAACAAACTGAAAACAATAACAAACAAAACAGAACAAACAAAAATAAGACAACCTCCTTTTACCTGATGCCTATTCCTCCTTTCCTTTGTGTTGTAATCTTTACCCAATCCCCTGGCACTAGGACCTCAGGGTTTTCCGGGCTGGACTCGTGTCACTTTGGTGGGGGAGGGTTGAGACAGGGTGTCTGTGTGTAGCTCTGGCTGTCCTGGATCTCACTCTGTGGACCGTGCTAGCTTCTAACTCAGAGATCTTTCTGCCTTCACTTCCTAAATGCTAGGATCAAAGGTGTGAGTCACCATGTACAGCTCAAATGTCACTTTCTTAATGGAACCTACCCTCTGCGTCTAAAGTTCAACAACTAATTTTTTTCTCTCTTTAATTTTGTCTTTGGTTCTTTTCGACATCTAACATGGACTATTACTAGGGCCTTTCCTTTATCTGTCTCCTGCTAAGGGTCTAATCCCCCCAAGAACAAGGAATTATGTCTGTTTTGTGAATTTACATTTCCTCAGTGCCTAAACAAGGCTCAGCACAGCTGTTCACTAAGTAGAAATGGCAAATGGATAGGTGAGGTAATCAATGCACCAACAGATGAATGAATGAGTTGATAAAGTAAAAAATCAGACAGTATGTTCAGCAAGGAAGGTATCATGAGAGGTGTTGGCCTCCATCTTGATAAATGGTGTTAGTTTAAATTTAGTGTAAGTAATCTTCTAGGCAAAAAATGTAATCCCACATGAGACTTAAGTTTTTAAATAAAACAAACTCAGACATGGCATATTCATAGAAATCGATCTTCCTTATAGGAGATTCACACATAATAATTATAGAAGGAATGGGGAAACAGAAAATGACCATTAAAATGGATAATACTGATAACTGGTAAGATGCATGACTGGATATTAAAATTGCTGTCCCAACATTTGCAGAAAAGCAAGATATTTGCATAGTTTCAATTTATCACATCCAAAATATTTACAAAGCCAAAAGAAAAGTTGTAGTTCCAGGATGGAACTACAGCAGATAATACCTATGTCAGATGAAAAAAGAAACAAGACCAAGGAGTGTTTAGAGCCACACACACAAAAACTTAAAGGAATGCTAAAGTCACTAATCTATTCTGAGACTGTGTCTTAGTTACTTTTCCATTGCTCTGACAAAGCAGCATGGCCAAGGATCTTATAAAAGAAAGAACTTATTGGGCGCTTCCAATTTCAAAGGGTAAGTTCATGGCCTTTGTGGCAGGCAGGCATGACCCTGGAACAGTAGCTGAGCGCTCACATACTGACCGCAGTGAGGATGGCAGGGAAAGAAAGAAAGACAAGGCCGAGTGTGGGCTTTCAAAGCCTGAAAGTCTGCCCAGTGATACATTCCCCCAATATAACCACACCTCCTAATATAATCTGCTCAGTGATACACCTCCTCCAATATAACCACACCTCCTAATCTTTCTTAAACAGTTCCACAAACTGGGAGCCAAATATTCAAATATGTGAACCCATGTGGGCCATTCTCACTCAAATAACCACAGTGGCATTCTTTCAAAAAAAAAAAAAACTCTATAGTTTTGTGAAAAAAAATGTCAAATAAATCTAATCCAGGCACATTCTACTAAATACCTAATCAATTTTCTTCAGAAATGTCATTTCCATTAAGGGAAAAAAGGACTGAGAAACACACGGGAGGGACAACCGAGACAGGTTGAAACTCTATCTAACAAGGGTGTTAGATTGAATCCTGAAACAGAGAAATGGCATATGTTTAAAAATATCTAAGTACTGCCTGTAATTCTGTGAATAGTTTGAATTGATGCTAACTTATTGTTCTTGATAAATGCATCGTGTTTGTTTAGTCTGCTAAGCTGTAGAGCAAGGTGAGTAAGGATACCTAGGGAAATACTATATTAATTCCATAATTTTCTGCATGGACATATAATCTCAGAATACTAGACCCTGTACTTTTTAACGCCCCCCCCCCAGCACCCTCCTTCTATACATTCACCCAGCATGTCTGCTATGCTTCTTGGTTCTGCCTCACCACAAAGTGTCCTGTGACTTTCTTGAGAATTTAAAGTTGGTGTCTAACTCCTTCATATTTTACTAAAACACACCAAAGAATACAGAGATTAATTGAGATGATATCCTTTAGGTGATGTGTGATAGAGCAAGAGTTTATCTTGGAGACTTTGGTCCTCAGGGTTTCTCAGCTTTGACACTATATTGGGCTTCATTACTCTTGGGTGTGAACATTACCAGTATTTAGCAGCATCCTTGGCTTTGACCATAGCACATTTTTCTCCTGGTTGTGACAAACTGAAAAGATATTGTCAGGAAGACAAAGCCCCTCCTTATTGAAAATAGCAGAGCTTGAGAGGACTGAGAAAGGGTATTAAGGAAGGGATAAAGAGAAGGAGGAGGTGGAGGAAAAGAACAAGGAGATAAAAAGGAGGAGGGGAAGGAGGGAGGGAAGAAAAGGAGGTGGAAGGATGAAGGAGAGGAAGGTATGTGATAGAAACCAGCATAGGTGTTTAGAGAAAGACAATTAGTTTATCACTTGGTATGATTCTGGAGCTAAATGAAGGTGAGAGAAGGGTGCTATTGGGCAGACTCTGGGTACAGAGAATGCCTGACAGCTAATTGTGTTAAGTACTCACTGTTCTGTTCTCTAGACCCCCCTCCTGCTGTTTCCAGCAGGCTAATTTTTATGGATGACATCGCAAAGATGCTTGCTTCCTGACTAACTGTTGTGTTGGACCAATGGGAGCAACGGAAGAGGAACTGAAGAGTGGGAGGAGAGCAGTTTTGTTTCTCACCCTCTCTGCAGGCCTATGGTAGGGTACAGCGACATGACATGCCGACATGCTGTTCAGTTAACAACTGCCTGCCCTCCAGTCAAGCGGGTGTCTTGGCTCTCAGTAGCTCAGGGCTGAGCCCTTCCTTCTGTTTACCTCTTTGTGACCAGAAGCGGTAAGAATCTTTGGCTCTTGCTAGTTCCTAGGAGCCCAGGCATCTTTTTCTTGTTAAGCGTTTCATTCCCTCTCCTTGGTTCTTTTATTAGCTTCTCTGCAGACTATTTCAGGGTTATGTACTTATTTTGTGTGTTTGTTAGTAAAGAAGAGGGAGGGTGTGAAGATGAAGGACAGATTATAATCTAAGAGGGGAATGAGTACTTGGGCATATTATAACTGACTAGACATAATGGCTAAGGAGCTTGGCTTAAGGCATCAGTGGGGCATCAAGGCCAGGTAGAGAGGCATGCGCAAGTCTGAAGCCTGGGAGACTGCTCTGAAGGTTAGTTGCAGACTTGAGAATCTTTAAGGATAAAGGGTAGTTGAGATTTGGGTAGTGGTGTCATAAAGCATAAGGTGAGAGAGTGTGGTGAAAACAGACATGGAATGGCTGTGATTACAGATAGTGCTAGGGATCTCAGGCCGTTCAAAAAAGAAAGAAAGAGGGGAGCGGAAGAGGAGGGGACAGAGGAGGAAGCTGGTAAAGAAGAAGTAAGAGGAGGGGAAAGGGGAAAGGAGGAATGAAAAGAAGAAATGACTCAGATATACAAAGGTCTCAATGCTGGGGCAGGAGTGGGAGGTGCTGGGACAGGAAATCTTTTGCAAATTTTAGGCCAAGTCTAGACTGCATAGTGAGTTCAAGACCAAACTTTGGCTTTGTAAAAACAAAATCCTAACACACAAAAAGAAAGTTTTCAGCCTAAAGGTCAAAGAAGTAAAAAGTTACAAGAAAAAAAAAATGAGAAGAAAAATGAGCTTGTTTAGCCTGTCTGTGCCACTACGTCATTAGGGTAGGCACTGCAGCTTCAGTTAGGAGATAAAAACCAGCTGGGTTTTTTCCCTTTCCTCCCAGACTGGTCACAAGTATCAACAATACCTAACTCATCTATTATAATGACTGGCACATTGGGCAAGCTTTCGTCTCATCTTTACTTATGAACATTCACATACTGTAGACAGTAAATACTGAATTTCAGTTTTAAGTTGAGAAAGTAATTACATTTTGTTTTTTGCAATTTAATATGATGTTCTAGTTCTGTTTCTGTTGCTGTGATAAAACTCTCCAACCAAAAGCAACCGTGGGAGGAAAGTGTTTATTTCAACTTATACTTCCAGGAGACTTTCTGGAGAAATCAGGAGAGGAACTTAAGCAGGACAAGAGGAGCTTGGAGCAGAAACCATAGAGAAATGCTGCTGCTTGCTGGTTTGCTCTCTGGCTAGCTCGTGGGCTTATGCTCAGATAGCTTTCTAATACATCTCATGACCATCTACCTAGTGATTCTGCAGCCTATAGCCTGCAGGGCTAGGACCGCCTTTATAAATTAATATTCAAAATAATCCCTCGCAGACATGCACACAGCCAATCTGACCCAGACAATCCTTCACTCAAGGCTTCCTCTTAGGGGACTGTGGGTTGATTCACCATGGCAACTAAAGCTCACGAGGGCATATGCTAAGTTTGAAAAAGTCAGTACAATGATATAGGAAATGTTTTTCTACTATGAATCAATGAATTAAGGATAAGCACCATGCAATAAGCTACATAATTCTAGGTAAAGTTTGTGCTTTAATGAGTTAAAAAAACTATTAAGAGCTCAAGCTGGAGATTATATTAAAAACAACACAAAATTTGTTTCTAAATTATAAGATGAATTATAAGGCATGGGATTACATGTTGTATCTTCAGTGCCCCCAGAGACTCATAGAGTAAAGGGTTAGTCAGTGACTTGTTTATTATTGGAACCTGGTGAAATCTTTGGGAAGCCTGGCTTCACTAGAGGAAGTTAGACCACTGGACTAAGCTGTTGAGGGAAATATTGGGAACCTGGTCATTTCCTTCCTCAGTCTCCTTGCTTCCTGGATACCACAAGGTGAACGATTTTCTTCACCACACACTCACTTCGTGATGTGTGGCCTCAGCACTAGCTCAAGGTCAGCAAGGCCAAACAACCATGGCCTTACGCTCTGAAACTGTGAGTCAGTTTCACAATACAGAGGTAGATTTTCCCTCTTTATTTGTTGGTTTATCCGAGGCACTTTGTTGGAGTGATAGGAAGCCAACTAACTCTTTATGAAACTTTCCCCAAAGAATTCAAAACAACAATATATAGGCCTAAAATTTTCCCTTTTTAATAATATCCATAGGATTGAAAAAAATATCTTTATACTTTGACAGTGTTTACCTTTTGATGTAGACTTAGTCGACACATGTACTCCCTGGGTATGCAGGGTTTCCCACCGGCTTCTCTGGAAGGCAGGCAAATGAACACATCCCAGGAGTTCAGATCACCTAAAAACGTAACAACATTTAGCTCCTTCCATGAGAAATGTAATTATTTAAACGCTAAAACACAAGTGACAGTGTTTATAGCAGAATGTTAACACTCAGAAGAACTAAAATTCAACTTTGTCTAATTCAAAAGCTTACCATTTTATTTTTAACATTGTAATCTAGAGAAAATTCAAGTATAAAATATTTATAAAAATTTTTTGCATGCTAAATTTAGAATATATATACATATATATAATATCTTGTTGTTTTTAAAAAAGTTCATAAGACTTCTTCCAAAAAAGAATATGCTAGACAGAAAGTAAAATTAATAAAAGTTTCAAAGGTTTCATGAAAAATGAATCTGTGGTCTAGTTACAGATGCTGGAGTGGAGTTGAAAATTCAGAACATGACACGAACTGAAGCAACTAATATTTCAGCTTTTACCAAGGACAAAAATCCTTTGCCAGTAAGTCACACGAGCCTGTCACAGTAGCTTGTCAACTTAGAAGAGTGAATTCTGGTTAACGGATTATTATTTATGGTCATATGTAAATTGGTTTTCATTTATTCTTCTTGTGTATTTGTGTGTGTGTGTGTGTGTGTGTGTGTGTGTGGTATATATGTTTGTGGCACAGATACAGGAGTGGGGGGAAGGGCTTTCTTCTCCATCATATTCCACCTTATTCAGGATCTCACACTGAACCTGGAGCTGTGCCCACTGCCCGAAAGTCTCAATTGTCCTCCTGTCTCTTCTAACACAACATTGCTTTACAATCATGAGTGGCCACCTCCCACTTTCTTTCTATTAAAGAGTGTGGGTGCAGATCTCAGGTCTTCTTGCTTGCATGTAAGGTGTTCTTGGCACTGAGCCATTTCTCCAGCCCATTCATTTCTTCTTTTCTTTCCATTTTTTTTTTAAGTTGAGATGCCTTACATGGAATTGGTGCTTTACAAATATTTGTTGGATGGAGAATCCCTGTGGGAATAGGAAATGCATCACCTCTCAGAGGAAAACAAACAAACACAAGAAATGTATTTCAATTGTTAATGTAATAACAAAACAAGTACATCCAGAGAGTCAAGATGGAGTGGAGCACAATAAACAAGCTAACATAGTTTGAGAAATTTTCCCAACATTTTGTTTGGAAAATTAGCTTTAAAAATATTTTCTGTGCACATTGTCTCCATTGTGAATCATGAGACAAACACAGATGTCACCACTTGTCTCCTCCATCACCCCTAATGGCTTCTAAACAGCCTAGGGAGGCCACCAGCTTCTTTAAAGTCCTCTCCTCTCATGTTTCCTTCAGGAGAATTTCTCATGTAGAAACATCGTGCTTCCAAAGAAAAGCCGGACAAATAAAAGAACTAATAAGGGAGAAGAATCTATAATTAGTAGTGAAATTTCACTCTTTGCCAACCAAGTACTTTTCATTTGACAAGCCCTGTGCCGTCTGGACTATGTTTTGTGGTTTGGGCTGTCTATTGCCAGAAGGGAAAACTTCCTGGCAAACAAAATGATCTAAACAACCGAAGTCAAGCTCTCATCCCACAACTGTGCTGTTGGCGTGTTCATGAAGATACTGGAAGAGAGCACAGCCGATCAAAGAGGCAGGGGTGAATTCAGCAGATGAGCTGGGACAGAGAAGCTCATCCATGCAACAGCAAGCCAGCCTCAGGCTTGGAAGATGGAGTCGCTGTCTGCACATCCCCTCACTTTGAAGACAATTTCAGAGCAATTCCTGGAACTAAACCCAAGTATAGCGCAATGCTTCTAATCCTCTGTTTTGAACAAAGCAGTGGCCTTTTGTCAGCCAACATCTTTTGATTTGAATTCTAAGAGAAATACAATGCGTTTTTATTTCATGTCTAGTTCAGGAAATAGTGAAACCCTAGGGAAAAAAGCCTTCTGTCATAAGATCCCCAAATAAATATTTTAAGAAGATAAGGATATGCAAAGAGAGAGGGATTTCAAAGTAAGAACTGCATTGTTTGGTTCTTAAAACCAGAGTGTATTCTGAGTTCCTCTGAGGTGTGTCTCCTTTCATTTTGGCAACTTCTAGAGTTGGTAGAAAGAAACACATTTCAGTCATAAACGTTTAAAATTGAGAAACATTTAAATAATTCAAAGGAACTCATTAAGAACTTTCAATGAGCAGAATTTTGCCCTGGGTATGTGGAAGAAAATAGAAAGAAAAAGCCAGGCAGTAAGTGCCCTCATCTCTCTATCTGAAGGATCTAAAACATTAAAAAGATTTGAGGATAACTTACAAAATATCACACAGTCTCTTGGCATTCGTAAGGTGACCCTTCGTCTCCCCAAAATATTCAATTAATATTTCAACTTAAAAATTAATAATTCAAAAAAGGCTCCTAGCCCTTCAATGTTCTTTTAAAATGGAGTAAAATATAACAGGAATTTCAAGAGATGTCTTCATATACGTCTTCCCTAATTATCGCTACCTAAGCCAAAAGAGTACTTACTGTTTCCATTCAAAATTCCTTTCCTTAGCTGAGCTCAATGCCAACCTCCCAAATCTCTATAGCTTAAATATTTAGTAAGGTTTTCACTTTCTCGACATTTCTTTCTCTTGCTTCGGAAGTCAGCTCCCTCCTCCAGTTCTTGCTATCCTCCCTGACTTTACAACGCCAAGTGTTAGCTGTTTCAGGAGGCAATACATGTTCAAATTTGGCCACAGACACTCAGGAGCCATGTTGAAAATAGAAACTTTTACTACAGAGCAAAGGATATTTATTCTTAGTTTTGGAACATTTCAGGTACAAATTCATAACTTAGTAGAATTCCAAACTAGTGCACTATTTGGGGGCCCTGGTGACCACCATCCTCCAGAGGACAGTATAACCTACTAGCAGATACAAGCACAACATTCAGAGCAGAGCTCACAAGTGGGAAGCATGGGGGCACATGCTCAATCCTTGAATAGATTGTGCTTGCCCAGGACAATAGGTAAATACTTGCCAAATGCAAACGTCAGCAGACTCACACTTGAAAAACCAGATTTCGGCCACTTTTGGAAACCCTAGTAACATTAGGTCTATATCTTGCGAGGCATGCGAGACTTCGGGGAGGTGCTAGGAGTCCTCCACATGGTTCTAAGGCTGTCTTCCTCTGCTGCTGTAAAATACTGGTGATGGAGGGAAGGGGTGCTTGTTGGTTCCCTGCCACTTAGCCCAGAAATAATCACACAGAAACCATACTAATTGAATCACTGCTTGGTCCATTAGCTCTAGCTTCTTACTGACTAACTCTTACATATTAATTTAACCCATATCCATTAATCTGTGTATCGCCACATGGTTGTGGCTTACCAGCTAAAATTCCCGGCTCCATCACTTCTCTCTAACTCTGCCTTTCTCCTCCCATGCTATAGCCCAAGTCAGTTTCTTTATTCATTAACCAATAAAAGCAACACATAGACAGAAGGACCTCCCACACCGTACTGGTATGTCATATTCCAATAATCATCATTTGACAAACTGATGCTCATGTTTTAACTTTTAATGAATTAAATATATTCATTAGCTACGTTGGTTTTGTTGAAAGATCTTAGGGACATTGATATTTGGTCAGTTGGTGGTAGTCCTTGGTAAATTAGATGGTTCCTTGAGTTGTTGCCTAAAAGAAAAATAGACTCTATGTGGTTTAGAATACTAAATTGGAATATGGGTTTCAAATCCACAATGAATATATAAGCTATAGTAGTGTGGTGGTTTCAACAAGAATGGCCCTCAGAAGCTCATACGTTTAAATATCTAGTTACCAGTTGGTGTAACTGCTTGGGAAGGAGGACGGGTGTTTCCTTGTTGATGGAGGTGGCTCACCGTGGGCAGGCTTGGAAGATTCAAAAGACTGTGTCATTCCCAGTGTTCTCTCTCTGCCTCATACTTGTGTCTCAAGATGTGAGCACTCAGTTGTTCTTAGCACCACGCTTTTACTTTTGTGCCATAGACTCTAACATCCTGAAATAGTAAGCCCAGTTATTTGCTTTCTTTTATAAGTTGTCTTGGTTATGGTGTCTTATCACAGCAACAGGGAAGTAGCTATGAAAGGCAGCAATAAACAGGGATGCAAACAGCTGAAAATTGTTCTAAGATTTATTGATTATTATTCTCTCTCTCTGTCTCTCTCTCTGTGTGTGTGTGTGTGTGTGTGTGTGTGTGTGTGTGTGTGTGTGTGTGTGTATACATATGCATGTGGGCAGATGCCCTCAAAAGTCCGGAGCATACACGGGATTCCCCAGAAGCTAGAGTCATAACTCTTCATACACTGCCCAGCATGGGTTCTTAGAACTAAACTCTAGTTCTCTACAAGAGTAGCAAGCATTTTAACTGCTGAGCCATCTCTTCCTAGCTCCAACAGCTAGGAATTCTTAAGTACCCTAATGCTCCTCATATTGTTCCGAATGCTTGTATTAATAACTTTTCACCCAGGACCCCACACTGGATATGGATATTCTGAGAAGCACAGAAGAACTAAGTAATTTGCCCAACATCTTCCATCTGGTTAATGGACTTGAGTGTTGGAAGTCTAGGTCTAAAGACCGTGTTCTTGACACCATTAGCCCTTCAAAACACAGGGAAACAACAGAGCGACGCCGCTTCTGATGCCACATACCTTTTAATTTATATTTTACTTATGACAACTTTGTAGGCTAGAAACAAGGATTGTACAAACTTTAGAAGTAAAGACAGACAGACAGGCACCCAAAATAAACAGACAAGTAAAACAACAACCACAACAAAATATTATCTAGTTTTGGTCTTTTTTTAGTTACTACCTAGCGTGTCTATTTCCCTTTAGGGACTTGAAGGAAAGAATGATTGTAGTAGGTATAATCAGGCAACCCTAGGTGCTCACCGGGTGCTAAGCCCTTTATTAGCAATGCTGCTGGCAAGTGGAGTCTGTTAAATATGGAAGAAACTCGTCCTCAATCACCCATGTACACAGCCATTGCAAGCCTTAACTTGGCTCCCACCTACTCTCAAAACTAAATGTCAAAACGTTCCTTAGACTATTTTTTAGGTGAGTAATAATCTTCTTCCATCACAATGAACCAGAGCCTCCATGGCTTAAACTAACCAAGGTCTTAAGTAGAGAGGTCATAGGGAAAGTTCTAGAAAAAAAAAAAAAACAACAGGATGTGCATGTCCCATTCTCCAGCTCAAAACTGCGAAAACACAAACACTCAGCAGGCTTCTCCTCCCAGCTGGCATGCTGGTGACCATTGCTCCCCACCACAGCAGGGCCTGCTGTGGAAGAACCAGTTGTTCCAAACGATTTGAGAAGAAAGTGTGAAGGTCCCCATTTACGAATTCACACAGAAACAAACACAGTGTATAGTTTCCTTCCTCCTCAGAGCTTGCTCAGAAAGCAGTTGACATCTCAATTTTAAAAATGATTTTTAAATTTCACTTATTTATATATTTATTATTTATTAAACAAGCATCTACCCTCAGGAATGAGGCTGCCTTTAGAACATTTCCGTCTCCCACAGGCAGGCTGCCATGAAAAGCAAACAATTGTTTCCTGGTTCACAAATAGCTTCCTTCGTTGATAAAATCTGCAGGATCAGTGATATAACCCAGAGACTAGAGCTCTGTGAGATAATGCCATTCATTCTAGCACCGTTTGTGTAGACGCTGTTTATGCCCAAGGAAGGAGAAGTTCACATGCTGGAAACAACAGAATATACAAAAACCCAAATAATACTATATTGATACCTGCTCTATTTTTCTTCACAACATTTACTACCTCTTGTTATATTATATAGTCACTTCTTTTCTGTCTTCCCCATTTAATATTATTTGCTGGTCTGTCAGGCTTGGTTTGGTTTGGATTGATTTAGTTTTTTGAGACAAGATCTTACTATGTAGCCTTGGTGGGTTTTGAACTCTGATCTTTTGCCTTAGCCTCCCAAGTGCTGGGTTTACAGGCATATATCATTCCTCCCAGAATTTCCCCCTGGTTTGAATATGAGCTCAGGAGAGCAAAACTGAGCTTTATTAGTTGCTAGAATGTCCATGCCTATCTAGCGGTTGTAATATTTAAAGAAAAGTTATGTGTTTGTTAAATATTTAAATAAGCAAATAATTGAATGTGTGCAGCAGAAAAGTAATTAGAACTCAATCAAAAGTCGACCTGTTTGCTAGATTAAATCTCAAGCATGGCAAAAATAAAATAAAGCAAAATTAAAAGCAAAGAGAGACCCAGACAGAGAGATGGCTAAGTAGGTAGAGTGCTTGTTCACCAAGCACTGTTTGGTTCCCTAGCATCCGCATAAAAGCCAGGCCAAGCATCACACACCTATAATCCCAAGGGCTTAAGAAGGAGACACATCCCTGGGGCTAATTAGAAAGCAACCTTGCCAAATTGGTGAGTTCTAGGGTCAATAACAGACCCTATTTCAAAAAGTAAGGTAGGGAGTCTTGAGGAAGACACCCACCATTGAACGCTGGCTTCCAAATGCATGCATGAACACACACTGAGAGGCATACAGGCACATACCCGGATGAACATCCACAGCCATATCTACCATACAAAAGTAGGAAGAAAAGGAAGGCAGGTGGACAGGTGGCAGGCACGAAAGAAGGAAGGGAAGAAGAAAAGAAGGAAGGAAGAAAGGAGGGAATAAAAGAAGAAAAGGCTAACCTTTTCTAATATTAACCTTCATCAGGCGATGAAAGGAGACAGAGACAAAGACCCACATTGGAGCACCGGACAGAAATCTCAAGGTCCAAATCAGGAGCAGAAGGAGAGAGAGCAGGAGCAAAGAACTTAGGACCGCAAGGGGTGCACCCACACACTGAGGCAATGAGGATGTTCTATCGGGAGCTCACCAAGGCCAGCTGGCCTGGGTCTGAAAAAGCATGGGATAAAACCGGACTCTCTGAACATAGCGGACAATGAGGACTACTGAGAACTCAAGAACAATGGCAATGGGTTTCTGATCCTACTGCACGTACTGGCTTTGTAGGAGCCTAGGCAGTTTGGATGCTTACCTTACTAGAACTGGATGGAGGTGGGGGTTCCTTGGACTTTCCACAGTGCAGGGAACCCTGATTGCTCTTCGGGCTGAGGACGGAGGGGGACTTGATGGGGGGGGGGATGGGAGGCGGTGGCGGGGAAGAGACAGAAATCTTTAATAAATAAATAAATTTAAAAAAATGGAAAACTGTGAGAAAAGCACTAGTCCTTGGAAGACACACTAATAAATATTTTGGTTCTTAGCTACTATGGATTAAAGAAGACAAGCTGAAAGTGAAAAACAGCTTCCAAATGCCTTACATCTAGAAAAGTCTTCTTCCAACACTCAGGAAAACAGACTCACATTCTATGGCTTAGAAAGCAGATTCATCCCTCAGTGTCTAGGGAAGCAGTTCTCAACCTGCAGGACATGTTGTGGGATAGTCTTTTTGTACTCTGTGAAGATACATCTTGGCCAAGGCACCTTCTGATTGATTTAAGAACTGAATGACCAATATCTAGGCAGGCAATGATAGGCAGATTTCCCAGGAAAGAGAGGAAGAGGCAGAATCTAGGCATGGGATTTCGATAGCAGACTAGGAAAAAGTCAGATGTGCCATACTGAGAGAAGGTAAAAGCCACGTGGCAGAACCTAGATTAATAGAAGCAGGTTTACTTGAGTTATAAGAGATAGTTGGAAACAAGCCTACACCAAATGTCAAACTTTTATAATTAATAGTAAGTCTCTACATCCTTATTTGCAGGCGGGTGGTCCAAGAATGTCCATCAAGAACACAGGCTACAGGGTAACGACCCCTTTGAGGGGTGGACCAGCTCCTCAACAGAGGTTGCCTAAGCATGGGAAAACACAGACATTTACAATATAATTCATAACAGTAGCAATTATGAAGTAGAAACAAAAATAATTCTATGGTTGGGGTCCCCACAACATAAGGAACTGTATTGAAGGGTCACAGCATTAGGAAGGTGGAGAACCACTGGTCTAGGGTACCTCATTCCTCATTCAAGCTATTCGGCTACAGTCTTCCCTGAGGACATGATTAGAACATTTTGTAAAGTTGGTTTTCCTTTAGGGTGAAGTATTACAGATATTTGATTTAGTTCTGTGCATTCTTCTTGGCCATTTTTGTGTGTGTGTGTGTGTGTTTGTTTAGTTTCCTTATTCTGAGCTAGGGGTGAACTGGGAATGCTGCACGTGTGGACACACACGTCCTTAGCTGCGCGTGTGGACATGTCCTTCGCCCTGGCGCTGTACTCCTAGCCCAAGATGGCTGCCTTTTAAATACTTATATCGCTTTATAATATGTGAAACTAATTCACCATTTTCTCTGAATTGCTCTTTTTTAGAACTAAGCTGCAAAATTCTCACTAAATATCAGAATCTTACTTGCTCTGTTTCTATCCAGTCCTGGTGATGACATTACACTCACAGGCCCATTAAAAGTTTGTCAATAAATTTGGTTCTATACTTGATTCCATCTCAGTATTGATTATGTGCAAATATCTATATCTTATCTCCAATCTCTCAAGCTACATAAACCAATTCTCTTTTTTAAACCCTCAACCTCATTTATCTGCAGATCAGAGAGCATGTCTCCCATGATTAACCTTGGTCAGTGCCACTCCACAGAGAAGACCTATTTATCTTACAGCTTCTAACCCAAGCTTTGTAGATACTGGAAGGTGTTTCTGGGGTAAAGATTTCAGCATTTAGCATTAATTTTAAGGCAGACATTTGAACAGGAGGTTGTAATCCTTAACAAGTTGTATAATATGATTGCGAAATCTAATCCAGCCTGGTTTTTCATGCCAGGAGTCTGGACATAGGTGTTTGCTATGGCTCCGTATCTCTTCAGAGCAGATGCTGGAACTCCTGTATCTCAGAATGGAATTTTCAAAGCATTCCCTCCCTGCTGTTCTTAGTCTTCCTCAGATAGCCACCCTATGGGATGCTGTGAGGAAGACCACGGAGACTGTTTGTGGAAACAATTCTGAGTTCCCAGAATTCTTCAGAAGCTTGATGAAGTAACGTTATTTTCATATTCTGCGAAATAGAATCTTCCTACTATGTAGAAATTTAACACAAAAGGCAGGTGTGATTACCTGCAAGAAACTCCTTATGAAGAGGTTGCTTCCGCAGGCTTGATACTGTTCCCTCCATAACATTTTAATATGCCTGTGTCATTTGTTAAACTTGATTTGAGCTATAACTGGTGGCATACATGAGTTCTGTCTGAGAGAAGACTTTTCTCTTTAGCAAAATTTTAGACATTTAATATGCTTGCCAAACTAAAACACCTTAGCAGAAGTCAACGTGGCAGCAATCTGAATTTTTTAAAAATGGAATGCATGCCCTACCCAGAGATTGGTTTCCAATACCATTCCCTGATTTAAAAAAAGGGGGGGGGGGGATCAAGCTCATAGGAAACTGTTGATTTGGGGCTAGGGATGGAAGGAAAAGAAGTATATAAAATGAGCCTCAAGAACTGTAAATTCCCAGGAAGTTCTTAGAAAGCCTAAAAACAAAGATCAAATGATAAAACAATAAAAAGTAGTACTGAATATCTCAAAGAGCCACTAGTGTCCATGACAACAAAACAAGTAAAATAATATTAGGTTATTCCCCCAATACCCGTATGTTAATAAACAAGTGGGGATAGAGAAACAAATCTCCTGTAGAATTCTAGGTAAAGCAGATAGCTTTCACATCCTAAAAGCAGGGTATTACCCTGCATCTTGGTCTTAATTATTTTTCTATCACTGTGATAAAACACCAAGACCAAAGCAACCTGTAGAAGGAAGGGTTGATTTTGGGCTTACAGTTTCAGAGGGACTGTAACCCTAACAGCGAGGAAGCTTGGCAGCAGACAGACAAGGTGCCCGATGCAGCAGCTGGGAGCTCACATCTTAGACCAGAAACAGGAAGCTGAGAAAGCTTACTCAAAGTGGCACAAGTCTTTTGAAACCTGAAAGCCTACTCCAGTGATACGCTTGCTCCAGCAAAATCACACATTCTAATCCTCCCTGAAACAGCCACCAACTGGAACCAAGTATTCAAATGCCCAAGACTTTTGGGGGACATCTCATAAAAAATACACTATTGCTATGTATAATTCTCATACATAGCAATATCTCTCCCAACAGCCCAGTGTGGAAAGGGGAAGGAGAGGAAGATTTTACTGTGGCAGAACCTGACATGGGCTATCTCAGTGAGCTGAGCAGGGTCACCTCAGCAATAACGCATGATTGGGCATACCCTTGAGAGCATGGGATAAAGCATTTTCTCTGTGACCATTCTCCCTCAAACTAAACAGCCCGTCTAATACTGAGCAAAACATCAACAAATTCCCTTAAAGGGACCTCAAAAGAGCTCACCCGTTCTCAAAGCAGTCAAGGCAATAAGGGTAGGGGGAAGGTAATTCTGAGAAGGACTCAGAGTCAAGAGAAACTTGGGGACATGTGGTGACTAAATGCAATGAAGGAGGGGCAGCGGAAATAAAATGTGATCTGGTATTCTGGGTGGGACCTGAAGGCACATTTGACTAAAACTAAGAAAAATTTAAAAGCTAAAGCTCAGGCTGTTTAAAAATTCCAAGCAACAAAATCTCCAGAGGAAATAAGATGATAACTGTTAAGTTAGGCGGAAACTGTTTTAGTTTGGCAGAAACCCACCTATGCTAATGAGGAGGATGAGAGATAGACATGAGTGGGTAGGTTAGGGCAGGAACCATGACAACAGCAGGTCCATTCTTGTCTGTGGCCAGAAGTGACTAGGCAAGAGCCAGGGATTCCCGACGGGAGTTCAGGGTCACTATCTCTTTTCCCCTAAGTGAGCACCAAGGTCAGGAAGCTGTGTCTCAGGCTGTGACTTACACTGCTCTCATCTGTTGAACACTTTTGGAACTGAATCTCTAGATTTCATGGCGGTAAGGGTTATATCTATTTCTCATTTTCAGCCCATCTCCGAAATGATTTTAGAGTCTCAACTCTTGAGGGAATGTCACGATAGCCTTAGTGACTATTGCGGTTGTGTATCAGAGCTTTGTGGACAACTCACATGTAAATGTTCCATTATGGGAAAGCTAGTTCCTTCTGCTTAAATGGATAGGATCCCACATCAAGCATGATGGTGTACACCTTTAATTCCAGCACTCAGGAGGCAGACGTAGGTGGATCTCTACAAATTTGGGTTAACCTTGCTCTACATAGTTCATTTCAGGCCAGCAAAGGCTACACAGTGAGACTCCAAAACCAGACAAGAATAGAATCTGCCTCTTGCTCTGGGTGGAGCTATGATATTCCTATCTATTCAGTGATATTCTCTCCTCCCTTAAGAGTCAATCTGGCTTGCCCTGTCAGTCAATCACTTGACCAAGAAACCACTCCTGAAAATACTAAGGCCATGTTAGGAAGGTAAGAAGATATCAGGACTGCGAGGGGTGCACCCACACACTGAGACAATGGGGATGTTCTATGGGGAACTCACCAAGGCCAGCTGGCCTGGGTCTGAAAAAGCATGGGATAAATCCGGACTAGCTGAACATAGAGGACAATGAGGAATACTGAGAACTCAAGAACAATCACAGTGGGTTTTTGATCCTACTGCACATACTGGCTTTGGGGGAGCCTAGGCAGTTTAGATGCTCACCTTAGGAGACCTGGATAGAGGTGGGCAGTCCTTGGGCTTCCCACAGGTCAGGGAACCCTGATTGCTCTGCGAGCAGATGAGGGAGGGGGATTTGATCGGGGGAGGGGGAGGGAAATGGGAGGCGGTTGCGGGGAGGAGGCAGAAATCCTTAATAAATAAATTAATTAAAAAAAACAAAACAAAAAAAAAGAAGATAACTATCCCCTTAATGAGATAATACAAGTGTCCTTCTCTGAAGTGTTTCCCCCTTGCAACTGCTTGCATCCCTCCTGGCCATGTCCAATTTGCTTTCTGTTGCTATGATACATGTCATCACCAAAGCCAACTCAGGAAGAAAAGGATTTATTTCAGCTGACAAACTCCAGTCCATCACCGAGGGAAACCAAGACAGGGACCTGGAGGCAGGGCTGAAGCAGAGATTACAGAGGAATGCTGCCTTTAGGCTTGCTCCTAACGCCTTGCTCCGCTTGCTTTTTAAGAAGACCTGGGACACAAGCCCAGGGTTGGCACTGCCCAAAGCAAGCTGGGCCTTGCCACATCAATGATTCGTCAAGAAACAGGTCCAATTTGATGTAGACTTTTCTTCAATTGAGCTTCCCTCTTCCCAGGTGACTCCAGCTTGAGCTAAGTTGCTGTAATACTAATCATCAAAATCAGGCAGTGTTGTTGAGTCTCCACCATGTGGTATCTGAACCCTAACAATTCCTTCGCCTCCTTTTCTATCTCTTTTCCATCTGGTCACTTTGTAAAGCCTGGGCATGTCTTCTCCACTGCTCTGGGCTACCTCACTTGTGTATCTAAAACGACTCCCCACCCCAAGGCTTTCCACCCTGTGACTACTTACAAACAGCAGGGATTTTCTCTCCTTTTCTCCCTTAGTCTTTCTTCTCTGGACATCTGGCAAGATTTACAGCTTGTCCACCTTTAGTTTTTCTCTAAATCGCTAATAAAATTGTTGTCATGCTTCCTTTCGAGTCCATTTTTTAAGTTATTTTATTAACAGTAGCAAGAACCTAAGCAGAAAACTCCAGTTTCTTCAGTAATATTAATTGTATATCTTCATAGCCGTGGACATTACACATGGGATGCTACAAAAGCCATCTGTGCTCTGAAGCATTTTCCACATATGACAAGTCCCAGTAGTCTTTAAGATACAAGAAGATTGACAATGGGTCTTTGGGAATTCAGGGCCTTTTCTTCCTATGTCCACATTCTTTCTTTACATGTATTACCATTTTACCCTAACTTCAATTTTTCTGTTAAATTTTCTTTATTGCCTTAGTTATTGTTTCTCTGCTAATGAGTTTTAAATTCCCATTTGAACTTTCTCATGTTACAGAGAATATTTTTCTTTGAGTTCTGTAATATACACTGGGTGAAACAAGTACAACTCTGTGTTCATCATCTCCTATGAGAGAGAGAGAGAGAGAGAGAGAGAGAGAGAGAGAGAGAGAGAGAGAGAAGAGAGAGAGAAGCACATACTCCTTCCTCCTTCCATCATCTTCATCATCCAAGGTGTAGCGCACTCAGAAGGTCATCTTTAGCTTGGCATTCCTTTTATTTCCACTTGCCATTACCTTAAATTCCATCAATTCTAAATTAAACACATCAATTCTTTTCTGGGCCTTCCACATCCTGCCCCAGTGTCTGAATCTGAGATCTCACCACCTCTGCAAAACCTTGCCCCGACCTTCCCACTAGTAACCATTTTTCCTTCTCTGATAGCACTTCCTGATTGGTACCAGAGTTACCCTCCCAACACAGAACTCATCACCACCAGAACAGACACATCGGATTGTTTGGCAGTACACACAAGGCCCCGAACATCTGCCCAACCCTGCCTCTGACCTTCTTTTCCTAGATTCAGCCCCTACATTTCCACCCTGACTTTTGCACCCACACCCACAGATTGGTCCCTGAAGTGTTAATAGACTCACATTCCTCTCACAGGCAAGTCATGCTGCTGAATGCTCTTGATTTCCTGATTTGCTTAAGAAATCATTTCTTCCCTTCAAAAGAGTTTTTGGGGACAGTCTCACTGTGTACACCAGGCTCATCTTGAACTCGTTCTGTACCTCAAGCTGGCCTTCAGTCAATTATGTGGCAAAGGGGTGCCTTGAACTTGTGGTGCTCTGCCTCAGCTTTCTGAGTAATTGGCATGTGCCTAGGTGCCCAGCTCAAGACATCATGCTGCTCACGGTGTTTAACTGATGACACTCTCATTGATTTTCCACATCCAGAATTCATGATTCTGTATAGAAAAACATTCTTTCTGGCTTGTAGACAGCTGCAGATTTGAGAACATTGATGTATGCCTCTACCCTGTAATCCTTTGAAAGGTCTTACTTGCCTCTCATGCTTATTTCGCTGCCAACAACAATTATGGGGACCTCTAATGTTCTTTTAATAGATACCTGTGTGTTGAATAAAGTGTGAGTGTTTAGTGTAACTTATGAGATATACACAGGCCTGACTATAGTAATGTCCTAGCTCCCAAGGTCCCAATGAAGAGCGGAAGGAGGGAGAAGATGAGCAAGGAAGTCAGGACCACGAAGGGCGCACCCACCCACTGAGACAAGGGGGCTGATCTAGTGGGAGCTCGCCAAGGCCAGCTGGACTGTGACTGAAAAAGCATGGGATAAAGTCGGACTCTCTGAACATGCGGAACAATGGGGGCTGATGAGAAGCCAAGGACAATGGCACAGGGTTTTGACCCTACTTCATGTTCTGGCTTTGTGTGAGCCTAGCCAGTTTGGTTGTTCACCTTCCTAGACATGGACGGAGGGGGGAAGACCTTGGACTTTCCACAGGGCAGGGAACCCTGACTGCTCTATGGACTGGAGAGGGAGAGGGAGAGGAGTTTGGGGGAGGGGGAGAAGGGTGGGAGGAGGGGGAGGGAAATGGGAGGCTGGGAGGAGGCGGATACTTTTTTTTTCCTTTTCTCAATAAAAAAAATTTTTTTTTTCTCCTTCAGTACTTGACATGCTTTTTGGGACAGACACTCCTTATACGAAATTCCACAGAACAGCAAAATGGGTCTTAGTTTAGAATTAACATTGTGACATTTTCTTATATGACTCCTTCCTGCTCTATTTAAAGTTATTTTGCATGACTTCTTTAAGAGGCAATAAATAGAACCTAGTCTTATCTGTTTCAACATGACCCAGTAATTTTCTGGGGACTGTGAGTACTCTGAGAGGAAGGTAGGAGTCACTCGTTCCTAATTGCTTCCAGGAATAATTCTATATTGATTCAGCACAGTGAGAAGTAAGGCTTGAGAAAATATAATTCAAAAACATGGCAAAAAGAACCAAGTGTGTCTGAGTGGCTTATTACTAAAATGCTGTAAGAAGTACGGGGTGACTAACATCTCCTATCCAGACATATTTATTCCCAATCATCTTTGGAGTTTTCTCTTACAATTGTAGCACTCTTGTGAGGTTTAATAGGGAACGTTCTATCTTCTACTCTCATATCAAGTAGTAAATAATCTAATAAGCTTGCTCAGGGTCATTTCAAAAGTTTCGGGGAAAGCATAAGTCTGAACAAATAAAACTTTAACATTTGGGGAAATACTAGGGTTAAATAGTTCCTATTCGATGTATCTAGAGTCCTGTCTTCAGATTTGCTAAGCTTTTTTGGTAGCATATACTTTTTTGTAAGTCAATGCAAACAGATGGACGTTTTAGACCCAAGTGGTGAACATCCAGTGAACAAGGTAAGACAGCTTCTGTGTCTCATCAGCCTACCATCAAGGCTTCTGAACAGAGAGACACAAGAGCAACCTGAAACATAAAGTATATACTTTCCTCGGCTCTGTCCCCACTCCCCATACACCTTCAGAAGACCTTGGTTCCATAGTAGGAGGAAACCCAAAAGCCATTCACTGGAGGTTTCAATTTAAGGAAGATGGGGGCCTCAGCTATCATGCTGCGTCTACATCCCTAAGCTAGGGGCAGCAATGACTCTCATGGACATGGCAAGTGAATTTGTGTACACAAAGAAACATGATGGAGAGAAATCCATTCTCAGGAACAGGAGCAGTAGATCCCAAGTGGTAGGTACAACCTGGACACCATCCCAAGACTTGGCACCCAAAACTGGATATTTGACACAGGGAGGTAAGGGAGGGGTGGACAAGGTTATCACCTAAGACACGTTTCACACACTTCACATTTATTTTTCAGAAACTGGCAATGCTCCCAGAAGCCAAGAGTATATCAGAAGTGTCTCCTGAGGCTAGTAATTCTGTCATCTTTGAGATGAAGAACACTCAGCTCAATGCAAAACTATGCCAAGTACTGTTAAAGTGGATTGTTCCAATGCATTAAGGAGCATATTATATCCAAAATATTTTAACAGAATTTTGCTAAGTCACAGTTTCACATGGTGTCTTAGCGTTAACTTTCTACATTTATACAGGGGTGCTTAGATCCCATTACACTGTTTTTCCCTTAAGCATTTATTACTAAAAATTTCTGTGCAATCTATTCCTCTGATTTGTCTCTATTTAAAATCATTTTCTTATTTCGTATAATGTTAATGGTTATGCATAAATTTTGCAGCTGTTTGATGCTTCAACTTCTACTATATTGGTTTCTCTAGAACAAATTTATTTGCTTCAAAAGTATACGTATTTTTAGTTTTATAGATAGGCCAGACAACTTTCTCAAAAAATTATTTTTCACGTCTCCACGGATAACATATGAAAGCTGCTTTGCTCAGAATCCCCATCAGCCTTAGGTGATAATGCCAGTTTTGGACTTTGCCTGTGCCAAGATTATAAAGTGTCAGGCTACATTTTGAATTGTCTTTCCTGGCATTTTGTGATTTTCCAAACCTCTTTAATTTTGGCTTTTAGGTTAGCTTTTCTAAGTATATCCAAATACTGATAAATCTTACAAATAAAAACTTAGCTTTAAAAATGGCACAAGTATATAATATTGTTTAATTACTGCATAAATAATCTTCATAAAATAAAAATATGTGTCAGTTTTAATGTCATCATTAATTAATGTGGTAACAGGTAAGACTTTAAACTGCTAGGGAACCAATGTTGTATGTAAGAAGAAGTAAGATAGGAATCCACTAACCCAATAATTCCTTTATACCTTCTAATATTCAAAATATAATACAAATATTCTAGAAAAGCTGTATTTTATAGTAACAGAAGGAACAGTTTAAAGGTATACTCTAACCATGTAATAAACTAAAAGGAAGGATATGGGTACTTTATACCTTCTGAGAAGAGTATGACATGATTTAAGATTTCATTTTTAGTTTTAAAGTTATGTGAAGGTGTGTGTGTGTGTGTATGTGTGTGCACGCATGTGTGCATGCATGTGTGTATCTATCTGTCTGTCTGTCTGTCTGTATGTCTGTTTGTGGGGTTCTGAATGAGAGTGCAGAGCTCCCAGTGGCCAGAAGAGAGCATCACATCCCACAGACCTGGAGTTATAGGTGTTTGTGAGTTTCCTGATTGGAGTGCTAGGATCTTTACTTGAACCTTCTGTAAGAAAGTCTGCTCCCATAACAGCTGAGATATCTCTCTTGATTAAAAGCTGAGGTAGAGACCTTGGAAATCACCTCATCTTCATGTATGAGCTATATTACTTTGGAGGTATGGGTGCTTATAGTGGCTACTTTTATTTTTTTAACGAATAAAGTTAAGTATATACTCAGATATTAGGGTATAAGCTTGATAGAGCCATAGAACTCTGGAGAAATGATCAGCTGACCCTCCTCTCCATTTTCCAAATTAAAGCTGTGAATCTTTCCAAGCCTCTCCTCATTACTTCCCGTGTCTCTCTAGCCTCATCTGGGTTAGCCAAAATGGCTGTTTGTGGGAACAAACACGCTGCAACATTTCTGGCTTATAAACTCTGTGTGACGGTTTGTTTCTGTAATTGGTGTAATATAAAGCTAAACGGCCAATAGCTAGGCAGGAGGTATAGGTGGGATTTCTGGGGAAAGAAGGAAAGAGAAGAGTCTAGGCACCGAGGAGATAGCAGGAAAGGCAGAACAAGTTGGACATACACACACACAAAAAAAGCCATATGCTAAAATATAGAATAGTAAAAACAGGGTAACCTAAGTTCTAAGAGCTAGTGGGACAAGCCTACGCTATAGGCCAAAGTTTCATAATTAATAACTAGTGTCTGTATCATTATGTGGGAGCTGCCTAGGGGAACAGCAAGACTGGTTACATATGGTGCCAATGTTAGGCATGTATTTCCACATAGGTCCTGAGAAAGCTTAAAAAAACAAAAAAGATCCAAACACACAAACACGGAGTCAGATGTGGCTTCCTAGTCCCACAGTTTTTCAGGCAGGCCATGTCACAAAGAGACACAGCTCCAGCGGCTGTCTGCCGGCTTGTGCCAGCCAGTGCCCTGTGCGGAGCCCCTCGGCAGGCTTAAGATTTGGCTCATATGGTCAGAGAAGGCTGCAGGTGCACATTAAAGGGGTCTGGACTGAGAAATCCGTTAAACAGATACAATAAAAATGGATATAGACCATCGTAAAAGAAAAATAGTTTAAGAATAATAAAATAAAACCTTTACAAAAAAGTAATATAGAAAAAATAAGCCATGTAAGGATGGAAAGTATTATAACATGAAGTTTAGACATTTTATTGTGCTTTGTTAGTTGTAAAATTTTTGAATGTTAATGAACAGAGAACCACAGCTGCTGAGAGACACTGGATTATGGAAAGGACTACAACACACCAGCCTAGATACTTTACTAATGTCTTGGCTTCAAAATAAAAGTTCAAAGAGGGGAATGTGTTGTGTTAGGGGAGAGGTTTTGCCTTTGTTTCCATGGGAAATGAAAACCAGTGGATTTGTTCAAAGCTAATAGAGATCAGATTTGCCTAAGGGAGACCTCCTCAGAATCTTGGCTGCAGGCATGAGAGAGGAAGACCAGAAAAGACGACAGAAGAGTTAACATGTATGCTGATGCCTCTGCATGGGAACAGCTCTGAGACGGGATGAGACATGACGAATATCATTGGCTACTGAGTCCTCGTGACTTCTTTTTATATGTCATTCTTTCATATGGCATGGACAGAGGTTTGGTTATGCAGGCCAAACAGACTTATAAAGTTGACAGATGCCTTTTACCTGCTCAAACATAAACCAAAAAATCATCTTTAGCTGACTTGTACACACCACAACATTCCATACTTGGATTAATTCAGACATATGTGTTACCTTTAAAAGTTTATGGACTTAAAAACAGAAAAAACAGACACCAATAAAGACAAATGGCCCAGGTGAGTCAGCTTCCCAAAATGCCCCTGTTGCAGTTCCCTCAAAATTCTGAATTCAAAACAACTTCAAAGCTGCTAGCTGAGTTGGTCCAGCCTCAGACAATTCAGCCAAAACTTTGGATAAAAATCTCTACACTTTCCCATCAAACAGAGATTAAATAACCAAAAAAAAAAATAGAGCAAATTCTTCCGAGATTTGACATTTACCCCAATTTTCTCAGGTTCCCCTAAAGATGACTTAAGCCCCAGAAAACAGGAAGCTGTTTAGACAATATAACACCCACATTACCAAGAGGTGTGATGGGTGGTTTTGATCATTCAGTAGGTTATGGATGTTTGTCATTATTTGGGGAAGGGTAGTTACAAATTATTACTGGTCATGGTAAGGGAAAAAAACTAAACAAGAGAGGTTAGATTCAAGGATCTCTTTCTGAAAAGAACAAAAACAACGATAGTATATAAGGCAAGGTTATTGAATCTACTTTAAACTAAAAAATAACTATTAATCTCAAATATTTTACATTAATATGAATTTTTGTATGTTGATACAAATTGAAATACAAACTACAAATACAAACTGTTATTTTGTTAGAAAATACTAATATATGGTTCTATTTTTGATTAAGATATTTTTGTAAATTGAAACAAATTTAAGGTTATTTTTGTTATAATATATATAGTTATGTATATATATATATATATGTTTCTACCTTTGTTTAAGCTATTATAGCTATACAGCTCATTTAACTGTACAGGTGTAATAAATTTAAATTTCTAGTCATTGAAAGTTATTATTGCAGAATATTTAGGATAATTAAGAAATGCAAGTTAGTAGTTAGTCACCTAACAAACAAATTTCTGGCCCATTTAGGTATGTTTTCAAGGCCCAACAGAGATATATTTTACATAGACAAATGGTTTTCAAATATTTCGGAGACTTACAGATTATGGTATTTTAATAACCTGAGGCTTTTCATGGCACTAAGACATTTCTGTTATTGGAAGCACCAATTTACTTCAGAGAAGATGGTAGTCATTGAAGAACCTCCATACAAAGTTTGCTTTCAATGTGGCAAGGCTAGCTAGCCATTGGCAAGAAACTGCCCTTGCCTCAACTGTTGATAGTATACTGTCCAAACTGGATATGCAGGACACAAAAGAAAGTTACTGCCTAACTTTGACAAGACACGGTAAGATTATCCTTCAAAAATTCATTAAAAAATTCTGTTAGATATTCTGGGCCTGTAGGCTGGAGATAAATGCCCTAATGTTACATAGGAATCTTGGGTGACTGTTCAGGCAGCAAGCTGTTTCTGTCATTTTTATAGTTTTGGATATGGTTTGTTCTGCACTTCCTGTTTATTCATGTGATATTATATTCTTCTCAGGTCTCTGATGGAGTTGAAGATGAGATAGTTATAGTTACAGTGTTCCTTGTTACCAAATTCAGAAAAAAAACCTTACATAAGAGATACAAAGTTAATAAGGTTGAGAAACAAAAGCTTAAGTTGTTTATCTAAGAAGATATTTTAACATCTAAAAATATTTTTTAGTATGGTAATATAACATATGATAGAAAGATGTTTAGGTATAAAACTTTGAACTCACTAAGATAAGATAGATAATATGGTACCTTCTCCAAATTTGCCAAATACAAATGGACTGGATAATGTCAATATAATTCTTACCTGATAATTGTTCTTATTATATACAGTTTTACTATGCTAGAGTTAAAATCTTTTCTTTTTATTTAGACAAAAGGGGGGGAATGTTGTAGGATATTTGTATACTGTGTGGCGATCTATTATCATTGGTCTATTAAAAAGCTAAACAGCCAATAGCTAAGTAGAATGTATAGGTGGGGTTTCTGGGGAACGAAAGAGATTAATCTAGGTGCAGAGGAGATGCTAGGAGATTTAGAACATGTCAGACATACAAAATAATAAAAAGCAAAAAGCTACATGGTAGAATGTAGATTAATAAAAACAGGTTAAGTATTAAGAGCTAGAGGGAAAAGCCTACATGATTGGTTGAGCTTTCATAATTAATAAGATGTCTCCATGTTATTATTTGAGAACAGCCTGGTGAGACAGAAAGATTCACTATAATTTCCCCTTTTTGCCTAAATAAAAAGGAAAGGTTTTAACTTTAACCAAGTGAAACTATACACATGAAGAACAGTTATCAAGTAACAATTATCTTTAAAATATCCAGTCCATTTGTACTTGTCAAATTTAGAGAAAATATTCCATTACCTATCATCTCACGGTGAGTGCAAAGTTTTGTACCTAATATACTTTCTATTATAACTAAGGAAAACTATAACTATAACTATTTATTTTTTTAACCCCATCAGAGACCTGAGAAGGTTATAATATTAACTGAGTAAACAGGAAGTGAAGGGCAAACAACATCTGCCTGCCTGAACCATCACCCAAGGTTCCTCTGCAAAGTCAGGGCATCCATCTTCAGCCTACAGGCCTAGAATGTCTGACAGATATTTTTGTGAAGCAGGAAATTTTGAAGGACTGTCCTGTCTTGACAGAGTTTAGCATTGGCCTTCTTGTGCATTCTGCTTGTCCAATTTGGACAGCATACTGTCAACAGTTAAGGCAAGGGCAGTTTCTTGTCCAGCGGCTAACTTTGTCACAATAATGACAAATTCTGTATGGAGATTCTTCAATGCCCATCATTCTTTTTTTTTTGAAGTAAAATTGATGCTTCCAGAAGCAGATATGTATTATTGTCATGAAAAGCCTTATTTTACTAAAGCATCTTAAATGCCATATTTTGTAAACCTCTGAAGTGTTTGAAGACTACCTATTTACCTGAATTATATCTCTGTTTAATATATATCTGTTTAACCTCGAAAACATACCTCACATGACTACAACTTTTATTGTTATAGATGACTGCTAACCTGTCTGTTTTATTATCCTAAATAGCTTTCAAGGATTAAAACTTTATATTACATTTTAAAATGGGCTGTATAAGTACAATATCTTAAACAAGAATAGAAACATATATACAGTATAACAAAATAACCTTAAATAGAGACTACTTTTATGTTTTATTGTTAAACAATATTTGGGAGTCAGATATTAGGGAATAAACCTGACAGATTCCCCTTTTTGTCAAAATAAAAAAAGGTTTTAACTCTAACTTATTAAAACTATATATAATAAGAACAATTATCAAGTATTATCTAAGTATAAAGGAAAAGTATTAACTGTAATCAAGTAAAACTATATACAACAAGAACAATTATCAAGTAAGAATTGCGTTCACTACGTTCAGTTCATTTGTTTTGACATATTTAGAAAAGTGCTCCATTATCTATACTTTCTTGGTGAGTCAAAACTTTTGTACAAACAATATCTAAACATGCAGGAGATAAAACAACTGGTGTGTGTGTGTGTGTGTGTGTGTGTGTGTGTGTTATACCAACTGTAATGCCTGTAAACACACAATGGATTCAGAATAATTTTCAGGGTCTTCCTTGTACTGAATAGTCTACCATAAACATGTAACATCGTTCTAAACATAAAAATGCTTTAACTTCCTCAGTTAAATATAGTTGATGCAGTTAAAATACGTACAGAGGTAACACAATTGAGGAAAAATGTATCTTTTCATCCACTGTGTGTCCTCAAAAATGCTTCAAGATTCCAGTAAAATGTTTTGAAATTGACGTGGATCTTGGTCATGTTTAAATTCAAAATATCATCATGTCATAAATGGGGTAAATGTTAGAGAGTGCCAGCTCAAGTCATGGATGTGTGCCTGGGTGGTAGCTGAATTGGTCAGTTTGGGCCACTGGGACCATGACCCTCGGGTTAGTCTGTAGTGAGGGTTAGAACCAGTTTTTCCAAGTGCGCATGTGGTGGGGGGAGGCTCTTATATACAGGACAGGGTCAGCTCTCCTGTGAGACAGGGGACCGCTTTCCCCTGGCCAATGACAAGCAGCTTAGTTCAGCCCTTGTACTTCAACCCATTGTTGTAGTGACACAGGCAATGGACATGGACACTGACCCCAGCAGCAGGACCATGGACCTAGACATTGCCATGAACCCAGATAAGGCCAGCAGCAGCAGCTTGGGCCCAGATGTCACCATGGTCCTGGGTGGCAGCTCAGGCCACAGCATGGGCCCAGCAGCAGCCTGGTCCCCAGATTCTAACCATGGTCCGGGTGGTATCTCAGACCCCAGACAGTCTCACAGCCTTGTATGGCAACAGGAACCACAAACATCAACACAGACTCTGATTATGATAGGGCCATAGACTCAGATACAGCCCCTGGCCAGAGCTTAGGACCAGACTTCCCCATGGCTCTGGGTGGCAGTGCAGAACACCCCAGTCTGTATGGCTCTGGCAGCAACATGACCTTCAGGCACCAGCATGGCCTCAGGTGTTGGCGTGGATACTGGGTACCTGGAGCTTCCTCTGTAGACTAGACTGGCTAGAACTTACTGCGTTCTGTCTGTTTCTGCCTCCTGAGTGCTAGGTTTAAAGACATTTGATACCACACCCAGATCCCATTGAATATATTTAAGGTACTCTATATTATTATATACACATACATGGCTTGAGCTGACACTCTCCAACATCTCCCCCATTTATGACCTGTTGGAGTCCATGGTACTATGGAGCCATAGCTGCAGGGTCTCCATGACTGGGGCACTGCAGGATAGAAGAAAGGAGTGTCAATGAGGTTCCAGTATCAGAGGTGTATGAGCAGTCAGAGGTCTTGAGCCTGACCAACAACACATTACACAATGAACATTTGAAAGTAAAGCTGTTTGGACAAAAGGGTCTACTGCATGATATGCTAGCTCCCAGTGCCACGGAGAGGAATGAAGAGGTGATGGAGAGGCAGAAAAGACAGAAGAGTGAAGTGGTTTTATTGGTTTGCTTGATTTTTGTTTGTTTTTAAATTAATCATCTTGTTTGTATTTTTATGATTTTATGTTTTAAAATTCTTTTCAAGTTTTCCTCTGGGGGGGGGGGGCGGGTACAAGAGTGATGGGTGAGTACAGACGGACTGGGAAATGCATGGGCCTGGGGTACATAATGTGAAATTCCCAAAGAATCAATAAAAATTATGTTTTAAAAGAAATTTAATGGGTAATCAGATTTATTTCTATAAGACAAGCAAAAACATGTTTCATTGTGTTATTTCCATGCTGTGTACGTTTATGAATTAGGTAGTTCAGGCATCACACAAAATATTATCTTGCTGATGAACCCTAATGTGCTGTTTCTCCTGAAGATGGGTAAGTGCTAATCGATCACCTCTGAGCAAACAGACCAATGGGAAAGTAAACACTCAGTGTTTCTGACTCGGTGGCTCTATGAATAAGACATGCTGAAAACTCATAGCAGCCAAGTATGTCACGGCAGCCATGGGGATGAGTATGGCACGGTGGCTATATGAATGAGTATCACATGGTGGCCATATGGATGAGTATCACATGTGACTGTGTGAATGAGTATCACACTGTGGCTGTATGGATGAGTATCACATGTGACTGTATGAATGAGTATCACACTGTGGCTGTATGGATGAGTATCACACTGTGGTTGTATGGATGAGTATCACATGTGACTGTGTGGATGAGTATCACACTGTGGCTGTATGGATTTAAACACGCTGCCAACTCACAGTAGCAAAGTACTTAGTACAATGACATCAACAGGACCAGAAAACAGCATTGCCAGGAATCCAGGAATTCAAGTTCACCTGTGTCCCATCCCCACTGAGTCAGATCTTGTAAGAGTTGATCTTGCACTCTGCTAGTTAGCAAAGACTTCCAGACAGTTCTGCAGTGTTCCAAGTCTGAGAATCATGATACGGGGAAATAAGCAGGTACTGTGTTGGATCTCTGCCAACGTATGTTTTTAGCAAACACTCAGACAGGGATTCCCTTGGCTTTCTGATGGTCAACATGTAGTGCTAGCCAGTGGAGATGCTAGCCCACCCCACCAGGAACCTGTCTATCCTTTATGCCCTTAGTCACTGCTTGGTCATTCTGATAAGGCAGTGGAATGCTAACAAGAGTTTTTTTTTTTTAATTCCAGGAGTCCTCTGTTCTAATGAGAATATTTTGTTGCACAAATGTTAAGATTTATATGTGGCTTTCATATTTTTTCTCCAAGAAAGAAGAAAAAGTCATGGCTGTGGAAACATTATTATCATTATTATATGCTATGGAAACATTATTATAAACTTGTTGGTAGCCTTTTTTTCCCCTCGGGAAACAGAAGTGTTTGGAGAAGCTGCAAAGGTTCCAGAGAGTCTTCATTAAGTCTTCAGTTAGTTATCTGCAGACAGGTCCCTAAGCACAGCAGGCTTTGCTCTGTCATTTGGCTAAGTCCCATCAGTGCCAATGACTATACCTTAAACTGTACTTTAAATAGCTACTTTATCAATATACATGCAAGATGCTGTGTTATGCAGAAAAGCATGTAAGTGGATAATAAAGTATTCTCAGTTTATGCTGTTAATGTTACAGATGGAAAGGAAAGACAAATGTGTGATAATATTTTTCAAATGGCACAAAACATTCTCTAGGCATCTGGGATGCTTGGATGAAATATGAGGAAGTCTTAGATTTAGTAGTAGGTTTACTACTTCCAATTTGAAGAACACTTATACAAGGAAATTTTTGTATTCTCATAGAGTTTAAGAAATTACATACTGGAAATTCCATGGTCTATGTATGGTTTGTATGTCCCACAAATGTTTGCATCTGGAAATCCTAGTCCTTTCTGGAGTGGAGGGAAGTGGCTTGAAATATTTATAAAGTGGGACCTTGTAGAAGTCCTTAGGTCAATTAGGAGCCAGCCTTCAGAAAGAATGTGGGAACCAGTCTCTCACTGGCTTTCTGTTTTAATATGTGACTCTTCTATTGGAAATAAACAACAAAGCCAAAACTGACCACCACCAACAAAACCAGAGTTATACAGGAGGGAACCCTAGGAAACAAAATCCTGGACAGTCATGTGGCGTAGAAACCTTTGACATGTGATCAAGTAAATTGCTATAGTTCTCACCATTCTAAATACCTGCTAATGCCACTAGGGAAACGATTTCTAAAAATGATGATATCCACCTTTATTCCCTTCACAGCAAATTCTTATTTAATTTCCTCCAGTGAGGCCTGAGCCTTGGTTTAAAATATTTTGAATTTCCTTAAACTATTTAAAGGTTTGAACAGTCTGGTTATAGCAGGGATAGAAGCATCAGACACTCTGGTTTAGAAATCCCTGTATGCCAAGTTAGGAAATAGGGATTTCACTTTACAAACAAACAGACACACACAGGGAGCACAAAGGCAACTGCAGGAAGGTGGATCCCTGGCAGAGGCACAGCATATAGGATCAGTGGCTGATGTGTGCTGTAGAGGGAGGATGGAGCCTGTCATTGACCTGTAGACCCTAACAGGTAGATGGAACATAGAACTAAGTACAGAAAAATTTCAGACAAGAACAGCAGATATCGGTAGCAAGATAGTCCATTTTGTGTCCCATATGCCCAGGCAAGGTACCAAATAAATAATGTCTGATAGGCGCCTAGAACTGTTTACCTCTCAAAAGTCTTCCCACAGAAGGCAGATTAGGATTTAATAGGTAAATTATTGAGCTTACAAAGTAGAAAAAAATGATGGTATATCAAGATAAAGAGCAAAAAGAATGGTCTGGATAAATGTCTTAGGAAATACCTATATTTGAAGGAAGAGCACAGAGAAGAAAGTGTTTAAAAGATAGAAGAAACCATTGTAACTTTCGGTAGCAGACTCTGCTTTCTCAAAAAAAAAAAAACACCATTGATGGGGGGGGCACGAGAGCCACAGTTATTATGAGGATACGGGTAAATATTTAGAATGTAGTTAGGAATTACAGTGGCTTATCAGAGTGTCAGTAGTAGGTTCTCCTTTAAGTTCCATGACCTCATTAGTCATAGGTACTTGGCTATGCCTATAGTAAGTACTAGGCGTTATCTCTCTCCTGTTTAGTGTGTTTAAGTCCAATTAGGCACCTTTTGGTTACTGCCGTGACAGATGTACCGCTATTGTACTGTGAAGGATATCTTGCTGTGCTGGTCAGTGCTGAGGTTCATAGGAATGACAGCTTGGTTCATAAGTATTATTGATTGCGTTTCTCCCTCGGCAGCTTGCAGAGCTGCTTCCAGTACTGGGAAAGCTAATCCTCAGGGAGCAGAATTTCAGGTGAGTTCTAGCTTGAATCCTCTGGTTCCTGTGTCTGAAGTATGAGGTGTCTTCAACAGCGGGACTTACTTTCAGCTTTTAGAAGGTAACCAAGAGAATCAGGAATAAGCTACGCTGTTTTGGGGGTCTCATAGAGCCCCCTGACTACTATTTGAATGCAGAGAACAACTTACCATGAGGTTCTACAACAGAACCCTTATGTCTAAATAGGGTTCAGGGAACATCTTGGAAGAGTGAAAGATCCAGAGGACCAGGAAGTCCACTGTGAAACTGTTTATTTTTATTTTGTTTTTCCAGATAGTATTTCTCTGCAGTTTTGGAGCCTGTCCTGGAACTAGCTCTTGTAGACCAGGTTGGCAGTGAACTCACAGAGATCTGCCTGCCTCTGCCTCCCTAGTGCTGGGATGAAAGGTGTGCACCACCACCGCGTGGCAGAAATGGTATCTTCTAGATATGCTAGGGAAGCCATAGCCATGAAATCTCAACAATATGACATCCTAAATGAAACACGAGCAATAACAACACCAACCGATTTGCCCACATTGGTAGGAAAAAAAATCTCATGGAGTAGCAAACTTAGATGATGAGTAGTTACCAATAAAAGGAGAATTAGTGTTCTGCAGGTGAGACCTTAATTGGTTTTCCAATATCAAGTACACAGCTGTAAATCATATGCATACACGCAACACTAAAACAAACCGGAAGAAACAAGCTAAAACGGCACGAGGGAGTCAAAGAATAAAAGATTAATAAAATTAACAAAATGTCTGCCAGCTGGCCCCTCCCCAGGGCAAAGATGGTCTTTAATCCATCATAACTCACCAGATTTGGCATTTTTAGGATAATATTAAGAAAACTGAGAAATTGTCTCAGTGAATTTGCATCGATGCTTAATTCCATGATTTTAAAATAATGATATAAAATTTAATGTATGCTTGATATCACGCACTCAAATCTGTCCTTCTACCAAAAACAATTCATGAAGACAGTGTCTTGATTGTCATATCAGGAGGAGTTTTCTGCTTTCAGGCTGTGGGTATGGCAAAGTGCCAGCTCAGGCGCCAACCCTGATGGGATCCCTCACCAAAGAGAAGACATCACTTGCCCACAAATCTGTTTCCTTTACTGTAGCCTGGACAGCAACAGAGACTCTCTCTAGAGCTCTTCAGCCAGAAAAGATGAAAGCTTTGAAAGAACATCAAGGAGCAATCTTAATTAATTTGCAGAAGGGGTGTCTATGAGGAGAGTGATTTAGGCAGCTTCAACAATTTTATGATACTGAGATTAGAAAGTAAAAATGTTACAAATATTAGCAGATAGCCCTGGGAATATGATCTGATGTTGCCAAACTCCTAAATTGAAAAAAAAAGTAGTTTAAATATTTCAGGACTCTAATCACTAATGAGGTAGTTAGTGCATCCTCGCTAGTGAGGCAGGCACACACACTACTTGGAGTCCCATTGTCCCCATCAGCTAGTGCATAAACACTGTCCCTTGAAAGATCCCAGATGACACTTTGTTGTTCTTTCTGGGAGTCTTTCCAATCTAAACATATACAGATACTATTTATTTTTGCAAATTATAGCTGCCATTTAAAGTGGTTTAGTCTGGGGCAAAACCAAACTGAATATTTAATTTATTGTTTCTAAATCTTTCATACTAACTCTATGAAAAGAATAATGCTTTGAAATAAATGATTTATAAAAAGTTCAAGAATGCATCTTAAAGAAAACAAAAACAACCTATAGGTAGAAGGGAAGTACACTGAACCAAATAGTTTAGAGAAAATATCTTCAAAGTATTAGTAAATAGTTCCCAGCTTTGGAAAAGGCACATACCCAATCTGGTTTCTATGAAGATCAAACAATTACAAGGAGGCTAGGCTTGAGGGAGAAACACTACGATGTCAGTCAGTAAACATCTGGCTGCTATTTTCTTTTCAAGAATGAATTCACTTAAGGAAGCAGTTTAATTTTGACTGTGCTTTTACAAAGAGAGAAAGGGGGTGATAGACACTGGCTTGCATTTCCTTTGTACCGTGGAGGGTAAAGGAAACATAAGAGTAGGAGGTCACTCCAAGCCCAACTTTTACAAATAAGAAAGATTTCTTCAGCATTAAAGTAAATTGAACTTGAGTTATAGCATAAACAGGTCAATGCAGTTAAGGGTATATAAACGATTTCGTGTGTTCCACTGTGCCAATTAAAGAACAAATTCTGTTTGCTTGTAAATACATCAGTATTTCCATATGCACTGAGGAACATAGCAGCAATAAACCAGGACACACAATTACTAAGTGTCATAATACAATAAAATAGAACAGCATAGCTTTATAAGTTTCTTTGATTCAATTTCTTTCTTCCTTTTTTTTTTTTTTTTTTTTTTGAAGCCCCGCTTTGATTAGCTAACGTCCAGAAGCACTTCCGATACTGCCCTGAGCCCGTTACTCACGTAATAAAAAACACATGTGAGATGTTTTCTAGGTGGAACACCGACCGGGCAAAACACACTGCACCTTTTAAAATGTGACCTCTGCTCACCTGTCTTCCTGCTTAATAGTTACAGAGCAAATTAAAGTCAGAGGATAGCGGGGTGCAGGTGGGGGATGGGGGAGGGAAAGGAATGAGGCGTTCAGTAGACTCTCAAGTTTTAAGTTATCCGTGGAAGTACCTGAGATACATATGCACAGTCAAAGGGGACCAGCCCCAGTTGGAGCCAGACTAGTGATTTTTCCATCCCTTCCTTTGCTTCATTTTTCTCATCTACTCATACAACGCCAGATCGAAGCTAAGACTAAAGAAATGTGCCCTGATAACAAGAAGTTTAACATTTTCTCTTGCTTTCTATCTCGTGTGTGTGTGTGTGTGTGTGTGTGTGTGTGTGTGTGTGTGTGTTACTGCATTGCAGACTTATTTCTGTTCTACCCAAACTTTCCGACTGTGAGAGATGGACTTTTTCATGAGGACAGTTCTGACTGGGTTAAGGATACTCATCCTTCGTTTAGATTTACTACAAGTAAGCCTTGCATTACAGTCTTTCATTAAAAGTGGGAATGCAAGCATATTGATTCGGCTACATGAGGCTCTCTCAGAAACAGTCTTTGTGATTGAAATATTCTATTATTTTTTTCTGATTCTTGCTGATTTCTGATTTCTGCTGCAACTGGAAAAGTATGTCTTCTCCAAAGATCCATAAATAATTCTGACTTGACAAAAAATACATTCTGCCAGACTCTTTTGGACATATTACTTGAAGTCCACCCCAGAAGCAGGTCAATAACTTTGAGAAAATATCTATTCTCTATTAGACCACTGTACCAGTCTGTGAATTAAGACTGTGATTTACTAAACAGCTCACGGATGGTACAAAAATGAAGGATTTGATGGTGCCTCTGTCTTTTGCTTGAGTGAAAAACACACTACAAAAATCCTAGCTCATAAAATATGTCTTTTGAAAGAACGAGTAGAGCAGCACACAGTGAGCCTTTACTTCACACCAGGAAAGAACTGAAAAGAATAATGCAGAGGACACAGCCAGGCCCTGGGGACAAGAGGGAGGCTTGGACCACTTATTCTTGTTGCTTTCTAGATTCACAAAATCAAAAGCTATATGCTCACTTTCATGTTCTCTTCAATGGAAAACATCTTTAGGCAATACTGGTTGCTACCTTGTTTTACACACTAGTAAGCATCCAGAGAATTAACCATCATATCTAAGTATGTGGCCTCTACAAATGCCCTGGCCTCTCTGCTTGAGTTTATATTGTCCATTTACCTGTTCAAAGTTTAGGGTACCTGCATCTAAGTACGTTTGAATTCATCTAACCTCTGCAAAAAGCAACAGGCAAAGATGACAAGAGACCCTTGAAAACTCCCTGCCCAAAGAGTACAGTAGTTTTAGGTCTGGACTTAGGTGGCGTATCCAGTACTAGCTCTATGGTTGCCATTGCTAGACTTGTGCCATTGTTGTCATAACACTAGAATAGCCTGTGAATAGAATATCAGTATTCTTCTAAAGTTATATAAGAATAAACAGTTAATCCAAGTATGGAAGCACATGCCTGTAATAGCAGAAAACTAAGATAGGAGTGTCGGTTTGAGACTAGCCTGGGTTATATACTGAGTTCTGGGCCAGCCTAAGCTATGTATGAGACCCTATCTCAAAAAGAAAATCAAAATAAATAATAAATATTTTACAAACTAAATTGTAAGAAATATTTCATGAGATATTTTAGTATGTCTTCAAGCCTAAAGATTGATGTACTTTCTCTCGTCACAACAATAGGAGAAGAAACTAAGCCAGCACTTGCAGATAACTGAGATCTCAGCTATACCTTATTTATTCACTTTTAATACAAAGAGTAAAGAAGATTTTGAGTAACTTTTCCAACCATGAAGGTTTCCAATGAAGATCAGAAGAGTAAGATGCTAAAGAAACAACTGCAAGGGCCCTTTTTTATATGCAAACTTGGGCCACAAAACAAAACTTTCAAAGATAAAGTCTGAACACACACACACACACACACACGATTGGTTCAGAAATATGTCTAGATGACTAGTTTGAAAGAACAAGTGCATGTAACTTAAAATATTAAACAAGTTGGCTATGGTAGTTCATGCCTATAACCCCAGCACTCAGGAAGCTTAAGCGAGAGAATTTTTGTGACATTTAAAAGGTAGAGAAAGAAAAGAAGGAAGAAAGGAGGTAAGGAAGCAAAGAAGGAAAAGTAGACATGAAACAGGGAAGGAAGCAGTTTTCTATCTTCTTTACTATAGTTTTTATTATGATTATTATTATTAATTAGTGATGGTATCTCTTACCCTATAAACTGAGTCTTTTATCAGTGGTTCCCAAGATCACATTTGGGTAAATTTCTTGCTCTTCAGAACATGACGTGTCACGTTCAATGGCAATACAAATGCCGAGCCGTACTTATCATAGTGCATCCTGAGCCTCTCATAGCAATAGTTTTCCAGTAGCCCATTCTAGAAGGTTCTGAAAGAACCAAATATGGAGTTTACTTTGCAATACAAATGTTTCCCCGGCTCTTGAATCATTGCACTACTTCCAGTTGGCTGTGTAATATCCCCATGTATATTATGCAACACACACACACACACACACACACACACACACTACTCGGTTGTGTAGGAAGCTGGAAAGAGTAGCTGTAATTAACATTTGCTTCTTGCTTCCTGAGAGTAGAAGTTTCAGTTGTTGCTCTAGACCTTTGGCGGTTTATCAGCAAAGCTAAGCCCACCTTATTGCAGCTAAGAAGGAATATCCAATATGAGTCCTAATCTTATATCTCCATTTTAGTAGTTTTGTTGTTATATGCTTTACTGAAATCCATAGAATTCTTTCTGAATGACCAGATTTAATCACTCTTGGAAAGCAAGGCCTTTTCCATCTTTGTATTTCTTCAGAAAATATTCCATAGAAAAACCCTAAAGTAAGAAAGCATAATTGTTATTCTAGTTCCGTGGCTTTGATATCAGCTTCAGTCTGTAACACACAGACCGAAAGTTTCAGATGGATTAGAAAGTTGAAAAGGGGGGCTGCACACGCGTGGCTCTTCAAGTGCACATGCGTAATTCTGACCCACGGTAGAAACTCCTGTGAGTCAGATCTCTCATGCTGTGTTTTATTCAAACTCCACATAAGGAGTAAAGTTTAAAACTTTGAGAAAACATCTACTCCCTCATAGGCTGCTGTGCACTGAAGCACTGATTTCCTAAATAGCCCAGCATGTTATGAAAGAGAGAAAACGGGTAGCACCTACCTCTTTTCCTTAGAGAATGATATGATCCCCTGAACGCAAGGACAGAGGCTCTATTTTTCAAAAGCAAGGCATTGGAAGGCCATGAAAATAGGCTTTCAATCTGTGACGTTTTGTAAGCTTAGCTCTAAAAGGACCATTGTCCTTGTGCTGTTCTCAAAACCAGTGTAAAGATGAAATAATGGCTATAAGCACCTATGCTGTTAAATTATAAGCAATACAATGTGCAGAAGGAGGCAGGCTTTTGTGTAGGTTCATTTTTGAAATTAATATGGAGAATTGCTGCTTTTTGAGCCCATCATCTATCCCTTAGCTCAGGGTCCCTAACATGGCTGCACGGAAGAATCTCATGTTTATGTTCTTAGCATATACGATTTGGGGCCTCATTCCAAAGCTGTGAATGAGATAAAATGTGGGCAGGACTTTCATTTGTCTCCTCTCACATGGTACTAGAGAAAGTGATTAAATTCATTTCACGTGCTACTTAGAAGTAAATATTACAAATGCCTGTAGCAGAGACCCAGAGCTGAAATCACTTACACTCATGTGAATATGAGAGAACCCATATTCTTTTGCAGTCGAGCCAACAACTTATCATACGCCCCTAGCATGGAATTAACCCCTAGGGAGCGAGGATCCATAATGTTCATATCATAATTTAGGAACAGAAATTGCCAGCCTTTCCTTTCAAATGGTGTTCATTAAGAAATGGAATGAAAAATCAAGCACACAAGCAAGTAAAATACAAAACCCAGGGGCTGGGGAGATGACTCAGTGGTCAAGAGCACTGGCTGCTCTTCCAAAGGGTGGGGCGTCTACTCCCAATGCGCATTTGGAGCTCACAGAAGTCTGTGACTTCTGTTCTAGGAGATCTGACGCATCTTCTAGCCCTTAAGGTCATTCACATTCACCGCATTCATACAAGTGGGACACAGACAGACACGCAGACAAACTAAAACGACAAAAGTGAAGTCATTCTCCCAGCACAGATTACCTTTGAAGAGTAGAACATTGCCTGTCTGGCCCATGACCCTTCTTAATATATTTTTCCTAACTTTTATTATTTTTATCAACCTATGAAGACTTTTTAAAAAATGGCTCTAAGATGGAAATAGCACAGACAGAGAAGTCAGCAGAGTGATTGGGGTGAAGTCAGGACAAGAGAGGAGAGCAGGTAAAAATAGCAGTTTTTTTTTTAAAAAAAAGGGGGGGGGGAAATAGATCTCATACTTTCTTTCCTTTGTCCACGAACGCATTTTATCAACACATCAGCCCTGCCCCTGTGCCCTCTGCAGCACTGGTGGCGGCATCTACTGTGGTTCTAATGTCACAGTTTCAGTTTGCAAGTTAGAACCAGAAAGAAAGTGCAATGGGAAAATAAAAGGCTCGCGAGACAGGACTCCAGGTCCTCCTGAGCTGTTTCCATTTGCGAGCTGCTCAGCCTGGGGGCCTAAGTTCACAGCCATCCACGTGGCTTCCTTCTCTTCTCTGCCGATGCACACGAGGTAAAGTCCTGAGGCAGTAAACCAGGTGCCAGCCAAGGAGCTATGAGAATGCCACTCTGAAAGGCATGTCTGTAGCATGTACAGTTCAAACACAGCTAATAGGCTAAATTGGTGGTCATATAGAATTAGCTGACATTTCCTTCTTCATTCCATATGTGATATAGGTCAGATTAGAATCAGAGGGCTGTTTTACTGCAGGCATTCTCTCCACAGGTGCTCCACAATGAAAAAAAAAATTAAAAATCAACTCTCCCGCTTGTGAAATTGCTCCTATTGCTGGAGGCAATAGGTAACTGAGGAAAAGAATGCTAAATTGAGCTGGGAAGATGTTTTTCAAAGCCGGGGGGGGGGGGTGCTGGAAAGGGAACTGAATCATCAGCTACGTGACAGATGCTAGCGACATTACACAGTTATCTCTGGTCCATGGGCCCGGCAGCTCCTCCGGCTGCCAGATTCTATTGCTTCAAGCAGCCTTTGCACTTTTGTACGACTTGGAAGCCGCAAAGTAATCCTCCCTCTTCTGTGTCAGACTGGCCCACAGACACCAAGAGGACGAGGTGACGCAATCCATCTGTTTTGCAGCTGGAGAAAATGAAAGTTGAATTGAAGGTGAAATGTGCAGACACTCCACACTGTATGCACACTTAAGAGAGGGGCATCATCGAAATGTGGTGGGGTATGGGGAGTTTAGACCACAGTAGCAGTCATGAGGAACGCCTGGATTGACATTGGGAATGCTGGACACACAGCGAGAATGCAATGCAATCACTACACTCAGTGTGGGATGAGAGAGAAGCTAAGCATTTTGTAATATTTCCTTTAGCCAACTCCTATTCTAATGAGGTTCTGATGATGCCACGGCCAAAGGCTCCACAACTTTAGCTTGTCCCCTCGTCATAGAACCAAACCCAACAAAACTCAAAAACGTTCACCATCTTTGTTCTCAGCTCTTATTGGCATTCCAGGGCTTACACATGCCTTTATGTTTTTCTTCTATGCAGGCAGAGGTCCACTGGTTTAGACCTCTAAGCTATTCCTACAGGAAAGAGACCAGGATGCTGCATCCACAGAGGTCTGTCTTACAAACAATACTCTAAGTACCTTAAGATTGTCTTCCTTCTCGTCAAATGACTGTCATGTATTCTATTTCCCTAGTGTTTCACCAGCCAAGTATGAAGGGTGATCGAGTCCAAGCATCATCTACCCTTCTCAGAAACATCTTTGCAATTTTTTTCACCCACACAGCCAGGAAAAGGACACCTCCCTACATTGGGGCCCCAGAGCCTGACTATTCCCTCCCAAAGAAAACCACCATTGAGAAAAAGCAGTTAACTAAATTGTTTCTTTCCCCTTTCTCATGGAAAAGAAAAGAAAAGAAAATAGATGCACATACAACCTATTCATGTTTGGGGTCCCACTTTCTCAAATTCTACCTTGGCAAATAATTTAGTTTTTACATGTGCATTGAAAGTGAAGAGTTTTTTTTATTGTCATTATTCCCTGAATAATGCCCTATGCATAATAACGTGTGCTATATTTGTATTGTCATTATTCCCTGAATAATGCCCTATGCATAATAACAACGTGTGCTATATTTGTGTTGTACTAGATATTTTAAATTATCTAGAAATGATTCAAAATATGTGTGTTGGGGGGGGGGTATTTGTAAAGACTACACTTTTTCATAAATGGGACTTGGGTATCTGCAGGGAGTCCTGGAGCCAGCCCTCTGTGGGTACTGAGGGACGGCTCTACTGTGCAATCTTAAAAAAGAAAACATGACTTATGTAGCTTATTCTGACTGCATAGTCTGCATTGTTGTCTCTCCCACAAGTTCACTGCAGGATAACAAATCACAAGAGACTAAGTCAGCAGAGGGACAATGAAGAAGAACAGAGGAAATGAGAGGGGGACTTTGAACCTCCCTTTCATCCTTCCCTCACAGCATTATGGGTATTTCTTCCCACAAAGACTCAGTTTCCTTTCTTGGAATGTGAAGAGAATTTATGTTTCTTAATTTTAGTCAGGCTGTGACAGAGACTATTGAATGAGGTCGAGAATACAGAGTGTAGCGCGGGACCTGCCCTGTGTTCAGCTGATGGAGAGGTAGTAGCTGCTACTCATTTTGGTCTCTCAACATTTCATCATGTACTCAGTTTTCTTTCAAATAATTTATTTCACAACCTATCACCTATTTTTCTCTTCAAATGATAGAAATGGAAATACTTGATCACTAATGGCATGTATAATAAATGTCCTTATGTTCATATTTAGAACATCTGTGAATCCCATTTTGACTGGCTTGGCAAAACAATTTCTAGCACATTCTACTTGCCATCAAATGAAGTGGCAATTTTCTTAAAATATGGAACCGTTTGGTGCTAGGCAGAATATGTATTCACACACATAAACATAAACATAAACATTTTTAATGTAGCATTTAAATATAAACTATGTGACTCCAAAATGCTACCGAAATACAAACAGAATAATTTCAATAATAAAGAGATCTCACTAAAGGAAATTGAGAGAAGGTAATAAGAAGAAACAAAGAAGCTACATGTGTACGATATGAGATGTTTGGCCATGGATAAAACCTTGTATTGTGAAATGGTTTTAGAGGGAGAAAATTAGCAGCATGTTCTAGAACCTGTTCATATGTCAAGTAACTCTAAGAGCTACTTATTATTCTGACCTTGGTCCAGCAGCTCCAGACCTTGGCCAGCACCAAGTCTTTCTTCAACAGTGACAACACTGTAGCCATGCTGGTGGAGGAGGTACTGGAGGGTCTGAAGCTCGGCTCCATCGTACGAAGGAGGCCTGAAGAGGATGGCCCTTCTGCTGCGATGGCCAAAGTATGTTTCGATCGACTCTTCAATCTAAGGAAAGAAAGAAGGCACAAACATTCAATGTGAAAACGTAGCACATTCCCATTGAAGGGCATCATCAATGCACACCAAGGCCATTCGGAAAGTTAACCTTCCCATTTCCTCTAGGAATGAAACACGGCAACTCTCTATTCACTGACAAGAATGACGACAACCTGAGTAACTCTCACTGTTGTGGAAAGATGAATGTTTAAAAACAGAGCTCCTTCGGGGGAATGGCTGCCTAGAAAGACAAGACAGATGTAAACATAAGTTAACAGTAATGACTATCATCAAAGGAGTCCCAGCCTTGCTACCTTTTCATCAGATTTAGGCAAACATGATACAGGACCTGGACTCAGAGAGGATGGGTGGGGGGTACTGTTGAAAAGACTTAGAGCTGAAAGGCTGCCAGCGTTATCTGTGATGGTGAATATTGATTGCCAACTTGACAGAATCTAGAATCACACGGTACTCAAACCTCTGGGCACGTATGCAAGGGTGCTGCTAAACTGGCTTAGCTGAGGTGGGAAGCCTCACCCTGGGGCTGTCAGCTTCATTCCATTGGCCGTGACTTTGGAACTGTGTAGGAGAAAGCAAGCTGAACATCAGCATCCATTTCTCTCTGTGTCCTGTCGCTATTCACAGTACCACTCCCTATTGCATGCCCCTGCTACCATGCCTTCCCAACAGTGATGCACCCTACCCCCAAAACTCTAAGTCAAAATAAGTTGATTTTGTCTGGCATTTTGTTGCAGAGATAGCAAAAAAATGACCACTGCCCTGTTGTTTTTCTCAGTTACAATAGATTAAATCTTGAAGGCATCTTCATGAGCCAGGAAGAGTCTTAAGCATGAGACAACAAGGGTTGCTGAGACTTAGTAATTCAGGGTTCTTCCCATAGCAGCTTATTGTTACCCCAGATACATATTCTTCTTTCTCACTACCGTGCTTAGGTTATCCCACGAATAAAGGGAGGTTTTGAATACACACAAAGAAAGTGGCAGAAATTTAAATTTGTTTGTAATACCTTAATGGCAGATACTGATTATTTTTGGTTTACTGTTGGAGGTGATGAGATTGGACAATGGTCATACAAGAGATATAAGAGGCCAAAGAACAGGAGGCGGCAGCAGGGTGCTGGAAAGGAGGGGAAATCACTTTGAACGGCAGCTATCCAGGAGGAGCTTGTCTACTTAGTGGGCCGGAAGCATAAAGATGCCCATAGTTTTCAGTATTTAATTTTTTAAACACTATTTCCATCAGCTGATTAGGTTGACTTCACTTCTGTTTTCAAACGATTTTCTCTTGGATTTTGTGTATTATATGTGTGGCTATGTGTAGTTATGTGTAGTGCCTGTGGAGGCCCAGGAAGAGTATCCGCTCTCCGGCAGCTGGATACTCAGGAGGCTGAGAGCCACGTGACATGAGTGCTGAGACCCGAACTCCGGTCTTCTGGAAGAGCAACAGTCGCTGTTAACCGCTGAGGCATCTCTCCAGTCCCCAAATCGACATCTTTGCCAAGCGCCACAAGACTGTGAGAAGCTGCCTTCCATCACTGGTCACATAGCCCAGTTCTTTCCATACCTGACTTCCATCTTGTTCTCTTTGAACTCGTTCTCTCTCTATACCATACAAAGACCTTCTGCCTATAAAGTCTTTATCATCTCATTCGTCATCAAACTCCAAACCATCCCAAAACATTCAATCACTATCTATCTTGGAAGTTTTTAATTGTGATACATATCTTTACCAGTGTCTTATTTGTGATTTTTATCGATGTGGTGAAACACCTTGATCAAAGAAATGTGGTGAGCAAGCGGCTTTATTTGGCTTATTCTTTCATCACCAACAGAAGTCAGAACAAGAACTTTAAGAAGGAAAAAACCTGGATCTAGCAGCTGATGCAGAGGCCCTGGAGGAGCTCAGTTTGCTTTCGCAACCCCAGGACAACAAGCCCAAGGGGTGGAGCCACACACACCAATCACTAATTAAGAAAATGCCTTACAGGCATGCTTACAGCCCAATCTTATGGGAGGCATTTCTCAGTCGAGGATTTCTCCTCTCTGATGGCTATCATTTGTATCAAATTGGCATAAAACTATCCAGCACAAACAGTATTTATGAGAGGATTTTACATCTCTCCCCCATGTCAGTTCTTTCTGGGCCACGATCACCTTGTTGGTTTATGTCTAATGTCTATCCCAGAACACTGTGCATGCTGTATACTTAACAAGGGAGGGTACGTAAAGTAATGAACTTTAGTGCAGAATCAAAATCTTTAAAGATATCTATGGAGAGGAGAAATATACTTAGCTGGGCCTGATGACACATACCCAAATCACAGCACTCGAGGTTGAGGCAGGATGCTTAAGAGTTTAAGATTAGTCAAAGTATGCAGTGAAAAGTGCCCAAGAAGAGAAAGAAGGAAATGAAGACCAGGGGAGGAGTAAGTGGGGTTAAGATAGTAGAAAGAAGAGAAGAAAGAGCCGCGCGACAACTTAGCTGCAAACTCTTGCTGTCTGCAAATGTATAGACCACGCCTAGTGAAGTGCAGAATACAAACTTGTCACTTACTCTTTCTAGCACTTACTATGTAATCCTTGACAGCATCTTTCTTCTAGGAGTGCTACTAAGGTGAAAGAGTTAAGACTTGCAAAGTACTTACAGCCGTGCTTTTCACATAGCAGGTACCATGTCTGCGTTTTTAAAATAATAATGCATCATAAAGAGCAAGGAGCCAAGAAAATGTTCTGAGTTTGAGCTATGTGTGCCACATGCAAGTGTAGCTGGGAGCAACAGAGCACAATCACCTTCTGTGCATGGTGCTTTGGGAAAAACACACTGAAGCAATGATTCCTCCATGCTAAGGAATATTGTAGTTGATGGATGAAGAAATTATGTCATAGTTTGCTTACTATTACGGTCCAAAAAACACTGACCAAAACCAAAACTTCTTGGGGAAGAAAGTATTTATTTGGATTACAGACAACAATCCATCACTCAAGGCAGGAACCTAGAAGCAGTAACTACAACGGAGACCATGAGGAAACACTGCTTACTGAGCCACCTGACTGGGGTCGCAGTGCCCACAGTGGGCTGAGCGCTTCACATCAACCATTAATCAAGAAAATTACCCTATAGACTTGTTTACAGGCCGGTCTGATGGAGACATTATCTCACTCAAATTTACCTCTTCCCAAATAACTCTAGTTCGTGTCGGGCTGACAAAAATTAACCAGCACACTATTTAAACTCTAAGAACTTATCTGCAAACTGACATGATTCCTGAGAAAACGTAATTGAGCGGCAAACGTACAAGCAGTGTCTGGAACTGACCATGGGCTGTTTCATTTGATAGACGTGGGATTGTAGGGAAAGCGTGGCCTTTGCCAGACCAAAGTAAACAAACAGGCGTCTGGGCGAAAGGGGAAGACAGATGCTTCCAAATATATCAGTGACACTCAGCGAAATACAAGGACCCAGAATGTCCCTCCTTTCACTATGGGTTCCCTAACCACAGGATGCTTCTCTCTCCTTCAGCCTGCTCAAGGACAGCGGCTCGGACGTGAGCAGAGAGTAGCGTCAGCTCTTCATTCATGTGCCTTTTGAAAGCTACCACTCCTCTTTGTCACTGAACCAACATCAGCTGAATCAAGAGCAGTACAACTTCCTCCAGCAAGTCTTAGTGCTGGACACACTTTAAATAATGTAGAAGGGTTGGCTGTGTTTTATTAAAGCCCCAATAACTTGACCTAAAATACTAATTCACTTCTGAGACTCTAGCAAATAAAGGAATTGAGATCGTCAGTAAGACTGTGTTGCGGTATAAACTGCTCTTGTCCTTGTAATATTTATAACCCACTGTATCAGCAGAGTGGCCCAATACCAAAGGGCAAGGGACTGTTTGAGCTAGTCCAATGACAGGTGCACATACTACGTCAGTGAAACCGAAACTGTGCGGACAGTTAGTCAACCGCACCAACAAATGCAGGATTCTAAATGTGGGGAGCAGCACTTTGGGAAATAAGCGCTTGTGATTACATCTTCAGTTTCTGAGTCGTCTTGGAGTCTTCAGTGGAATCATGCACTGAGTCTTTTCTCCGTTACAGCTTACCTTCAGGCTTATAACCCTGCTGACCAGAATTATCTGCCTTCCTTTGTTATTGAGAGATTTGCCAAGTTCTTCCTCAGCAATCACTTTGCTAGACTACCCGAGAGCCTTTTTATAGATGTGCACATTATTTTTGCTGCAAAGACTTCAAAATCTGAAATCTTTATACCAGCTTAGGTGAAGCGAAGGTAGGTAGGATATTGTAATAACGTCCTGGGAGTGTCTGATGGAGCCATGGATAGCAGACGGAGAGATAGACTGATCATCAAAAACATGAACTTGAATTCCGGCTCTGCTATTTCCTTGCTTTACATTCCGGGCCAAGATTTTTAATCTGTCCATGTGCAAGGTTGTATGTATTGCTGAAAGAACAAATCCCACCTCTAGAGCTTGTATTGAAAGGAAAATGAAGTTTTGATATGAACATGTCCAATAACAAGATGTTCTGATGCTAAATGATGCTATAACATACATAAATTTCAGTAGCTGTTCTTTTATATTAGGAATTCTATAAGTTGATTAGGTTTGGTCTCTGTCATTAAAAGTGTTCTAATAATAACTATATACCTATATCCTTGCTTTGTTTTCTTTAATAAGGATCATTATCTTTTTTATTCAAATAGAGGTCTACTTTTATTAAATTATTATTTACCTTTTTACTTTTTTATTAAAATTTTTTTCATAGACTGTATTCTGATTATGGATTTCCCTCCCCCAACTCCCCCAGATCCCCCCACCCTTCCATCCCCTAAAATCTATGCGCTTTCTTCCTTTCTTTAGAAAAGAAACAGAAAACCAAACAAGCAAAATTCCAAACAAGAAAAAAAAGATGAAGAAACACAGATAGGCAAACAAAACACCTAAAAATTCAGACAGAAATCATAACATAGATGCAAAAATCCAAAAATGTCCAAACAAAACAACATGAGACAGAAAGTCTACACAAACACCATTGAGTTAGTTCTGTGTTGACCTTCTACTTCTGGGCATTGAGTCTTTATGTGTGGTTTATATATGCATTAAGACTCCAATGGAGAAAACTAATTTTTCCTTTGCAAGCCGATGCCAACTGCAGCTAGCTTCTTCGTTGGGGTAGGAGCCCAAGTCCACTTCTTCCTGTCTGTTCTGGGACCCATTTTATTTTGAACTTGTGCAGATCCTGTTTTTGCTGCTGCAGATTTCATGGATGCAATAGTCCTGTTGGGCCTGGAGGACATTGTTTCCCTATAGTGATCCATCGCCCCCGCCCCCCGCTCTTACAATCTTTTACCTCCTTTTCTGCATAGCTTCCTGAACCCCGAGGGAAGGATTTGGATGAAGATGTCCCATTTAAGATAGAATGTTCAAAATCTCTCACTTTCTGCACATTGTCTGGCTGTGGGTCCCTGTATTAGTTCCCATCTACTGCAAGAAGAAGCTTCTTCCCTGATGATGGCGGAGCAAGACACTGAACTAAGGGTATATCATAATGTTATTAGGAATAATTTTATTGCCATGTTCCTTTAGCAGAATACGGTTTGATTTTCTTACAGGTCCATGGTCTATCCATTCTTAGGTTCTTGCCTATCCAAGCAAGTGGCCCAAGTTCTATCTCAAGGAATAGGCCTTAAATCCAATCAGAGAGTGGCTGGTCACCCACAAAACTGTTATGATATATGGACATTTTTATATTTATATGTTTTTCTCTATATATGTGTGTGTGTATATCTGGTGTCTGTGAATGACAGTAAAGGACATTAAATCCCCTGGAACTGTGGTTTTGAGCTGCCATGTGGGTGCCTGGAACTAAACCTAGGTCTTCTCCAAGACTAGCATGTACTCTTAACTACCACTGTCCAGCCCCTGCACACTGGCGTTTGAGAACAAGTATGCACTATTAGAACGGGAGGAGCAGAGCCTCCGCTCACTGTCTCCACCTTCGGGATTTCTTTTCTGTAAGTAACTTCTTATTTCCTTCCTTCCTCCCTTCCCTTCTTCATTCTTTTCTTCCTTTTGATGCTGTTTGAATTTATTTTATCTTTTCTTTGAAATTTTCATACACATACACGATGTATTTTGATCATACCCGCCCCTTTGCCAGACTTCCCCCACATCCTCCTCACAACTTCCTGTCCTCCTTTCTTCTCTTTTTCTTTATTACCCTGAAAGTGGAATTAACTCTTTTCATATCTACAGGTGCAGAGCTATCCTGCAGAGTACAGACAGTCTACTGGAGGCCACACCCTTTGACTCCCCCCCCCCCAGTAGTTCTCAGGCGGGGATGAGTCTACACGAGGCCCTCTGCCATCTGGTGAATGTATCAGCCATGTTTATGTCCAGAAGATCTTTTTTTTTTTTTTTTTGGTTTTTCGAGACAGCGTTTCTCTGTGGTTTTGGAGCCTATCCTGGAACTAGCTCTGTAGACCAGGCTGGTCTCGAACTCACAGAGATCCGCCTGCCTCTGCCTCCCGAGTGTTGGGATTAACGGCGTGTGCCACCACCGCCCGGCTGTCCAGATCTTATTTTGCATGAGTATCCCCCCCTGACCCCAGGCTCTTACAATCTTTCCAAACCCTCTTCCACAATGTAGTCTAGGAGGAAATGATATAACTGCCCTGTTTGGGGCTGAGCACACCAAAGTCCTTTGTTTTCTGTGCTTGGACTACTTGTGAGACACTTCTTATTGCCATACACGGTGTCTCTGATGAGGGTTGCGGGCTGCACTCGCCTGTAGATATAAGGATAAATGTTTAGGAAATAGTTTGATGCAATGGTCACTTAGCAAAACAGTAGGAGTGGGTTCTGCCATAGAGTGCAAAGGGTCATCATCTCCAACACACATGTATTATTTGTTTGTTTGTTTAATCACTATGTTCATTACCTGCTTCTCTACATAAGCAGAAAAAATAGGTTTGCATCTGATGAGTTCCCTTTTGTTTTCCCAGCCTAAGGAAATGTTTGGCACACAAGATGCAATTACAAATATGTTTTGAATGGGTGCACATAAGCATCTTTTACTTTAATATCTTGGCAATGGAAAGTAGTTAAAATTTATATCAAGAAACATGTTCTATTAGGATTTTGTATTATAGCAATAATGGCAAAAATGAGTTTGTATGTGAAAACCATAATCAATTTACAGTAAAATACTGAGTAAAGGAATCACCCTACCTGGATGATATTTCTCAGTTGCCTTCAAATTCCTTACGAGGATTTACACAAACCCAAGAAATACAGCTCTTTAAAATATTGTAGGGCCAGAAAATAAAACTTGCTTTTTTTCCACATGACAAAAAGACTTTTTGGTGGATTTATTGAAGTAACTATATATTTATGAGAACTTTTGATGCTCAATACAAATCATATCAAAGGCTTTGGATGCACGTCATAGATGACTAAAAGTTAAATTGCCTTTTTAGTCCAGACTTCTGGCATTTGAAAAATATCACAGAGTTCTATCATAGTGAATTATGCCCTAATATTTCCACTATAAGAATAAAATAGATTCTTCTTCCCCTTGGGGAAATGTACACTTATTTAAGAGAATGTAGGTAATAAAATGGAAAGGATTTTTCAGGACACATATCAAACATATTTTTACTTAAAAATCTAATTACAAGATAATAAGAACCCAGCAGGTTTCCTGGGCTTGCTGGGAAAGCCTCCTCAGCATGTCTCCTGACCAACGATGGTAGTAGCACTAGATGAACAGCCCTGAAAACCTCAGTTTGATCTTCAGAAGCCGCGGAAGGAGAAAACTGAATCTCAGAGTGGTCCTCTGACCTACTCACACACACACACACACACACACACACACACACACACATACACACATACAGTAGCATTTGCATGTCCTCCATCATACGTGTGTGTGTATTAACAATAAATAAACAAGGTTTAAGAGTGTCACCTATTAAATGAAATGTCAATGACTCTATCATGCAGCAGACCCAAGGGAATCTCATGCTGGTCACTGGATGGCCATATTTTTCAGAACAAAGAATCTTTTGATTATATTCCTAAATTGTATCGTGGAGTTATTTTGGCTCAAGTGTTCAGTATAAAGTCAGCTGGCTTCATTGCTTTTAGGATAGTAAAGCAGGACACTGCGGTGGGGAGCTTGTTGCAACAAAGTGGCTTAACTTAGAGGGGCAAATAACCCACAGGACACCAGGAGGGCCTCTGCCTTCACAGAACTAAGAGCCTACCATGGAGAACACACAAGAGCAAGCCGTTCTCACCACACTAAAGTCAGGCAAGGCCAAGACAGAAGATGCTGAGGAAACAGGGATCTCTCGCTTGCTCGCTCGCTCTATCTCTCACTCTAGCTCTCTCTTGCTTTCTTTTGCCCTTCGTTCACTTCCTCTTAGATAGTTTTCAAGCATGGCAGGCATAGTGCTGGACTCTGGGAAAGGCAACAGTGAAAGGCCTAATGAAGCTGCAGGCCTCGCGGAGCATGTTCCGCAGGAAGAATTTGACGGAGCTGAGCAACGGGACTTCCAGTGGAGACATGTGGCCTGGCCAAGACTGGCTCCTGAAGCAGCCCTGGCGTGGCACTGTTGCTCAGCTGTCTTGTGAGTGTAGCACATGGAAGGAGACAGAGACGACTATTCAAAGCGGAAGAGAGATGAGAAAAGGAATCGAAAGGCCCTTGAAGGTTGGTACCATGGTCCTCCTTTATTGTAAGAAGCGAAATACCATCAGATGAGTGATAAGAAACAGCTGGAAATGGTGAGATTTTAGAAAAGAGTGATGCAGTATCACTACGGGATTGTTCGGCAGCCAACAGGAAACCCAGACCTGAGAAAAGTCAAGATGATAACATTGAAGAACTCATGCTAATTATGATATAGGCGGGTCTGACTTCGATGAACTTTGATTCCTTCCGCTAAAAGACGCAGCATGAAAAGGGGAGATGAGGAGACAGGCAAAGGACAGATATTCTTTGTTTTACTGCTTTGGGGGAGTAGAGTGTCAGGGTAGGATGCCAAAAGGTCAGACAGACTTTGACAAACTAAATCACAAGATTCCCTAAATCGTAGGCGCTACCCTCACGTCATACCCTGGAAAAGGAGTTGTAAAACTATGCAGGCAGTTCAGTAACCAGAGTGACTCAGCAAGAAGGGAAGAATGAGACCTTGGCTGAGGTGGCGTCCGACCACAGGAGAAGCCTGGGAAAGAACTGTGAGCCTGAGCTATTGGCTCTTCTCTGGGGGCCAGGCGCGGCAGTGTAGAGGCAGGGGAGCCAGCAGCAGCACGGTCAAACCCCATTCGGGAAATGCCTTTGAGGACATTCAGTAAACAGCCGAGCGTGTCTAAACCCACTAATTAGAGTAATGGACAGAGCTGGGGAAAGTGCAGGGAACAGTAGACACAGCTGGACCAAGATATCTGCACAGATACTTGTTGATAAAGTGACGCAAGTTGTACGTGTCCTCGAGGAACATCTGAAATACTAACGTCTAAAGAATACGGTGTGATGTCCACTTATCAGGAAAGACTTCCCATCTATCAGTCATCGAGTACGCCGTCTGCAGGTAATGTCTAAAGCTTTCCCAGACCACTCTGCCCAAACCTTTGGAGCTGCCTGCCGGGGGCCACACTGTGCAACTGCTCTACGTGAGGAAAGGAAGAGAACACAGGACGGAGAGGAAGGAGCGAGCTGCGAGACGAAAGGGGAAATGAGCGAACAGAACAGCTTCTCAGCCTGCAAACCAGCAAGTACACAGTCGTGCTGTGTGAGGCGGCATGCCTGTGTCCACTCATTCCTCCCGCCGGGTAAGGCATACAGCGTGGATCTTGGAGACAAGAGAAGCTCAAAAGGAAGCCAGGAGCACAAGAGTAGCAGTTTCTCCTAGAGTCCTTCCCTGGGGGTCCATCCGTGACTGCTGGCCTGCTCTGTCCCTGCCATCCCATCTTTGGTCCCACTGAGAAGGCCCTCCTTTCTGGCAACACCCAAGAACCTATCCTGCCTCCCCTCTCCCTTTTCTAAGCTTTCCCCCCTTTCCCTCTGTGTGTGTTTTGAAAGTAACAGAAAGCCTGTTTCCAGCCTGCTTTGGAAGGTATTCCTCGGGCTAAACCAGGGCTCCTTGCTCTGAGATGCCACCCACCATGCACAGCTGTGCACCATCCGTTTTCTTCTTACTATAGCTCTGCAGACATAACAAAGCCCCAGCTGAGAGGATAAAAGCTCGGCAATAGCTGGGAGGTACTGGTCAGAAAGCTTCCTTCAAGACGGCTTTAGAAAAAAAAAAAAGAAAGAAAAAGAAAAACTGTCATGAAACGAGATCAGGAGGGAATGCACTCGGCTTCTCCGAAGCTGCTCTGTACTGTGGAGCAAACCAAGCTATTCCTTTCCCGAGTACCCCACTTTTGTCTCTCCACCTTCCTGCTGTCTTCTTCCTCTATACCCTGTCCCTTCCCTGTGCCGTTCCTCCGGACCCCAACAGAACTTAACAAATGTAGGAAGTCGTTTCCTTTGCAACCTAAACCCTGGTCCCAGCAACTTACTACAGAATAAAAGCTGCCCAACCAACTTGGCAGATCCTTCTTGTCCTCGGAGCTCCCTTAGTTTTAGCCCTTCTTACAGGGCACCGTTCGCGATACAGCAAATGTGCAGTTGACAAATCCACCCTTGTGAAATAACAGGGCACGGACAAGGAAAGACCTTGTTCTTTTGAAATATGATAAAATAATAGCAAGTCTCTGGCCCCTGGTGCCTAAACAAGGAGTTAATTCAGCCCCTCGGCCTTAAAATAGCAAGGCCCTGCAACGTGAATGGCGCAGAAAGAAAGGAGCACTGGGGTCCTTACCACAGTATCAGTACCTAAGCACCACGCAGTGGCCAGATATCCTCACAGATGCCCGAGGCTCCGCATCGGAGGCTTTTCCCACAGCGCTCCAAGGACTGCTGAGTTGCAAGTCTCTCTCTGCATCCCAGACCCCATTCTTCACCTTCTCTGCAGGCTTCTCAGAGGCCCTGGGCTCTGCTCATCTGCCCTCAGCTCTGTCACCTCCCGCCTTTCCATTCACGCCACTCAAAAACCAAAGGACTCTTCCTACGGAAGCCTCCAAAAAAATATACAGTCCTTCACGAATGCAGAGCTTTATTAAACGAAGATCTTATGAAGAAGTTGTAGAAAACAGACCTTCTTGAAATAGTAAAAACAATCTCAATAAAAACTCTTCAGGTTTTGAGAATATGAATTCATAGAGCTTCTGTCAGATCACAAGCAGAATAAGAAAAGGGGTGTTTGCATACCAGTCATACTAAAACATTGAAAAAGAATCATGGAATCACATTTTTAGTCTCTAATTTATGAAACTGGTCATACTAAGAATATTGTTAGTAAAAATACTACTTTTTAAATGTCACACATACTTAATGAGCATACTTCTTAGACTTAAAGGCTAGACCAAAAAAATAGACAATTCATCATTAATTGTATGGCAATATGCTTTAATTTTTCAGTATTGTAATAATGTTCTGTAGATAAATTCACACACCAGGATGTCAAAAGCCACTTATGGAATATTACGTTCACACTATGGCTTTGAAGCAATGGTCACTATCGGACAGTCTACGGACCTTCCCACAGTCTCCATTACTAGGTTCTCAAATGCCGCAATTTCCGTGTCCATGTCTTCTTTCTCTTCCTCCTGTATTCCCAACAACAAAAACACGCTGCCTATATGCCCCCACCTCCAGTCCTGTTTATATCCCCCAACTGTCCTCCTATGCCTGCTAGCCTGTCTGCATGTCACCTCTGTTGTAGGTCACCGTGAGAAAACGCATGGCAGGCGGCCTGGAATCTCTTTCTGGCAGCAGAGCGCACATGTTCCCTCTGGGCAGAGTCCAGCCTAAGGAAGCACCTGCCGGATATGAGTGTAGAATTCATAAGGACTTAGGGATTGAGAGACCTTTCTGTCTGCTGTCTACCCAGTCCCATATTTACCCCCAGAGAGAGAAGGATGGGTTCCTTAGCCTACGTTGATTACCTCTGATCCAGCCCAGGCAGGCCTATTGCCGTCTCTGGATACTCTTACTTCCCTCCTTCCCCTTAGCATTCATAGGCAGTTATCTGGATTCTCTCCCAAAATCCATGGCTCCATGCGCTGCACAGATGGATAAGGACGCATAATAGACACACTCTGTGCAGGTGTTGCTGTCTTTCCGGGGCAGCTGAGGTCAGCTGCAGTTCTTGTCGAGTGCCAGCGCTGGTTATAAAATAGATGCACATACCTGCAAACCTAGAGACGCCCTTATCTCACCCGTACGGGAGCCAAAGTGGTAAGAAAAATGAGAGAGGGCATGCTTAGTATTCAAGAACCAGTTCCCTCAGGGAAGGAGTTAGTGGTTTTCCCTTAAGTGCACAGATGCCTATCTTACCACTTGTTCTTGTTCTTTTTTTTTTTTTTTTTTTTTTTGCTTCCTCTGAGCGTCCACTTGGCTGTCCACTCTCTCTGGGCTCCTTATCTTATCCTGTACTGGGTGTGTCGAAACTATCTGAATCTCACTTTTCCTCTCCTATAGCCTTACCCTTGCTACTCAAACTACCAGACGCTGTAGCTGTTCTTTGCAAGAAACACTTCGAGTGCCCAAATTACAGACCCACACTCGTAGGCCAAGGCATTAGACTCCAGCTCCTTGCTCCCAGAACCAAGCCTTGGCAATAAATGTCAGAATATAAAGATCCTAGAACATAACACCGATCGATTCAGGCTGATATCAAAGTTTGGAATTCCTTCCTCTGAGGTCCTAGGTTGTGTGGGAAGCTCTGCTGAAGCTTCTGGCTATTTTCTTTGGCTGGTGAGAAAGACAAGCCCCCTTCCCAGAGCTTGCTTGTTAAAGTGTCCACCAGAAACCATCCCTTCCGGCAGGGCAGATTGTTTTAATTTTCTCAACCAAGCAGGAAGTAGGGATCTTTTAAGTGGAGGAGGGAATGGGGAGGGGAGGTGAAACGTTGGTGAGGATATCAGAATTCAGGAATCCAGTTTGAAAGTCCAAAGGACTGCTGGCCACTATAGGAAATTCTATACAGGACACAAAGCATAAACTGACGGCGCCTCCCACTCGCCCATTCACCTGCCATGTTATGTGCCCAGACGGTTGTAAACACCGTCTCTGCCCTGACCTCCTTCAGCAGCTTGCTGAAAGATTTTGCTTTAATGCTGGGCCGCATAGAATTTGGTCACATTGCAGCAAATGTTTCAGACAGATTTTGCAAACATGCATGCTTAGGATTGTGTGCACATCATTGTGCGATGGGGCATGCTCCCTTTGTTATCACAGATTTTTACAAAGTTTCCTTTTAGGAGGCCAATATTTTTATATGAAGATGGGTGTTGTGGGGATGGAGATGGCTCAGCAGTTAAGAGCACTGGTTGCTCTTCCAGAGGACCTGGGTTCGATTCCCAGCACCCACATGTCAGCTCACAATTGTCTGTAACTTCAGATCAAGATATTCTTGTATACACATATGCGGACAAAACACCTAGCATACAAACAATAATAAAATAGGAATGTAGAAAGAAAATTAAAATCAGAGATGGGCGAGAGTCTTGGGATTTCTGTATTTGAAAGAGTATGTATTTCCACTACATTTCCTTTCCCCATCAACTTTCAAAGCGTATATATTATCTTAATGCTTCCTTGTAAAAGAAAGAGTAAGCTTGGTTCTTTCTCCTCCTACCTCCCACTTATTCCTTTTTAAACAGAACTAATCTACCCCAAATCTGTCTGCTTCACATAGCTCTAAAATCCTTGGGCAAATTGATTTATCTTATACTGTGGGAAATTTCAGATGCATTGTTAATGTTTGCTCAGAAAAAAAAATAAAGATAGTTTTAGAAGATATCGATAAAGCAAGGAATGAGGGGAAGCAGGGGAAATCACTCCTGCCCTGGGAGACTGGGGAGGAAAGCCTCAGGGCCCCTTGGCAAAGCCTCCTTTCTCGCTGATGCTTTGCCGAGGTCAGGGAGTTCCTGCACTGCCAAAGAAAAGTTAATTTCCTGTTCTCTTTCTCCAGGAGCATTTTGTGCACTTTGGCTAAATTATTGCTCATTTTTCCACTAGGGGCGAGCCAGGCTTGCCGCTGAAGCTCTAGGAATGGCATTAAACTCCGTTCTGGCTGTTAAAGACACAGAGAAACATCAGGAGGAAATGCAGTAGTGGTAACACAAATTTGGATTTCTACGAGCCTTTCGAAGCCTAACTTTGTAACTCGACTTCTGTGGAGCACATTATAAGGCAACTTTTGAAGGAAAGCAGAAGTGTTTCTATACATACATTTATGGTTCATTTTATATATTATTTTCCCAAGAGGGGCCAAGCACAATGAGAATATGTACAGGACATTGTCCACTGGGATACAAAGATGTGATTTCCCTGCCTTCTATAATCTCAGTTTTTTGAAGCTCTCTCAGCTGGTGCTTAATTTGATCCCATAATAACACTAAGACAGTCATTGCCATCTCTAGGCCAAACTAGGCAATTCACACTCTGTGTGTGTCGTGTGTGTGTGTGTGTCGTGTGTGTGTGGGGGGGGGGGGTGTGTGAGACAGACAGAGAGAGAGAGAGAGAGAGAGAGAGAGAGAGAGAGAGAGAGAGAGAGAGAGAGAGAGAGAGATCACTCAACCCCAGGACTGAGCTCCTGATATCAATCCCGGGGTACTGTCCTTCTGCCTGGAGAGGATCGTGAGGGTCACAGCAAGCCCGGTTTTAGACACAGGCTATTCTTCTGTTTCCCAAGAGTGTCCACCACCATCTAAACAACACACCTGCTTTTCTATGCTTACAAAACAGAAGCACCAATGCCCAGAAGCATCACTGCTATGGAAGTAAATTTTTTTTTTCTTACTATAGATTATTCACTGCCCTCAGGATTTTCCTATGACCTGACTCACCGCATCCTGAATTGACCAAATGACCACCGTTTTCTCTGAGGCATAATAGCAGATTCCGGTTTCAGTTTGTCAACAACAGCTGTGAGCTGGGTTCCATGGGTTATAAGGTTTGTCCAGAAAAATCAAGTGTCAAGGTTGGTGAAGAAGCTACATCCGTGACTCCTCCCATGCTTCGATAAAGAAAGATAGGCTTGTATTTCCCCACCAAACCTATGCTCTTGGGTAAGATAGGGATACGTTTTCACAATAAGGAAAGCATTAAACTGCATATAGCTGTCACAGGGGAAAGTGACAAAGGCTGTTACCAGAGGGCAAGTGGCTTTAAATGTTTTCCTGCACAAAATATAAGGAAGGAAGGAAGGAAGGAAGGAAGGAAGGAAGGAAGGAAGGAAGGAAGGAAGGCTGAGAATAAAAATATGGGTTATATGTGAGTATCAAAATAAAGTATTCTAACACATAAAGTGTGCTTTGTGCAGGCCCAGTTCAAAGTATATTCTTTTATTTTTAATTTATTTTTTTTAAAGAAAACGAACTATCTCTTTTCATTTTACATACCAATCCTAGTTCCCATTCTCCTCCTTCCATTCCCTCCACCTTTCCTCATGCCCCTTATCCCCACATCCACTCCTCAGAGAGGATAAGGCACATTGCTTTGGGGAAAGTCCAAGGCCCTCCCTACTATATCTAGGCTGAGCAAAGAATGGGTTTCCAAAGTACAAGCAGTAGGGAAAAAAACCTACTGCCCTTGCCAGTGGCCCCTCAGTCTGCCCCAGCCATACAACTGCCACCCACATTCAGAGGGTCAAATATGGTCCTATGCTGGCTTCTTCCCTGTATGGCTGGAGTTGGTGAGTTCTCATTAGCTCAGGTAGACTGTTTCAGTGGGTGTCCCCATTATGGTCTTGTCCTCTTTGCTCATATTCTCACTCCTCCCACTCTTCAGCTGGACTTTGGGAGCTCAGCCCAGTGCTCCACTGTGGGTCTCTATCTCTGTTTTCATCAGTTGCTGGATGAAGGTTCTATGGTGACATTTAAGATAGTCATCAATCTGATGACAGGGCAAGGCCAGTTTGGGAACCCTCTCCTCTACTGCTTAGGGTCTTATCTGGGGTCATCCTTGTGGATTCCTGGGAATTTCTCTAGTGTCTGGTTTCTTGCTAGCCCCACAATGGCTCTCCCAATCTCTTTCCTTACTCTCAATTCTGTCCTTCCTCCATCCCGACTATCCAGTTCCCTCAAGGTTTCTTCTCCCTCCGCTTTTCCCCTCCTCTACTCTTTCTGCTGTCCCTTCTCCCCCATCCCCATGCTCCCAATTTTGTCAGTCGATCTTCTCTACACAGCTCTGGATCTGCAGATTCTGGCCACGATTTCTGTGTTCAAGCCTGTGAGTTGATTCACGCCTTATATGTTGTCCTATTTTGTTTCTGTTACTGTGATAAACACCGTGACCAAAACCAAGTTGGAGACATAATAGTTGATTTGCCTGACAGGCTACAGATAACCATTCAGGGAAGTCAAGGCAGGAACTGAGGCACAGACCATAGAAGAACTCTGCACACTGGTTTGCTTCCCATGGCTTGCTCAGCCTGCTTTCTCATCCTACCCAGCACAACCTGCTCAGGGGTGACACTGCCGCCAGTGGGCTGAGCTTGCCCACAGCAAGCAATAATAAAGAAAATACCCCACCGACATGCACACGAGTCAGTCTGATGGAAGCAATTCCTCAGTTGAGGGTCCCTCTTGTCAGATATCTCTAGTGGGTGTCACACTGGAAAAAAAAACACTGATTGACACATGTGTAAGTTTAGAGAGTTTCACTTATGAGGAGCAGACTGGGGGGCTTCTAAAGTGGTAGAATTTCCTATGGCTCTATAGCCAACAAATGATGTAGTGTATTTCAGAGCAGATCTGTGATCTCCCTGTTGGTGATATTTACCATGTTGGGCATTGGGGGCTTTGTTGGAGACCCATGTGCCCATCCCTACTGGGACCATGCACATCTGGAGAACTTCTCCCTTCCCACACTCTTCAGGTGAACTGCATGCTAAGAAAACTGGTGGGGAAGAGTAATAGAAAGGTGACTATATCTCAGGGCCAAGATTAGGCCCACGAGGCATCACCAAATTCATTAGTCCTGACTCATAATTAGTAAGTTCATCTAGTGTTTGTATCATCGACACCACAAGATTTCGTGGACTTCATTGAAAGGTATGTGATGGAGGAAGGTCATTGGTTAAAAAAATAAAGAAACTGCTTGGCTGGCCCTCATAGGTTAAAACATAGGTGGGAGGAGTAAACAGAACAGAATGCTGGGAGGAAGAGGAAGTGAGCTCAGAGAGATGCCATGCTCCCCTCTCCTGGGTAGACGTGATAGCTCTGCTCTCTGAGGCACACGCGATGAAGCTCCGACCCAGGATGGACATAGGCTAGAATCTTCCCGGTAAGACCGGTGCTCACAGATTATTAGAGATGGGTTGATCGGGATATCAGAATTAGCCAGTAAGGGCTAGAGCTAAAGGGCCAAGCAGTGTTTAAATGAATACAATTTGTGTGTTGTTATTTCGGGGCATAAGCTAGCCAGGCGACCAGGGTGCTAGGGACGCAGCCCCACTGCTCTTATTACTACAGGTATGTTTTTCATTATTGGTACCCTTATACATATGTAACAGACTCACAAAACAATTTATCATTATAGTCTCTTAAACCTCAATAAGTCAAAATTATGTTTTACATTTTCAACAAGTATCTGAAAGTATAAAGTACACAGGGTGAAAATTACCTGGCCAGGTTCCAACGACGGCACTGTATATATCAGAAAACAAAAATCTTATATTAAAATATGAGCTTATCCTTTCACCAAGGCTGCCTGACTAGAAAAAAAGAATCCAGAGGAAGCCAACAGGAAAAGTGAAACCAAAACATTCCTCACCCCCCAGAGACCACAGACACAAAGATGAGAGCAGAAGGCACTATTTTCCTCTCAGCATAGCCCCTGGTTGCCACATCAGAGGGCTTCTCTCCCGGTTTCTAATTCCATTTGTACAAGAAACAACACTGCTTAGAGCAGAACTGGGGCCACCGGTTCTGGCACACTCCTGAAAGGACAGGAGAGAACCCCACAAATAAAATGATGACATTTTGGAAATTTTGCACAATTTGTTTAAACATGAACTTCATCAAGACTTCATTAAAGTCTGTCTAAGGTATCCGGGTTTGGATTTGTTTGAAATCCTATTAGCATGAGCAATGCTTTTACCATATGCATATTTCATTATAAAATTGAAAATGGCACTAAATCAGTTAGTTCAGAGCAATCCGCAGGCATTGCATGCTCATCAGGCAACCCAGCTCACCCCTGTGGTGGCTACACACCTCTCAGGGTGCTGACATCGCTGAAGGCCAGCTATGGACAGGACCATTTAAAGGTCATTCATTCAAATCCAGCTAAACTATGGAAAAGTATGTTAAAGTTCCATTTTTAGGATAAGAAGTCTGCTCAGGGTAGAAATTCGCTGACAGAGAGGTGACATAGGGGACCAGAAAGGTGGGGAAAGTGAGCTAGGGAAGCTTACTAACTAACCTAAGACTCTGTGTACTAACTAACCCAAGACTCCATGTGGCTTTGGTTATGCACACCCCACTCTCTTGTAATAATGCACGTGGCCAGCTGACCCTTTGACCTGTACAGACTGTGTGCGCATACCCCTCTCCAAACAAGAGCCCCCTATTCCAGACTACAGTGCACCCCTGTCTGAACAATAGTACATGGTTTTCAGCCCTTGAGGACTACCAAGCCTAGAAGGTTTCAAATATATTCTCAATAGGTCTTGTATGAACAATGGAAAGGCCAATCTAGCCTGAAATGGTTCTGAGAGAATAGTATGACAAACTGTATCTTCCAAGTGAAATTTTCAAGCAAATCCCTATTTATAATCATAGGCTTATGAATAAAGTATGTGAGCCTATGATTAAAATCAAATGCATTATAGAAAGGGATGATTGCAACAGGAAAAAAAAGGATGTATCACTTAATATATCAATTAAGTTAAAAAAAAAACACCCAAATTGTGACCCTTAGTAACCTTCCCCTCCTTCCTTTAAACCCCATAAAAAGAGACCCCGGACTATGATATGAGGCCCTAGAGCAGAGGTTCTAAGTCTGTGGGTTGCAACCCCTTGGAGGCTGAATGTCCATTTCACAGGGGTCCCTCAACATCATCTGCATATGAGACATTTGCATTACAATTCATAACAGTAGCAATATTACATGTTTAAAGGAACAATAACAATAATTTTATGGTCGGGGTCATATGAGGAACTGTATTAAAGGGTTGCAGCAGTAGGAAAGTTGAGAACTGTTACCCAAGAGTGTCGTGCTCCTGTGGCCAGCTGTCAACCTTGACAGTCTATCTCTCTCTACTCTGTACTATCACTCGTTTCTAAATAAAGCTATCTTCGCAATTTTGGCAAGTCTGTGTGACCCCTCATTTTTAGTCCTTTGGGTAAAAGACAAGCATCTGGAGGCACTTAGCCTGGATCCCAGCCTCCTACAACAGTAGTATCCCTTCAGAAGGATATGTGGGAGACGCATGAGATTGTTCATACACTAAGAGTCCCAATGAGGCCAAAAAAAAAAAAAAAGGTGAAGGTAGAAAAAGGTCATGATGAGTTACAGATCAAATTCTGCATAGCAAATTGCTTGGAAGAAGAAATGGCATGGAGGCATACAGGGGATACTGGTGCAGGAAAGGGAAACCCAGGACTCCTTGGAGGGCAAAAAGAGTTCTTAACGTTTCCTTCTATTGCCTTAGTTCTGGACCCCACCCACCCTCAGAATCCTCACCCACTCCTTTGCTCACACAATGCTCACTGCAGGTCAGGTGCTGTCTTAGTGCTGGAGATGTAGAGATGAACAGTTAAGTAGTCTTTGAACTACTTAATTAACAAGTAGTTTGTGCTTCTTGGAGAGAAAGACAATAAACTAACAAATGGGCCAAACAAATTGGGGTCTTAGCTACATCTGCCCCTTACTCAACTCAATTCTCCAAGTCCTCAACTACAACATGGTGTTAATTGTGGCATCTGGTGCTTTCAATTTTATCAGGTAGCATTTGGAGCTTTACCTACAGATAAGCAGATCCGTCTTTGAGTGACAGGTTGGCCTCTACAAGGTTTGGCTGATTCTAAAATTTCATTTCACTGAAGAAAGACAGTAGCATGGAGGGGGGGAGTATTGATATTCACTGCCAACAATGGGTGCAGTCAAGAAATGGTCCCCAAGCAAACAAGAAACAAATGGTACTAAAGTGACGCCAGAACTTTTGGATCCTGAAATCAAAGCATTCCTGGAGCCATATTGTCCCTGAACCCCAGGAATCCTTGCACTATTATGGTGGTGCTCTTGAGTGTGAGGCTTCGGGGACATCTACACCTCCATCTTTCCACGGCACTGTTCTTCTAAGGACTTTGTTCACATCACATTAGGGGCCCACGTGACTCCAGTGTGCCCTCATCTTAGCTAATCAATCTACTTTTAAATAAAGTCACACTCTGAGGCACAGGGGTTAGGACGTCAATGTGTCTTGGAGAGGAAGGCATATAATTAAACTCCATAACACCAATGAATGAGTGTAGGATATGAAGTAGAATGGAGACAGAAAGAAAACAGTTCTCAGTTCAGTCCTGTCTTGTCCATCATTTGATGCCTCGTTCGTGAACCTCATTCTCTTCCCTTATAGAAAAAAAAAGAGATTGAATCTAATAATACCTAACTTATTTGAATTATAACATTCTAATATCTATGAATAATTATAATGAAAAATAACTTTTATTTGCCATGTTTTAAAAGCATCTACTTATGATAAGAGCTAACATGATGAAGGAGATAAAACTTTCTGGGCTTAAGAAAGCTTTCAGAAAGATCATGAAGATTTATTTCTGGAAAACTTACAACTTGTGAGAGACTTTAGAAAGAAGGAAGATTGGAAAATAAAGTTATAGGCTGAGTTCTGAAGTTTGACAGAGAGTTCTGACAATACTAGAAAGGCATACTGGACCACGCCAGGACAAAGTATAGTCTAGAGTTTTTGTAATTATGATTCAGTATCAAGATTGCAAAGGTAAATCTAAGATTTTAGAGTCCTATTAACTTGAATCTGGATTTTCTTGGAGGTGAAGTAGGGAAAATTTTGCTGTGGAATATTAGTTTAAGATGTGTTACATTCCTTTCTTCTGTGGAATATTTGATGATATAAAGATGTGTTGAATTCTTTTATGTTGCATTTGTTTAACTCTGTAAAGTTGTGTTACTTTGCCTGCCCAAAACACCTGATTGGTCTAATAAAAACTGAACAGCCAGTAGCTAGGCAGGAGAGGAAATGGGTGGGGCTGGCAGACAGAGAGAATAAATAAGAGGAGAAATCTAGGGATGAGGGAGGAACAAGAAACGGAGGACAGGAGGATGCCAGGGGCCAGTGGTTCACCCAAAGAAAGAAATATATATCTGAAATGTAAAAAACCTATAGGCAAAATGAAGAGAAACGGGATAATTTAAGTTAGAAAAACTGGCTAGAAACAAGTCAAGCCAACATTCATAAGTAATAATAAGTCTCCATCTGTGAAATGGATGCTGGGCCCCCCAAAAGTAAAACGAACTGTTTACAAAATATCACTTTATACCAGCCTGTAGTTGGTATAAAAAGCGTCTGTTAGGTCACATTTACTAAAGTACTCAATATAAAGGGGTAACTATCCCTCATGGTCTCTGTGAAAAAAATAAAGGTGGTGTGTAAACTACACAGAGGAAATCTAAGTGTGGGTAGATGCTAAGGGGCAGGTAACTGCCTGGGAATCAATAGGCAAGCAGGGCTTTGCTAAATGGCACAAAAATATATATTGTATATGCTTAAGTATTTAAAAGGATACATTTTATAGCAAATTTTAATTTTTAAGCTAATATTTTTTTTGTTCATTTGTTTGTTTATTGAGACAAGGTTCCTCTGTGGTTTTGAAGCCTGTCCTAGCTACAAACTAACTGTTGTAGACCAGGCTGGCCTCAGATCACAGAGACGCACCTGCCTCTGCTTCCCAAGTGCTGGGATTAAAGTCATACACCATCACTGCCTGGTTAATATTAATTATTTTTAAAGGGATTAAATCAAAGAGAAAGAAAACAGCATAGGATGCCATTAACATTCAAATACGGAATCAGTCATGATGATGAGTGACCAGCCTCAAATCTGGTCAGGAGCCAAGACAATAAGTTTAGAGAGTGGCAAGAGGGAACAAAGATATTTTCATGGTTCAAACCATATATTAATATAACCAGAAGAATGTAGGAGGATGTCAGATCTTATTCATTAACTAGGAATGTCAAAGGATTGTTAATTTCTGCATATTTAAGTATTCACAACATTTTTACCTTTCTAGAAGACATATCAGGGAATGGGAGATGCAGTTGATGAGGGACACATTTTCACCAAGGGAAAGAATAAAACAAGACAGAAGCCCAAAGAAGAAAATTGGAGACATCTGCTTTCATAATCAGAAGTGGAAGGGACAGAAGCGAACCTTGGAAGGAGCCCCCGAGTTATTCAGAGGTCATAGAGGACACCCACTGTGCTACTCTTTTAAATAGCAGGATATTAAGATGTTTGTTTAGTGATGAGAGAAACTTCTAGAAGAAGGATGAAGGTTGACCGTGGATCATTATTGCTTGTCAGGGGTAACCAGGAAAGAGTTTTCAGTAGAGAGGACCAATTTCAAAGGCGAGGAATGGGTGGAGGTGACCTGCGAGCCGACAAAAAAGAAGCAGTTACAGTATCTGTGACAAGAACTAGATGAAGAGGAAGAACATTGGGGAGATTGTCTCCTCTGGGCTCTGATGCCAAGAAGCCTGGTGCCATGTTATCACTGCTAAGCATGCTTATTGGCCCAACGGAAAAGCCTGAAATTGTTTGTAAGTAAGAGAGTAACTATGGAGCTGATCCTGGAGGAGACTGAAGCAAAAGTACTTACGAGTGCACAAGGAAGAGAGGATGTGGCAAAAAGAGGGGTCTCTTTAACCAGCTCCCACTGGGCTCCCTTCAGTTCTATTCTGCTACAGTTCATTTTGTAGCCTGTTTTCTCATAAATCTTTGCATTCTGTAGGGATTGTCCTATACCTTCAGAATTCAGAGAGCTTAGTATATTCACATCAGCAACATCTAGACCTTATTAGATTTTCTACACACATGCACACACATGCTGAAATATGCACACATACGCATGCATAGACCATAACAGTTTATTAAGCTACTTGGTTTCTTTCATATGCATATGTAGGTTTTTACATTTGCTGCACCTTTTTTAATCTCCAGTTTCTTCTCTGCCTCAGCTCATTACTTTCAAAGAAATAATCTAAGAATTTATCAGTTTTCTGGCATTGTACTAGTCTGTCTCATAATGGCTTCTATTCCTGTGTCGCCAGTACCCCATGGCTTACCTAGCGTCAATAAATATTTATACATTGAATGAAAATGAATGGATAAATGATTAAAAGGGACCAAGGAGAGAAAGAAAAAGAGAAAATGAAGTTTATTGTCTTTCAATTGAAGAGGAAGGTTCTCCATGAGACAATTACAAACATTTTTTTTTTATTAAAGACAGCAAAGTCATTTTCCAAGAGGCAGAGCCATGGAGATATTTTCAGTGGATTGTTAGGAAGTGAAATTATTACCGCCATTATTACAGCTGTCACTAGGTTTCTGTGCTTCATCTGTCTGTTGGTAGGTGTTTCTCATGCCATTACTATAACTATACGACTGAGGACAGTTTTCACTGTACTGCCCCCTGTCTCTCTCACACACATTTACACACACACACACACACACACACACACACACACACACACATACATACCATTCTTAATGCTACTGACTTTAACTCTTGCTCACACTACATATTTTTAAAAAGGGGCCATTTCAGACAGTTTGTACTGGCAAAATGGTACATCTATCAGAGGCTTTGGCTACCTCTAATGGCTGCCCTGAGAATCCAGAAACACTGGATGGACACAATCCATCCAGTGAAAGACAGAAGAGGCAATCAGGGTCTCCTCTGGCCTCTGCTGCCCAGGATTCAGTAGCTGAAGACAGCTTCTCTGGATGTAACTCCAAAAAGCGCGCACACTGTATTTTCAACCCTTCCTTCTTTCTCTTTTATTTTGTCTCTGCTCTGGTGTCCCTGAGATTGTGTTTTCCAATCAATTGCCAGCACCTAAAAGTTGGTCTAGCTTCCTGATGCTACAAAAACATAGACTAAACAAGTCATTTTAAAGACATTTTCAAATGTTAAGCATGTTGCTTATTTTTACAAATACAAGCACAATGGATGAGAATACATTTAGTGAGGACATTTGTTTATTGACATTGGGCTATGTTGGCTCCTGAGGTAGTAAAAGTTGCAGAGAGCGGTCCTGGAAACTGAAGGGAGAGTGAGGACGACTTGGAGGCAAACAGCCCAGTCACAGTCCAAGGAATAGTAGTTCTCATTGTGTAGCCTCAACGGGAGATAATCAGAAACACATGGCTCTCCCGAGTCTAAACACAGTCCTCAAATAGCCATGCTTCCAATAGAGGAGCATGGACGGAGGAGATCTCACCCATTGTGTCTGTTGATAATTTAATGTGTTTTCTGTGTTATGCAATGTTGACTTCAGCTTCCATGAAAATGGGTAAGTCTACAGAGCAACCTATCTCAGTGAAGACAACATAACTAGGTTTATATATTAAGTTGGAATGGTTTTAAGACATGGCAGATTATTAAATAAGATTGAAACAACCAATGTTGAGAGAAAAAATCTGGAAGAAATGACAATATTGCATCTGCTTAACAAGGCACATTGGAATGTACAAGTGGAAAAAGGAATTAAAATTTGGCCCAAAAGAGGGGCAAGTGCTTCCTTATGGAAAACTGGCAGATCGAATACTGTGATCTCACTGGCACTGGGAACAGCTTTCATGTTGAATTGGTTCCCAATGGGGAAGGTGTGGAAGGCAATGGTATGGTCTTCAAATATCTCCAGCTGTAGAATCCCTTTTACCAGGTAGACAAAGTACAGAGAGCTCTTCTAAGAAGGGATTGCAGCCAAAAGACCAGGAAATACTTGCTGCTTATTCATTGATGAACAACTGTGATTAGAGAAATATTCTGCTTTTCTATGTTTTCCCACAAAGTTGTTATTTATTTGTTTGTTTTAACATCCTCCTTTGAAGACTTAATTATAGTTTTTTTTCATTTTAGGTTTATTTATTCAGACTCAATTGATATACACAGAATGAGCAGTTAAACATTGAAGCGAAGAGGTTGTTAATCACTTTTAGGGGTCTTGGTGTGTTTTTAGTTCTGAATATTTGATCAAAACAAATTATTTGCTCATAGAGATCTGTATAGATATATACATGCAAGAGTCTGCACTAAATTTCTGATGTTTAGATATCTTTTATATATCCAAACACATTTTTATAGTTAAATTCAGTGGTTTTAAGCATCTTTTATAAGCATTTAAAGATGGGTGGATTCAACCATAGTAAAAATAAGAGATTCAGCTAAGTTGAACATTTTAACCTATCAGTAAAAGTAATGATAAATGTCAGAATGTATAGATGAAAAGAAAAATCTACTTCTGTAAGATATCATTTCTAAGAACTACTTCTAGGTCTTCAGGAACACCCACCTCTACAGTGCCTTGCTGTTCACTTCATTAGTGACTTTAATGAATCATTATTTTTGACAGGATCTCTGTAGGATTCTTAATGAATTTCTCTCTCCACCTTAGATCTCTGAATGGATATTTAGCCACTGCATCTGGTTATTACTTGACTTCTTCTGGAAGATACACTACAAACAAGATTTGTTCACCTCTGGTGCTGACTAAGGCTTCCAGGCCACCTTCTTTCTACCTTCTTTGCTATCAGCGGGTTGCACTCATTAAAGTCAAAGGTACAGAGCAAATGTTTGGCCACACATTTTCACATTCACTGAACTATGATTCTCAGTTTAGAATCTTGCTTATGTTTTAAATATTTAAGGCTGTGAATCATTCGGGAGCCAAAACCATCATGTGCTTGGCATTCTTCTGGTTGAAGAAAATTCTAGAGTGTATGTTTTTTTTACACCAGCAGCCAATAAATTTCAGATGTTTTCCAAGGAGCAGGAGTTCTAAAGCTGAAACGGAATTTTCTGTGACCGTCTACAAATAACAGTGAACATATGCTTAAGATACAAACAAAGCCAGAATTGAGAAATAACCAGCAGGGAAGTAAAGGAGGCTACAAGCTAATTAATGAATCATTTCCACTTAAATTTCCTAGAAAATATTTAAGTGTTTAAATGTTCCCCTCTCCCATTTTTAAAGAACATCACAATTACAGACTACCAAAAAGTTGCTTTTAAAATTCAGGTACATTTGTCATAAATCTCAAGTATTCAAGAAAATAATAAAAAAGCATGGAAAAAAGTTACATAAACAAAGCAAAGATACATTCTCCAGTTATTTCAGAACACCCGAAGGTTGAGTCACACCTTAACTTGAGTCTTCCTTTAAAGATGACGCTGCTATGCCAGAAGTGAACGCAATATTCACGTTTTTGCTAACAAATGAATACACCCATGTGATAGTCTTCAAGGGCTCAGCATCTTAATCTACTTTGATTTGGCGTGCATCCCTCAAGTGATGGCTTCAGGAATGGTTATGCCAGTGTTGAGTTTGCTTTTACTTATGACTTATACTGTGGTAGGAACCACGCAGATGGATTTCTGTGGGAAGCGGCAGGGCGTTCTGTTAGCCATGTGGCTCACTTGGGCATCCTTCAATGAGAGTTGACTCCATTTCAAGTTGAGTAACCTTACCTACTATCTACCTACCTAGCTATCTACCCTGGGTTATGAGTCTGAAATGAAACAAACAAAAGAGATTATAAAACAACATTGTTGTGGGCCTGGAGGTGGCAGTACGGACAATAACTATGTTGCCACCCAAGATGAAATTCTGCTGCAACCAGGCTCAGAAACTCTGGCTAAGTCTACTTAGAGAAAGGGTACCTCTTACGGATCCCAAAGATATCTTGCTGTATACTATTTCAAGTGTCACTGAATTGAATGGTTTTTCCATCACAACTTTTTAAATAACCAGTTTTTCACCCTTTTTCTTTTTCTTATTATACTTGACAGCGAAAAGTCTGTATTTGCAGCTAGGCATGAACAGAGTGCAATATTAAAACAGAAGTTCTGGCCGGGCGATGGTGGCGCACGCCTTTAATCCCAGCGCTCGGGAGGCAGAGGCAGGTGGATCTCTGTGAGTTCGAGACCAGCCTGGTCTACAGAGCTAGTTCCAGCACAGGCTCCAAAGCCACAGAGAAACCCTGTCTAGAAAAAGCAAAATAAATAAATAAATAAATAAATAAATAAATAAATAAATAAATAAAACAGAAGTTCTATGTGTTTTCTGGATTTGTATTGTTTCCTATACTTTATAAATAAAAATGGTGAGACTAACCTGCCCATTGTGAATACAGAATGATCTCTTTTTTTCCAACTTTGTTTTCTAGACAGTGTCTTATATAGCTTAGGCAAACAATGTATCTAGCCTAGGCTGGCCTTGAACCCCTGGTCCCCGGCCTCTGTCTTTCTTATGCTGGAATTATAAGCATGAACCACCACAACAAGCATAAATTCACACTTGGAAAAGAGAAGTCTCACCATTAAACACTGCCCAGAACTCTTTATATAGAGCAACCTGGGTTAGTGCCTGCTTCCTGCCTCTACCTCCTGAGTGCTTAGTTGTTAGGTACGGACACTATACTGAACTGGTGTTTCCCTAATTTTATGAACAATTAAACTACATGACAATTATTCTTCTGAAAACTATAGTACTATTCTTTAGAAATGAGTACATTGGTTTAGAAACATAGTCACCAAATTCAGAACTAACTTGGCAGATCATCAGATGGAATTCTGAGAGTCTTAGTCCTCTAGCTCTCTGCTCTAAGGGAAGACACCCCAGGGTGACTTTGGTTTCTTATGTATAAATCCTCAGATTTCTTAGATCTCTGTTAGAAAGCATTTCATTTCACTGAAATGAAGATCATGTCTAAAAGATAAAGGGCAGAACTCTTTTAAGTAGGTTTCGGAAGTTTCTCAGTTTTTATGTAACAGTCAGCAGGTCACTTTGGGCTGTTTATACTCTGGCTCCCTTTCGGACCTCATGAAAGTTAATTTTAGTTTTGCAAGAAAGGAGAGAGAGGCCGACTGCTCAGGCTAAACTCAGACTTACCTTCCTGATTTCCTGGGCATTCGCTGAGAGATGGAAGCACCGTTTGTCCTGTGGATAGTCTTGCTCGCATCTGCTAGCCTGGGTTTGTGAGGGTATGTGGGGACCAGACCCAGGAATCTCGGCTGCAAGCTTCTTAGCCCCTCGGAGTGTCAGGCTCTGGTAAAAGAGACAGATTGCCACCACCAAACCCACTAGGAAAGGTCGGGGGCAAAATCGCCGGCGACAAAGGAACCCCGGTCGACAGACCATGACCAGTCCACCTTCACTTGGCCCCTGGCCACGCTGTCAGCATGAAAAAAGTACACTTCTGTCTTCTTTTTGCACAACTCCACTCAAGTTCGCCCCAACTCCCCTTGAGAACATTCCGAAGGTTCATGCCAAAGACTCACACAGGTCCCAGCGGTCCGAGGTGTTTAGAGCCCTTTCGTGAAGGACAGTAAAAAGTGACTGACTTGCTAATTCTTTTTTTTTTTAAAGATGTCAAAATAATGAGAGTCATAAGAAATCATCCGAATGCATCCCGGGCTGGCAAGAGTTTCTTCCGGTAATATCTTATTTCCACAACAGACATAAACTTAGGAGTTCAGCTTGTCTCAGCTTTGGGGCAAAGAGAAAGCACAGGAAAGCGGAGTCTGAAAAGAGCCCCGAAGAAGCAGCAGAGGGAACGCGAAGTGCCTGTTGCACAGCTGGGCGCAGGCCAGGTTGCCCTAGCTGTTTCTCATTTTCCCTCCGGTTTGAAAGCCGTCCTGCTCTCAGCGGTTTCTGAACTGCTTCCCTTCGTTCAGTTTTCAATGGCCACTTCGCTGTCAGCATCCGCGGCCTTCAACACAAGAAGGGAAAAGAGCAGTTTGAGTGTGGAGGGGTTCCTGTCAGGGTTTTGCTTGCGTTTGGTCGCATTCTGTTTCCAAGTTCAAAGTTCTGTGTACTTACTCAGTTTTCATCCTTTTAGCCAGAAAGTTTTTTTCTTTCCCCCCATGATTGCTGATCAAAATCACTTGGAAGGAAACACCCAGGCGTAGGACTCCACCTCATTTCACTCACACGCATGGACACACACGCGCAGACACGCGGGGACACGCGCGCGCCAGCTGCCCACAGGGCCGAGAGCCGGGGGACCTGGGCCATCGCTGCCACCCAGGCCGAGCGGGGCGGAGCTAAGCCCAGGACTCCTCTGGCCTTGGGGGCAGTCCGAGCCGCGCTGTCAGCTCTGCAGCAGCAAACGGTAGGCTGCCGTGCTTGGGGGAAACAGCGGTTAGGGTCGCCTCTGAAACGTGGCTGCCTCACCAAACCCACGGAATTAGAAACATCCTTGATGCCCGATCGATCGTCTGTGCCTCTGCATTTGCCTAAGGCAGCCCTATAATAACAAAAGGCTCCTAGTCGAAGAGCTGCTCAAGGCCGAGTTAACGGGGGGAAGGTCATCACTCCGGGGGATTGTGGTCACGTTTAAGAGGACAAGAGAGTCGTTAGGACAGTCTGGACCACAGATCAGGAAACATTCGAGTAACTGAAAGTCCCCTCTCCACTCCAGCACCGAGTGCTACCGCAGATATTACTCCTCCTTTTTGAGGTCTTTCCAAGGCAAAAAGCGTGAGGTCTGGCTTTTCAAAGGAGCTGACTGTAACAGGTACTGAGTGTTCTAACTTCTGCCCAGGGGAAAGGGGTACGGAGCAGGCTTAATTTAAGTCCGTACCGACTCCCTCATGGGCATTGATGCCAGGGCCGGTTGGCAGCTCCCATCACTCTGGGCTCGGCAGGGCAGGCTGAGGGGACCATCAAGGAGAACTTCCAGGTCCTTGCTTTGCCAGCCCCGGGAAGGACTGGTTTAAGTTCACAGAGGACATTCTTCAAAGACTTTAAATCTAGATAGTTTCTACACTTTAGGTCTAACCGAACTTTTTCTAGCCAGGCGTTCTCCGGCGAGGCCACACTCCTAGAGTAAAGCCCATAGGACTCAGCCGTTTGTCACTAATATTTTGTGAGGAGGAGCGCCCCCTAGAGGCTCACGGCTACCACAGGTTCAGAAAAATGGACTTCTCTTGCTAACAAGAGACTTCATTTATGAGCCAGCTTGAGATAAATGAAACTGTGTCAAAAAAAAAAGTTAGTACCTCAAAACAAATTAATTACGTAAATTAATTAGCCATGCATAATTTCAAGTCTTTTTATAAAATGTTTTAATAATATTTGATATATAAATTCAAAGCTTTTGATACCATGGCAAATGAGGGAATAAGAGAGAATTAACCTGTTTTTCACATTTAGGCATCGAGAGAGCATTTCTGTTGCGTGCCATAGGTTTTTGGTGGATATAATATGATTTTAAGACTAGTAGAAATCACTAGACTTCCAAATCGGAATGGTTTCTATGCTAGCAGGCCCAAAATGTGGTAAAAAAGCTATTTACTGGGTAATATAAGCCACATAGCTGTTTATTAATATTAAGGTTTAAATTCTGAAAAAAAATTCAAGGTTTATGGAAGGATTTTTTAAAAGATCCTTAAGTTACTGACTCAGAATACCAAATAGTAAAATGGATATTAAGTAGAATAGTCTTTGAATGAATTGGGAGAAGGGAAAGCCAACAGAAAAGAAAACTTTTAGAGAATGTTGTCGATTTAGTTTGGCCAAAAGGAATCTTCAGTTCCGGTAAACTGAAGAATTCAATTCTGTATCTTGACTACAGAGTCCAGCGGAGAAGACAGCCAATAAAGTGATACTGGAAAAAGGAAGGGGTTAGTTAGTCAGAACAAGAATCTGGCAAAGAAAACATAGGATCCAATGGAATGAGACTCCAGGACCACAGCAGGCATTAGAGGAGACCCACTGTGGACAGAAATCATCATGTTCACTGTTTACCAGCTGTTCTGAAAGAGGAGCTTGGAATAGTGAAGTCCAGTCTATCATCTGTGAGACGACCTCTTTGGAAGTATCAATGACCAGGTAAGAAAGCACCTGAGCATTCGGAACAGCTGGCAGGTGCACAGCTGCTGGGTGTTGGCTCTCCGGGCTTAGTCCTCACAGGGCCTAGGATGTGGTGGGGTGTCAAATCAGTGAGCAGATCATTTAATAAATGAGCCACAGGGGACATACAAGAACCAGACACAAATTCTGGCACTAATGAATTGTTCTCTTCCCATCATCCTTTGGGACGAAGGTGGGAACAGATGTTGGCTTGAGAGGATGAACTTGTGGGCTTTATGCCTGAGATTAGACATATTTGAATTGAAATTTTTAAAGGCTCGATAAATATAGAAGCATGTTAATGCAGTACCGTGTAAGGTTTCTATACTTGCATATAGCATGCCATTTATAATGGCATATATCTAATGACTCGTTGTTTATCATTTCTTTAGGGTAAAACCTATAGAATTCCTCTTTGTAGCTTTTGTTAACATGTGCGTTATCTGTAGGCATCTTATTGCACAACAGCACGTTAGAAATTCCTGCTTCTAACTATAACTTAGTGGCCACATTCTACTCTGGTTTTACGTTCCACCCGAGTGGGATCACGCAATCATTACTTTTCACACTTGCTCTTTTCCACTCAGCGATCTCAAGTTCTGTCCATGTCGTCAGAAACAACAGGGCCTCATTCTGTCTTTGTATCTGAATGGTGTATCTATACCTCACTGTCTGCACTCACCAGCTAAAGAACACGGGAGCTGCTCCCGTCCTTGGCTGCTGTAAATAGTGGAGCAGACGAGAGTGTGGGTGCCCTTTAAATATGGTCTTGTATCTTTTGCTTCTCTGCACAGCAATGGCATCGAGTGACTATTTAGTAGCTCTGTTTTTAAATTTTTGATGAACCTGCAATCCTTTGCCCCTAGATATAGTAATTAACATTCTCACCAACACTCCAGCTCCTTATTCGTACTTGTAACTTGCCTTCTGTAATAGCCATTTTCATGGAGGTAAAGAAACACCTTGCTATGGTTTTGATTTCTATTTCCCTGTTATTAGAAAAGCTGATTATTCTCCCATATATTAGCAAGTGATTTGATACATTTTTTTGACAAATGTCTAAATGCAGCCAATTTTTTCAGTTGAGTTTGGTTTTTCTTCTTTCTGTTGCCTTTGAGTTCTTGGACTTCTTTATATAGTATATATATTTGAATGGAAGACTAAGCAGAGTTATGCTGGGGTCTGTAGGAGTCTGAACAGGAAAAATAAAGACACATATTGGCTCAACAATGGAAGCAGAAGAGCACATCTACAGTACCATTGTGAACTGGGGTTTCTGGCATTGTTTCAAATTGGATGCATTTGTGCATCAAATTCGTCAATTGCCTTTTCTACTAAAAATTAGTCTTAAAAGGTAGGCATTTAGCAGCACTGAGGGAACAGAATGGCAAACATATTCTAATTCCAAAGTTGTACAGAACAGAACAGTCTACCACAAAACAAAATCCTTCAGTGATCTTCCCAACACATAAAACAAGATCTTTCATTGCATATCTAGCTACTTCTGGGTTTGGGTATGGACTAGAGGTCCTTGACACTCAAATAATCATTGAAGGCTTTTTGCTTGTTTTATGGGGTTGCGGATCAAACCCAGAACCTTGTACATGCTAGATAAGCCCTTAACTACTGAGGTACCCTCGATACTTGGTTTTTTTGTTTTGTTTTCTTTTTCTTTTTTTTTTTTTTTGAAACAGGGTCTCACTGTGTAGCCTGTGCAGACCAGGAGTTGCTATGTAACCCAGGCTGGCCTCAAACTGTAATCCTCCCATTTCTGCTTCCCAAGTGCTGGGATAATGAAAAAATACATTTATGCTATTAATTTTTAAAACTGGAGATAAAAATACTGTAAGAAGCTTCCGGTATTGGATCAAGAACTTTAGGACTTTAGGAATATCTATTTCATCATAAACTAGAGGCATCATGATCAACAAATATCTTCAAATGTTGCTTGATGATCCAAAGTTTTGCTTCTTGTGACATATTTCAATGTGAACATCCTCTCTGGTGCAGTCTTCTGGGCCCTCGTGGCTTCTTCCAGGGCACAGCGTTTTTCTATAAGGTCCTTGCTCATGATAGTGTAAAACCTGGCTGCAAGTACTCATGTTGATGTTGCAAGTGAACTTTTGGGATTGCTGTCAGTAATGATATGTCCCTTTAAAGTCAGACTACCTTCTTGGCTTCTATAATCTCTCAGGAAATGCTCATTCTGGAATCTTTCCAGCAAACTCTAAGCATAAGTTAGTAGTTTTAAATCATGAGTCATACATTAAATCTGTTCAAAAGGCATCCTAGACTCTATGGAAGAGAGAAGACATGTGACAAGGTCTATAAATGACTAGGGTAAGGCAACAGACTGGTCCAAGAAGGATGACTAAACATTTTTAAAATCTCAGTGGCCTAATGCATTAAAGCTCACATCTCGCTCATAGAACTTTTTATCATTTCTGTTTCCGCTAAGACATTTGATGACTTCTTAGATACCCACCAGGCTAACACAAGAGGAACAAGAAAGAATTGGCTATCTCTTAGGAAGACAGTTTCAGGTTAGCAAATATCATTGTATTATCAGGGCCACTGAAATGTCCCCGCCCTGTGGGGAATGTGCTTATCAATAAGCCTAGGAGAAAGGAAGAGAGCTGACACACACGGCTGAAGTGAGGATAAACCACGCGTCACGTGTCCTGGAGAAACAAAAGAGGGAATTCCTATCTTTCAGGAAGTGGTAAGAAAAGCTTCAGAATGGGCTTTTTCTCAACTGGCCCCGAAGAGTCTCAATAATTTCCACTGCTGTCAAAGGCAAAACATGGACCTAACATTCTAATGGGGAGCTACTGAAAATAGAGCTGGGAAAGTATTAGCTACAGATGGAAGATGGCTTCAGTAATTTCCAGACTTAAACTTATTTGGTCTTCATAGGCAAATTTTAGGCATCCAAGAAGTTTCTTAATGGAGGATATGATGAAGGTGACGACGGAGCCATTGTTATCAACTTTAACTGTAAACACACAAAACCAAGCCTATTCTCTATTCCACGTGGAATAAAAACAACGGGGTCAAGGTCATGGATCCTTCTCTGCGGGGCAAATATACATACAGAATTGAATAGAAACTTTTCTGTGACGTATGCTCTGCCAACTCCTTTGTTCCTTAAGGGGCAGATGCCACACTCCGATAACCGTACACAAATACACCTCATTAGGTGTGCTAAGCAAAGCTCTGCATTGTAGACACTGCGATTCTGTTTCAGATTTAGCATCTTGCATCCTCTTACTAACGGAACAGCTTCTGTCCCTTGCTCATGGAAACTGGGAGAACTGTCCACAACTGGGCTCACATGTGCTTCTGGAAGTGCCGTGGCATGAGTCAAAGAAATCCTAAGGCATGGACCACGAAAACAATGCGTTCTTGGTTGTTTGCTCTCTGATGCTTGAAGCTGTCAACATTTGAACATGCTTACTTTCCTTTCTATTCCACTTGCTTCTCTCCCAATCACCATGAGGAGCCACTTCTCATCAGGATATGGATGGCAACGAGGAGAAACTCTAATAGGACAAAAATCTGAGGATCGCGTGAAAAAATAAAGAAGGCCCACACTGCAACACTGCCCGCTTGCCCAGTGTGCGCCCACTTTATACGTGAAAGTCAGGGCAGCTCGACTTCTTCACGGTTGCACTGTTTACACTGTGGTTTGTTTCTGTAGGCATACCTTGCAATCTGCACATTTCAATATGAACAATCTGTCCTGATAGACCGAAGCCTCTGAAGCAAAGGCTGCTGACTTTAGATCTCCCTCTAGAGCGGGGCTTGCAAACCGCACATCACCCCACGGATTCCTTCTGTGAACACTTGGTGCCTCCTTTTACAAATGAGTCAGCCGCTTAGTTCGGAAGTTTCGATGGGTCATTCACTTCCCACATCTGTCTCTTGATGCGCATTTTGAATCAACTCGCACTGGCAACAAATTTCTTTGCATCACTGTGTGCTGTATTTTATTTCATCCTGTGCTAACACAACTGTACAGTGTGTAAGTTGCTTCATGCCAAAAGCTATTTTACCTCTCTCTAGCCTTCTGTTGTATCAGAGTGTCTACCTGCAAGGGATTGCTTTCAAGATTTGCACTGTGGAAACCTACACATTACTGCTTAAAACACTTTGTATCATTATTCCCCTTGCTTTCCTAACGATTTCGCATCTTGGCGATATTTGTTTCAGGAAGGCAGTTTCTTCCCCAGCATTGGAATACTTTTGGCCCCGATGCCACAGGCTTTTAGTGCAGAAGCCCACAGTCGTTATTAATTCTGTCCTCTAATGAAGACAGCCCCAAATCAATCATTGGCAGAAAAAAAATGCCAAATAGTTCTGAGGCTGGGAAATTTCAAATTTCACTGGAGGAACAGTTTCCCAGTTCCCATCTGTGGCTGCCTAAGATTTGTCTGTTGCTTCTATTAGGATAGTGAGTATCTCAGCGGAGGCATGGCCAGCTTCTCTGTGATTTTAGCAACTTCCTGGGTATAATTACACAGATCCTTTCCTCCCCAATGTTAATTATAGATAGAGAGCTTCTTTGAAGCATCTTAAATGCCTTTCACATTTGCATCCTTTAAGCTATATATAAGCTGGGTATGGTGGTACATGCCTAGAATCCAAGCACTCAGGAGGCTGACTCAGGAAGATCACACAAATCCTAGGCCAGCTGGTGCTACAGAGTGAGTACCAGCCTGAACTGCAGAGGCCCTGCCTCAAAATACCAAAGCAAACAAACAACCCCCCCCCAATAAATACCATGTAGATATTATACACACTAATGTCTATCGATGGAACCGGATGGTCAGATAAACAGATAAGAGGGTAAGACTCAATGGGTACTCAGGATGGAAATCACTTAGTCAATTGTAGTAGGAGGCTGCTTGTTTGTTCCCGGCTGCCAGACCATGAAATAATCACTCAGAAACTATATTATTTAAATCGCTGCTTGGCTAATCACTTAAGCGTATTGCTAGCTAGCTCTTATATCTTTGGTTAACCACTCCAGCCAATGAATAATTTTTTTTTTAATTTCTTTAGGACAGGCATTTACACACTCATCAGAAGCCAGAATTTGTTCTTAACCATTCAATAACATAGAAAATATTAGTCTGTTTAGCTTTTGCTATAAAAATATCAAATGACATTCTCAACAGAAATCTCATTTGTCTTTTCTATGGATCTGAAATATGGATTCTTTAGAGACAAAATTTAAAATGCAGCAGAACAGCTATGACTTTGCTATTTCTTCCATCCTTTCCACTTTTACTTTCTTTCTCTTCCTCCCTCCCCAGCTTCCCTTTTCTTCAGTGTAATTCAGGCATCTGTTTCCATTTTCTGGAAATAAAGCTGTTTTGAGACTCCTACAGCATTAAACGTCACAAGTTGACATGTATGCATGGCGTGGCGAGGTGGAATGGCTTGTGGCTCACGAATGCTGCCCTACATTTAGAAAATCTGAGAAGATTAGGAGGTAGCATTCGTGGAGAGAAGGTGGCTCTCCGGTCATGTGACTCTGACAGAAAGATCTCTTCCATTTTGAATCCAAACCGTAAGATCAATACATATGTTTCATTGTTTTTCAACATAACACTGGACTTCCCTTGAAAACATCCGCAAATGACAAACACCAGGAAGAGCAAAGCGTTCTGCAAATTGGGGAATTGGTAACAAGGGTCTGTATAACCAGACCCTCAAGAGGAAAATAACCGACTTGTTCCAGAGCAACACAAATGTCAAGGACAGGGACATATATTTTGGTAAATTCTGATGTGACATACCGGGAAGGACCAACTAAAACCTACTACCAGCTACTAGCAGATGTCTCCCACCCACACTCAGGGTTGCACAGAAGCATCCTTGGCTGAACTATTCCACTGCATTTACCGAGTACGGCCATTTCCTGCCCTTTGACACCTACTGCAATTGTTCCTATTTTAATGTCCCAGTGTTGAGACTGCCTCTGCCAAGCAGATCTAACAATGCAAAATATTAAGTCATGACCACTTGGGTTTTTTTTTTTGTTTTTGTTTTTGCTTTTCTCGGCTACTCTACTGAGAGCTGTGCATGCTTTAAACAAGTACATCTTTTTTTTTTTTTTTTTTTTTTTTATCCTACTGCACGTACTGGCTTTGGGGGAGCCTAGGCAGTTTGGATGCTCACCTTATGAGACCTGGATAGAGGTGGGCGTTCCTTGGGCTTCCCACAGGTCAGGGAACCCTGATTGCTCTTCGAGCAGATGAGGGAGGGTGACTTGATCGGGGGAGGGGGAGGGAAATGGGAGGCGGTGGCGGGGAGGAGGCAGAAATCCTTAATAAATAAATAAATTAAAAAAAATAAACAAGTACATCTTAAAGCCAGCAGCTACACAACTTTCTAAGCAGAGTGTTTATCACTTCCTAACAATGGTGAGTAGACATGGGGAATGGCGGTGAGAACCCGTCAACGGCTTATGTGACCCTCATCCTTGCTCCCCACTCCAGCTCTACGTCCCCAGTGCAGGTTGCTGTGTGCCACAGAAAAATCTAAATGAATTACAATGTTCTTCTCTCATTTCCTTGTTAGGATTGAAGAAAGTAGGAAGGAACACTGGATTAGCCCCAAACGGAATTTTATGGCTCTGCCGATTACAGTGAGAAAATTATTAAAATTCTTTCAAATAACAATTCTAATCACGCTGAAGCTTGTAACTAAATAGTTACAAATAACTCAGAAAACATATGTGGCTTACAACTTTAAAACAAACAAGCAGAAAGGAGTATAGTTCTTCCTTATCAAACTTGAACTAAAACCAACACCCTAAAGCCAACTAATTCATTTTTAAATCAATATTTCTCTGACAGAATCAAATCTCAAACATTTTATTAGGTAAAAACCAAAACCCGATTCTACAACTTAGACTCTTTTGTAAATAAGGAAACCTGTAAATCTTGACTTGAAATTCTTATTGCTGTTCAAACATTATAACTGAGGCCAGATGGATCAGCAGGTAGAGACACTTGCCTGCAATCCTGGGGGCCTGAGTTCGAATCTCCAGAACCCACATAAAGTGGAAGGAGAGAATGTGTTGTGGGATATGACATTAACTAGGCAAGCATCTGTTACATTTGTTTATGCTGCGTTTGTTTAATGATGTGTTGCTTTGCCTACCTATGGTACCTGATTGGTCTAATAAAAAGCTGAACGGCCAATAGGCAATAGAGGGATAGGCAGGGCTGGCAGGCAGAGAGAATAAGTAGGAGGAGGAATCTAAGCTCACCAGGAAAGAAGAGAAAATAAGGGAAAAGAGCAGGAGATGCCCAGGGCCAGCCAGGGAGAAGCATAAATGAAGAACATACAGAATGAAAGGTAAAAAGCCCCGAGGCAAATTGTAGATGAAGAGAAACAGGTTAAATTGAGTTCTAGGAGCTAGTGGGACAAGCCTAAGAGAAGACTGAGTATCCATAATTAATAAGCCTCCATGCCATGATTTGGGGGCCGGCGGTCCTAAAAGGCCTGCTGCAAGAACCAACTCTGCAAAGTTGTTCTCTGAACCCTACGTGCGCACAAGCCATGTCCCCCTGCCACCCCGCCCCTTTAAAAAATAGGGTAAATAACTAGCTTAAATTTAACAGCTATCAATTTCCAAGCTCCAGGCTACTTTGGAGACATCCGTGCTTTTTAATTGTTACCAATGATTTTTAATCATTATTATGGTTAAGCAAGAATCGGTAAATATCCCCCCTTCTACTACAAACTATCCCTAGGTTAAGTAAAATGACCTGCTTAGATCTACTCTTTCTCAGCTCTGGATTCTGCTGGACATTGTACCTCTCTACTTCAGGTCTACGGAATGCAGATTACTGGTGCCCGAGAAGACATATGCTCTGTCTTTAGGATACAGTTCAGATGATTCATCCTTCCCGCTCCCTTTTTGCTGCAATAATCAATTCCCCTGCCTCCCAACGTTCCCGCAGTGCTTTTTATATTCATCATAGCCTTTGCCAAGATATTACAATTAGTTGTCAGCAAGCTGGCTTCCATCATTTCAACAACACACATTCCTTAATGTACATCATTCTAGGCACCTGAGTGCTTGACAGTTGAAAAGTTATACAGATAGCTCTCAGGTTTTTTCTTAAAGCCTGTTTGCTGAAAGATTGCTTTTAATGTAAACAAGAAAACGGCAGTATCCACATATCTAGGTAGCTTGTCTCTTACGATCCAAGTTTAACAAGCAACAATTTATATAAGGTTAAAGTTAATTAACTGAATGAACAAAACTATTTCTAAAGTCCAAGGGACTTACACATTATACAAACCTAACATCGTTAGAAACCTAAAATACATTGAGGGTGCTTTTAAGGAAGAAATGAGCCAAAAGTCTGGCTACCCTTTAAAGAGAATGAATGTAAGGTTATCAAACACTCAGCTTCATGTAGGCATTTAATTAAGCCATTTATTGCTTCAAATGTGTCACCATGAACATGTAAATATACACTACAGCAGTAAGGCCTCATTTTTTTTTCACCACCTATAAACTGTGAACTCACACTTGGGCCTTTTGTGCCACCCACTGTTACACAAGTTTTGTACAACAGAGATTCTGAATGTCCTTGGTGTAAGTGTTACAAAGAACATTAATCGCTGGCCGTGTTGCTTCAATGAGGTAGTTCCATGTTTGGCCATATATGTACGAAAGGACATACACATATACACAGCTATATAATTTAGTGACAGGTTCTACTCATTTCTAAATACTTAGTGTCAAATTTTAGTGTATTTCCTTATGTATAGTTGGTAAGAGAATCAATGCGTGGTCTCAAAGCTAGCTGGCATGTTTTCTCGGTGACTCAGGAGGCAGAAGTGAGAGGAGCTGGAGCCAATGAGCGCAGGCATGCCCCTGTCTTGTCAAGGGACTTTCTCTTAAGATCCAGAGATTTCCTCTAGCCAGTTGTCAGCGAGAGACTGAGTTTGGAAGAGTCACACTGGGTGCCTACAGGATGCAAGTACCTTTCATCCGAGCATCTCATGATAGCACAGGGCTGAGCTAACAGAACACAACTGTATACATGTCTTAAGGCTCATGAAATCCCCATGAAAACACGATCGTGAAACCACACCCTTGATGATACAAAATACTAAGGACCATATAAACCTGTCCTGGAGGCCAACAACAGTTACAAAGTTAGCCTGTGGCAGCTCAGCGTCACAGGATCTTAGAGCTGGACGAAGCTCCTAAAATCTACTAAAGCTCTACCCTTTAGGTAGCACTACACAGACTTAACACTGCCTTTTGATTAAGTTCTAAAAGATTCACAATGGGCTTCATTAAAACACAAAGCTTATGGACTTCATACATTTCAATAAAAAGGAAGATTGATATAATAACTGTCTGTCTGTGACAGTTCAGCAATTTTTCCACCCATCGTTGTGGACTTACGCGAACCCTCCACTATGCACAGCCGTCATCTCAATAGCACCTATGTCCGAGGACCTCGGGAGCACTCCGAGGACCGCCTACAACCAGCGTTACTTTGGTTTCACAGAGCCCAGGGTGATTAAGACTTGAATTAACTCCCACATCACCGTGTCACAGAATTAAACACAGAGCTGAAATTTTAAGGTCTCTTTAGTTATATTGGTCACACTGCTTCCAATCCAAACATCTATAGTCATTATTTTCACTTTATCTGCTGTAATTAGGTTTCTTTTCCATCCTTAGATTCAAAGCAAAGCCAGAGAAATATCTTAGAAAAATACATTTGACACTTCGAATTTACATTAAAAATGTCCTTCCCTTATTCCATTAACACAATTTCCAACCATTATTATAGAAATCATAGATTACATAGCTTCTGCATGCTAACCGCTAATCTTTTTTAGATTATGAAAATTAGAAATAAATTGCAATTAAGAAATTTTCATAATTAATTGTGTAAAGTATAAATACAAGTTATTTTTTTAAAAACTTTATTTTAACACCTAATACAATTCCAATTTAAGGATTACTCGCACAAAAAAATAAACACATTTGGTATAAAAATGTATCACTTTAACGCCCTTTCCCCCCGTGGGCCCCCGCCCCCCCCCCCCTCTTGAGCTGCACTCTATCTGGATGCAGAACATATCGACTAATGGCACGAATCAGGTTTCACCCACAGGACTTTCTGGTTATGTACCCAGGTACTCTAGAGGACACCAGCCCACTTTATCACATGAACCAATCCCTTCAGCCTGCTGAATGAGTTTCACAAAGAAACAAAGCTTATTATACAGGCATCTTAAAAACCATTATCTTAAATCCTTTTTAGAAGGACTGACTTTTTTTTTTGTTTTTTGTTTTTTCAACCATTTATATACAGTGTAACATAACAGCTCTGGAGTACAGTACATGCAGCAGAATATACCTGTTGAATACAAAATACTTTCTTAAAATCTTCATCGTTGGAATTCTTTGAAGTTTAAATTCTAGAATGCCCATTACTTTGAGAAAATGGTTGAGGAGTACAAATGTCTGCATATGTTGGCCACAGAAATAATCCAAGGCTAACTGGAATAATATTCATAGCACACCAGGAGTGCATAAATAATTTACTTACATTATTAAAATACAACTCATAAAATTCAAGTTCAAGATCTTATAGGATTGTCTATGTAAATCCTGTAAGTGGTTGCCTGGAAATGAGTTGCTTCTTCTTTCCCGTGTCTTTCTTTCTAGAGTCCCGTATAAAACGCCAAGCCGAAGCTCTTCCTCGCTCCAGGGAAGCGCCTCTATTTGTGCCGGCTGCCTCTTCTCTTCATGGCGGCCGTGCACTGTGGGCAGTACCACTTCCCCTTCGGGGCCTCTGTCAAGCCAACACACCCATAGTGGAACCACTCTATCGGACACTGGAAAGCAAAAATAAAAACCAAGTGTCGGTACTTCTAAAGAACAAACAGTAAAAATGCTCAGGAAACAGAGTACTTCGTTTAACTGAAATTAGATTTGTGCAGTCATACTTCTTGGATCCTGGCAGTGCCTTAGAGGTTACTGAGTCCAACTGATCTACCTCATGGACAATGAAATGAAAGCACAAAAATCTCTGGTAAAAAGGAGGCGCATGGTCTCTACGACCTGGGCACTACAGAGAGAACACTCACTCACTGTCATCAACTCGGGTGGCCAGGCAGAAACATCTTCCAAGGAAAAAGAAGATGAATCTTATAGGAAGAAGGAAAATACGCTAAGATGTAAAGATGCTCAGACATCAGGAAGTGGGATGAGCTGGCTGTAACTAAAGACCTCGAGAGGGGTGGCTGCGCTTCCTTCCTTTCTGCTGCTCTATTCAGAGATATGGAGAAAATCCTCTGTGAAACGTTCAGAAACTCTTCACTCCACCCACAAGAGCACAGGAGGAACCAGAGGGACCCCAGGGGACATGAACTCGCAGTCAGTATCTTCATGAGCTACTAGAAATGGAGGGGTAGCACTGCTTTGAACACCCCCATATCTCTCTCTCTCTCTCTTTCTCTCTCTCTTTCTTTCTCTCTCTCTCTCTCTCTCTTTCTCTCTCTCTCTCTCTCTCTCTCTCACACACACACACACACGACTACACAGGGAAGCTGGGGAGGCTTGTGCCCATCTAAAGTCACACTGTTGTTACTCTGTCAGGGAAGGAACCCACACAACTGTCACTGCATTAAGCCAGTCTGCTATTCCTTATATATTTCACAAATTCCACTCTTGTTAATATTTGGATTCCAAAACTGCCGGTGCCTCTCCTTGCCAGCAGTTCCAAGCTACTCCTCACAAGGAAGAGGAACAGAGGGAATTAAGGGACGAGTCAAAACCACTGCACAAAATCTGCTCAGTATTTAGTCAAACACCCATCTTTAACCAAAATTAAGTCCTTGCTGTGGTTTGAATATGAGATTCTCCTGATAAGCTCCTGTGCCTGAACAGTTGGTCCCTAAGAAGTTTCTAGAACCTTTGAGAGAGGGAGCCTTGCTAGAAATACTTCACTGGAGATGGGTTTTGAGGTTTGTTGGCTGTCTCACTTCCCACTTCCTGTGTGGGAGTGCACTTACTGATTGCCAGGCCAACCACACACACCTGCTGCCACACCTCCCTACCACGACGATGCACCGTTCTCCTCTGGAAGCATAAGTCAAAAAACCTTTTCTCCTGTAAGGGTATTCTGATGCCTTCCTTCAAACCGCCTCTCATTTTCCCACCAGAGATGGCTTGTGCCAGCATAAGTCCCCAGAGGAGAAAATGCTGAATGCCACAATAGCAAGAGGGAAATAACCCCATATTAGGTCATTATTCCCAGGCATCATCTGCCTATAAAAATGTACAGCCTTAAAGTCTCATTTCTTCAGTGTGGTAAACAGCCTGGACTCTAGCAAACACAGTCTTTAGCAGAAAGAAAGGAAAACACTTAGAACTTCCAGAAGTAACTCCTGAGAATTTAATCTGAACTGTAATACTATACCACTACCTTTAAAAATATTAAGCAGGGAGCTCATGAAAAGAGCTGTGGACATGGTCCTGCTGTGCACACGAAGATGCGCCCATCAGTCAGCATCCATGAAAACCGATTTCCAGATTGGGAGACACAGTTATAAGACAGCTACTCAGTTCTCTACAACTCTTTACATTCTAAGATAGAGAAATGTTAATACTCACATCTTGGTTATCACACCCCACCATCTCGCCGTAGGATACCTAGTTTAAAGAAAATTAGAGAAACTTATTATAACTATGTAATTAGCATCTAATCTAAACTGGGTGTTTCTGATGTCAGAGAACAGGAGACAATCACTGAATACAAGTGAACGTAGGGGACAAGGCGAGAGGGTATGTCCAGAAACCACCAGGTAAGCCACCCTGACTGGGAGTCAGGTGTGTGTCTGTCCTTGGGCTAAACTGTAAACTTTCTTTCTGGCTATCCACCACCTGATGAATTTTATGTCCTCTTGGGTCACTTCTGCATCTGAGTCTGAGTTCTGACCATCAGAGTCTGCTACTGAGATGCGGCAGACAACAGGTGTCCTCAATGACTCTCCACATAAGTTTCTGGGGGCCTCTCAAACATTATAAATGCATAAAGAATCAACAAAAATATAGCCAACTTTGCTAGAAGTTAATTTACAAAAAGATAAATGGTTTTAAAGCCAACTAAAATGACCATGGGACACAAAACTTTCAAACGAATGCATTGTATTTAAAAGAAAGTAATACTTAGTGCTGGCCTAGGCTTTAGGAAATGTTATAAATATCAATTTTAGGTAGTAGAAATATATATATGTATGTATCTTGGTAGACTGTACCAAAAACTTAGAACATCATTGTATTTGATTGAATTAATATAAAGCTAGTATAAAAGCAATTACAATAAAATGATGTTTATAATATTTGTGATTTAAAGGAAATGAGAACTATAATAAAATCTACAGCTAGGGTTGGACTAAATAAATTATGGTGCAAAGCAGGAGAGCTAGTTTTGAAATTTTTTAAAAAGAACCTTGTTTCAGTGAGCAAAAGATCGTTTTATCATAGATATACAAGCATACCACATCCATATACAGTATGTGCACATAACTGTTATGGAATGAATGTTTGTATTCATTAAAATTCCTATTTTGAAGACATAACCCCCTATAACTAAAGACTGGGCCTGTAAGGTGTGGCTATGGTTAAATAAAGTCAGAATCTGGTGGTTCCAGTGGCTATATGAGGAGAAACAGTGAGGCTGGTACGAGCTTGCCTATCTGCACGACATGTGTCCCTGTCTCTGATCCATGAATACTCCGAAAAAGACAACTGGCTTCAAATTAAAAGAGTGGTCCCTTACCAGAAACCCAGTAACAAGCACCATATTCTTGGATTTCCCAGTCTCCAAAACCATCATAAGATGAATTTCGGCTGGGTAAACCACTTGGCCAATAGCATATTACATTAGCCAACAGACATTCAAGGTACTTACTGGTGTGACATCAAAGTGTCTCACCTTAGGCTGTATTAGAAGGCTGACATTCTGTGTGACTCACATGTTTCTTTATATTTTTGGTATTTACAGCAAACATGCTACTTTTATAATAGGAAAATTATGCAAATAAAGTCACTCTTGATTTTAGCTGGAATAAAAATGTGGTGAAAAATGAAACAGTTATCTTCCTCCCTGTTTATTCAGACTGCATTTTTATAGACAGGCTCCGGGCTTTTACCTGATTACAGATGCAATATCGAGGTTCATTTGGGTCATACGTCCAGTCAACCTGACTGTTGGAATCAGACTCGGGCACTACTGTTGTTTGCTGGGAGACTTCTTGGACTACAGTTGAAGATGATGAACATAAAGATAAGGAAGAGGAGGAGGAGGAAGAGGAGGAGGACTGCTGGCTTGAAGACTTGGTGTTGTTTCTGGAAAAAAAATTAGAGAAAGATCAGTTTTATTTGCTCATTACAAAAGGTCCCCTAGGAGTGACTCCTAGTAACTGACATGAAAGGAAAGGATGCATCAATGCCCGATGTTAAAGAATCTCATTCAGAAGCAATTTCCCAGAGCAAAGGAAGCAACATTGTTTTCAATAGTTATTTACAAGTTTTGATTTCTAGAGAATAAAAGTATTGAGAAGAAACTTCTTTTAAAAAATCTATTTAGAATAAATAAAAGAAAATTCTTTTAAAATGTTTTCAACTTGTAAAAATAATTTCTAAATTAGTTACTATCTACTATTGACTTAAAACTTCTGGTAGTATTTAAAAATAATAGCTATACTATCTCACATTGTAGTTTTACAGTCAACCAAACAATTCTCATTAAAACCTTAAACACAAATATACAAAGTAGGTGATGAAATCCTTCTAACATCAGGGGCATGTGCTCTATGCCTACCAAGTATAGAACATGGAGCTAAGAGTGTCAAAATTCATAAACTGTTTACCACCAACTCTATTCTGGAGTTCTAAATCACAGTAACTTATTATAAGGAGTTCAATTAAATTTGGGCAATTGTATCAATTTTTAAGAGATGTAATATTTCTGTGGATATTTTACATTGATCATTCTTTCAGGAATTTTGTAGAGAAGTAATACATTTAAAAATAAAATTAAAATATAATTATTAGATAATTTTTTCTTTTTTATTTATCCTTCTCTCTTATTATTACATCCCTACTAAAGTCCCCCCCCCCAGTCCTTCTAGCTTCTAGCTCCTCCCCTTCCCACACTCCTTTCCTCCAGATCCACCCTCCCTCTATTTCCTTTCAGAAAAGGGCAGGCCTTCTAGGGGTATCAACCAAACACGGCATCAAGCTGCAATAAGACTAGGGACATCCTCTCATATTAAGGCTGGACAAGGCAGCCCAGTAGGAGGAAAAGGGTCTCCAAAGCAGGCAAAAGAGCCAGAAACAGCCTTGGTTCCCACTGAACACTAAGCTACACTGCAATAACATATATACAGAGGACCTTGATCAGACCTACGACTCCCCTGACTGTAGTAGTAGGTTTGTGAGTCTCTATGGGCCCTGGTTAGTTGATTCTGTGGCTGTTTTCTAGTGAGATAATTAAATCTTTTGGCCTAGCACTTGTACCTTTTTATCTTCAGACAACAGGGACAGGGTTCCTGCTGTAGCCCTGGCTGGCCAGAGCTCTCTATGTAGACTAGGCTGGCCTTGAATTTGAGGTAATTCTCCTGCCTCTGCCTTCCAAGTGCTAGGCTTACAGATGGGTGCCATCACGCCTGGCTTGAATTTTCAATATGTACAGACACCTGATGTTTACATTCTCTTGGATGGCACATGGTAAGTTTTCCTTTCCACAGTTCACACAGTCACCCTCAGCCTCTCCCATACCAAATCTAGGGATATTTTCATATAATCAGTTTTGGGGACATAAGCAAAAATTCAGATATTTTACTATTAATCAAAACAAAAAAATCTTATGTAAAACCTTCCTGGAATACAATTTGCACTTTATATTAATCAACAATGAAACACCTAAGTTAAAAATGGTAACAGTACCATAAAATGATCTATCTTAAAGAACAAAAGAAAGCGAAGTCACTTACATACAAACTGAGGAAAATTACAAATGACCCTAACACTTGCAAGACTTCCAGCCTTCTAGGTAAGGCAGCACAAACGCTGTCTGCATGCCCCCGCGGTCAGCTTGGGCCACTGCAACCCGCTTTAGCTAATTCCTAGCAGCCCAGCGGAGGCTCCATAGAAGCGGTACTGAGCAAAGGCACATTTCCACCACAGAACTTACTTGCTCTTTCGGCCACTTCGTGAGTCAGCTGCTGAGGAACTGGCGTTCTGTGTTAGGGTTGTCATGAGCGCCGACGAGGAGGAATAGCCAGCTGTTTCTCTGGGCATTGAAAATTCCTTTCCCAGCTGAAAGTCGTTATTCTTAAACGCCTCGTAACTGGCTTTTAAACTCGATGTCCTTCGTCCTTCTTTCATCTTAAGTAGACAGGCATTGACAGCATCAATATATGTAAATATAAATTTTCTCTTTTAAGAGCGACAAGTTATGGTTATTTAAGTCATTTCATGTAAAGATTCACAATAATTTTCATGCTCAATTGAGAAAAACTATGGGAAATGGAACTTCTTAACTTGCACTGTGTGCAAACTACAGAAATGCGCAAACTGCAACCACCACAAATCCAGCAGAAAGGCCGACTGTGCAGAAAGAACAGAACTGTCCTCACAAGGAGAGCAAGGCTACTTGGGCGCTGACTGGGGGAGGTCGGCGTGCCACGTGCATGATGCACCACTCCCGCCCAGCAGCCCTTCTGCGTTATCACTAAAACACCACCTAGCCTAAGAGCCCAACGGTACTGAAACCACACAATGTCGTGTCTCACACCCGTCTCTTCACGCCTAGTGGCTCCTTGGGGTTTGCCATTGACAGGAACAAAATATAACACTTGCTTCTAAACCTTTGCCTTTTTACCTGTGCTGTTGCTTGCACTGCTTGAGCTGCTGCCATGGTGATTGCCCCTGCACCAGTCCCTGAAGACAATGAGCCAATATTGTAAGATGCCAGGGGTTGGGACGAATTCACATTGTAAGCGTTGTTGGAGGACGCTGTGGAATTATTATTTCGACAACCTGCAAAGAAGGAAAGAAATAAAGACAGTTGCAGAGAACATAATGTTACTGAGTTCAGAATGTATTCTTTCCCAGCATATATAATCATTAAATTTAAATTCTTTAGGTACTTTAGGGATTGAACCAACTGATAAATGGAAACCGATTGTTCTTTTCTATTCTCCACACGTAGACATGAACCAGGTTAACACATGTGGAATTATAACCGTGAGTGTTTTTCTATCCCGTTACTCCAACACAAACAAAATAAGCAAATTATCATATTCAAGAAAACAAGCTTACTCAGTGTGTTCTCCTTAGAAGCATCAGAGGTAAGGGTGGACAAAAGAGCTTCAGATTTGAATTTCTTTTCAGGGATATGATCTGTTGCTGTATGATGAGAAGTTGGATTATATTTTCTTTCTGAATAAAAGGAAAGAATTCACACAATTTTAAACTTTAGAGGACTACAGACAGGACATAATAATACTTGTACCTTTTTATAAACCAGCACAGTTATGATCTAGGTTCTCCAGGAAACAGGCCATTAAGCTCACCAAGGAGGGACAAGCAAACAGCCTATGCCGTGGGTTTCACTGAGAGAGTAGATATGTCAAGCATTTTAAAAACCTTAGGACCAAAATACGATGCACTATGGTTTCACATATACCATGAGAGAAAGCTCATTTTAATATATATATATGTATATATATATATGTATATTGGTTTTTCGAGACAGGGTTTCTCTGTAGTTTTGGTGCCTGTCCTGGAACTAGCTCTTGTAGACCAGGCTGGCCTCTAACTCCCAGAGATCCGCCTGCCTCTGCCTCCAGAGTGCTGGGATTAAAGGCGTGCGCCACCACCACCCAGCTTCATTTTAATATATTGACTATCATTTAAAATAACTTTCAATTTACCACTTTTTCCTCTTGTCAAAAAAAATGCAGCAAGGCCATCAACTAGCCAAGCACCAAACGATTCCTTTACGCACATGCTATATGTAAGCAAGCCCTGAGAGTCACAGCTGACAGAGACATAGTGATATGAAGAAATACAGTTCAGGTCAGCCATGATACTCCCTAGAATTGTAGGAAGCCGATAGATGCTGCTGGTATTTCTATATATTCTGCCTCTATGTTTATAGAAGAGACTGACTGTTTTCAGATTAGATACTCTTTGCTTAAATGAAAAAGTCTAAAATCAACTGTGATAAAATCCTATTTTTTAAAAAAGAAAATGGGAGCATATTTCTCAATTGGTTATTAGTATATGGAGCTAATAAAAGAGAACATATAGGTGACATTAATGAGTTTTAAAATGTACTCAAATCAAACTCACTTTCCACAGGAGTATGTGAATGGGCATGGTGATTGTTCACTGGCTGAGAAGGAGTATCTAATTCCAAAGATCCTAGAGAGAGAGGCACAGAGACAAACCAGGATTAGATGTTACCATAGAACTTTACACACTAACCAACCATAAGCAATATGTCCCCTCACAGATGACTGCCAAACTCTGGTGCATAGGGTATCATCTTAGCTAGACACGTAGAGGATCACAACCCTCTCTAAGCAGTAAGACTCATGTATCAGAACTCACATGAAGTATACAACAGCTCAAGGCATGCTAATGTCTAACTTGATGCTAGGTACCACATGAACAGGAAAAGGGGCATTACAGCTCTATGACAGTGAGATCTAAAATCTTCTCTAGTAACAGACTTGAAGACCTTTCAGTGGGTAATCCTGAAGGTCAGGTATGCAGATATTATCTAGTTACAGACTTGAAGACCTTTCAATAGGTAATCCTGAAGGTCTAGGTATGCGGATATTATCTAGTTACAGACTTGAAGACCTTTCAGTGGGTAATCCTGAAGGTCTAGGTATGCGGATATTATCTAGTAACAGACTTGAAGACCTTTCAGTGGGTAATCCTGAAGGTCTAGGTATGCGGATATTATCTAGTAACAGACTTGAAGACCTTTCAATAGGTAATCCAAGGTCTAGGTATGCGGATATTATCTAGTTACAGACTTGAAGACCTTTCAGTGGGTAATCCTGAAGGTCAGGTATGCAGATATTATCTAGTTACAGACTTGAAGACCTTTCAATAGGTAATCCTGAAGGTCTAGGTATGCGGATATTATCTAGTTACAGACTTGAAGACCTTTCAGTGGGTAATCCTGAAGGTCTAGGTATGCGGATATTATCTAGTAACAGACTTGAAGACCTTTCAGTGGGTAATCCTGAAGGTCTAGGTATGCGGATATTATCTAGTAACAGACTTGAAGACCTTTCAATAGGTAATCCAAGGTCTAGGTATGCGGATATTATCTAGTTACAGACTTGAAGACCTTTCAATAGGTAATCCAAGGTCTAGGTAGGCGGATATTATCTAGTTACAGACTTGAAGACCTTTCAGTGGGTAATCCTGAAGGTCTAGGTATGAGGTTATTATCTAGTTACAGATTTGAAGACCTTTCAGTGGGTAATCCTGAAGGTCTAAGTATGCGGAGAGGATGACATACAAAGAAAATTCTTTCAATCATGAACATGAATGTGATAATGACAACTCCAGAAAATAACTTAGCACTTTGCTTGCAAAAAGCAAAGGGTGTAACTCCTCATACCAAACTTTAAAATATTTCTAAAGAAATTCTCGGAGTTTATCCCTTGAGATAAAATCATGTCAGGGGGCAGGATAGAGCAGTTTTTGTAATGTGATCTGAGTTCCATTTCATGTATCTGTGTCCTTGGCGTGGATATTATATTAACCTTCCTGAAGCAGTGAGAAGGCAGGCTTGGGGTATTGTTACAGCTACCACCAGCATTTCCAAAAGAAAGAAAACCTCCAAAGTTATATAATATTCCATCTTGTTCCCCAATTTCTATTATCCTCAGATAGGTTTCCTCTGGAATGAAGATATTGCTAATAGAGAGGATAATTGTGTGAATGTTGATCTACTTTTCAATTTAAAGGTACAATTTTCCTGGCTTCTTCAGATGAACCTCACAAATCTGGTAAACATGGAGCTTGGGAACACTGCCCTCATGACACCCACTATCCGGCAGTAGACACAGGAACAGGTTCCACCTGGTAAGTGCACCAATGCCCATGGTCTGCTGGAACACTGTAACTGAATTCTCATAGAAGTCACCCAACAGTGACTACGTACCTCTTTTGGCCCCACTGCCAAGCTATCTGCTTTTATTTCACCTAGTTAGATTGGAAGAGATTCTAAATCAGTTAAAAGTAGAGATCTTGATCTTTTTCACATTTTGAGAAAATCTCCAGAGTTAAGCCCAGGAAGTATTTGGTACTAAGTTAGTGCACATCAAGTTGAATCTTGCAATAAATAAATAAATAAACAAACAAGCATGGCTTTCTCTGAGAAGGAGGTTTGGGAAACAAAAGAACAAATGTTATGGAACCAGTGGATATCTCAGTATACACAGGTGAGGCAAAGCCTCAAGATGTTTCTAAAAAGGAAAAACCCAATCTTTCTAAAACCTAAGCACATAAAAACAGACTTAGTTCATTTCTCACTCTTGGTACTTGCATTTCTTTGCCACTTCCTTCTTACCACTGATCAGATTAGCATATGCAGATATTAAAAATGGAAGGAGTGTCAAATATGGAGCCATATACTAATAATCACAGTACCCTAGAACCTGAGGCTGCAGGGTTTTATAATAGCAAGATCCCATCTCAAAGTGAAACAGAATGAAAAGCCTTTGCATGTTATTTTCATAAAGAGGGAGTGGGGTGATATACTGTATTATCTCTCACTGAGTGTCACAAAGAGGGAGTGGGATGATATACTGTATTATCTCTCAGTGACTGTCACAAAGAGGGAGTGGGCTGATATACTGTATTATGTCTCTCAGTGACTGTCACAAAGAGGGAGTGGGCTGATATACTGTATTATCTCTCACTGTTTATGACTCAAAGACTTCAATGCTAGACTTCAGGTTCTGAGACCCGGTGCCACCATCCGCCAAAGGGCATGCATAATTTGAAAGATTTCTGTGAGAAAATGTCTCCTTGGTGACTGACACAGGTAATTCTCTAAGGTAGATGGAAAACCATAAATTGTACTTACGCCTCTCTAATATTTCCGTTATCCCAGCATTATCAGCTTCAAGCTCCATTTTAAACTTTGCCAGTTCCTGATCCAGCTTTCTCAAGTGGCGGTCTACCTGTTTCAAAGAAGATAAAAGATAGAACCAAAATCTAGGACCCTGTTAGACTATAGTTTAAGAAACTTAAATCGTTGTTTCTTTTAGGGAATCTGCTTCATAGATTTAAGCAAGTCAATCAAATTACACATTAGGATGAATTGAAATGAACGAAATTTATGCCCTGGCAATGCTAAAGCAGGCGTGGCAGCCCGAATATGTTGGTTCTGTTGAACTTGTCTGTATTGGGTTTCACGGTCTAAGTTGATGAGGACGACTGACCAGGTCTCTTCCTCAAGGGGGCGCCAGATCTCACTACAGATGGTTGTGAGCCACCATGTGGTTGCTGGGAATTGAACTCAGGACCTTTTGAAGAGCAGGCAGTTCTCTTATTGACTGAGCCATCTCTCCAGCCCAGGCTAACACTCTCCCAAATCTTATGTTGAAGAAACCAGAGCCTCAAATATGTTAGCAAATGTTATATGACCAATTTTCATAGTGGGGCTGTGACAAGCCAAGCCAGTGCCAGTCTGGGGGCTGGAAGAGCAGCGACATTTCAAACTGGGCCTAAACTCTACCCTGGAGCCGTGCCACGGTGCCATGCAGACTGCCTTTAGACCAACCGAGGGACAAATGCAGTCAGGGCTACACAGCAGGAAATGAACCGTTATCACTGCAAACATTTCTGTAAAGGCTCAAACGAAAGGGAACTTTAGCTAAAAAAAAAAAAAAATCTTCATTTCTGAAAAAGCTTGATTAAAATGGTTTTATTTCTAATACTACTACTGCCTTAGTTATGATGGCAAATTTTTATTTTATGATTTTCTTATAGATCCTTTCAATAACTTAGGAAAATTATGATAGTTTTAATAGTAATGTCCTAATACATTTGTAAGATTAATGTCAAATATTTTCCAATATTCTTCCAAACTTACTATTTTAAAAAGAATAAACAATCCATCAAATTATTTGACATATATCTTTATTACAACACTGACAAGATCTTTTTTCAAAATCTATCCTCACTGGATCACTGTTAGGACTCGGACAGCAGAGGATGGAGAACTGGCCCTCTGGTTAGAAACACTTATGCTCTAGCAGAACCTGAGGTTACGAACCCACCAAGGTCAGGTGCCTAGCGTCCATTTTTGGTGACTCACAATCACTTGTAGCTCCAGTTGCAAGGGATCCAAAGCTCTGTTTTGCCTCCATGGCACTGTGCTCATGTGCACAAACCCATATAATCGATAATCACAAACAAGCATAATTAAAGAACAAAGTCTCAAAGTAAAACAAATGCTGGGCATGAACGCCTTTAATTGGGGAGTAGAGGCAGGGGATCTCTGTGAGTTCCAGGCCAGCATGGTCCACATCGTGAGTTCCAGGGCAGTCAGTGCTATATAGTAAAATCTTCTGCTCTCTTCTCCATCTGTCCCCAAACAACAACAAACCCAACCCAACCCAATCAAACCAAACAAACCAGAATGGCTTTCTTACAAACACCACAGTGCACTACAACACAAAATGAAGAAAAAAATTTTCAGTCATTCAATTAAGTACTTTGTTTCTAACATGGGGAGGAAGAGGAAAACACCAGCAAAACACAAGATGCAGTGTGCCCAGGGACACTGTGCTCTGTGCTGTAGATGTCCTCTCAGTTACTTTTCTGTCGCTTTGATAAAATGCTGTGACCAAAAGCAACTTGGGGGGAAAGAGTTTATTTGAATTTACAACTTGTAGTCCCTTATCTCAGAAGTCAGGACAGAAACTCAAGGCAGGAACCTGGAGGCAGGAACTCATGCAGAAGCCTTGGAGGTGCTGTTTACTAGCTTGCTCCTCAGGACCACCTGCCCAGGGATGGCATCACCCACAGTGAGCTGGGCCCTCCCCTTTCCATCAATCAAGAAATGTGCCATAGTCTTGTTGTAGTGGTTTGAATAAGAATGTGCCCCCCACCCCACCCCCACAATGGCTCAGGTATTTGAATGCTTAGTCACCAGGGAGTAGAACTGTTAGAAAGATTAGAAGGATTAGGAAGTGTGGCACTGGGTGAGGGGTGGGGGGAAGGAGCACTTTACAGTTTCAAATCCCATGTCAGGCCCAGATGGATCTCGATCTCTCTCTCTGTCTCTGCTTACTGATCAGGATTCAGGATGTAGCTCTCAGCTTCTGCTCCTGTGGCCTGCCTGCATGCTGCCACGCTCATTGCCATGATGGTAATAGAACTAAACTTCTGAAACTGTAAGCAGATCCCAATTAAATGCTTTCTATTTTAATAGTTGCCTCATTCCTGGTGTCTTTTCACAATAATAGAGACCCCTGCCGATAAGACAATTGAGCTTCCCTCTTCCAAAATGATTCTAGTTTGTGTCAAGGTGACATTAAAAATATCCAAGACTGATGTTGTCACCCTAAATTTTAAGACATTACTCTTACCAATTTTATAAGAAAAATCCATGGCTCAGATGGGTTTAGTAACATGCCCAAAGTTATACAGCTTTTGTATTACAGGCATAAGATTTAAATTTTACCTATATAAAATATATTATGCTTTATCATTTGTATCTAATGACTTCTGAAACTGTGTACAGGAACCAATTGTTCCTTTTCTTTTTAAACTCAGAGACACATAATTCAAATAGCAAAACTAGTAATACTGTACTATTATTTAAATTTGGCATATTAGCAATAACCTTCAACATATTACTTTATAATTTTTAAATCATTTAAAGTTGAATTATCACTTAATATTTACATGAAAATTACTCTTCAGAGTTTGGCAGAGGTCATAAGGCACAATTATTTAAGCCTTCTGGTGTCACATGTTGGGGATATTTTTACTCCTATTCATAAGACACAGGTAACTTGAGCATCCTCTAATGGAATCTTCCTTTCAACAAAAGAATGACCACGGATCTCCATTATTCAGCAATTAGCGTCTCTTTTACTGTCAAAATTTAATCTCAGGGGGAACTCAAACTAATGAAATATTTTTATTCCAAAATACTTAATACAATGAAAACCTTCCATCAATTTATCTAAAATTAAGTCAGCAATAAACAATGTGCTTCTCTAATATATTATTGGTTAAATTTGGAAAACATGTGAAAACTGTGAAAAAATTCCTGCGTTCATAGAAATTAGCATTTAGCCAATATATGAAAATTTATAATGTTTTAACATAACAAAGACCTAAATAAGACACAGTATAAATGTATCAAATAAGCATCAGTTTAATAGGAGTGGTTACGTAGTATAAGAATAAAAGATGCAGCAATGTGATACTGGGCTGTGGTAGACACAAAGGTATGAATGATTCAGTGAAGAGCACACTGAACTTAAATAAGGAGAACTGAAGAATCACACAACATGTATGGAGACAGTCAAACAGAGTTCAGAGGAAAAGAAAGGACGGTCCAGCCTGTGATATATAGAACAGAGAGGGAGAATGCTGGAATCTCAGTTGGGAAGGTAGTCTAAAGCGATGTGAAGGTGTTTCCCCCACACCATACACTTAATTCATTCTAGTTCTCTACTTAAAAATCATTTTATTTGATATATTATTGATGAAGTTCAGTAGATGGCTCAGAAGAAGCAACAGAATTTAAAGAATTAACAATCCTCAGAACTAATTTCCTACCTCAGCAGGCAGAGCAACCATAACCACCCTGAGGGTGCAAGCTCTGGAAATGGCTTCTTGATTTAAAAGCAACTGTGAACTAATTACTTTCTAAGCAACTCTTGGGCAATGTGAATTATTTTCCTTAAATTTACTAAAACAAAATGAGAAGTTAGAAAGTAAGTTGAGTAGGAGATTTAACTTTTGCTAAAACCATAAGACACTCTGTAAACAGTAGTGAAGAGCTATAAAGAACTGAACTGAACTGAAATCACATGCCTTCCCCACAAAAATGGCAAGGTCCTGTTCTTTCTGCTTGCTGAAGTGCACACACAGGTATCAGACAAAGCAAGCTCTTAGACTGTGCCACCCCCAACACACACAAACACACACACACACACACACACACACACACACACACACACACACACACACACTTGAACCAGTAAGGTTGCTTTACAATAATAAAGAAGGTACTGGCCTACTAAGGAGAGATTTTGTGCTTTCTCACAGATTCCAAACCAAAGCTAAACATAGACTCTTAGCATTGATCAATGGAAATAAATGGTATCCACAAAAACTCTCCTGTTCTAGCTACAAATCACTCTATAACCTCAACCACAATGGCTAAGTTTAAACTACTGTCTTTTTCCAGAAATATTCTGAGACAAAGAAAACATTATTTAGCATATTCATGATCATAAAGAATTTAGTCACACTTGGCCTCTTTGTATAAAACAACAAAAAAACCTACATGTCTTAATATTTTAGAGTTGAAATACTTCATTTTTCTCCTTTGAATCTCCCAGTTTTTTAATGTTAAGAATTTACTGATGAACCTAAATTAAATTTACGTATAACTTTAAAGAGTTTCTATATGATCAATTACTTAAACGACAGTCAAATCTTTTAATTTAGATATCTAGCTTGACCTTAAAGAATGGGCAAACAAGTTATTAAGTTCCAAGAGAAAATCTACAGCAATTAGAGGCAAGTTATTCCATGAGAGGGTTTTGCTATAAGGAAAAAGATAAATTGGTATATGTGTGGGGGGAGAGAATGGAGGGCAGTAATGACAACAAAGTATCCTCTGATAAATCATAAAAATGGCTCATTACATCCCTAAATTATATGACTAGATAAAAATGTGAACTATTCTCCTTTGACTGAACCAAATACTTGGAAAATAAGCTACATCTAACCACCTCCCTGAAAGACAGCAGGGAAAGACAACAAATCAAAGGTCAGGCTCATATAATACTAATTTCTTAATTAGAGGATCAGGGAGAGAACTCTCAAGTTCACAGGTAGAATAGGTCTGAGGTTCGGTCATCTCGGGGGCAGCCAGAACATATAAACAGAATTTTATTCTAATTTTAGTGGAGTGCAGATAAATCAACTTTACTGGGTATTGCAATGTAATACTTCTTAGACAGTAGTATTTGGTTAAGGAACACAAATTATTATTTAATGACTGTTTACATATTAGGATTTTAGGAAATTATCTAACAAGGTAATTTTTTGTTTTGTTTCCAGAAGTTTCTACATTTGTAGATGCTTACTATGGTTTCCTTCCTTAACAAATGACATAACCAGTGTAGTTTGGTCATAGGAATATATCCATTTACAACTGATATTAAAAGGAAATAAAATACTACAGTGTGAAAAAACACAATAAAACCCCATTTTCTATAAAACATGAAACATGAAGTTTGACAGTAGACAGGTTCAGTGCCTCCTACTGGAAATGTATGTACAGAACTTCAAAGGTGTTGTAGATTTCAAATGCTTTCAGATTTGGGGAGGTTTACTTATACTACTAAGATATCCTGAGGACAGAATCAAGACTCAAAGCAAACTTCATTTTCATTTCATACACACATAATCTAGAGAGACTATCCATATCCTGTTTTGCCACTAACTTGTCACTTGTTTTTTTTTTTTTAACGTGTAACATCGTGTCAACACCCACAAAAGTTCAATTTTTGGGAAGCATTTCATATTTTGAACCATCAGATCGGTAAATCAGTAAAGCCTACTCTTGCTTGGTGGAAGGTATCCTTACGGCTTGAGCCATCTTGCTAAGTCAAATATTTAGTATTTTAAAATATCCCTTTTTGCTGAACAAATTTGAAAATATTCCTTTAGAATAGCTCTTTTGCAATTATATACCTTAGGAAAAAACTATCTAAACTGAAGAAACTAAAAAACATGAGAACATATTAAAAAGAATAGTAAAAAGAACTGAGCAAAGACAGGATCAAGAAGGACCCTGGAGAACATAGTAAAATAAATCCATAATAAAATATCAATGGATTTCAACCAAGAACAGAGCATAGTGAGTGTGTATTTTAGGATAAACATGATAGATTTATCAACTCAGGTTGGGCAGCTCACAGTTACTATTATCTGCATTTGACCAGTTGTGGTGGATCTCCGTAATAGTCTCCATCTGTTCCAAAAAAGTTTCTTTGATGATGTAAGAGCTACACTTACCACGGGTTTAGGAAAGTGGCAGCAGGAGGTTCTCCTCTAGGGTCTATAACCCCTCCAGCCATCAGTATCTGCATAGCTTTACAGTATCAGGCTTTCAATCCAATTGGACAGCTATTGGTTACACCCAAGACAGAAGAGCCACTACTGCAGCATTGGGGATATCTTGCTATGCCAGTCATTGTTATGACTCAAAAACTTTATGGTTGGGTAGGACGTGGGTACTCAGGGAAAACTGCAGAAGGTGTGTGTGTGTGTGAAGATTAAGTGCCCAAGGACCAGGAAATGTAAACCTGGATGTCTTCTTGACATAACAGGGAAGCTGCACCCATGAAATTTCAACAATGTGATTGCCTAAGAACTGCACAATGAATACCAATTGCCATGCCAACACAGATAGAGAAGTTTTACATCCCTGCATGAAGAGCTATGGGAAATCAATGGCTGGTGAGAGAAGAATCAGTTTTCTCCTAGGATGAGCTCCCTGATAGGTTATCCAATCCCAATTGGTCTGCCCTAAATGCATGTATATATGAGCAATGTTAAACAGACTCAGCAGGAGATCTCCCCCTACACACACACTCCCACTCACTCAATGTACACACAGATATATAGAGAAAAAGATTAGATAGACAATCAGTAAATGATAGATATATGTAATAATTAAAAAGCGGTCATGGGTTTGTGAGGCAATGAGGGGGCCCAGGGAAGACTTGGAGAGAAAAAGGTAAAAATGATAAAAAAAAAATATATATACTATTCATGTATGAAACTCTCCAAAAAAAAAAAACCTTCATTTTAAAAAGGATCCAAGTTGAAACACAATTTAGAAAGGCTACTCTAGTCTTTCTAGCAAGTGATGACTATATTAGAGGGGTTAGCACTTGAAACAATACAAGAGGGTTTCTAGAGACTAGCTCTTTATCTTGTCTGGGCTATGGTTCCAACATTAGTGAAAATCTAAGTAACATATTTAGTGTATGTATATTATATTCTAATTACACTCCAATTTTTAAAAATCACCAGAAGTACGGTAGGCTAAACAAGTAGGGAGAAATTACTGGGTGGGTAAGCAGATCAGGCCGTGGAGATTAAGTATGGGGAAGACGGGGTGAAGGACTGTAGTCTCCCAATCTGAGAAACTACAGATCAGTGGATCTTCTGAGACAAGGGGTGGGGGTGAGAAAGAAGGGAAAAGTCTCAGATAATGTGATTCAGCAACTCAGAAATGTTCAGACTTAAGGGATTGCTGTCCAGCTTATGAAACCAAGAGAACACATGGAAAGGTAACTGAGAGAAGTGTTTCTCTACCGTGTGGGAGTTATGTGGGTAGGAAATACAAGAGTACACGACCAACCAATTTACTGTATGGTATGGTAATTGATCTTCTCTGCCCTCTGGTCAGGGAATAAAAGAAAATTATCTATGAGTAACACTTGAAGAATAAGAAAGAGTAAGTGCCAAGAACTAAGCCCACGAACACCATCAATAAGAGCTACACAAGAGACCAAGAAAGCCACAAAGGTGGCAACGTTTTAGTGGAGCTTTTATGTAAAAAAACATGAGCCAAAATGACAATAAAAAGAAAATGGTAAACAGCATTCAATTTCCCAACAGAGTCAAAATGGACTATGAGTGCCCAATGGATTAAATAAAGAAGTCATCAAATGAAGTTTCAAGGGCCTGGCACAGAGAATACAAACTGCCATGGACTTGAGTGGCAACTAAAGATAAGAGAATGTCAAAAAGCATGAATGAGAAACTCAAGGAAGACTGTGCTTCAAAAAAGATTTGTTTGGGTGTCTAAGTGTCTTTAAAAAATAAGGGAGAAGCAAATGCTTAAATGCTGGGGTATACAGCCAAGAGACAAGAAAAGAAAATATAAAAAGGAAAACAAAGACTGAAGAATGGAATGCATATGTGATACAGCAAAGCCAAAGAAGATATTAGAAGGGATGGGAACAGTAGTAAAAGTGAACGTTTATAAGTTCAAGGCTAGCCTGGACTACAAGGAGAGCCCATCAGAGACAGACAGACGGCAGAGTGGGGGTATGGAGGAATAAGAGGTAAGTAAAGCTATAGAAAGACGACTCACTGAATAACTGACAGGAAGAGATAATGGCCCAGAGATAATTGCAAAAGCGGTTACTAAAAAGCCTCAAATTATATTCTTGTCAGTGCAAGATGAGGTCACATGACTGGAGTGGGAATTTTGGTAGGAAACGAGGGCATTGTTTTGGAATAACCATGGGGAAGAACAAAACAGAAAGAGACTCCATTTAAGCACAAGGATCAATGCACAGTGTCTAAGGAAAGGGTCCAAATATTGAGAGAAACCAACAGGCCTGCAGGTGCACCAGCTTCAGAGCTGCCTCGCACCTCCAACTGTGCAACTGTCGGAGCCAGGGAAGACATTTTAAGATGGCAGTGATGCAGAAGAGGTGCTGAGGAAAAGTCCACGTGGATGAAAGAGCAAGAGCTCAATAGACTCAGATAAAGAAGGATGGTAAAGTAGAAAGAAATGAGGCCCAGATGCAAGCGGTATTTCAGAGGTGGAGAGAGTTACATGGTTCAGGTTCAGCACGTGAGGAGCGCTGACAGAGGACTAAATGACTGGTGGTAGGATGGCTCATAGGAGAACAAACGGGAGCCAGGGCCCTGGTTCCTAATGAAAGGCACTGCTATAGAAGCCATTAAAAGTTGTCGACAATGAGAAGTAGAGGAAAATTAAGATGATTAAATCTCAAAAAGGAATTTTGAAACCTCGTATGCAGGGGCTAGGGAGATGACTCAGTAGTTAAGTGCATATACTGCTTTGCTGAGGACATATTTGTACCCAGCTCCCAATGGCCTGTCTCTAACTCCAAAGGTTCCAAAATCCTCTCCTGGACTCACTCTATCTATCTATCTATCTATCTATCTATCTATCTATCTATCTATCTATCTATCTATCTATCTATCTATCTATCTAATGTCTACCTACCTACCTCCCTATCTCTCTCTCTCACACACACATACATACAAAAAAATATTAATAAAATCTGTGTTACTGAGGTATGATATAACACATGAAAACATATGATGTGCACTATTCAAATCAGAATAAATGCACCCATCTCCTTGGCACTTGATTTTTTGTTCTTAAGGGCAAAAACAATGGGACCCATTCTTCGAACTTTTTAAGACAACACACCCCAGTGCCAGTAGGTACTGTAACTTAGTATCTACTCACCAACCTCCCCCATGATCCCTAGCATCTTCACAACCTTTAGCTTAATTCTGAATTAGGTATTTAGATTCTACCTAAGAGATAACGCAGATAAAAGGTACATCAATAGGCATAAAAGGGTTATTAAAAGAGCAATGGTATCATTTAAAAAAAAAGGGAGGCAAGGTACCAGAAAGGGCAGTAGAGGTGGCAAGGAGAAATGTAGAAGGAGCGGCGGGCCGCTTCCTGCCACCCAGCTCCCAGCCACTTGGCTAGCTTATGCCCAGAAATAACAACACACAAACTGTATTCTTTCAAACACTTCCTGGCCCATTAGTTTTAGCCTCTTATTGGCTAATTCTCACATCTTGCTTAACCCATTTCTAATTTGTGTAGCACCACAAAGTGGTGGCTTACCAGGAAAGATTCAGCATGTCTGACCTGGTGGCTGGCTCCATTGCATCTGACCTCACTTCCCTTCTTCCCAGCATTCTGTTCTGTCTACTCCACCAACCTAAGGGCTGGCTTATCAAATGGCCAAGGTTTCTTTATTAACCAATGAAATCAACACAAAACAGAAGACCCTCCCACATCGGGGAAAGGAAAAAAAGAAAAGAAAAATGTCAGGCCTAGCTAGAAATATTAGTACATAAAAGAAAATAGTTTCAATTTGGAAGGGCTGAGAAAACTCCAGTTGGAAAAAGGAGATCAAAGTGAGTCTTTAGAGGAGAGAAAGCTATTCTACGAGTGGGGTGTGTGCTCGTGTGCTTGCATGCATGTATGTGCACGTAGGTGTATGTTTGTGCATGCAAGTGTGCATGAAAATAGTTTACCAGAGATTAAAAAGTCATTTTATAGATAAGCTGAGGTTAGAGATGAAATGGTTTAGAGTCACAGCCACTGAAGCATTTGACAAGGGTTTCTATTGCCATTGCTACAAAATTATGGATGGCCACTTATCCTGTCTACTCCATGTACTAAGAACCTGGCTGATTATAGTCATTAAAAACAAACAAACAAAACCTCAACTACTTGGTCTCTCACCAGAACTTTATGACCATATAATCCTACAGCTGAAGACACCATACAAAGGTAAGACAGAGGCGTCAAAACAGAACTAGGCTGGAAGTTTTCTTCCCACCGCTACTATGAGAGAAACATCACCACTCTTCCCCAGCTGCGAGCCATGAGGTATAGTAACAACTGGCAAGGTAAGATGTGCCCTCTGGTTCCAAAGTGCCTTGAATGTTATGGAGCTAGCAGACAGCTGACTGGATGTGAAGCCCACTCCACAGGAGGGCGTCCATGCCTAACACTGTAAGCATGGCAAGGAGTTCACGTCTGGGGAGACAAAGGCCTTCCAGGAAAACCTACTAATATGGTTTTGCTAAATGGCCACCTTGTCAAATTTCCTTCTAAATACTCATGTTTATTTGTACACCTTAGTGTTGTTCTCAGACTGGGTCAGAGAAGCCACTTAGTACAGTATGTGGCAGTTAAAGCAGGCTCTTCTTAACTAGTCAAAGCACCACGACTACAGGATGGGGTAGTCAGCCCTAAGGGCGACCTCCTCATAATCCCTTCCGAGGCTTTGGGAACATGGTGGTGCAGCCAGAGGCAGGGAGGTGGGAAACAGAACACAACTCTGGACAGGACACAGCACTGCGCTGGTGAATTCACTGCAGCTGAGTTACTTGCACAAAACTGAGTCTGTCACCGTTTCATCATGGATAACAGAGGGACCTACGGGGTCCCACCCTTCCGGACGGTCTATTGGCAGGTAATGGTTGCTGAGGAGTAGGGTAACATTTTCTTCCGTGGTGGCACCACTGATAAGCTGCGTGCTCAAGGAAATAACTCCAACCCATGCACGTGTGAAGAACTCTAACTGAAGCAGGTCACACAGAGAAAGAAGATGCCCAAGTAGGAGGCTGGCTTCCTGAGCACAGTGAGAGTTTCGGCAGGAGTCGAATTAGAAGTGAAAATGACTAAAATCCACTATAGACATGCGCTCTAACTGTTGCAATAATGACAAAAAAGAATACAGCTCATCTGGAAGCTGCACCTGTAGTAACTAAGGTCTTAAGCACTTTCAGAAGCCTCACAATAGGAAACTCTGCGTTTTCAATGAAGCTTTGCTTTTTTCACATCAGTTTATTTGCAGCTATTCCTTTCAATCACTTGTCAGTGCAGCAAGCTTAAAAAGATAATTAAAATTCCCTATATAAAAACGATAGCATACTTTCTTCCATACGACTGATACTGAAGTGTAACGCATTTGACTATATGCATTGTCAATACAGTGGGTACCTTGTGTCCCGGTTGGCCTTAACTACAGCCATCTGAAACAGGAATGGCCTAGATCAGATTGGTCTGGGGGCATGTATGGGGGAGGGGTTGTCTCGACTGTTAATTCTATGGGAGGGTCCTGTCCACTGCGAGTGGTACCATTCCTTGGGCAGGTGGTCCTGGGCTCTACAAGCTAGCTGAGCATGAGCGTATAAGTCAGCAAGTACAGTTCCTTCATGGTTTCTACTTCAAATTCAGTCCCGTCTTTTCTCCACAAGCAATTGTAACCTATATGATGAAATAAATCTTTTCCTCCCTGACATTGCTTTTGGTCAGAGTATTTTACAGAGATATTTATTTGGTCAGAGATCAGAATAGGACATTTTATAATGTGCCATGTTTGCTAATAACATGTTAATTGCATGTATTTTTTTCAATGATAAACTGTATCTGAAAAACACAGCAAAAATAAGATGTAAAATGTAAAAGCTGAAGTCAGTCAGAAGTGAACATTGTTTTTCTCTTTCAACTTACTCTGACACAAAGAGAGAAATTAATTTTCCTAAACTATATACTCAAGGAGAAGCTTTGCATTAAAAATAGATGTTTCGTATCATATAATAATGATACCATCATACTACCAATTTGAGAAGCAAATGCATGTGTAAATCTCTTCTTGGGAATTCCAAACTTTAAGAAATACTGTTGCAAAAAAGAAACACCTTTTTTCCTTTTCTTTTCTTTTTATTAAAATTTTGTGACATACAATATATTTTTATCAAGTTTTTCTCCTCCCCCAGTTCCTCCAGGATCCTCCCCATCCCCTCGCCCTCCCAACTCCATGTTCTTTCTCTCTCTCTCTTAAGAACAATACAAAACAACCCCCTCCCCAAAACAAAGGAGAAAACAAAACAAAACAAGAAACGGTAAGACAGAAAACAAGAAAAAACAAAACAAAAAGTATACACTTAACATGGAACCCTCTTTCTCATTTTAATCAGACTACTGAAACCAACACAGTACTCTTAATTACATTTTATCATAGAAATAATTTCAAAATGTTAGAAAAAAGGTTTATTAAATATAATCAATTCTTTCTGAAATAAAACTATCCCCCACAATCTTACAGTAATCTTCATTAATGTGTGGCTTTCGATCTATTAACTAAACACTGTGCACTTCCATGACTCTTCCTCAAAGACAGACGCTGAACTCTCAAATTAAATGTGATCAAGAGAGCAACATTCCAGATTACATTTAAATAAACTGATAACAAAATCCTGAATATTGGTAAGCATTATATAATATGCACATTATTTTACTTACCAAATCATATATTTGGTTTGCCAACTGTACTTTCTCATCTGCATCTTCCAAAGCCTTATAGTAGTCCTAAAGAAAAATTTTCATTTTAAGCATTGGTAACTTTAGCATGCATACATACATACATATATATTTCTGCCTTTTCATTATTCATTTCATACACTTGTTATCATCTAGGCATCTCATATTAGCAAGAGTAAGCCTCCCATGGCAGGGCTGGTTTGGAGAGCATTAGAAATGAAGCGCAATGTCAAAAAGTAAAAGAATATGTTTAAAAATCTAGAAAAGACAAATAAAAATATGCTAAGTTCAGTCTCCTTAGTAGAAAGTTATGAGTTAATAAATATATAAAGAATGAAACAATGCTAAGATTTAGCTAACATATAAAACATACCAACACTTCATTTATACAACTTAAAAATACTTATCTTATGTGTATATGTTGCCTGCATGTATGTATGTATGCCTACCACATGCCCCCGAAGTCAGAAGGGGACATCAGATCCATTCAAACTGCAATTACATATGGTTCTGAGCCATTATGTGGGTGCTGGGAATAAAACCAGGTCTTCTGGAAGAGCAGTCAGTGCTCTTAATCATTGAGCCATTTTTCCAGTCCTGATTTTTATGGCAAAAACACAGCCTTACATTGGATTCTGACCTGCACGTTTCTGCTGTCCAACTGGTCTTCAGCTCTAGGTATAAATTCATACCACCCAAATTGTAGTTTATAGTTTTTCATATCATGATTTTAAAAAACAAAATTATTTTTTAAACAAGAAAAAAGTATATGAGCTTCCATAAATCATTAGGCTTTTGGGGGTCTGTTCAAGTTGGGCTACATCAAATACCTTTCAGAGGAAGGGGATGGCCAATGAACCCTGGATTTACATATGCAAGTTCTAAACTCCTACGTACCTGGGTCCCCAGGTATTTAATAAGGCTGGACTACTTCTCTCATGACTTCAGATTTTCCCCTTCCTAACAGAAACACTCTTCCTTCCAGATGGAAGAATAACACAACTATGAAAATTTTAGTTCCAAAATTAATTTTTCTGTAGATCCCTGAAAATTTATATAAAGGTTGGGTGTAGTTACGTATTCTTCCTCATATTAAAGGACCTGACCAGAGTCAAGCAGCTCAATGGCAGTGAGGACCAAAACCAAGTCTTTGGAGCTGGGGGCTTCCAGTGCAGCCTTGAAAACACCAGATCCCACAGCACAGCACTCAGTGAGCATATCTAAGCTGCACTCTAATCAGGAGGACACTAGCTAAACCTCAGAAAGAACTACAGGGATTGGAAATCAGTGGTTCTCAGTCCTTCTAATGCTGTGACTCTTTATGTTGTGGTGATCCCAACCATAAAATTATTATGTTGCTACTTCATAACTAATTTTTCTACCATTATGAATGGTAAGGTAAATATCTGTGTTCTCCGTTATAAATCCATAATGTAAATATCTGTTTTCTGATGGTCTTGGAGACCCCTGTGAAAGGGCTGTTCGACCCCTAGAGGGGTCATGACCCACAAAATGAGAATCACTGCTCTAAAACATAACAAGCACCCCCAAGTCACTGATAATGTTGCTTCATTCAATACCCTGGGATTAACATCATTTTAAATCTCTCTCTGAGGGTCGCAGTTGTGACTGACAATCACCCAAGGTATTCATTGCACTTACTTTTTTGATGGATGCCATCTGCTCTTCTCGCCACTCGGGTTTGTTCTTCTTTGCATTCATAAAAAATTCGCTGACTCTTTGTTCTAGTTGATCCATTGCATCTGATATAATAAAATATTTCATACTTAGCTAACCAAACTGCTTTGATTTGAGGAAAGAAAAAGAAGTCTGATAACATGTACTATTTTAGTCTTCTAGGTGCTTAGCTATCAGTCTATAAACAGCAATGCCTTAGTTACCTTAGTTTCAAATAGCTGCAATATTCTGTGCTGACATTTTCTGATAATCCAGGCAGAGTCAATGACACAGACAGGTACCACAGAACTGACACTAGCTAATGGCATTACGTCGGCTGGTTATGGCATCCTTAGTGCTCACTGAGAGGACTGCTGGAAAGTCTTCATGCTTCTTTTAATAAAAATAGTGATAATACATTCAACATGTGCAGCGTGGCACCAAGCACCCCATCACTTCAGCTCATATGAAAGTTAGGAAATGTGTGATCATCTTAAGATGCCATTTATTCACTCAACATACATGATGTTTATTCTATGCAAGGGTTTTCCAAAGCCCATGCCAAAAATAGTGACTTCAGTGGATGACTGCTAAAAAAGACAAACAAATAAAAGGGATTTTTCTCTTATGGAATGGAGAAAACCTTGCTTAGTATATTTGTCATTTAAAGCATTTTACTTGCCAGGTAGTGGTGGTGCATGCCTTTAATCCCATAACTTGAAAGGCAGAGACAGGAGGATCTCTGTGAGTTCGAGGCCAGCCTGGTGTACAGAGTGAGTTACAGGACAGTCAGGGCTACACAGAGAAACCCTGTTTTGAAAAAAACAAAACAAAACAACAACAACAAAAAACCAAAAATGCATTTTTACTTTCCGTTCATTTGCCAATATTAGACATGCTGCTACTTTTGTTAACACGTAATCATGTTTAACTTCAGAAAACACCAGTTTTATAAAAAAGCAAATTTGAAAACCTTGTAGTATTTATAAACTAAATCCAAACTATCACAGAATTTTTTTTAAAAAAATTGAAAGATTAAAAATGTTTTAAATAATCCCTTACTCTACACTTATTTGTAATGGGTAGTATACATCCTAATTATCTGTATTATTTTCAATTCTCAGATTGTCTTTTAAAAAGGCCCGAGGCAGGCAGCAAAGCAGCCAAGGTGGATAAGAAACCAGTGATGCCCTAAAATGACCCCAAATCTACTGCTGTCCAGCTTTGCTCGATCCCTTTGGAATGTGCTTCAGCAAATGTTTACTACGATAACTGCATTAAGTCAAAGAAAATCACACATACACCTGCCAGACGTAGATGACGGGCTACACGGCTATGCATCCCAAGAGATGACCCAGGGACTGAGATAAGTATGATTGGGAACAAAAGGTACCAAAAAGTGGGGGGGGGGGGGGGGCTGAGAATGAAAAGAAAAGGCTCTCAACAAACTCAAGCTGCCTTTGAGTGAGCCACGTCTAATATGACTTTTCAAAAGAACGAGCTCAATTTCGGGAATAAGTCACATACAAAAACTACCAAACACTGATGGACAGAAAAAAATCAAAGCTGAGCCAGTATGGTGGTCCATGCCTATAAACCCCAGCACTAGGTAGGCAGAAGCAGGAAGATCAGGAGATTAGGGCCAACCTCCTAAGAGACCAGCCTGTGTTTGTGATTGTGTTTATAAAACTAGAAACGGGTAGGAAAGCCTACCAAATGTCTAAATTTCTATAAAGAGCAAATAGGAAGATTTGCCTAATAATTATTTTTTTCTCACTCGTTTTGGCTGGGAAAATAACCATGCTCACGACAGCTCTAAGTGTCTTTCATAAGGTGCAACTTGTCCAAGTTCGGCCTTCCAAGTCCACTAGGGTCCCTGAATCGCCGCAGAGAACCCGTGACTCTAAGTCCTTAACGCTTGAGAAATTCGGGAGACAGGGAACTTTTGAGGCTGAATGCAGAACTCCAAGTTCCACACGCAGGCTCAAGTGCAAACCTTCTGAAAAGCACGCGAGTTTCCACCGCGCTGCAGTGTCGTCATCTCCACGCTGTTGTACACAAACACTGTGTTTGCTGTGCCCCGCGTGGGAAGGGAATGGTGTGCCTGCCGCCTCCTCTAACAGCCCGGGAAAAAGTAGCGCGGAGAAGCCGCCAGGCGACGCCCGAGGGTGGCCGGGGCGGCGCGGGGCCGGGGAGAGGCGCCACTTACTCTGCACCTGCAGATCCATCTCGCGCATCTCGGTGAAGCGGTCCCGCAGGTCCATGGGCAGCTGCTCAATCACTGTCAAAGGCACAGTCCGTCAGAGGGCGGGGCCAACGGCGGAGGGACGCGCTGGCGTCACGCGTGCGTCCGTGCGTGCGTGCGGGGGGGGCGGCGGCTCACAACGAGGCTGCCAGTTACCGTGAGAAAGAAACATCCCCCGCTCCCCCTCCCTCCCGCCATCCCGCCCGCCCGGCCACTCGCGCTCCCGCCCGCCGCGGATCTCGCCCGCCGCGTCGCCGGCGCCGCGCACTCACTTTCCAAATAGTCTTCTAGGTACAACATCGCGGCCCTGACTGCTGCGGGGACGAACGGGTCCAGGGGTTTATTTGTGTCACTCGCTGTCGCCGGAGTTTTGTCCCTTCCAATATGGCGCCTCCGCTAGCAGCACCCGCTCGACTCCGGCGAAGGAAAAAAAAAAAAAAAAGCAAAAAAAAAAAAAAAGGCTCCACTTTGGCGCCTGACGGCGCTTGCCTCACTGCCGCCCGTCGTTGCCATTGGCTGCCTGGAGCGGTGACGTCAGCAGGCCGGTGCGGATCCCCGTGGTCTTCTGGGAAATGTAGTCTGTTTTTTGCAGAGCAGGGGCCCACCAGTGCGGGCCGTTCTAGGCGTCGCAACTACAGAAACCACACGCCCGCGCGAACTGAGTACGCCAGACTCCGAAATGCGGTGCTTCTGTTTATTTGTTGATTTCTTCAGGGGGATGACGGGAGTTGTATGCGCCTGTCTGACACAACTACGAACAACTTTTCACCTGTTCTGTGCTGTGATTCCAATCCCGCCGTTTGTGAGTCATGGATTTCTACCCGTGCTAGGCAAATGGCAAAGATTCCAAACGCTAGAATAATCGGCCAAGTTCGGAAAATTCGGATTGTTTAGACGAGAACTCTCTGCTGGAATTTATCTTCGTTATTCACTCCCGAGATAGAAACGGAACAGCTTGATTGTCGGCCCTGTAACTTTAAGATAATTTATACAGAGACTGGAATGAATGTGCATTTCCCAAATTAAAAGATGCCCAAAATAGTCTGCAATAGCCAGTTGTGTTTTGCGTCGTGTCTCGTTGTTCACTGTAAAGAAACTGTTCTAATACACCTGCAAATAAATAAATATAGGTAGATAACGACCAACCATAATTTATGGAGATTTCATCCATTGTTGGGATGTACCAGCAATGGTTCTAATTTATGTTGGATAAATACCTGGGTTAAGGTTTATAGTCTTGGACGGGCTGTTTTTCTACCCCTAGCAAATGTTCACTAGTAGTTAGTGTATCCCACTCTGTTTCTATCTTAAAATCCCTTTCCTAAAAATTGTGCACTAAATACATGCTTCTGTGTTTTGAGGAAATGATCCCTTCTTAGACTAGTAGCATCGAGGCACACCTGTAATCCCCAAACTGGGGGAGTTGAGACAGGAGGATCAGCAGTTAAAGGCAAGTCTTGATAACGTGGGTAGTTAGACGCTAGCCCACACTATGGGAGACCCTATCTCAACCAAAAACAAAAACAAGAAAACAGTATGAAACTTTTAAGATTTTTTTTTAGTCACTACTCTGAATATTTTTTATATGTCCAATTTATTTTTTTTGAAATCACATACTTTGCGAGCTCTATTTTGTTTTCCTTTAAAGTCATTTTTTTTATTTCTTGTGTGTTAAGCATATGTAGTCTGCATCTGTTTAAATCCAGTACTGAAAACTGTATTTGTGCTATTTCTTCAAAAGCAGCCACATTTGCTCATAGTGCTTAATTCCATCTGGGTTAGGATTTTTAATTCTACATTTACTTTTGTGGGGTTAGTAAATGTAGAGATTCATCAAGGCTAGAGTTAAAATTGAGTTTTCCTTGAGAATATTAGCATTTGATTCTGCAAGTTGGCGCAAGCTTAGGATCAAATTAAGTTGTGTAGTTGAGGTTTATTACATTGCACAGATAGATTGAATTTGAGCCTGTAACTCAAATACCCCATATACTCTCGGGGGAACCTTTTTCTTCTTTATTGGCCTCTAAGTCCAAGACAAGCATGTTTTCTTACTGGCCTCTTATGTGCAGAGAGTTTTTCTCATTCATCTTTATGTAGGGAATGTAGTTCTTGGGAGCCTCAAATTTTGTCTTCTAGTAAACTTCTTGAGAAACCACCATTAACTGTCTTCTGACACTGGTGTCCTACAGGACTGTCAAAGCCACAATTCTGTATGTCCAGGATTTGATTGCTAACCTCTGAACAAAAGGCTTGCTTGGGCCCTTGTTTTCCCTGGATGTGCTCATTTTCCTTCACTGGTCTCTTTTTTTTTTATTTTTTTGGTTTTTCGAGACAGGGTTTCTCTGTGGTTTTGGAGCCTGTCCTGGAACGAGCTCTTGTAGACCAGGCTGGTCTCGAACTCACAGAGATCTGCCTGCCTCTGCCTCCCGAGTGCTGGGATTGAAGGCGTGCGCCACCACTGCCCAGCTTGGTCTCTTTTTTTAATCCACCCTGAGGATTTCTTTATGTCCTACATGAATATTTGTACATTTGAGTTTGTGGGAGACAGGCTTTCGGGTAGCCCAAGCTTGCCTCTAACTCACGATTGCAATCAAAAATGATCTGGAGGTCTAATCCTCATGCTTCCACTTCCAAACTTGTGACTCTACAGCCTTGCACCACCTCACACTCATCTGCCCCCTTTGAGCTCCTTCATCCAGAAATTTTCATTGTTCTTAGCACACATCGCAGAGTAGCAAGTATGGCGTGCTGTCAGAAGTAGGAGTCGGTCATGTCAGTGTAAGCTGAGCTTCCTCAGGGAGTGTTCTGTATGGAGGAAAATGAAACTTAAAAACGATTCTGATTTAGTCAGGGTACGTATACCCTCCAGAGAAACACACTGTCCATTTTTCTTATTGAACATAACCCTTATTGTTGAACTATATGTCATCTGCAGAAAGTCAATTGGGTTATGCAATTGATAATCCTTGGCAATGTCACCTACACACAGCCAACTCCACATTTCTTGGCAGTGTTTCTTATGTGAAGAAGGACTGTTTATGTGTGAATATTGTGCTCACTGATAATAGCTTATTAATTCATCAGGGGTAGGCTGAAGCTGGCCCTATTTCATATTCTATCTTGTGGTGGGAATGGAAGAGACAAGAGGCCAATAACATTGTAACAAGTGCACACATTATAGCACAGTAAATGTCTGGTCCTCTTGCCCCTGTTGCAGAGATCCACCAGATCTACTCCTTCCCTTGCTCTTCCCAACTTTGTCACTACAAGAAATAATAAGAACTGTATAATGTTGAAGGTGGTTTTAACGTTCAATGAGTCCACGTCCAGATGTGTAAACTGGAAGTAACAACAACAATTCAGAAATGAGAGTGCTTGTAAAACTGTCATCTATTTGGAGCTCTTAGATTAATACCAGGTCTATGTTACTATTAACTGCTGTATATGGACAGAGATTGTACGTTGAATTCCTGGTCACCCAGACCAGAATAATCATACAGAAACTATATTAATTACAACACTCTTTGGCCAATAGCTTAGGCATATCCCTAGCTAGCTCTTATATGTTAAATCAACCCATTTCTATTAATCTGTCTGTTACCATGAGGCTGTGACCTACTGGAAGGATCTGGCAGCATTTTTCTCCTTTGACAGCTACATGGCACCTCTTTGATTTCACCTCTCTCTCTCTCTCTCTCTCTCTCTCTCTATATATATATATATATATATATATATATATATATATATATGTGTGTGTGTGTGTGTGTGTGTGTGTGTGTGTGTGTGTGTGTGTGTGTGTTTGGATTTCCAACCTGACTTTACTCTGCTAAGGAATTGGCCAAAACAACTTTATTTATTGACCAATAAAAGCATCACATATATAGAAGAATATCTGACATAAGCTATTCCCTTAATCATTCTTAACATCATATGTTACTCTTAATATACCCATGTTGCAGCTGGGTCTTTCTGCTACTCTGGGTTCTGCTTGGTACCCCTGATTCTTTTCGGGCCAGACACTGTTGGAAAGTTAGCATCATTTGGGAAGACAGTGTGTGTGTGTGTGTGTGTGTGTGTGTGTTTGTTTGTTTGTGTACAAGTGTAGGCATTCACATGCCATGGCTCGTTTGTGGAAGCTAGAGAATAACTTACAGCAGTCTATTCTTTCCTTCCACTGTTGGCTGAAGGCTACTTGTTCTTTCCTGGCTTCTCACACACAAAATAATCACTCAGAAACGATATAATTTGCAACACTGTTTGGCCAATAGCTTAAGTGTATTTCTAGTTAGCTCTTACATCTTAAATTAACCCACTTCTATTATTTTACCACAAGGCTTATGGCCTACTGACAAGATTCTAATTGGTGGCTAGCATCTTTCTCCTCTGGCAGCAACATCTCCTGATTCTGCCTACTCTCTCTTCTTCTATCTGCTTGTAACTCCCACCTTGCCCTATTCTGCTAAGCCACTGCCCAAAACAGATTTATTCACTAACCAATAAAAGCAACTCATATACAGAAAGACTTCCCACACCATTTCCCCTTTTTGTTTAAATAAAAAGGAAGGATTTAATTTTAGCATAGTAAATTTACATATAACAAAACAGGTATCAAGCAAGAATTACAATATAATTACAATATTTATATGTACTTTATCTTTTGTCATAATTAAGGAAAACTATAATTTTCTATTCTTCAACACCATCAAAGCCTCCAGAAGGATTTGATATTACCTAAGTAAACACAAAGTGCATTGTAAGCAACTTCCAAAACTCTAGAATTGACAAAGACATTTTGCTGCTTGGACAGTCACCCAAAGTTCTTCTGTGTTGTTGGAGCATGCATCTTCAGCCCACAGGCCCATAGTGTCTGGCAGACTTTCCTACGAAACAGGAAATTTCAAAGACATATATTGGTAGTTTGTCAGTCACTTTCTTTTGTGTCTTGCAGAATGTCTGGCAGACTCTTTCATAAAACAGGAACCCTGAGGGATTGTGTCACCTTTAGGCAAGTTCAGCAGTCATTTTTCCATAGGTCCTGCATGTCCAGTTTATACAGCATAGCATCAAGCAGTCCAGGAAAGAGCAGTTTCTGGCCAAAATGGCTAGCAAACTCCATAAGGAGCCTCTTTGATGCCCATCTTCCTCTTGAAGTAGATTGGTATTGTCAGGAAAATATGTGTCTCATTGACATGAAAAGTCCAACATTCTTAAAACATTTTAAACACCATATTCCAAAGGTCTTTGAAAGGTTTGAAGATTATCTATCTAACTTAAATATATCTCTATATATCTAGAAAACCTAACTAACATGACTACAAGTTTGACGATTATAGATGACTCTATATTAACCTATATTTCTTAATTATACATTACATTTTTAAATGAGCTTCACAAACAGAATACCTTAATCAAGAGCAGAAATATACATATAATAAAATTGCCCTTAAATTTGTATCAATAGACTAAGATCCATATCAATGCAAAGTATCCATCCCTATAGCATATCTTCCTTTAAATGTAAACAAACATTTATAAACAATATTTGGGAATTTGGGCATAGTTCTTCACAAACTGCTTCCTGCTTTTTGGGGGGCAAAGTAATTTTGGATTTGTTCACAGCAAACGATCAGGGGCTCTTGGTCCATCAAGCCACATTAGTTTGGAAGGAATCCATAGGTTCTCATCTTCTGTGGAAACAAAAGAACCTCTTTTCCAAAGCAACAAATTCTTAGACCCAAATTTTGAAGTCAAGATACCTTTAAAGGTTTAGCTTAGCAACCCATACAATAAAATGTCTCTCTGTACTTAGCTCATTCACAGTCAAAAAATTAAAAAAAACACAATAATATACATAATCCAGACTTTTTGTGTATATTCCATCTTTACATGGCTTATTTTTCTTTTTTCCTTTAATCTATGACTATCTATACTCTGTCTTTTTAAAGACTTTACCTTTTCTTAACCATTCTCTTACTTTTTATAACTCTCTATATTGTTTTCTTCTCTCTTCCAAGCCTATGTACATTTATTCAACACTGTGACCCATTAGAGGTCGTTTTTTATCTGAATCTGATTTATTGTATATCTGTAATATGCCATGTTGGCATGCCAATTTGTTGGCGGAGGCTGTTTGTTCTCGATTGCCCAGATACAAAATCACTCAGACAATATATTATTTGCAATACTGTTTGGCCAATACCTTAAGCACATTTCTAGCTAGCTCTTAAACATTAAATTAATCCATTTCTATTAGTTTATGTTTTACCATGAGGCTCATGGCCTACCATCAAGGTTTTGGCTGGAGGCTAGTGTCTTTCTCCTCTGGCGGCTACATGGCATCTACTGACTCACCCTACTTTCTCTATCTGATTGAAACTCCCGCCTTGCCCTATTCCGCCAGGTCACTGGCCGAAATGGATTTATTCATTAACCAATAAAAGCAACACTTATACAGAAGGACTTCCCACACCATTCCACCCTGTTGATTCCAGAGAGGAAACTTAGATTCACAGGCTTCACAATAAGTGCCATTACACTGAGCTATTGCCAAGATCCACTAGCATCAAGTTGATAATGACAGTAATAATGCTGCCATCGTCATGGTAAATTGTAGAAAATGAGATACAAGTAAGATATATATACTGTGATATACATACCTTGTACATTAGGAAAAATTGATACCTAAGTAGAAGGAGTTAGAAATTAGGGATGTGATTCAAAAGTTGGTACAAAATGTGAGGTTATCAAAATTCAAGAGAAAGGGGAGTTTAAATCCTTTTTGTAGCGTGTTCTCATAGGAATGTTTTTCTTACCATAAGGTTCTAGCACTTCCCTGGCTTACAAAGAAAACTACCACCTTGAAACTTACAATAGACTTTGAATTAAGAGTAGATTTTAATTCTGCATTGAATGGTATGTTTCTCCTAAAGACATCTGCATTATGTACAGAGAAGGAAAGGTGCCTTTAGCAAACCTCTCGACTTCACAAGGTTAACAATCCATCAAATCTTTCCCTGGATGAATCACAGTCACACCAAGAGAATGACAATCTTCCCTGTACAGATCTGTGGAAGCCAGACTTTTCCTTCCCAATACTCATCTGTCTTAGGGATATCTACTGTTTTGACCTAGTCTCTGGGTATTGGTGATGGGTAGCAGAAAGCAGGCAGGAGAAGAAAAGCTGCAAAAGGTGGGGGGACACTTTGCTGAGCAGACTGCTCCTCAGAAGCATAGTGGACGGGAAAAGGGAAGACACTGAAATGGTTGGCAGATCCATGGAGGAAAAGCTGTCACAGAAACATTCTTACAAAAAGACTTCTGATCATTGAAGAAGATAGTCAGAACTAGAAGAATGGATTCCCTACAGGCTAGAAATATAAAATACACTCTACGTTAAGAACATTCAGTAGGAGAAATACTTTAGTTTGCAGGTCTTACCTGATGAGTTTTATTTTATTTTTACTTTTGTTTTCAGTACTGAAGATGACACACAGACCCTTAGACACACCAAGCATATGCTATACTACTGTTGTATCCCTAGCTGCCAGGTGCTGAGGTCCTGATTGTATGAAATGAAAATGCCAACTGCCTCTCATCTGTGCTGATGTGAAGCTAACATTTACCATCATGCCATAGGTCAGATATCATAGATGGATTGGTTATTGTGCCTGAGAAAAGATACAGCCTTTTCCACCCATGCATTGAGATCATGGTTGAAACATCCATCAAAGTTATGAGAACCTCAAACCAGTACAGCTTTGTGTGGAGACCAAATTCAGACTCCTCACAAGGTTCACAGACACTTCCCTTTTATAGTGAACATTATTCTAATCTGTTGCATTAATCAGCTTTGTGCTGATAGAAGGAAATGCACAAGCAAAGACCTGTCTAAAGAGAAAAGTGTTATTTAACTCGTGGTTTTAGGGTTTCAACATCTAAGATTAAGAAAGGTCATTGCGCTGGCATTCCGTGGAGGTGGCAGTTAAATAAGCTAGAAGCATGTGTTAAGATAGCAGTCAGGTACTGAGCTGGAAGGGAAGGGGAAAAGACTGGGAGGAAGAGAGATGAGTCACACAGATTCCTTGATAAGACACACCACAACAACCTAAGGACTTTCTACCAGGCCCCACCTTTTAAAGGTCCATGGCATCTTCCAGTCACCTTGAAAACCAAGAGTTTAATATAAAGGACACTTCAGGGTATTGAAATTTTACCAAGACCATAACAATCCATGAGGGTGCCCCCATGAAGACAAATGTAATGCTGCCTGCTAAGGTTGCTCCTCACCCTAGGAAACCAAGAGCAGTTTGTATTGGAAATGACGTCATTTCTAAATGTAACAAATCAAAGAAAGAACTGAAGACTTGGGTTATTAGCTGGTGGAGTAAATGGGATGTTTGAAAGTGTAAGTACTGGAAAGGCATGATTAATGAAATCAAACCAGAACAGAAAAATAAAACAGATGGATTTATAAACTGAAGAAAGAATCTGGAAGGTCAATATGGGTTCCAGAAAGAGAACAGAGAAAAAATAGAAAATACAATGGAATCCATACTTAATGGAAGCATTTTGATGTAGTTTTTTAATAAGGGAAACTACAATGGCAGATATAGAAGAAAGGTTGCCACTGTGAGGAATGTGGGAGGCTGATCGTGGACCACTCTGCTGACAAGAGTCACCCCGTGCCCTGCTGTGTAATAACTTTCAGAGGCACCGAGGCCTTTGTGTCATAAGTAAAACATGGTACTAGGTAGCTGTGGGAGTTTAAAATCAGACAGAGCTGACTTAGAATTCTATTTTATTTAGTCACATGAATCCAACTGAAGTGTTAAAGTTCCCTAGGACTGGGCAGAGAAGGGTAGTGCGCCCTGTAGGATTGTGGCCCACCCTTGCAGGGCTGTCTAAAAATACCGTGTACACTGCACAACACATAAATGCAACCCCGAAAAATTATTTTAGAATTGGCAGTGCCAAGAACTAAATGGGCTGTAAGTAACATACCCAGGAGCTGTGAGGGGAGCACTCACCAGGGTAGGTAAACAAAGGAAGATACTGTTTATGGAAGATCTAAAAACAATAGAAAAATTGATTTTCGTGATCTGCTTTGTGTCGCCACCGTGTGCCAACCACTTTAAACACTGTCAGTGGTTAACATAATATTCCACCGATAAAACAAAGTGTTGACCTAAGTTCTACACAATCATTGCAGCTTTGCTTGAATTGTAATAACCGGTGGAATGAGTAATGGGTTGGAAGTGAAAATCAAATGCGTAAGGATTGTAAACACAGGAACAGCACAAAACATTTAAGTTTGTTCATATCATCCTGTGTAATCACATGCAGCTTTTATTTATACTTTAAAACCATGACATAGCACATATAATTTTTTATTATATGCGAATTTTGCTCATACATGAAACACAGCATTGAATATGAATAATATCTTAGAAATTTTTGACATGCATTATTGCACATTTTTATTCTCTTTAATTGGCGCAACATTTTAATGTATCCATTAATATGACAGACCCATGTTTTCTGCCTCAAAAAAAAAAAGAGTGGTAATGAAGTATAAAAGCTTTATAAAGTGATCCCAGAAACAGACAGTAGTAGTAGAGGATCAGTAGAGAGGAAAACGGTGGTGTGGGTGGAGGGTAGATGCTGGACATTCGAGACAAAACCCAAGCAGATGTCAGAACTAAGTACTAGTATTTTGTAGGATGACTGTCATTTTCAGAAATATGCTGTCTGTCACATAATAACTAGGAAAATTGTCAAAGGATCCCAACACAAGGGCTGCCAAACCATCCTGATTTCATCACAAAACTCCTGTGCTACTCAATTATTCTGCTGCACCCTGGGACTATCTGCAGTGACCATGTGCCAATTAAAAATGTTAAATTATTAAAACTGTTGAATGTCTATTTCTTTACCTTGCTTCCCCATAGTCAATTAACTAATCTGTTGCATTTTATCATAATTTGAAAAAGAAAACATATTTTTCAACTTTCCACTTCTGTTTTTTTGTTTGTTTTTCAAGACAGAATATTTTCTGTGTAGCCCTGGCTGTCCTGGAATGTTTTTTGCACTGTGTAGATCAGACTGGTCTTGAATTCAGAGCTCCACCTGCCTTTGCCTGCTGAGTGCTGGGGTTAAAGGCATGCCATGCCTGGCTTACTGTCCATATAATGTTTTGTATTTTTATCTCTGCTTTATGACATTGGGGGTTGAACACAGGGCCTCATGCATGCCAAGCACCCTCCAAGAATGCTATTGAACTACATCCTAAACCATAATTTCATAACTAGAATTGCAAACAATTTCTCATATAAAGAGATTTTGTAAGAAAATTATCTGTTCCAACTATCAGATATTCCAGCTACCTTTTATTAAAATGTTTTGTACAGAGTGTAGGCATAAATTAGTTTATATACAGTCACATAAGACCAATTAAAGCTGCTTATGTGTGTGAGGGAGTACTTCTAGTTTCATTGTGTCTATATTAAAACATTATGACCAAAAGCAATTAGGGCAAAACAGGTTTTGTTTCAGTTTACACAGTTCCAGCCCTTTAATGAGAAAAGTCATGGCAGGGAATCAAAAGGAACCCGAAGCAGAAACTACGGAGGGATGCTTGCTTGCTTGATTGAGCTCATGCTCAGCCAGGTTCTTTATACATCCCATGACCTTCTTCCCAGTAAATTATACTGCCCACAGGGAACTGTGCCTTTCTACATCAATTAACAGTCAAGACAATCCCTCTTGGACATAGCTACAGACCAATTTGGTCTGAGTAGTACCTCAATTGAGACTGCCTTAGGTGATTAGCTGTGTTGGCAGATACACCAGTATGTGTGTGTTGAGGCACCAGAGGTGTGTGTGGGGGGAGGGTGACTATCCACACTGGAAAGCAAGTGGCAGATTTCATGTGTCCTTCATTGCTTTCCACTCTTTTTTTTTCATTATTTATAATTGATGATGTTATTTATTGGCATATCTAGCCTGTTTGGATGCTCACCTTCCTGAACCTGGATGGAAGGGGGAGGACCTTGGATTTCCCACAGGGCAGGGAATCAGGACTGCTCTTCAGAGGGAGGAGGAATGGAGTGGGAGGAGGGGAAGAGGAGTGGGGAGAGGGGGAGAGGAGTAGGGGGAGGGGAAAAGGAGTGGGGAGAGGGGGAGAGGAGTGGGAGGAGGGAAAGGGAAATGGGAGGCGGGGAGGAGGCAGAATTTTTTTTAACAAAAAATAAGTAAATAATAATAATAATAATAAACAAAGTTAGCCTGGGCTACATAACGGAATCTAGATGATTTTTGGAAACAATGTGAGACCCCGTTTGGTGGGTTTTGGTTTTTTTGGTTTTGGCTGATGAGAAGCCAAGGACAATGGCACTAGGTTTCGATCCTACTGCATGAACTGGCTTTGTGGGAGCTTTCCACTCTTTTTGTTTTTCAAAACAAGGGATCTTGTTAAACTCAAAGCTTGCCAATTGGCTAGACTATTTGGCGAGTGTATCCCATTGTTCTCCTGTCTTTAGCTCTCAAGCTCTGGCATTACAGGCGCACCTGGCTGTACCAGTCTTTGTACATAGGTGCTGAGCACCCCAATTCAGGTCATTATGCCTGCCCAGCAAGCACCATCCATGTGCATCTCCCCAGCTCATCGGCTGGCTTTCTTATTTTTACTTTAACTCTATTCTTAATTAGTCCAAATCATTAGATTCCCAAGAAGCCTTATTTTTCTAGAAGGAGCAAATTATCTTTCTAAAGTTGCCTAGGGTATTCTCACCATTTGAAAAAGAAAGTACGACAATACAGTGCTTTTCCACACTCTGCCGTAAATATCTCAAGGAACTTACTACCTTGCATTACAGGGCCTGCCTCTCCCACTACTAATTCAGAATTTTTCAAGGGCAGAGACCATGTTTTATTTATCTGTTGATCCACAGAGCTGTCAGGTAATATGACTTCAATAAAGATGTGATGAATTATTGAAGGAATGCATGAGTGTTGAGAGTGAGCAAGTTCATAAGTTTTCAAGTTAAGAATGGCGAGGGCAGCAGGAAAGTGTGGTGATGGCTAACTAACTACTCAGCTGTCTGAAGGAAATGAGATTCCATTGGCCAGGGAAGGAACAGCCCTGAATGCTGAGGAGAGTCTTCTAAATAGAAGGCTTTGAAGGAGTCTCAAATAGAAGAGTAGGTCAACTCGTTGAGAGGGGTTTTTAATTAGCTCGCCTTAAAAGAGTAGGAAGAGGGAAAATGAAAAGAATATGGTAATTTGTCATGCTCTATATTTAAGAAATCCTTTGAAGCTCTAAATGCTAATCTGAAATAGCAAGGCTTTTTGGGAATCTGAGAAAGCATCTTCTGAAGTTTATCTCGGCAAATATTTGTTTAGCCACAAATACTGCTAATATGATGATTTCACAAGGACAGAGTTGTTAAAGCACATACATCTATCTGATCAAGACAAATTTGGCTAGTGCTACTATATAGTGAGATTTTTGAGGAAGGGAGCAGATGATTCATCAAGATGAATTAACATAGAATCTATTGAGACAGATCGATTTATTTGATGAAATCATACACAAAAACATAAAATTATAAAAATAAATAAAAATACTGATTCAAAAATTTTGCTGTAATTAAATTTCAAAGTTTTGATGACCATCTATAGCAGTGATTCTCAACCTTCCTAATGCTGTGACCCTTTAATACAGTTCTTTACATTGCAGTGACCCCCAACCATAATATTATTTTGTTGCTACTTCACGACTATATTTTTCACTACCGTTATGAATCATAATGTAAACATTTGGTATGCAGGATATCTGATATATGACCCTCAAAGAGATCCTGACTCACAGATTGAGAATAATTCATCTACCATCATGTATTAATGACCAGAATACTCTCTAAGTAGTGGATGATATTATCATTATGCAAATGTCATAGATATTTACATACAAATTTACCTGGTCTAACAGCTGTGTGGTATGTATTTTTGATGGAGCCTATAGCTTCTAGACTACAAATCTATACTTCCTACAATACTGAATGGTCTAGAATTTGTAACACATGGTAAGTGTTGTAATTTAAGTATATCTATACATAGGAAAGTTATAGTAAAACTGCTAGGCAATAAGACATTTTCAGTTTCATTATAATCAATTCTGTGGAATCACCAGGTACATTTTCTGGACCACCCTCACTGTGTATCTATGTAGTCAAGTCCTCCTAGGACTTGGCTTTCAGTGCAGCAAGCTTTGGTGAATGCTCTGTTACTTACTTTGAATAGCATTCCTAGACACAATTTAAAGTATGAAAGTTTGGTCTATTAAACACTTTGTAGAACATGATAGCACTTTTGCAAAAAAAATTGAAAAGTATGGTATGCATGGAATTTTACCTACAGATATATTTACTTTTAGACAGTAAAAGTTAATAGTTATTTCCGAATGATAGTAAAGCATATTTTAACATATTTATTAATTTTTCCAAAGGGTATGATTATTTTACAAGCAGAAATATAGTTTGTATGTACAGACAATGAAAGCACTAAGACTATCAACAAAGTCTTTGTTTGTGTACCTCTCTTTTTTCTGGTTCTTAAACATTGGATGAATATCTCACAGCTTTTTTTTTCAACTTAGTTTTTCTCTCCAAAGACTTTCATGTTGGGATCATATTAGTTTGAGGATCCAGATCGTACCCTAGGGTCAAAATACCAAAACAGATCATAAAATGAATAAAACATTTGGGATCTGAATTCTCAGCCCCTTTACTAGACCTGGACCAAACACATAGCACTCAGAGGCAGGGGAGCCAGATACACAAATAGGAAATGAAGTCACGAGCATGCAGTGACTTCTTGCCAAGCCAAGCCTGGAATACAGGATGTAAATCCAATGGCTAGCTAAGGCCATTTGTGGTAGCAGGAACAACTAACTGGAGAACTGAGTGCTCGTGTGATCCATGTGGCATGATGGCTGAAGCAGGTGATAAAAGAAAAGGACCAGCACCTTATTTCACGGGATCCCTTGAATTGCTCTGTCGTCTGGTTCAATATGTGAGAGTGTGCGTTTTAGCTTTGGACTGGTACACAATGCGTTTGTATGCTATCAAGATAGAGACTGTAAGTGAATCCATTAGATAATGCTGTTCAGTGCCTTGAGCTCCCTCCTCCCCCCGTGGACATTTGGCAATATGTATAGATATTTTAGATTTCAAGTCTTGGGGAAAGAATACTAGTAGCAATAAGAAGACAGAATCCAAGGATGCTACTAAGCATTCAATAATACACAGCATAGGTACATGTGGTAGCTAGGAGATCCAGAATGCCAACAACACTGTGATGTTATAGATGAGGAGTACCTAACGTGCCTGACAATGATGTTGTCATCTCCTTACCTGAACAACGTTGATTTGAGGAAAGCATATGGATAACAGTGATAAGTTGCTATGTTACACTAGCACTTTTCCTCCATATCTTTTCCCTTTTCCACTTCTCTAAATGTTGAAACAATATTAATAACAGAAACAAAAAAACCTGAACTAAACGAAACTTGGTATTTTTGAAGGTGCACTTTATGCCACGGTTCTCAATCTGTGGGTCATGACCCCTTTGGGGGTGTCACATACTAGATATTTACATTACAATTCATAATGGTAACAAGATTACTGTTATGAAGTAGCAACAAAATAATGTTATGGTTGGGGTCAACACAACACGAGGAACTGTATTAATGGGAGACAGCATTAGGAAAGTTGAGAACCACTGCTTTATTATGTATTAATATATATTAATGATTTTAATGATTTTAGAAGATGTAGCCACACTCTTAGAACTGACCTCTGCTTCATTTTGTTTGCTTTATTCTTTTAAAAGGACATTTAAATGTTGAAGAAATGAGGTGTCATCTAATGCTAATAAAATCTATCATACTTGTACTGGTAGCCTTCTCTAATATTTAATAAACCTTATTTTTGGGGAGCTTACAATAAGCATATATCCTTTCATACTAAGATGTGTGTTCTCTTTAAATTAGTGTTCTATATGCTGAACTTTAAATATATATCTTTAGTCTTTTTGTTAAGTTGAATATATGTTCAAAAGTAAGTTAAAGTAATTTAAGCTGGGCCCTTTAAAATCTCCTACTACTTTTTGTCCCCTTGATAAGAAATGTATCTGTAAGAGTTAAAATCATGGTAAAATAAAAGATTAGAATATTAACTAATTTTATTTCTCAAAACCTATTCAATGTCCTTTAATTTTATATATAGAAGCAATATACATAGACAGAGATGTGATAGGTATATAAAATTAGATACTTTTCAAAGTAATATTTACATATGGTAATAATCTAGCAGTATGAAAGCCTTTAGGATGAAATGTAATACACTTCTGCTTTATTATTCTTAACATTTTATTCTTTGAGGGTAATCATTACTTTATTTTTAATTTTTCTAACAGTTGGTTTTATAAAATTGTGACTAATAAGCTTTTTGAATTATTAAAGTTGAGTGATATATATACTCCTCTTCAGAATAAAAGTGTGAATATAGATAACTTGCATTTTCTCCTTAGGCCTGAGATTTGACATAAATTACTGCTTTGTTCATTAAAATTTTAATGAATTTTATATCTAAGAATATGAATTTAGCCCAATTCGATCATCTTAAGTCAGTGTCTCTTGACTTCTTTTCTCAAAAGATAAAAAAAAGTGCCTTCATTTTTTCTTCTTTCTTTTCCAGCTTCCCACCTTCTGCAGCTATCTTGTCAATTTTCATATTGTGAGCAGCATATTCTAGCTTGAACTACAGACCGATCTTTCTCTCGTTATCTTTAGGATAAACCCGAAAAGTCAAAAATAAATAGCATTGACATGCTTCTAAGCATATCATACATTTTCTTAACACTTAAGCAAAGAACCTTTCTTTTTCTAGGAGTCCCGTGTTAGATCGTGGGAGGTTCTCCAAGTCATGTCACTTTTTTTTATTAAATATTTGAAGCATTAACCATTTTCTTTCCCCATCCTCTTCCTGTAGTTGTCTTTTCTTTCATTCATTTAGTATTGGCCTTGTAGTTATCATGTATCTACTCTATCAACCTCATTTTCTTCATTTCTGTGACCCTTATATCCTTCCTTTTCTACTTCAATCAGTACAACTATCATTTGGTAGCATAATTTTATTCACACTGGTGTATGCTATATGACTAACTTCTGAATGTTGACTTCATATTTTGCTACTTTGATAAATTAATCTAGTCTTAGTCAAGATGTCTTTGCTTTCACAAATTCCTTAGAGCACTCTATGTGTACAAAATAATGGTCAGAGCAATGTCATGGGATGAATCATGTCTGCCCCAAATTTATGTTTAAATCCTAAATGTCAGTACTTCTGAGCATGCTGGCCTCTGAAAATAAGCCTCTATATAACGACACTGAATTAACATGAGGTCTTTTGTATGGGTCTCCAATCCCGTGTGATTGATGTCTGTAAGGAAAAGAGACAGAAAAAAAAAGAACTGATGTGAAAATACAGGAAGAAACCTTTAGAAGAAACCAACTCTGTTGCACGATCATCTCAGACTCCTGACCTCTAAAGTGTTAGAAAATAGATTTCTGTTCAGGGAACTGTCCAATCTACAATGCATTGTTATGGTAGGTGCAGCAAACTTACAATTCCCCTTCTTTGTTTTGTGCCCAATTACACTGGGTAGAATTTCTCAAATAGGATTTCAAAGTGAAAGTCAGAAAAGGGTTCCTGCTTTATTTCATAGACCATAGTGATGGGTTCAGCAGTTTGCTATTATTAAGTACAATCGAAGTAGTTGGAGGTTAGAGTTTCTAAAATACCACTTATCTAGCTAAGACATTTTCTTTCTACTTTGTTGGAAGTGGTCTTTTAAAAAGTGAATTAGTGTCAAACTTTTCTAAATGTTTCTCTAAACCCAGAGATCATGATATTATTTGACAAAGGGCAAATTTTATTTTGATTTGAACTTGGATTTTTCATGAGTAAACCAACTTCATGTTCCTGGGATAAACTTTTCATGGTTATGCTACAGTAATAATTTTCACAGAATAACGTGTTTGATTTGGCTACTGGTAGTTTGAATGCAATTGGTTCCTATCATCTCATAAGGGTGTCATTATGAGGAGGTGTGGCTTTGTTGGAGGGGGTATGACCTTGTTGGAGGAAGTGTATCACTGTGGGGGTGGGCTTTGAGATTTCCTGTGCTTAGGATACTTCTTGTCAGCTGACTTCTTGTTGCTTTCTGGTCAAGATGTAGGACTCTCAGCTCCAGCAGCATATCTGTCTGCGTGCTTCCGTGCTCCCTTATCACAATGGCAGTGGACTGAACCTCTGAAACTGTGAGTCCCCCTCAATTACATGTTTTGCTGTGGTCCTGGTGTCTCTCCACAGCAAAAAAAAAAATAGCTATCGTCTGAGAAATTTGTGTCTATGTTCATGAGGATTATTTCTAGGCTTTGCTGGTCGGATTTAGGTAATGGGGTTTTGCTGGCCCCAATATGGAGGCCATGAGGAATTCAGGGTCAGGTGCTTGCTTTATACACTTTGTTGAAGTTGAGCAAAATAGGAAAAGAGAAATTTCTCTAAATTGTTTGTTCAATGCATTCCAAAAAGCTTTGCATGAACATAACAAGGGGAAAGGAATATTTCTCTTTTACCTCCACCTGGGAATTGTCAGTGAAATCCTGTAAGTTTGTATACTTAAAGCATCAGAAGAAGCACTGCTATTCCCATGTCTCTTGGACAAATAGGATGCTCTGTGGTTGGTTGGCTTCATTTTGTTTCCTCAAGAATGAGAAAAATAAGAATAGGAGCAGCAGTATAGGAGTTGTCAGATGACGCAGAGAGACCTACCAAACCCCAAACACTTCTGAGCTCCCATTGCCATACTTCTTTGCGGATGCTGAATGAGTTCATCCACACTTGTCTTAAACCCTTTAGTAATATTGCCTGGGACCTTCGCCTCTCGAGTGAAGTTTGTTTACCTCTGTCTAGCATCTGCTCTGATTTCCTGCAAATTTAAATAAGAGTTATGTTCCGACTTGACTCAAGGAAGAGAAAATACAAAGTGTAGCTCTAAAAGAAACTGTATTCACACTGTCAGTGTTTTACCACTTTATATCAGAAATGATGGCAGCAATGATATTGGTAATAAAGTGGGATGGGTGATACTAATAAAAGAAAAGAGAAAGGAAAGAAGGGAGGGAGGGAAGTGACATTGGGTGGATCTGAATTTATGGATGCGGGGCATAAACCTCAGCCTGCATGTAGACTTGCACAATGAGAATGGTGCTGTTCAACTCTTGACTAAGTAGGTACTGACCAAAACCCTGCATTTGACCAAAACTTAACCCTGGGATGTTAGGAATTCCTTGATGAGAAGTTTCTAAGTCCTCAGAAGATAATAAGCTGGGGTGGGTGTATAGCTTCCCTTACTCTCCTCCTAATCTTGTCTGTTGATCGAGTCATAAGATTTTCCTTTGACTCATAGAGACATGCTTTGAGAAGAACCTCAGTAGCTTGGGAGATGCTCTTGTGGGGGTAATCTCCGCCAGCTGAGCACACAGATACAAATTGCTACAGTCTGTATAAACTCTGAGATCGTGAAGGTGCTAGCGGCCAAGACACCAGGAGTCGATCAGCCATGGCCAGATAGACATCTGACTGCAGAGAACAGAATAGACTTAGCCATTTGAATAATCACAAAGGACTGTGTGGATCTCCTAATGAGCTGACTTGCCATGGTGTTTCCTGATATCTAGACCTTTAATAGGCACTTTTAAGTTAATATTTGCACAACACCTTAACATTCAGGTCTTGTTTGTTCTCTATAATCAAAAGCCTGAAGTTTAGAAAAGAGGATCTTGATTTGAACCGTGCTAGATTCCAAAGCTTGAGTTAGTTCCCATGTCTAGTTCCCCTGGTAAATGGAAGATTGGTACATTTGAGCAGGGAGAAGGGACTTGATGTGTTTTATGTAGGCCATCCCAGCAATTTTTGTTCTGCCCTCATCCAAGAACAATTGTCATTGCAGTGAACTATGTCTTCCTGTTCCAAGACTGGATGATGCTCTCTGTTGATTGTTTGTCTCTACATGTAGAGGATTGTATAACCAATAAATCAATGAAGGAGATTATCTTATCAGATAAGTTCTTATCAGATTCTGCCACACAGTACAACCAGTCCTGCATTAAACTCAGTCTATGATAATGTTCCCTGTTTCTTAATGTAATAATGAAATGGGTATACTGAGAACAGCTCATAGAATCGGCACTTTAAAAGCATGATAAGAAAGATCATGTGGATGACTTTTTCTCTCCCACCAAAACTCTCTAGTTCTCAAATTGATAGTAGATTTCCGGATAATAGAAAGATTAATGCTACCAATATGAATTTAAAGATGTATACCTGGTCCCCACTAGAAAAGATACCATTATGTCTCTGTAGATTGTCTATGTATCTATTTATAGATACTGATCTAGTGATTTATTTCTCAATGAAAAAATTTAGTAATGAGGTAATAGTAGTCATAGAATATTTGCATATAATATTGCTACCTCTAGAGAATTTATAAGATTGATTGGTATGGGTGCACCCCTCACGGTCCTGACTTCCTTGCTCATGTTCTCCCTCCTTCTGCTCCTCATTTGGACCATGGAAGCACAGTCCGGTGCTCCAATGTGGGTCTCTGTCTCTATCTCCTTTGATTGCCAGATGAAGGTTCTGTGATGATATGCAAGATATTCATCAGTATGACTATAGGGTAGGGCCATTTCAGGTTCCCTCTCCTCAACTGCCCAAGGAACTAGCTGGGGACATCTCCCTGGACACCTGGGAACCCCTCTAGGGTCAAGTCTCTTGCCAACTCTAAAATTGGCTCCCTTAATTAAGATATATACTTCCTTGCTCCCATATCTACCCTTCCTTTATCCCAACCATCCCATTCCCCCAAGTTCTTCCCATCCTCCCCTTCTCACTTTTCTCTCCCCATCTCCCCTTTCCCCCATCCCACCCCACCCCCAGTTCCCAGTTTTTGCCTGGCAATCTTGTCTACTTACAATATCCAGGAGGATAACTATATGTTTTCTTTGGGTTCACCTTCTTATTTAGCTTCTCTAGGATCACGAATTATAGGCTCAATGTCCTTTATTTATGGCTAGAACCCAATTATGAGTGAGTACATTCCATGTTCATCTTTTTGGGTCTGGTTTACCTCACTCAGGATAGTGTTTTAAAGCATGGGATAAAACTGGACTATCTGAACATGGCGGGCAATGAGGGCTGCTGAGAAGCCAAGAACAATGGCAGTGGGTTTTGATCCTACTGCATGTACCGGCTTTGTGAGAGCCTAGGCTGTTTGGGTGCTCACCTTCCTAGACCTGGATGGAGGGGGGAGGACCTTGGACTTCCCACAGGGCAGGGAACCCTGACTGATCTTTGAGCTGGAAAGAGAGGGGAAGGGGGTGGGGGAGGGAGAGGGAAATGGGAGACGGAGGCGGGGAGGAGGCAGAAATTTTTAATAAAAAATAAATAAATTAGACAGAAAAAGGAAAAAAAAGTGACAATGAAAACAAAACAAACCAACCCCCCCCAAATGACAGACGTATCTCCATATGTCATACTGTGTTTAGGCACATGCAGGCTCAAGTCTCCAAATGATTTTTAAAACATCCCTTTTTTAAAAATAAACTTTGTCCTGTGATTGAAAAAAAAAAGATAGATTGGTATAATGATCAGTTAAACACTTAATTTATTTAGGTGAAACTCAATATATATGATTAGATTGGTGTGATACATAAGGGGCTAGACATTCTAAACTAGGGAACAATGCATAGCACTGTATATCCAGTACCCAGAATATTTGAGTCAGGTCAAGTAAGGAGTCAAGCAGCAGTGACCAATTTCCCCATTATTTGAACTCCAATCATGCTTACAGGCAATGAAAAGGATGATTTCGACTTGTGTCCTTTTTAGGTAGAAGGTGAATCTGCTTTTATTATGTGAGGAATAATGGACTTATGTGGTTTTAGATGAAGTGTAAGATTGGGAACTATTGTAGAACATTATTTTAAGGTGTGTTACTTTTGTTTATGCTCTGGAACATTTGTTTAATGGTGCAAAGATGTGTTTGATTAAGTAAAAGTCATCTGCAGTCAGGAGGCTGCATCAGCAGCTAGCAGACAGGAAGTGATAGGGAGGAGCCAGGTGGAGAATGCGTCATAAGGAGGGGCGTGAAAAGCACAGGACTCAAGAGCAATCAGGGTTCCCTGACCTGTGGGAAGTCGAAGGACCACTCACCTCCATCCAGGTCTAGTAAGGTGAGCATCCAAACTGCCTAGGCTCCCACAAAGCCAGTACATGCAGTAGGATCAAAAACCCATTGCCATTGTTCTTGAGTTCTCAGTAGTCCTCATTGGCCGCTATGTTCAGCAAGTCCGGTTTTATCCCATACTTTTTCAGACCCAGGCCAGCTGATGAGGGAGGGGGACTTGATCGGGGAAGGGGGAGGGAAATGGGAGGCGGTGGCGGGGAGGAGGCAGAAATCTTTAATAAATAAATTAAATAATAAAAAAAGTGAAAAAAAGAAAAAAAGCACAGGACTTCTTGGGAGACAGAAGGTGAGCCAGGTGAACTGCTTTCTATTCAGCCTCTCTAGAAAGCCAAATTCTACCTCACCCTTTGAACTCTGAGTTCTTAAAGAGGGACAGAGACTTAGATATATTCCCTTAGTAGCTTTGAAAGAGTTGGTGCCTGAGGGAAGAGCATTTCCTTAGGCTGCTCCTCTAGTGGCCGAACTGCTGCTGGTAGTGGCCAGAGCAGCAGTTGCTGACAAGAACAGCTGCAGCTTCAAAGGCAGCAACAGTTATACAAGAACATAACAGGGAACTATGTAAATATTTCATTCTAAACACTGAATAGCTAATACAGTGGCCTACGGTGGGTATCTGCCATATGTTTGACTTACCATTAAATATACTAAATAAGGACATTTCCTTTTGGAGGTTGAGGAAACAGGGTCTCACGTAACCCAGGCTTGCCTTGAACTTGTTCTGTAGCCTAGGATAGCTTTAAAACACCGACAACCTCTGGTGTGTTTCGACTACAGATGTGTCTTAGTTACTTTTCCGTTTCTGTGACAAACACCATGACATTCTTTCACTCCAGACTTCTTAGTAGAATTCTCAGTTTCTGGCAACTTGAGTGTTGTTTTTGATTTCTTTCTGTTTTTGTTAACCTCTAACATTATTGTCTGGCAAACAAGAGCTCTCGTCTACATTATTTCAGTGATTTAAGCTGCTGAAGATTTTCAGCTATGGTACATTTTAATAAATGTTTAAAGGAACCTTAAAGGAAATTGAATAAAATACCTAATTAGAAGTTTCCCTGTATTGTTACTGGTCTTCTATCCCTTTTTATTTTTCTACCTCAATTGTGTCATTTTTCTGTGACGATTTCTATTTTTCTGAAGCCTTTTGAATTTAAAAGCTGGTGTTTCATTTTGGGAGTTCCTTAGGCGGTATCTGTTTCAGATACAATCCTTATCATAGGTAAATAGCCAGTGTTTCCCTTAATGCCATTGTATTCATCCTCGCCTTCATAATTGCCAGGCAGAATTGACAAACAGCATCACAGACCCTGCTTCCCCGCAGGATTAGCATCTCTTTGCCCTTTTTCTTTCAACCTTCCTCGAGTTACTTTATTTTAAATCGTCTGCTCTATCTGCTGGAGTGTTCTTTACTGCCAATCTAATAGATTAATATATTCCATTTCCTCTGGGATATGACAGCTGTATTGAGATATAGTTATTATCTCATATTGCTTTCTCTTCAGTATTATCATTGTTTTCTGTGATTTATCAAGAAAAATATTGAGGGCACGAGCTAAAAGAGCATGAAATTTTCTAAAACTATTTTGTTTTCTCCAAAAGCACTAGTTGTGACAACCAGTTTTGAACCTACCTTTGGTTTTCTCATCTGAAATAAGAAGACACTTCCCTGCAATATAACTTTCATGTCCAATCTCCACAGCCATGAATTCCCAACTCCAGGTTTTTTGGTTTAGGGGTTTGGATAATTCTCTATCAAGTATCACATATAAAGTAATTCTTTCCCCTGGGAGACCTCCTAGCAAGCTCTTGCCTATGGGAGAAGCTGCTTTCTTTCTCTCATCCATTTGCCATTCTTTGAAGTCACTCTGTACAGCCTAGGGGTAAAGAGCTGACGTGACTTGTGTTCACAGTGTTGGAATTATCTCATTCTACATTTTTAAAAGAAAAATTCTTTATTTAAGTGGACCCTCCCTCTCATTCCTTTGCATTTCAGACCTGTAAAGTCAAGGTTTATTGAATTAGTTGGTAAGTCTTTCAAAATTCCTTGTAAATGTACCACTTATAAAAATCACCATTACCACATAATAATACGCTTCTACTTTCTCTTGTTGTCCCTTTCCAGGCAGCATTATAAACATACAGCCGTACATTAGCTTGGCTTTTAACTCTAGATGACTGTACATTCCTATCCTAAAATTCAGCATCTGTGCTGCCTTCTTCATATAAACGCTCATAGATAACTATGTCTGTCTATAAATGAAATTTGATGACAGTAAATACCAAAGAGTGCTTTATAAACATGCCATTTTATAGAATTTTTCACATTAACTTGTATAGTTTCAATTAAAGAAATAAATTACAGTTTGTAACAAATATTTCAAGATTACTATTTACTTGATTCAGCAACAGGAAAATGGAATTTCCGTGTATCTTCAAACTTGACTTTTAGCCCAGATCTAGACAAAAACACGCCATCTTCTTTTGTTAATTTCATTTGCAGCTGAATTAGTCATAATTTCCTTTTTGGTCCCTTTTAGTCTGCAAACACATCATCAGTGATTAACTATTTACTTTCTACTTGTTGAAAGTCTGAACTAAGTTATATTCTGATAGTTCACACCCCTTAACCCAAAGGTCTTTAAAGGTGATTAAATCTTGAACAAGTGTAGCTTACAGTATAAGTTTTAATTTAACATTGTATTAGTATATGCATGAAAAAGTCTAATGACCTGTCTTTACAATTATCTTAATATGAATTTAAATTTGATGTAATTTTAAAATATAACTTTGAATTATTAAGATGTACTTTCATTGAAGAATGACTCCCATGCAAAATTTTTAATTATTAAAATTGTTTCTTTCTGTGAGAGTATGGGAGATGAATTTAGATTTATCCTTAAAAATTTTTGTATTGTTCCATCTTCAAAGTAGACTACGTGTTGTCTATCATTGTTATGACTGTTCTTTTGAAGATTTTTGTTGGCGCCATGGTTTGTAACTAGTACAATGGGGCCAACCTGTAATCTGACGCTGTATCAGATTTCTTTCTAAAGCAGTGGCAAAGGCTATACGCAAAAGCAAACGTGGCAAATATGGGATGATTTAGCTTATATGTCCCACTCTTAGTCCTTGAAAAAAGTCAAGGCAGGATCCTGAAGGTAGAGACTGAAGCAGAGAGGGGCCATGGAAGCTGGCTGCTTATGGACTTGTTCCCCATGGCTTGTTAACTTTCTTTCTTTTTTATGATAATTTTTACCATTTTGTTTCTATATGATTTCAATTGAAATAGAGTTCTATCATCTTCCCCCCTGCATCTCCCTTAGCCCATCTCTGCAACTTGCCCTCCCATGAGCTCAGTCTCAAGATGACAGCCTCTTTTCTTTCATTGTTATCATTACAGACACATACATGTATGTATGCATATGTGTGCATAAACATTTGTGATTACAACCTGCTGAGTCTGTTTTACTGGTGATATGTATATGGTTTCAAGGCTGACCACTCTGGACTTGACAGTCAATTAGGGAACTCATACCTGAGATAGACTAATTCTACCCGGAATCCAGCCCATTGTTCTTTGTCTGAGACTGGGACACCACAAACTTTTCGCTCTTCCATACTGGCATGCACATTGATATTGCTACTTTTCCAGTCTTGTTTATGCATCCATTTTTAGGAGAGACTGTTTCACAGCAGACTTCTTGTTATTCTTGCTCTTAACAATCTCTCCATCTCCTCTCCCCTGGACCATAGATATGTGGTGTATATGTATCTCTTGGAGCTTGTATGTGATGTATTCGTTGGAGATATGTGATATAGATGTATCCATTGGGGATATGTGATATAGCTGAATCCATTGGAGGTGGGCCCCACAAAAATCAGTTGGTTTTGCATTGTGTCCTTTTGCAGTTTGTTGTGGGATAGTCTTTCTGTATGCTGTGAATGTGAGCTGCTCTCATTGCTTGATAAATAAAGCTACTTTAGCCTTTGGTAAGGCAGGATATAGCCAGGTGAGATATATATATATATATATATATATATATATATATATATATATATATATATATATATAATCCAAGCAGAGATACAGTTGAGGAAGAGCAGAGTCTAGGGGATTCCAGCCAGCCACCAAACAAGCATGACATAAGAAAATGAGTAACAAGCCACAAACCACGTGGCAAAGCATAGATAAGGAATATGGGTTAATTTAAATGTAAGAGCTAGCTAGTAATAAACCTGAGCCACCGACCAAACAATTATAATTAATAGTAAGCCTCTGAGGGATTATTTATAAGCGGCTGGTGGGTCCAGTAGACAGGAAAGAAATTGGTCCAGTGGGACTGGATGGGACAGAGCAAAGACACCAGCTACAGCAGCTGTCAGTGATGTTCTTCATTTGCTGTAAAGAGAAGCCTGGTACGAAAAACCTAGTCAATGTCCTGACGAGTCCATGAACCATAGAAAAGAATCTACTCCTGCCACTTTGCTAGACCAGCATAATACCTCATTTTAACCTGAATCTTATTCTTATACTCCCAGATAAGTGTAGCTACCACCCCACAGCAAACGAGCATCTCTTTTCGGCTTGCTTTCTCATACAAACCAGGATCACCTTGTCCAGGGTCTATTGCCTTCAGTGGTCTAGACTCACCCACATAAGTTTTTAAGCAAGAGATGGTCCTTCAGACCAATGCTGATGGAGATATTTATCAGTTGATTTCTTTTCGCGGAAGACCCTAGCCTGTGTCAAGTAAACAAACAAACAAGCCCAATAAGGATAGGCACCTTCTCCATAATGCAGGGCTCCATCTAACCATTCTCTGCCTTGGTTTCTTATTTTGTAATTGAAGAGAGGAGTAGTTCCTATTTCTTGAACCTTTGAAGAGAGTACATATAGTACAGAATTCTAGCAAATTCTTAGAGGAAGCCTGACTTTCAGAAGCACTACAATAATATGGGTGTAGAACTGAATCCACTGATCAGACCCAGGTACCGAGCCAAGTTCTTTGTACCGTTGGTTTGGAACTGGCAAGTAATTTCTTTGTTGTGTTCTCTTAGCATCTAGCGTTCCCATCTGCTAAATGAGGGTCATAACAGAGGATGGTTCCTCTGTGTGTAGTAGAGTACCCAAGATGAAAGGCTCAGCACACTGTCCCCTGTGTTAAGAACACAGCCAATGGCTCCCAAACATCCAAATAATTTTCAGAAAAACCTTTTGAATGTTTTTGACAGGAACAAAAAGAAGCATTATCACTAAAGCAAAAAGAGTAAAGATCTAAGAAAAAGCACAGACTCTTTTGGTCAATAGTATTTCATTATTTAATGATGTTATGCAGGAACATCACATCCAGTCTGAGGACAGGAGTAAAATTCGTTTTGACTTGTCAGTGTTTTCTCATCCTAGGGCCCCTTCAATTCCACACTTTGTCTGCTCCCATAATAACGCCATTCTGACTTCCTCACCTGAGGCTGGGTTCTTGCAGGGCTGGCAAGTTTCGGAGTGGGAAAGCCCTCCTTCCAAAAGTAGGGTTTGCTATTCAGCTGTTGGAATCCTTCATGCATTGAGTGTTGATTTATTCCAAATCGCTTCAGAATTAAGAGAGTACAATTATACAGAGGAAAGTTTTGATGAACAGAATAAATAGTATTCTAAAAAATCCATTGGATTTTCTGTAGTGGGGGAAGTTCAAAAAGTAACAGTCTCTAGAGGGTGTTTGCTGTAATTTTCTTTAAAAGTAAAAACATTGTTTTATAAATATTTTTACTTTGAGAGCAAAGCAGTAAAATAATTGAATGAGCTTTGAAAATTCTTTTAATTTTTGTTGATAATTTTTGGATATGGGAGCCACAACTGGGAAGCAGTTCCTCTTTCATGGTGACTAAAAAGAAGCGCTTAGTGGGTGGAAACCCAAGTTTATGTCTAGAAGTCATTGCAAATAGGGACATGGCTCACAGAAACCACGTTTAACAAAATCTCTTCGAAGCAAGCTGGAGGTTTGATTTGCATGGAGGTTTATACTATGCATGTTTCCTCTGGGAACTGGACTCCTTGTCTCCTAGTGGTACCCAACTCTGCTTCTCGTTCACGTTTTATAGCACAGACTGTTCTGGGGGGCGGGTGAAATTGGTCTCCTTTCTCACAGTCTAGCTGCTACTTTGCTGCGGACCCTGCCTCAGATCTCAGTCACTGTTCTCAGTACCACAGCACTCTGCGCAGCAAATGCTTCTGATTTACCGTTACTGCTCTGTTTGCCCCTTTGCTATCCCATAATGACTGCAATGCATATTGTCTATTGTCTGACGGTCAATTAAAACTTAATCATTAATTTCCAGCTTAATAGCATGCAGTAGCCAAGATCATCTTTTTTCATTCTCAGTGTTTCACACAACTTCTTTGCCTCAGAGAAAATATGCATAGAGTTGCAGAAGCAAGATTAACTTCATTGGACTTTATGTTGTCTGGTTAGCCACATTTCTTCCAAGCTACCCTTCTACACTGTTTTTGTTTTTTCCTCCAAAACTATTTATTGGGACCAGAGATTGTGATTCTCTCCCTTAGGAAGTAAGGCTTACATGGAAATTATTGTTTCTTTCTGATAGGAGTGGGGCTTCAGTGGCCTCGTTGATTCAAGGATGAGTCTCTCTTGATAAGACGCAGCCTTTCCTAACAGTCAGATGATTAATGATGCCTTGCTCTAGAAGCCAGGGTACTTACATGAAAGTGTGGTAAGGTGATACTGCTCTAACTGGCTTCGTCACAGGGTGTCATGATTAATGGCACAGGATTCCTTAAGCAGAGGTATTTGTTTATACAAAGAAGGAAGTCACACTTATTATCTTTACAACGAAAACATCACTTCTCCCTTAATTTTTTCAAAAAGCAATTTCTATACTTAAAAAAAAATAAAATCTTGAAACAAAAAAAAAGCAAAACCATGGAAGGCTGATTATATAAATGAACTGTGTTGGTTTGGGATCTGTAATATCCTCAAGTAGCTACTAAATTTTAAATTATTGTAATTTGATTACAGTAATCAATGGCCTAAAGTTGTTTTAAATGTATGCTTTTAAAAGTACAATAACTAGCACACATTGACTCTTTTAGTTAACTTTGTTTATTGTAGTTTTGATGGAAATCTTTGAATGCCCAGCAGCTTAACAACAATAATCTCTTCGAGACATAAATAAAGTTGGAATCACCAGGAGATATTAAAGCATACACCAGTGATTCATGGAAATTCACAGAAGAGAGCATATCCCACCACAAATTTCTGAAACAGCTCATTGGGTACAAGTTTACTGACAATTTCTGGTTCAGTACTCTGGAAGGTCAAAGTATTACAACTTAGACATGGAGGTAAAAAAAGGAAAGAAAAAAAGAAAGAAAGAAAGAAAGAAAGAAAGAAAGAAAGAAAGAAAGAAAGAATTTCCCCTTCAGTCAATCTCCTTCCATCTTCATCGTATTTGCTCCACAGAGTTAAGAAAGGATAAAGAGGGTTGTGTGAAAAGGTACAAGATAAGGAATTCCAGAAACTAAAGACTCACCCACAGCTGTTAGAAGCTGCTTCAAAGCTGGAACATGAACTCAACACTCAAGAGTTCCCTCCAAATTTAACTTTCTGTCTTCAAATTAAGCAAGGCATGGCGTGGGTTAATTTTTTTATTTTAAAATTATTTTATTATTTTGTGTGTATGGGTGTTATGTCTGCATGGATGTCAGCGTTCTCCGTGTAGGCAGTGTCCTTGGTGGCGAGAAGTGTGTATCAGGATCCCTGGACTGGAGTTACAGACAGTTGAAGGCCAATACATGGGAGCTGGGGATAGAATCCAACCCCTCTTTAAGAACAGCCAGGGTTCTCGCCTTTGAGCCATTGCTTCAGCCCTGGGTCAATTTTTTTTTTATTAAACTGAAAACTAACTGATAGGCTGAAAGCTCACTGAAAGTATGTGTAAGAAAACAGAGAAATGCAGAAAACTTCATGAGAAAAAGCTCTTCCATTCTCAGGGATTTGGAGAACTGACGTCATAAAAATGACCTTCCTACCAAAAGCAATCTACAGATTCAAGTCCCATAAAAATACTAGGACTTTTACTTACAAGCACGGAAAAATTATTCAGAAATTTACATGGAGGACCAAAGGCTAAGAAATCCCGAGCTAAAAGAATACTTTGGGAAATGTATCTACATCTGATTGCATGTTACTCCATATACTCCGTAGAGCTGTAGTAACTCAACAAATCATTGGCACAAACATAGGCACATAAATTGATGGGGGTAGAATAGAAGTTCCAGAAATAAGTTCATGCAACTTGCTCTATGCTACATAGCCTTTGATAAAGATATGAGAGAGAGAGAGAGAGAGAGAGAGAGAGAGAGAGAGAGAGAGAGAGAGAGAGAGAGAGAGAGAGACTAAGAAAAGACAATATGGTGATGGGAAACAAAGAAGATTTCACCATTCAGGAAAATGAAGCTAGATTCTTTCCTCTCGCTTTGCACAAGACTAGATTAAAAGTGAATCAAGGACCCAGCGGAGAACATGATGCCCTAAAACTGCTAGAGGGAAATTGGGGGAACACTTCAACTTAAAGGCACAGGGAAGAATTTTTTTTAAACAGCACCCCAGGAGCTCAGGAAATGAGACCAACCGTTTGGCAAGTGGAAGAATAGAATCTTAGAGAACTAATAAAAAAAAACCCCTATGATTAATAATTCCAATGGTGAGGAGGCTGACAACAGCATGGGAGAAAAAAGTCTTTGCCAGCTATTCATTTGTCAGAAGATTTATGTCTAGTGTATACAAAACATCAATAAACTACCAATCAACCAAACAACAAATTCTCGGCATCTTTTTCTATCTGGAGAATACAGACTAAAGCTAATTGACGTTAACCTCTCATCTCGGTGGTAGTGTGAATATGAGAAGGAGACCCTTGGACTGGTGATGGCAGTGCAGACTAGAGCAGTTACTTTGAAAATCTGTCGAGAGGCTTCTCAAAAAAAAAAAAAACCTAGAAAAAGAATTGTCAGAGAAATGACCCAGCTGTACTTCCTCTGATAACGTACCCAAAGGACTTTTTAATCTCACTACAGAGATATTTACACCTCTACGCTCTTTGTCACTCCCCTTACAATAGCTGGGAAATGAAATCCATATGGATACCCATCGAATGACAAATGAATAACAAAAACATGACACATATACACAATGGGTTGTTACTCATCTGTAAATAAAAATGAAGTCATAAAATTTGCAATAGATGGGTGGAACCAGAAATCATGCTTAGTGAGATCACTCAAGGCAAAAAAACCCAAATACCATATTCGCTCTCTTATGTGGGTGCTAGCTTCAAATCGCTTATTTTGTGTGTTTGTTTAGTCTAGAGTCCATGAGAAAGTTAGTAAAGCAGTGACTGGCCAGTAAAAGCTAATGCATTTAGTGTGTGTGTGTGTGTGTGTGTATAATAGGGGGTAAATTCTGGCAGAAGAAAGGTTCAAGCAGATAGTAGACCAGTGGTTGGGGAAGTGAAGGGGGCAGCGAGAAGGGGTTAACCAAAATGAAGCCTGCTAGTAAAAGCTACGTGGGAAACTATGATCTTGCTACTATAAAAAGAGCTCGTAGGACACATGTGATATGGAAGAATTGGAGGGGGGGTATACTGGTAGTTACAGGTTTAAGTGGGGTTGGGGGTAAGGTGTGGGGACAATGGTAGATGAATTAGCCCAAACTAAGGAAGTATGAAGAAGCCTTATGAAAGTCACTTCAAACTAGACTAAAGTCTGATTTATTTTTTTTAAAATGAAGTTTCAGACTGACCAGGTGGCTCAGAGGGTACGGGTACTCACCACCAAGCCTGAACACCTGAGTTTGATCTTGAAAGCCACACTGTGAAAGAAGACTGACATGTGCAAGGTGAAACATCGTCAATAGGCTTGTGATGGTACACATGTGTGTGCTCACACACACATTAGTAGGTAAGCTGATTCAAGATGATTCAAGAGGCGAAGAAGGAAAAAGAGGAGGAGGAGGAAGAGGGTGAACAGAGGTTACCACACATAGGTGAACAATGCCTTGCCTGCGTGTAGCATATTTTACATTGTAAGACAACACTCGCCTAAGTTGGAATACAAAGCACACTACTATGTTAAACTGGAAGAGAAAGGGTTGGGTGGGCAGAAATGACTCAGACAATGGAAAAGCTACAGAGATATTTGAAGGAGTTAAACATTAATTCATCACACACTTGGAGAAGAATGTTCCACGGTGAAGCCACAGAAAGTGCAAAGTCTTGGTCAGGAGTGTGAGCAGTGTGTTATAAGAACAAACAGGCTGGTAGGGACAGGAAGGAAGAAAATAAAACAGCACAAAACAAGGAAGAACAACAACTCATAAATACGTCGGTAAACCTGACCTCCCCATTGGCACCATCAATCTGTTAACCAGATAGGTTTGTTGTAGACCTATGTGACTCCAGCCTGCACTCAGGAGATGTGGAGAGTGTCAAAAAAAATCCATCCAATTCACACCCTTTCAAGACACTTACCCTCTCCGCAGACATTGATGTCTGAAGTAGCCCTGTTTTGTGTCTTTGACTTGCTTTTCTTGCTCGTATTTGTTTTATGGCAAGGTCTCACATAGCCCAGGCTGGCCTTCAATTCCTTTTCCTCTTGTCTTAGCCTCATGAATGCTGAGATTACATGTAGTAATTACATGCATGTCTTAGTCTTTCTAGGACTCAATGTCCTACCGCTATTTTGATTGATTGGTCCATTTTGTTTTGTATCATCCTCTGTCCACAGATAGGGTTTAGCACAAAGAGATGATGCTTATGTTTTATTTCTTTGGACAAATATCTTACAGTCATTAAAGAAATCTTGGTTTTCTTTTCCCCTAATTCAGGTCTGCATCTCATGATCAGTTTGCCTTGTGGCTTAATGTCATGAAAGAAAAATCCCAGACTCCATTCGGCATGTATATCACACATCTATCATATCTAACTAAGGAGCTATGTGACATCAAGTATCATATTAAACTTTTGGCTTTCTGTTTCTTGTTTTCTCGTAGTTGGAAACATGCAATTGGACCATTTGAACCTGTCATTTGTTTTCAATGAGAAACGGTGAAGAACTGGAAGAACTGTCAGATCCCAAGAACAGCAAGAGGACAATGAACTGGGGTCTTGAAAATTCTGCTATGTTCTCTGTTTCATTTCTTCTTACATTTCTAGGGCTGTGCAGAGTCATTGAAGCTTTTTGGTTGTTAGTCTAGATCTGTACACTGTTCAGAAGATTTGTCATTTTAGGGAAAACATGAATGGATTCTGTGGCTCTAACTTCTGAGAGACTGATTTTCTGATACCTGATTTTACTTCTCTGAGGTCTCATATGGGGTGTCCTATGAGTCAACTCTCTCACACTACTTACTGAGATGTAAAATGTTATTTTGTAGGTTCAAAGGCTCTGTTCTCATAGAAGACGCTAGATGCAACTGCAAAGACCCTAGGCACCTCTGTCTAATTTGGTAATAATAAATGTCCCTCTCCAGGTTCAATGGATAATTCACTAGAACTCAGGAAGACTTCTATTTGACAATTTATCATAAGACATAAGGATCAGAAGCAGCCAAGTACATGGGATGCACAGGGCAGAATAAGGGCATGGGAGCAGAGTCAGGCAGATCTCTGTGAGTTCGAGGTTAGCCTGATCCACACAGTGAGTTCTAGGACAGCCAGGGCAGGGTAGAGCTTTCATGATTTCTTCTGGTGTTCCTGGTACATTGATGTCACCATCATAGAGAGTATTAAAACTTTACTTTAAATTAAACTAAAGTTCGATTTGATTTTTTTTGAACTGAAGTTTTAGACTGGCAAGGTGGCTCAGAGTGTTTGGGCACTCACAACCAAACCAGAACACCTAAGTTTGATCTTGGCAGTCACATTGTGGAAGAAGACTGACCTATCCAAGTAGAGGCATCTTCCACATGCAAGTGATAGTACACACGTATGTACTCACACATGCAAAACAGATATACAAATCTATGTTATAAATTTCAGTTTCTTTATACAGACATAATAGATTAAAGATTAATCATCAGTTGTTGAATGCAGTTCCAGCCCATCTCTTTTTCACTAGAAGCTTGATTGTAAGGACGAGGTGTGCTAAAAGCCTTAACCACCACCAGTAAAGGAACTGTCAAGTCACCTCACTACCATAAACGCAGGTGTGGCTGAGGGGATCAGCGTGAATAACAAGATAGTGTAGAAGGAGCTGCGGGCTGCTTCCCACCACCCGGCTCCTGCACGGCTAGCTTTACCCAAAATAATTACACAGAAACTGTATTCATTTAAACACTACTTGGCCCATTAGTTTCAGTCTCTTATTGGCTAATTCTCACATCTTGCTTTAACCCATATTTAGTAATCTGTGTAGCATCACAAGGTGGTGGCTTATTGGGAAAATTCTAATCTGCATCCATAGAGAGGAGAGCTATGGCGTCTGACTCACTTCCCTTCTTCCCAGCTTTCTGTTCAGTCTACTCTGCCTATCTATGCTGCTGTCCTATTAAAAGCCAAGGCAGTCTCTTTATTTGACCAATGAAAGTAACACATAGACAGAAGACCCACCTACATCAAAAATAGTTTTATCACTCAGGAAATCTCAAGGAGTTTAGAAGCTTTGTACCACCAATGATGAACAAATTACATAAATACACACTCACACGTATACATATACACATATGTATACACACATATATGTATACATACACACATGTATACACACACACACACACACACACACACACACACACCATACCTACCTATCTCTAGTCTTTTTTGTTAGACTCCATAAGAACTCATGATGCCCTTGGGAACCACATAACAGGAGCCACAATTAGGCAGAATAAAACAGACACATGACATAAAAAGACATTTTGTTGAAAATAGTTTTTCACACACTACATCCTGATCATCTTCTTCCCCTCATCTCCTCCCAGATCCTCCCCAACTTCCCACCCATCCATTTCCATGACTTCTTTCTTGCTCCCTTTAGAAAACACCCAGGAAATTAAAATTAAAAAATAGAATAAAACCTACCAAACAAACAAAATAGCATGAGATATACATACATATGCATGCCGCCCCACAACTAATAAAAACACAAAATTGGAAACTATAATATGAAATCAGAAGACCAGTAAACAAAAAAATGTCAAAAAAATGAGACAAAAAGTTCTGCAGAAAGACCTTTGAGCTCATTTTGAGTTGACTCTCTACTGTTGGGCATGGGACCTGTCCTTAAGTGTGTGTGTGGTTTGTACACCCAATGAGACGCCATTGGAGAAAACTAAATTTTCATTTGCTGGTGGTTGTCAATTGGAGATGGTGTCTGGGTTAGGCTCATGTTCACTTCACCCTCTCAGCTCTGGGATCCCATCTGCCTTGCACAAGTGTATGGTGCCAAAGTTTCTGGGAGTTCATATGTGTTTCAGTCCTGTTGTGTCTAGAAGACTTTTAAATCTGTCTTCCTCCTCCTCCTCCTCCTTCTCCTCCTCTTCTTCCTCTTCTTCTTCTTCCTCCTCCTTTTCTTTCTCCTCCTCCTCCTCCTTCTCCTCTTCTTCCTCTTCTTCTTCTTCCTCCTCCTCCTTCTCCTCCTCTTCTTCCTCTTCTTCTTCTTCTTCCTCCTCCTTTTCTTTCTCCTCCTCCTCCTCCTTCTCCTCTTCTTCCTCTTCTTCTTCTTCCTCCTCCTCCTCTTTCTCCTCCTCCTCCTCCTTCTTCCCTGAGCCCTGATTTGAGAGATTTGATGAAGACATCCCATTTAGGTGTTCCAAGGTCTCTAACTTGCTGCATATTGTCCAATTTTGGGTTTCTGTATTGGTTCTCATCTCCTGCATGAGGAAGCTACTCTGCTGATGGGTGATTGAGACATTCATATATGGGTATAGCAGAAAATCATTAAGAGAAATTTATGTTCCTTTAGCATAGAAATAGTATTTGGTTTTTCCCTAAGTGCATAGCCTGTACAGTCTCAGGTTCTTCCTTACCAGAGAATTGTTTGATGTGAAACCTATTTCACAGAGTAGCCTATAAATCTAATAAGATAGTTGATTTTTCCACTATAGTACCAGTGTATCATGCAGGCCAGTCACAACTATTGAATGCAGGTTTTGGAATTAGGTTGGTGTTTAGCTTTTTCCTCTGGTAGAGTGCAGAGTACCTTCTAGTACCATGAACATGAGTTGGTAGGGGCAAAAGGTCTAGTTCGGCATCACTTCAACTTCAAGTTCAATGAGATATGTAAATGTTATCTTCAGCCTTAGGCTCTCACCATCAGTTTGTAGAGAGGAATTAACAGTTTTGAGTTGTTTGGGGATTTCCGTGAGGCCTCTTTGGCTAGCCACTGAGTTGTAGTACTCAGTTCTGGCTCATTAATAGATGTCAGAACAAATACTTCAGCATGTTATGAAAAATAGGATGTTTACATACCATCAGAGTATCTCTCCTTAAGTTCCTATTAATTAAAAGGGAAATGGCAATGCAATTTTTCAATGGAGAATCCAGACAGACCGGTAAGCATACATGAATAATGTTTAGCATCAACAAAAATAAAGCACATAAACACCATGTGCTTCTGATGCAAAGCTCTGGAAGAGCATAATATCCTTGCACAGAATTCTGCAAAATGGAACCTCTGTTTCAAAATGTGTGATCAAAATCATTCATCTTGGAACATAATACAAACTTAGAGTGTGAGATATTCTACAAAATAATTGGACTATAATCTTCAAAACTTGTTATGGTTATGTAAGACAAAAAATTAAAAGAAATAGTTTTGAACTAAAAAAAAATTCTGAGTAACTTGACATAGGAGTCTTCACCATATTTTTGGACTATGTGTATTTTTTTTAAATTATGAAAAAATAAAATATACTTGTTTATTAAAGCATGATAATAATTTAATAATTCTAATTTTCTAATAGGCACACAAAAGAAAGAAATCTTTTTCTTATTACACACTGAGGTTTATAGTGCAGACAAAATCGTGTATGAAACTATTATCTCAGATATACATTTGTTTTGCAATGCTAAGGATGAAGCCCAGGATTTTATATATACTAGCAAGTTTCCTGTCACTCAACTACATTCCCAGCCATATATGCGTGTCACACATAAACACACACTTACTGGAATTATATGTTGTAGGAGGAGGCGTGTTTGTTTCCCAGCCATGCAGACTCCCAAAATAACCACACCGAAACTGTATTAATTAAATCATTGCTTGGATCATTAGCTCGAGCTTCTTACTTGCTAACTCTTACATCTTAATTTAAGCCATCTCCATTAATCTGTGCATCACCACAAGGTTGTGGCCTACCAGCAAAGTTTCAGCACATCTGTCTCTGACAGCAGTTCCATGGCTTCTCCATGACTCTGCCTTCTTCCTCCAAGCATTCAGTTTGGTTTTCCCAGACTAACTAAGTTCTGCCCTGCTATAGCTCCAAAGCAGTTTTTTTTTATTCATTACTGGTAATTCAGCATAGAGAAGGGAATCCCACATCAATTGTATGTATATTTCTTGATCATTAAAGAACACAGTATAGAAAATTAATCAGAAAATAGTTCTTTAATGACCGAGAAATGTACATGCATTTGATGTGGTTTTCTATACTGTGTATCTGTAAGGTTGAGTATACAAAAGTATGCATACTGTATGTGGAAAATATCACCAAATATTAACAATTGTAGAATCTCAGTAAAAATGAATTTGAAAATTATTTCAAAATGTAAATTGACTCACAGCAAGTTTGGCTCTGATAGTTTCATTCAAGTCAGAGGGAATCTGTTGTGGAACTAAAGAACCTACTTGGTCTTGGGAAGGACTCTCATGGTAATATGGTACATTGGCCTCCTAAGATTTTCGTAACAAACTATCAAAAGCTTGATAATTTAAAACAACAGGATTTTCCTACTTCTCTGATCTAGAACACAGAATTCTGAAGCCAAGAGCCTCTGGGCTACAGTCACTAGAGACTCAAGGAAAGGAGTCTCCCCTTTCGGGTTAGGGTGTTGTACTTGTACTACTTGACTACCTCAAGCTGTCTGAATGGGGCATCCTTCCTGTAGGTCATCTCCACCACCCCTCCCCTCCTTTTACCTTTGGTCCAAGTGTTCTTGTCATTTAGATTCAGAGGTCTTTTCTGTAATCCAAGATAATCTCATCTCTAGTTTCTTAATTACATCTTTAAAATCTCTTTCCAAATAAGATCACGTTTACTGATCCAAATATATAATATTGCCTTATCTTTTGTGGGGTGTGGGCAAAATTTCCCCCGCCACATACGATCATCTATTTTTTAAAATAAAAATTCCAAAAGAAAGATAATTTAAATGAGCTTGGTTAAGACTTACTCTTTCTACATTTCAATTATTTTCTCTCACACTTTTTACACTGGATGGCTTTGAAGCTGGTGTGAGGGGTCCTGATGGGAAACTGATTAGACATGTCTTTAGTGGGAAACACATTTTAGGCAGTCTGTTTTTTTTTTGTTTTTTGTTTTTTTTTTGTAAAGCACAGTGAAGGAATTTGGAGTAGAGATGGTGTCCAGAAACACTTGTGTGAAAATTATACTGACTTACACACACTATCCTGATACAGAAGTGCAAAGCCATAGGCATATTATTCATATCTAAGCTGTTTAGAACTTCTAATCGTGTCCTTTATCAGCAAACACTACAAACACATGTGTCAGACAAAGGGGAGTAGGAGCTGGGCTGAAATGCACCGAACAAGAGGTGTTTGGAAACTTCTTCCTATTACCTTGTCTAGGAGTCATGAACAAAAGCCTAAATCTAATAAACACTAATGCTGCCCTAAGACTGTCATATCAGTAGTATACTTGTTACTGCAATACGAAGATTCATAAATTCACAATATTTATGTGTAGGCAATGTGGAAGTTCATCAAAATTGTCCTTTTCAAAATTCTTATGGTTTAAGACATCAAATTTTAATAGTACTCTAAGCAATTGGCATAACTAGTTGGGAAGGCATATATTTATGCATTGAAAGACTATATATTAGTATAGCTGTTCTATCATGAATTAACAAGGTCTATCTATTACAAATTAAATACACACATATTATGGATGCATTGAAGTGACCTAAAGAAATGCCAATTCTGGTGATAAAGCTATACTCTTAAGAGAAGCTTACTTAATTTTTTTTGAAAAATCTCAAATACTTGTATAAATTTAACCATGAAGAGTTGTTTACCTGCAATATGCTTGTATATACTCTTGGCATTAACATTAAAATTTAATCAAGTAGTTGAACAAAGAGAAAATTATGTTTTCATCCTCTCTATAGAAGATAAAATTACAAAATAATCATAACATGAAAATATGAAAAGTATATGTAGTCTAAAACAGTAAAAATAATAGTTCAGAGATGAATCAGCCTGATCAGTAAAAGTATTTGCCCAGAGGTATGGCTTTTACAGCATGTGATTCTTGTGACTCTTGAGTATTTGAACTGTGGTTTGCCATATTCTAACTGTCCCTTTTTCATAATTACATGTTGAAAATCTAGGATTATATTACACAAAATATGAGCCCACACAAAAAACTTTAACTTGCAACTCATTTCTTTTATATAGTTTTTATATAGTCTTTATATAGTTACATTACTTTTTGTAGAATGGGTGTCGAATCCACACATAATTCAGAGTCTCTCTCCACCTGGTCTAGGAGTTTTGAATTGATATCAAAGTGTGAAGATGGGCGAACATTAGCAGTTCTGTTTTATCTTAGGTGCTAACCTTTATGGTTGTGGTCCCTCATAGGATCATTTACTTCAGCACTTTCCCAGCTGGTGGCCCTGTGTGGAAAGGCTATGGAAACTTCTGGAGTTCTTACTGTAGTTTGTCATAGCTGCAGAAAAGTAACTAATACATTTAGGGATGCAGAACTTCGGGTCTTTAAAGAGTCTCCAGCATCATGCTACATTTAAAACAAAGTCTGTAACACTAAAATTACTTTCAGATATCTCCCGTGATTTATTTTTGGAAAGTACCCTATAAACAACTGAAACACTGCTGATTTTTTTTAATGAAGCATATATTGGCAAAAATACAAAAAAGCTTGAGTTTGAATTTGTTTCCTAAGTGTGTATATTTGTTCACAACTATTAAAAGAGAACAACCGTGTTAAGTGTGTTTGTTAAAGTATACTTGACCAAATGGGACATATGGAACATGTATTTTGGATAACAGTTCCAGAGGGAGCGTCCACAATAGCTATGGAGGTCTGGCAGCAGGGCAAAAGCAGCAAGCAGAAACAGCACATCTTCAACCAGAAGCACTAAGTAGAGAGCAAAAGGGAAGTGAGGGAACTATACACCCTCAGGGCCCAATCCCAGCAAGTACCTCCTCTAGCCAAGCTCCGCCTCCTAAAGGTTTCACAACCTCCCCAAATAGCCCCCACCATTTGAGGACCAAGGTTCGAATACCAGAGCCCGTGAGGACATTTCTTATTCAAATGACCACAACAGCTATGTGTACATATTTTCATTTTCTTAAAACCTAAGAGTTGATACTAGGCCAGTAGCCTACTTGATGCTTCCAGTGCAGAAATTAGAAGAGCAGTTGGATCCCAGTAATCAGCAATTTAGCTGGGCAGCACCCTATACCTGCCACTCCAACATTAGGAAGGCAGAGACCAGAGGATCCTGGGACTTAGGAGCTCCAGGTTCAGTGGGAGAACCAATATCAACAACTGGGGTGGAAAGTGACAGAGAAAGGTACCTGGCGCCAACCATGACCTCTACACATGTTCATGCATCCTCACACACCTTTCTACAACCCACCCCCCCCACCCTTCTACGAACCCACCCCCACACCATCCCACTGTGTGTTTATGGTTAAGTTGTTTTAAAAATGGGCTAACATGTTTTACACGTTTAGTCTTAGCCTCAGAAGAAGAACAAGAAAATCTAATTTTTGATGTGATAGAAACACGCTCATTGCATGCTAGTAATACGTGGCTTAATTATCCAGCTGCTTCTTTTTAATGATGGAAGTCTTAAATCCTTCTTAACAGCACACATTGTGGCTAAAAAATAAAAACCCTCAACCATATATAGGAAACAGGTTTTTCAAACCAACCTTTCCCCTACCTTGCTGCTACTGCTTTACATACGAACACTGCAGAAAATATACTCAGTGGCAATGAACTGAAGGCTTGAAATACTATGCCATTAACAAGCTAAACTTAGGTTTTACACATAACAACACACACATATTTGATACACAAGTTTTATCAATAACACATTAATATTTCATCTTTTACTCTACCAGGGGATTTCCAGTTCATTATTTTCAGGGAGAAAGATTTTTCATACGTCATTGCACAAATGTTTCATGATTGATGTGTTTTGGGACATAAGATCCGTCATTTTCTGGCTAAACCGTAAATCCCTGAAGAGGACAGTCTGAGTCTGTTTGCGGCATCCCTCCTTCATCCCTGCTGCAGCCAAGTCTTCCTCTAAACTCTGACTGCATGGTTCTCTTCTCAGTCTTGTGTCTTCCCTGCCTTCCCCTAGCCAGTGTCTGCGCCTATTGTGTCTGCTTGTTTTGTTTTACTAATTCCAGCCTGATTATTGTGTCCACAGTATCAAAAGGGTCATGTGATCACAATTACCATGGTGTCCTAATCAGCAGAGTTCTTAGCAATTGCCAAGCTCGGTCTCGGGGGATCAGGCATTGATCTTTGCATGACCCAAGACATTCTGGCCAGGGTTCCAGGAACATGTGACACAAAGCAGGGCTCAGGCTATTTCATTTACTTTTAAGCAACTGCTTTGAGGACGGGAGGAGAGATAGCTCAGTAAGCAAAGTGTTTGTCTTCCAAGCATGAGTTCCAACCCCAGGACACATGTGGAAAAGCCAGCTGTAGTTGTGTGTGTTTGTAATCTCAGCACAGGGAAGTAGAGACAGTGGGATCTCTAATACTCATTGGCTGACCAGACTGGCTATATAACAAGCTCCAGGCTGTAGAGAGACCTTGTCACAAAAACAACAATAACAACAACAAACAAAGTGTATTGTACATACGGTTGTATATACCTGTGGTTGTATTCTGCCCTCCACATGCACATGTGCGTACACACACACACACACACAAAATAAACAAAGATACATACAAGATTAAAAAGCACTTTGAAGGTATAATTAAAAATTATGTTATAGCCATGCTACATGCATTAAATGTCTACTACAACCAAACTAGAATGAAAACTATTACTACATTTAAACCTAAGCAGACACAATGTGAAATTATACACTAATATACTAAAAATAAAAAAAAATCCCAAATTGGCCTAGCTGGAAGACAAATTGTCCTCAGGTTCCCAACCAAACTAAAGGTTAGAAGAACGGTGGCAGATTACATATGCTTGGGGCATATTTTTGGTATCCCATCTGTCAAAATTACTCTGCGTTATTCAGAATATTTTTCATCACCATCACGCGGAGTCATGCTTTATCTAAAATGACCAGATAATATCACCACCACCAAGATCCTGGACCGCAGCCAGGCCTCTGGCATTTCAGCGATCCCTAATGTAACCCAACACCACTGTGAACAGGATGTGGAAGCAGCTGTTGTTGCGGGCGGCAGGGCGGGGTAGCATTTATACCCAGTGGACAGAGGACTGTATCATAATTGAACAGAGAAACCTAAAGCATGGTAATTTCGCCTTCAGCAAAACAATCTTCCTGAGAGTACAGCAGTACGAGTAAAGGCTAAGTTACAAACCCAGTAGTTATTTCTCGATTACCATTTCTGTTCCGATGGAACAAGTTTTGTGCAATTTATTTGTGTGTACATCTGTGTCGGATGTCCGATTTTGGACATACCCTAACATGCGATTTGTTTTTCAAGTCATTCTTGTAGGTAATTTAACAAAGAACTGCTCAGACTAGGAACAGAAATGGTAAGGAAATCAAACAGGAAAGTGGGGAGAGGAAACTATGATCAGAATATATTATACGAAAAACATCTATTTTCAATAAAAGAAAGAAAAAAGTACTTAAAAGGAGAAAACACAATCTCAAAAAGAGGCACCAGTGAGCTGAGTCATAAACACAAAACCCAAAGGAAATAGACTGGAAACATATGGCCCCAGAGTCAGGGAAGGATGGACTGGTGTATAGCATCAGCACCTCGAGATCCTTAAATGAGAGCATTTATAATGGTTTAGTTTATTAACAATGATGCTAAACACCTTTCTTCTCCTCACTGGCTACTGAAATGGATTCTCTCTTTTCCAATTAATTCCCCTCCTTTTACTGATCTCAGAAAGCTCCTGGCTTATTCAGCAGTTTAGAGACACATTATTAGAAAGAGAAATGGGGCAGGAGGTGAACAAATTTGAGCGCCAAGGAGAGATTTAAGAACTAAAACTTGCAATGAAGCTTTCTGCAGGAATTTTGGTGAGGGATGCAAATGTTGCCACATAAGAGGGGCCGATGAGAAAGGGAGGGTATTTCAGAAATTGCAATAGAGTGTATGCTTTCTTTGCAGATTTTAAGTTAAACACACGAAGAACATAAATGATTTAAAGTCATTGCTTAGACTCCTGGGTTCTGGCTGCCTTGCTGATCCCACCCTGGACCCCAGGGACTTTGCCTCTATAAAAATTATGTTAACTTGTGCCTAATCCTTAACTTAATCCAACAGCTGGGCATGCTTCTTGTTGAGACTACAATGAAGAAGAGGAGCCTAAATAGTGACTTGGATGATAAATAGAGAATTATAGCACTGAGGAAACTATGACTTGCTTCATTAATCACCATCGACCTTGTCCTTGGTGATAATGGCTTCTTTCCTGCTTTGCGCTGTGAACTAAACAGCACAAAAGCTTTGTTTGGTTAAAGTCTAGTTTCAGTCACTCCCTTCTGCTTCTCTCAGCCATAAGTTCCCTAAAGAATCTTCACAGATATGACCTCTGCCGTCAGAGGACTACTATTGTAGTTTTGAATTTGTCATAAATTATATTGCTCATCTCAAGCATACAGTCTCCTCTCTCCTCCTACATATGTCTGAGATGCACAGAAACCCACTTATGAAAAGGCAGATACACACACACACACACACACACAAACCTTTCCCATCCTAAACACACACACTCTCTCTCTCTCTCTCTTTCTCTCTCTCTCTCTCTCTCTCTCTCTCTCTCTCTCTCTCTCTCTCTCTCTCACACACACACACACACACTTACCTTACTTATTAACAAAGCTTTTGAAAAGTCACAATAAAAAAGATAAAATAAGTATCCATTGACTGAATCGTTGGTGGTAGGCTTTGATTAAGTGTCACAGTTTTAGCCACTGTGAGAAGAATCTTAGGGCGTAAAATATAGTTAATGGGATGTAGAGATGTCTCACTGTATCAAAGTGTTTGCTGCACAGTCATGAGACCTTGGGTTTGAACCCTCAATATCCATATAAAAGCCCAACTTAGATGTGTATGCCTCTAAACCGCAGCACTGTGAAGTGAAGGAAAAGGAGGGGAACTGGGCCTTGATGGCCACTAGCCTAGCTCTAGGCTGAATGAAAGATCCCGTCTCAAAGAAAATACGATATATGATAGACTACGATACCCAAAGTCCCCCTCTGCCTTCTGAGGACACGTCCACACATGCACATGTATGCAAGCAGCACACATATATACCACAGATACACCGACACACATACAGAAATAAAATTAAATAAAATAATGAAGGCCTAGGTTTCCTGTCAAAATGCAAATTCAATATCACTACACCATACCTGTCATGAGACAAGCTCCAGCTAATGTGTCTGATATACTATGGCTGTAGTTATAGGACTGAAATAGGTAGAGCCTGTCCAAGCCATACAATTGACAAGAAAACACAACTACTTCATAACTTTCCCACCATGATGAACTAAAATTCGCTTTAAAGCTCTCACTCACAATATACTTTTTGTTCCTTGCTTCTGGCAGGTATATTGTCACAGCTAGAGAAAAATAACACATTAGTCAAAGTATGTATTTCCCAAGAATGAGTACCACTTAACCAACATGAGCCCTGTTCTCTCTGCCAAGGGACCTTTTCTCTGCTCTCAGGATAAGGAGTGAGTGGATAATGTGGATGGAAACAGCGATCTCAGATGCTGGAGGAGGCAAGGCAGGCAGACATTGCGTTCAGGAAGCCCCTGGGCAACACTTGTTTCAAGGTCATCCTGAGCACCTTAGCCTTGTCTAGAAAGAAAAGTATTAGAAGCAGTAAGAACATGTGTCACTGATAAGATCTGTTCTAGCATGTGCCATTAAAGGAAGGGAGGGAGGGAGGAAAGGAGGGAGGGAGGAAGGGAGGAAGAGAGGGAGGGAGGGAAGAAGGGAAAAAGGGAGGGAGGGAAGAGTGGGAAAATGAGAATAGGTATTGATGTATAGTATCCTGGCTCCTTTCTTGTCCTGGGACAGAGGCAGGGCTGGCCTCTATGTTTTGTTTAAGGGGATTCCCAGAACCATTGTGCCTTAGCTTTGGAGCCTCTAATGAAGAGGACATGCAATGTCACACATGAGTCTCTTCTTTCCTCCTGGAAGTTAAAAAATCCTAGTATCGTCTGCTTCTCCCACAGAATGTTTGCAGCTGGAGGACATCCCTCTCTAAGCAAACCAAAGGCAGAACTCCATTGTTGGACGGGTCATAAAGGGGTGTGTCTCCATGACACTTCCAACTTGTCATTAACTTGAAACATCCCGTGTGTGATAAGAAAAACGCTACATGGAATTTAACGATGATTTTTCTTCTTAACTAGGAGCCATACCACCGGAAGCCTATCGTGCTTTGTTTTGACATTTAGTTTGTTAGTACTTTCACCACTTATAGAGCTTTAAGATCATGATATTCTACTTACAATGAGTGACAAAGCTAAATAAGAAGAGTGCTGTAAAGGTTCAATGATACATTTCCACCTTGATCTTGGGCATTTTAATACTCAGTCCCCAGTTGGTGGCAATGTTTGGGGAGATTTAGATGGCACGGTCTTGCTGAAGGAAGCCTGGCACCAGGTAGTAAAAAAGCCTCACCAGTTCACTCTCTGGACTTCACACGTGCTGTGAAGGACTCGAGCCTCTGCTTCCGGCTCTGTCACCTTCCCCTCCCCTCCCCTTCCCTCCCCTCTCCTCTCCACTTCCCTCCCCTTTCTCCTCTCCCCTCCCCTCTTCTCTCTCCCCTCCCCTCCCTTCCTCTCATCTCCCTTTCCCTCCTTTCCCCTCCTCTCGTCTCCCTTCTCCTCCTCTCCCTTCTCATTTCCCCTTCTCTCCCTCTCCTCTCCTCTTCCTTCTCCCCTCTCTCTTAAAAACGTGATGCTTCTATCTTTCAGATTTAAATGGAGTACATTTTGTGTGTACTTAATGCATTTCCCAACAATTATTTATGTTTCATTACTTTCTTCTAAAATTTAACTTGTCAATGAAATTCTTTCATAGACATAGTTTCAAGTAAAATTCTTCCATTAGTTTGTATTTTAAAAACCACAGCATAACTTGGTTTGTTGTTTATAGTTTGAAAGGCATTCTTTACTAGTCATTAAATACAATTGGAACATTTTCTCTGCTTCTTGCAAAGAGAGAGAGAGAGAGAGAGAGAGAGAGAGAGAGAGAGAGAGAGAGAGATTCTCCATGTGTATCAAATAATGAAAACTGAGCAAATGAGAGCAGCTGTCACGGCAGCCATTGCACTTCCTGCTTGAACCACACAAAGCTCATATTTTTAGGAGGCAGACATAGGGCCATATATCACATTTATTTGGCATCTGTTAATTTAACACTAAAAATTTTTACCCCAAACTAAAGAGATGTTTTGCATTTTACAGAATTACATTAAATGAAATGTATCAGGTTTTGGTAGAGTTAATATATTTTGCAGTTACTAGAAAACATTTGTCATTTGTTATTTCTAGTGTTTTTTTTTTTTGATTGAGATACAATGAACATGAAATCAATTAAGGTTTGTATAATGTTGAGGTTAGGAGCACTGAGTCTACACATCATCAAAAATAGTGTAAAACTTCTGACTCCTCCAAAAATGTAACCTACAGTTGCCTATGACTGACCAGAAGAGGCAATTAGCCAATGATTCTTCACGTAGGGGTTAAATGATCCTTTGACAGTGTTTGCCTAAGACCATCAGAACACACAGATGTTTACATTAGGATTCATAACAGTGGCAGAGTTACAGCATCAAGTAGCAATGAGATAATTTTATGGTTGGGGTCACCCCAACATGATTAGCTGTTAGAAGCATGGCAGCGCTAGGAAGGTTGAGAACCACTGCTTTATTGCATATATACAATATATCCTGAAGATGCCAGAAATGACTTCTGTGGCCATATGTAATTTACAGAAGGGGGCAAACTTTTCACAGAGAGATTATTAGTGTCATGTGCCTCTATCTTATGTATCTTTAAAAAAATATTTAAGTTCACTGCAAAAGTATCAGGAAGAAGGTGTGAAATGATTATACCAGTATACTATTACTGCAGTTTTTATAGTTTTACATTAGTAATGTACCTTTGTATTTGTTTTCATTTCTCTTGATTGAAAAATTGAACTATGTATGGTTTGAAAGTATTTCTGCATGCAAACCTGGGAAAGTTTAAAAGAAAAACTAGATGATAAGTCTTTATTTTATGATAGCAAACAATAGACTATTATCAGGATACTTTTTATATTTTCTTAAATTTTTTGTATATCCAGGCTTTCCAGTTCAAGATTTTCCAAACTGTAACACACTACAAACATTTCCCGTGCCAATGGACCGCTGTACAACTTGTGCAGCCCAAGGATTTACTTTGGAAAGCATTCTGCTCTTCAGATACAGAATAGTCCACCATTCACCCAGATTCACTGATACACATTGTGGTCTGCTGTTTTCATACATAGCCTGTGATTGATTCTGCTCCTGTTTTACATTTTCAGGATGTCAAACAAATAGGTTTTGACACCCTGTAGATTTTGAGGGAGATTATTTTTATGTAATATAATGCATTAGAGATTGATCATGATTCATGCATATCAAGCCAGTATTCCTTTTAATAACCAGGGAACATTTCACTGATGAATATGGAATGGTTTCTTAATCCATTATCCATTGACAGTCATGTAGAGTGTTTCCCATTTTAACAATTATTCATAGTTTCTATAAATATTTCTAAGATGTTTCACCCCATGTTTTCATTTTGGAGTACTCTTCGTAGGAATGGAATTGTTAAAATGTATGTTACGTGTATGCTTAACTTCATATAAATTTACTCTTTCCAAGTTAACCTGAGTCTTCCCAGTTTCAGTTGATGACATTATGGCCCACACTTGCTTTAGTTATTTTAATCATTTTTTTCCTTTCTAGACATAGACCCATAGTTGCATATTTAACTGACATTGCTCTAATGACTATTGATGTAGATTATCGTTGCATCATATCACCTTTTTTAAACTTCAATTTTCTTTTGTTGTTTTGAGATACAGTCTCAATCTGTAGGTCAATGTCTCCTGGAAATTTCTTTGAAACCAAAGCTGTCTTCAAGCTACTAGCAGTTCTTCTGCCTCAGTCTATTGAGAACTGGTGGTTAGACATGGTTTCTTGTTCATATTAGCCTTATCACCTTTGGTGAAATCTTTGCCTATTGAAAATAGTTATTCATTATGTCTTATAAATTCCTAGTATTTTTTGATACAAGTTTTTTCTTATATGTGTTTTTTTGCAAATAATTTCTTCCACTCTTTGGTTTTTCTTTTTGAGCTCTTCCAAGTGTTTCCCATGAAACAGATGTGTTTGCTTCATAAACTTAGTATTTGTCTTTTATCTACAATGACTTGCCATTTCATTAGGACTCTTTTGCCTTATTGAATATCACAATGAGTGCAACATCCATGAACATCAAATGTCTCTATGTTATCCAGTGTCCAGTTTCTCGTTGTTATTTCTACAGGGTATTTTTTGGCAAACAAATTCTTTAATTGTGGGGGAAACTTTAAAAATTGACTCCTAATCATTGGGTGCTTACATATACAAATTATTTCTGTGTACTGATTTTGTACCTTTCAGCCCTGATAAAATTATATGCTAATTTTAGAAATTTTATGACAAATACTGTACAATTTTCTACATAGACAGTTGTATAAGTAATGTACACAAAGGCAGCTTTACTCTTCCTTTTCATGCTAACTTCATTTGTTTGCAATATGCAGACCTTTATTTTGCAACATAATTGAGATCAACACTGTATTACTTCAAACCAAAGAGCAAACCTTTGCAACTTTAGTCTGTAGTGGTCATAAATATTGCATCTTTTACACTAAACACCTTATCAAGCAATGTCATAATTTTTATTTTCAAAATTTTTGCAGAGTTTAAGTAATTTATGAAAAAATAAATAATATATTTTACATATAATTATATATACTTAGGTATAGTTATATACTTATATATAATTTAAAAAGTTATGTATTAATTGTAAGAATTAAGTAATTTAGAAAGAACTTAAGTGAAAATATCTCTATGTCTCATTTCTTTTAAATGTCTCTCATTCTTCATTCTTGAATATTTAGATTTTCTATTGTAATTGCCCTTAGCTATAATAACTTCACTTAGTATTCTTTTATAGCAAGTTTATTGAAGCTCATTATGCTTTCTTTCATATGAAAATTCTATATTTTTCTTCCTGAAATACATTGTCGTTTAATTAATATTAGGTGGAGGTACTGCATGCCTCTAATCCTAGCACCGGAGAAACAGAGACAGGAGGATCTCTGTGAGTTTACGATCATCAAGTTTTATAGAGTTATGTGCTATTTAATACCACACAGTGAGAAGAAGGGAAGGAGGAGAAAACATAGTAGGGGGAAGAGGAAGAGGAGAAAGAGAAGGGGGAGGAGGAGAAAAAGGAGGCAGAGAAAGAGAAAGAGGAGTGGGAGGAGAAAGAGGAGGAGGAAAAGGAAGAAGGAGGAAGAAGAGGAGGAGAGAACAGATAAGGAAAAGGAAGAAGAAAATAATGTGAGGCTGGAAATTCTTCTCTTCCAGCAGATTAAAGACTTTTTATCCTTTGTTGTACCGTCTCCTTGGTTTCCTCTGGGAAATTTCTCATTTTTCCTTTGCGTCATCGGAAAAGAAGTAAAAGTGAGGCACAGAGCGCACGCAGCCCCACTGCATCATCTATGTTCGGCTCTCCTTCGCAGGCTGCCTGCTCTGACTCCCCTTGCCGTCTCTGGGAGATTCCAGTCCAGAGTTGTTATTTGTTTTCAGAAAGGGTTGGCTTCGTGAACCTATAATGGAAGAGAAATTGTATATACAGTGTTTATGATACTGTTTACTTTGTCCTGAATGTGTTTTTAAACTTTCTCTCCCAGAGAGGATGAGCTCATGGAAATGGGAGCTGATTCACGGCCATCAGAACATCACAGCGCCATCTCTGGAGATGCAGTCACTACAGTCCAACAGTGTATTCTGCCTATCATAGGGCATCAGTAGGCTTTCCTGTCTGATATCCTCACCATCTAGGAATTCTTTACCACAACGCTTTAGACCCAGAACATATAGATACTTCGGCATCAGTCGGTCCAGATGCATAACTTACTATTTGTGTATAAGACACTAAAATACATCAATACTTGGCTTTGAAAAAATCAGACCACAGTAATCTTATGGGGAAAATAGAATTCTAGTAACAAAGGAATCAAAGAAGCATAAGAGAAAGGAGAGACAATGTGTTCCTTTTCAAAGAGCAGCTGACCAACACTGTGATCAATACCATGCAAGGTATGTTCATGATGTAGGTAAGGAACTAGGAATGTTAATAGTTGTCCAAAGAATAGAGGCCAAATGATGAGCCTACATGGTATATCTGTGTGTCACTATCAGACTTAATCAAGACAAATTGGTCACCAAGCAAATGTTCATGTATGAACATAGCTATAGGTGAAGAGATTAAAGTCATGGCTTTCACTGAACAAGGTTCACATTGGGAATAGTTATTGTGTAAGATAATTCATAGCCTAAACTCAAGAAAATTCCTGCATAGATATGAATGACTATAAAGATAAAGAAAATATTTTCATATAAAATCTTTTATTCAAACCTTTTATTGAATACAATCTTGAAATTTTAAATGGTGTCAAAAGGAAAAGTAGTAAATGAATGTCAAGACATCTATGCAAACTATTTATAAGCTCTGATTATTACTATCAACCGAGAGGAATGCAAACACGGTGTTATTATAGGGAAAGATTGTACATTAGTATGTATAACATTGCCCTACTTTTGTAAAACAACAAATGAAAGCCATGAAAGAGAGAAAGAAGAGAGAGAGAGAGAGAGAGAGGAAGACAGAGAGACAGAGACAGAGAGAGAGACAGAGAGAGATACACTGAGACCAAATGTGCTCATGAACTGGTAATACACCTATATGGGAATGTAGATCATCTCTTGTTGAGCGAGGAAAGAGTATTTAAAAGATGAGCTAGGAACCCTTGTTTGTCTTTGTGCGCCTTTTGCATGTGTATCTCCCTTGTTACAACTAGCATCTGATACTGACAGAAATTCAACAAAATTTACATTTAAATCTGTGTCCGAGAAAATGTAAGCTACCTTATCACTTCATCTCTAGCTCCCTGCAGCCAATCCATGGTTCATCAAGGAAAACTTCTTGGGTAACTACGCTGTTTTTGATAACAAAAACTCATCTATCTAGAATCATAACATGAACTAGATACTCTCTCAAATACTCTTTGATTATCATGTTTTTGTATTTATGTGAATATATATATATATATATATATATTAAGTTCTTGAACAAATCTTCATATTATTCTCAAATAATTTTCTCCTCTATAACACTATCTGGAATAGAATTGTTAGTGTTTATAGTAGATGCTTCGGTCTATAACAAATATTCTAGAAACTTCAGCCTTGAAACTTTCTACGAATACATGTGTGTACAAATTGTGAACCTCAGTATGTTCCAACTGAACTAATAATAACAGATGGGGAAAGTGAAGAGCTCCACCTTCAAATAGTAACGTTTGCTGATCTGGGCACCATTGGTTTGCTTTGAACTTCTGTTCTTTTCTTCCAACCTCAAGGCTTCGGAAGGACTCTGACCAACCTCCATATACAACACTCAGGTTGAGAAAACTAATAGATAAAATAATGGATGTCTTCTTGTTTCCTTTGTCTTAGAAAAGAGTAATATCAGAATGCATGGAAGATAATGCTTGTAATGTTTTTATTTGACTTTAGCACAGATTGAAACTGAAAGGATCTATAATGAAATTTATAGTTTATTAGTTATTTCCCCTGTTGCGTCAGATGACAGAGCTGCGTAGTAACAACAGAAACCTAATGTGTATTTCAACCATTTATTCCTCTGGAGATGAGTTTTGGAAGGCAAGAATTAGTTATTTGGGTTTCATAAACATTCCTTTCAATTTTGTTTCGATTCAATTGTGTTTTTGCTTTTGGTAGTAGGGATTGAACTCAAAGTTTTGCACATTGTAGGCAAACTTCCTACCACTGAGCTGCATCCCCGACTCCTCTCACGTCTTACAGAGTGCCATATATTCAGCAATTAAGTTCAAGGTTTCAAAATAAATCAGTATAAGTGTTTTCTATATGTAACCAGAGGATAAGACAGAAATAACTGTTACTTAAAATCCCAAATGACAAGGAGACAGTAATAAAAATCCCCCTCTAATTCCCCGTGAATTTCAGAAAATCCCCCAGATACACTGAAAAAAATCATAAATAAATATGTTCTCATTGCTGTGTGTAGGTGTAGGCATTGTACTTATGACAAGGGAATGTGTTGTTTTGTTGCCTTAGCCAGTCATGATTGAGCAGTACAGCTTCCTTTGTAATGAGCAACTTAGAGCAATCTGCCTACATAATCTATACACACAACACTTAATACCAACATCATGAACCTTTGACAGTCCAATTGTATGGTGACGGTACTGAACATTAGTTAAGACTGTGGGTTTGGAGCCACACTGCTCAGACATTCGTCTCTGCTTCATTCATTACTCACTATAGATGCTGTGGAGTTAGTTTCTCTAAACATCATCTTCCCTAAATGCCAGCTATACTGTATAGCCTTGTGAAGAAGACTCCAGAGAGGTGTTCTGTGAAGCGCTCAGCACCATGCTTGGCACTTGGCCAGTAGATTGTATCTCCTAATCATTAACTGTTATAAGACATCTTCAAGGCCATTGATCTCATTCACTGAGCTGAAAAATAATTTCATATGCTTCCATTTTACTTAAAGAAGTTTAAATTCCATTACTTAAAGAAGTTTAAGTAAACTGGTGTGAGACCAACTCAGCTAATCCTCATATGAACCAGATCAAAGAAAAATTGTGAACTTTAGACAATAGAACATCCTCTTTGGAAGTGTTACCGCTTTCGGGAAGTTGCCTGAAGTCTTACTGTCAAAGGAAATAGTCCAGAGGAAACTGTCTCTGCAGCTTTTGAGAACAACAATATCAATTGCAGATTATTTAAACTAATATTTAAACCCTTAAGTTGTCTACTCTGAGGAATGAGGGGACGTTGAGGGCTTTTCTTTCTTTTTTCTTTCTATATTTTTTCTTCTTGGTGTCTGGCTATAGTCCCTGATTGCAGTGATCCCAGCGAGAAAACAAGAGAGGTACAGTGGTAACAGGAAAAGATAAAAAGGAGGAGGCAATGGCTTTATTAATTATTTATCACTGCAAGCTTAAAATAGCATATTCACTGTTCTAAATGCACAAAATCAAAGGGGGGGGGAATAGAGTAGAGTCAGCACCGACTTATCAGCTCCCAAGTGTTTGTACCATCTCATGGAATCTTTGCATTGATTGCATAAGATGTTCCATTGGGCTTGACAGGTCATCCTGCAGTGACAAAGTTCAGTGGTTTAGAGGCAAGGCGGATAGAGCAGGCGATTCTCAGAGGCTCTGGCTATCCACAGCACTATATATCCACAGCTCTTTAGCATTGTACTCCTTCATCATGCTAACACACACTTCCTAGTTTATTCCAGAAATGTAAAGAGTGTTTGTAATCTTTCCCAAATCATTGTATCTTGCAGAACTGATACGTTACTCCTATTCATTCCTCATTGGCCCAAACAAGTGCATGCACTCAAGAGAGAGAGAGAGAGAGAGAGAGAATGAGAGAGAGAGAGAGAGAGAGAGAGAGAGAGAGAGAGAGAGAGAGAATGAGAGAGAGAGAGAGAGAGAGAGAGAGAGAGAGAGAGAGAGAGAGAGAGAGAGAAACAGAATGCACAACTCATAGCAGGAGAAGAGTAACAGATACTGACAAGCAGTCGTCGCCCCCTCCCATAAAAGGCAATTTCTTCTTTTGAAGATGAGAATGTGAGATTCTGGGAGACGTGGACATCTAAGACAAATTCATGTTGCCAGTTAACAGTCTATTGGGATACACATCTCCCAAATCTTTCCAAATCTTCATTTTGTATCTTGTTGCTTCACAAACATTCACTTTTACATTAACATTAATGCAACACCCAAAACAAATACATTATTTCCCTATGGAGCAGTGAGGTTTACAACTCATACCAAGGCTGGATCCGTGTCCCAGTTTTTGATGAGACACTGATATTGCATCATGTACTTCCTTTATTGATACTGAGATAAATATTTTCAATTTCATAGTCCCATTTTTGTCTTGTTTGCTTCTCCTGTTCCAAACTCCTGTAGCACTCTTGAGCCCTGAAGGAATCTCTGTGTGCCCTTCCAGCCCAGTAAAACCATGGCATGTAGTTCAAAGACGGGGCACCAATTAAGCTAAGAACATTTTCCAGATTCAAGAGAGCCTCTGCATTTCGAGCACGGTCCCTGGATCAGTGGAGATAGCAGTTCAAAAGGGACCAGTCAGCTTCGTAAAACAGGCACCTTGGTTACCCATTAAATTTGCCTTTGTAAATAAAGCAGGGCCCGCTTCTCTTTGATCTTCGGAAGGCAGTTCAGCGTGCTATACATAGCACAGGGATGAAAGTAGAAGGGGCTGCTTAAAGTGAAATACACTGCCGTGTGATATACAGCTTCGGAACTGCTGCGGGAGGCACAAGGAATTTGTAAGTAATGTCCTTGTTTTGTAGTATTTTCATAGGGCGGTTGACATTAATTTCGGGGTTTTAAAAATTCATATAAATAACAATGGGCACTGCAGGGAAAGTTATAAAGCATGAGTCATAAATATGATTGATGATTCATAACCGCTTGCATGTACCTATTTCTTTTCTTTAAAATTTCATCTTATTTTCCATCAAGTGCCCTTTGTCAATCTCTCCGCTGACCCAGACTCTAATTTGTTTAATTTAATAGAAATGCCTCAATGACATACATTTGATTTTTATCCCCTAGCTGGTTGTCACGGCTTGTGTTTGTGTTGGTAGAGGATGGTGTGCTTAAAATAGAAAATAAAGCAGTTATTGTGTTTTCTATCTCAATGACCAGCTACTTGCTCCTGGTAACTGATGTCTGAGCCATATCCCCTCTCCAAATGTCAAGTTTTATCTTAGTTTTTAATAGCTGCATGACAAGGTGTCTGGTCATATCTAGCTTTTTCTTTATTTTTTGTTTTGCCATTTTAGTACAGAATTTAAATCTAAAGGGGTAAATCCCCATTGGATTGAACTTTTATAAAGGTAAGAGATGAGCTAGAAAGGGGAGGCTGGGGAGGGGTCCAGTATCTTTCTTGCACTGTCCCCTTTTCTCCCCATAGAAAGCTTTCTCGTGAGCAAATACAAATGATACGTGAAATCAACATTTTATTTTAACCTTCTCTAATGTTCATTAGAAAAATCCTTATTTTTTAAAAAGGCTAAGTTATCTCCAAAGTCTGAGTTTTCAGATTTATCAGATTGCATTTTCTTTAATAAAAATTTGAAAGTACCTACTTTTCAAAGATGCTTTTTTTTTTTGAGGTTGAGGTATGTTTCTTTTTTTTTGATGCTTTTTATTTTTAAAAGCAATTATCTTCCCTAATTTGCTTAAAACTTATTTTAAATAATATTTAGACTTGACAGCATGTCTTCAGTTTTTAAAATAAATTTTAATATCTTTAAAATTTAGAAGACAATTGTCCATAGACAAATGCATAATTATGTAATATCTAAGATCAGTGTATGCCAGAAAACATGGGGACTCCACAAAGATGCTCTGTTTAAATCTTTGGCAGCTACATGAAAGTGGTAGTTTGTTACAGCAATGAAAGAAAAATAATAAAGATTTTAGCACCGAGAACGCATTTGCACCTGTCCTGCGCATTTCAGGTGTGTGTATTTACCGAGGACTGAACCTAGATCGGGTGCTTTCTCGCTGAACCACAGCATCAGTCCCTTTCATAAACTAGAGAAAATAAGTGGGAAGGAACCTAGTTTAGTAAGAAATTTAAAAAAGAAGGCTGCATACACAATTCATCTAATAACTTTTTATATGTATAATTTATATCTCCTTTTTAATGAAAATAGCCTTATTGATTTTCCTCATTATACTGATAATAGAACATTAACACAGGAAAAAAATCCTCAAGCAAAATCCAGTCCAAATTCATTTGAACTATTACGAATTTTACCATTTTGAAACAGCTGCAGTTAGCATTTTGATGATTTTATGGAAATTGGAAATATATTCTATTCTTAAACCAAATCATTATTTCAAGATAATACTAGACTTGTAATGACTTCAAGTCAAGATTATAACACTTCTGACATATATTTAATGTTGCCAGAAACAAGTCCAGGATGACCAATTAAATTTGAGTAAGCAATGACACTTTATTTTCAGTCAATCTCTCTAGGACACACTAAAAAGAAAAATAACATGTTTTATCTACAATTCAAATTTAATCAGGTACTCTGCATTTTATTTTCTATGTATAGCATGCCTTCCAATATGATTTGCATACCTTAAATAAGAACAAAGGATTGAACATATAGTTGGATGCTATGAGCACACACAGATTTGACAATGTTGGGCAATGCCCGTGAAAAGTAAGAGCCCATTAGTCCTCTTGCTATCAACTCTAAGATACATTTTTATACTGTACATGATTAAGTTATAATCAGCAACATTTTCTAATGTTGGCTGGACAGAACAGAGTCATATTCCATTACCCTTAGGAGCTTCTTATTACCACTAGTATTAGAGGCAATATACAGTCATAAATATGTCTTTTAATCAGCAAACAATTGGAGGAGCAACTGTGACGTCTCCTTGCTAGATATAGCCATGTTTTTGATATGTTTTATTAGGAGCTAGGATGTGTAATTAACAAAGCTGAAGAAAAGATGGCTGTTTAGGAAGAAAAACGTGAATCTTTTCTTGGAAATTCTGGAGCCTCAATGCTGTTGGTGGCACAGAGACAAGGTGTGTGGAACAGTACCAAAGCCACTGATGTCAGGTCCAAAAATGACTGAATATAGTTAAATTCTGAGTGAGAAACACTATTAGGAATAATTTAAGTTGTTTTTCTTTCCATTTGCTGTAAACAGGAGGGAGACTTATGGTAGAATCTGTCCAAAATTAATCTGGGAAGAGCTTTAGCAAGCATACGATAGTAAGAATTAACCCCCATCTCTAAGAATGCCAACACAGAATCAGACAGATTCCTGTGCTTAAGAGCACTTACTTCTTTTGCGGAGGACCCAGGTTTGATTCCCATTACCTACATGGTGGCTGATAACTACCTATAGCTTTAGATCCAGGGAATCTGATGCCTCCTTTTGAGCTTCTTGAGCACCAGACATTTACAAGGTGCATAAACATGTTTACAGTCAAAATACTCACACACGTAAGTAAATAAATGAATAAATAAACAAATAAATAAATGTAACAAATTTCCGAGGAACATAGGTTAATGGTGGAGCAGTAAACCAGCATGCACTGGTCTCCAGGTTCATTCTCTGGTACTTCTATAACAAGCAAGGAAGCAAACAAGCCAACAAATTATCACACGAGATTGTCATATTTTAATTGACAAAATTTTATGCTTGCTAACAGAACATAAACTACTGTTCTACTGCAAGACTTACTAGGAAATGATCTGGAGAGATAGCGTGGTTGATAGATTTCTTGCCTATCATGCAGTAAGTCCTGGGTTGGATCCTAGAACTGCATCATCCAAATATGGTAGAACATACATGTAACATCAGCCATTGGAAGAGGAGATGACAGAGGCAAGAGGATCCCACGTTAAAGGTCATTCTCAGTTACATAGCAAGTTCAAAGCCAGCCTCAGATATACAAAAGCTTGCCTCAAAAAAAAAACAACAAAGTTAAAAAATTAAACCATCAACAGATCAATAAGGAATTAGAGTAGGTAGAATAGTATTTGTTAAATGATTTTTTAAAAGCAATGTTGAGTTTTGAAAAATATGTAACTTTCCCTTAGTATGGCCTTTTTGAACCTATGTGATAATGGAATTATGTTTTATGTAACATATTTTAGTCTTTAGAAGTAATATTCAGTGGGACTTCATTTTGGAGATAATGTCATACAAGGCTGTTTTTGTCATTGTTATGCTGGGATCTCATAACGGGGTCAATGTTAAGAAAGAATTGGTGCTGAATAGAAATTAAAATAGTGATCCCTTTTTCCTCATTGTCCACTAGTTTAGCTAATTTGCTTGTTACCTTTCTTTGAGATTATAATTTACTTACATTCCTCCCTTCTCTCTTTTCACTCCAAATTCTTTCATATACCTCTTCCTAATCTCCTTCAAATTTATGGAGTCTTTGCTCATGAATTGTTATTGTATGTATATACCTATATATTCCTAAATATACTTTGTTCAGTCCATATGATATTATTTATATGTTTGTTTTCAGGACTGGCCATTTGACTGTAAATAGAGACTGTACTTTTGTTTCCCAGCCACCCAGACCTGAATAAGCACACAAAACTATATTAATCACAGGACTCTTTGGCCAATGGTTCAGGCATATTCCGAGCTAGCCTTTATATCTTAAATTAACTCATTTCTATTACTCTGTGTATTGCCACAAGGCAGTGGCTTACTGGTAAGGTTCTGGCATCTTTCTCCTTCAGCAGCTACATGGCATCTACCTGACTCTGCCTACTCTTTCTATTTCTGTTTGGATTACCTGCCTAGCTTTACTCTGCTAAGTCATTGACCAAAAAGCCTTATTCATCAAACCAATAGTAGCAACACATATACAGAAGGATATCCCATATGATGTGCATAAAATAATACAAATGGGTTAATTTAATATATGAGTTAGTTAATAAGAACCCTGAGCTCCTTTATTAACCAATGGTAATAACACATATTCGTAGCATACAGAGGGGAATCCCACATCATTTGACATTGGACAACCAATTGGTGCATTTTTCCCTGGTGAGGACCACCTTTCCCATTCCCAACTTTTCTCAGTTGCCTATAGTTACTTGTTATCTTTATCCAGGAATTCCTGATTCCACAGTGTGTAGATTTGAGAAATGAGTAGATGATACGAGAATAGATGTTTCAAGACCAGCTCAATAATATAACATTTGCAACTTCTGCTGACAAGTGAAGAAATAAATGGTTGAAGTACATAAAAGTCAAACTTTCAATGAAAGAATTTTAGTAACAAATACAAAATTTCACTTCTTGTATCCTGTATTCTCTCTCAATTGGAGCATGTTCTAGCAATGATGAGGACACAGAAGGAGATAGGACAGATGTAAGGTAGAGCCTTGAACCGGCAGCTAGAGTATTTAGATAATGAAGTTTTGGCTGGTGGGCAGTAGACCATATCTTCCCTCTCCTCTGATTATTCACTTAGTAAACCTCTTAGTCCTTCTACTGTGAGTTTGTGGGGGCACTTAGAGCAAGTCTCCATTCCTGGTTTTGGAACTGAGGAAGTTTGAGAAAGAGACAATGGATCAGAAAAGAGGCAAAAATGGTTTAGAGAAGTTGAGTTGCTTCTAGGCCCATTAAACTTGACATCGGTTTGAAATAGTGTATTGATGGAACTTGGAAACACTGCAGATGAGAAAAGGGATGAACTCACTGTAGAAACAAGGGAAGATGATAACCACAGTGGCTTGAATATACAAGCAGCATCCATCCTGACTCCGCGAGGCAGGAAGCAGTGCACAGCTGAGCTTGGTTAATATGTATCTGACCACAAGAGGAAGGTCAGTCCCCAAGATGCTCTTGACACATTTATGCCAAGTAGGCAAAGTTGCAAAATATTTCAGAATCCAATCTGATATGCTTTCAATATCAGAAAGAGTTGTAATATTTAATTAGTGTGGGAAAGAGTGTGATTTCTATATATTCAAATATGTTCATCTTGAGGTGTAAATTATATTTACTTACCTCAAGAACTAGGAAAAAATAAAATCAAAATTAGAGATATGGTTAGCTAGTATAAAGTTAATAGACTATAAGATGACTTGAAATTGGATAACGATGATTTACTTATGCATGAGCTATGTGAGTGTTTTCTGTTTTCAGTTTTGAAGTTCTTATTATGGTGTGCTGTAAGCAATCTAAAGGGCCCACGATGTTGTCATGCCATAGACAAGATAGTCTTTTCCTAGGACTCTCCTCCATTTATTGGGAAGTTTGGAAATTATGTCAGAGGGAGACAGCTCACTGGTTAAAGAGCTGGACTTGAGTTTGGATCTCCAGCACTCATGTCAAAGCTGGTGCCACCTATAAATCCAGCCATGAAGGGATGAGTTGAGGGGGATCCTTGGAATCCACTGACCAGCTGGCCTAGCCAGTCAGTGAATGCTAGGCTCAGCGAGAGAACCTGTCTAGAGAACAAAGTGGAGTTCCACATGTAGACAAAACCACACAACTGTCACACATATGTAGAGGGCCTAGTATTGTTCCATGCATGCTCCCTAGCTGTTGGATCAGAGTCTGTGAGCTCCTATGAACCCAGGTTAGCTGTTTCTGTGGGTTCCTTTATGATGACCTTGAACCCCCTGGCTCATACTCCCTCCCCTCTCTTCAACTATTTGTGGAACTCAAGCATGTTTCTAATGCTTGAGCTGGCTTTTCAGAACCTAATTCCCCTTACTGGGCTGCCTGACCCAGCCTTAATACAAAGGGACGAACTCAGTCCTACCTCAACTTGATATGCCTTGCTTTGTTGATACCCCTGGGAGGCCTGCCTGTTTCTGAAGAGAAACAGAAGAGGAGTGAATGGGAGAAGGCAGAGGAGAGGTAGGGGGAAACAGGGTGGAAGGAAGGAAAGAGGGGAAGCTTCAGCCAGGATGTAAAAGAAATGAAAAAGTTTCATTAATAATAATGAAAAAGAAAATAGATGAAAAATTTAATTAATAATAAAGAAAGAAAAAGTGAAGTGAGATAGAGCAATGCACCCAGTATTTCCCTCTGTACCCCACATATGTGTACCTACATACACCTGTGAACACTAATGTATACAACACACAAACACATATAAACACATATTAAAAATTTCACAAAGTTGTGTGAGATTTTCTTTGCGGAAAAGGTAATTTTTGATGGTAGGTGTTTGTAACAGTGCCTTGCTATTCAGTCTAGACTAATGTTTATCAACATGTGGGCTGTGGCCCCTTGGGATCACATATCAGATGTCCCACATATCAGATATTTATATTACCATTCATAGCAACAGCAAAATTTTATGGTTGGGATCCCCACAACATGAGGAACTATATAAAAGTGTCATAGCATCAGGAAGGTTGAGAACCACTGTTAGACTGTTTTCACAGTCATATTTCTGCACTATTCTTCCTAATGCTGGGCATCACAGTGAGCTTGAAAATGCATTTTTAATGTCTATGAAGATTTAGATTTCATTTTGAAAAGATTCAGGGCAATCAAAATACAATATAAAATTTCTACTAATGTGTACATGTTTGCTATAAGAAATGGCTTGTGGGTTAAGAGCACTTACTGACCTTGCAAAAGATCCACATTCAGTTCCCAGAATTCACATTGTTCACAGCAATCTGTAAACTTCAGTCCCAGGGAATCCAGTGTCTTCTTCTGGTCTCCACAGGCACGTGCGCATGTATGCGGTGTACATTAACTGATACGGGCACACTTGAGTGTGTGCATGCATGTGCGCACACCCACACACCCACACATCATGTTTAAAATCCACATTTACTTTGAGTGATAATTACAGATTCCAAAAATTCACAAGCAAGTCAGTTTTGGTAATAATGAAGATGAATTCAGACCTCTAATGATATAATTGACTTAACCTCTTCATGACTTCCCAAAACAGTTCAAACAAGCTTTTGCCGCATCTCTGGGTCTATTATAATTCATGGATAGATGACTAGATATGAGCAAGCAGTCCTCGTGAATCCAGGTGAACCTTGTGCTCATTTTCAGAACTTGAAGAAGATAAAGATATTTAAGCTCCTACTTTTCTAATTGGGTGATAACAAATTATAGCTGTGCTTCAAAGTTTTAAAGTGTTATGTGAAGAGGCATGTTGCATGCCTGACTCAACGGATAACAGTTACCATTTTGTTTGTATTTTCTTTTTTTAGCACACCCAGAGCATCTAGCATGCTAGAAAGGTGTGCTACCATGAAGCCACATTCCTAGTTCAGACATGATTCTGGTGAGTGCCTGTAAATTGAGATGACAAGGGATTAATTTATTGTAGAAGGCTCTGTGTGTGTGTGTGTGTGTATGTGTGTGTGTGTGTGTGTGTGTGTGTGTGTGTGTGTGTGTGTGTGCAGAACCAGCTGCCTTGACAGCACTCTGCTGCAGTGAATCATGGCTGACTTCCAAACAGAGGCTTCAGAGCCTCTTGTGCAAAGTTAGGTGATGAGCAACACAGTACAAATGATACCCTGCCAGAGCTCTGACTTCACATGTCACGGGGTAGAAGCCCCACACAAACCTTCAGAGATCTCATAGTCACTACAATGAGAAGAGTCTGTAAGTCCAACAATTATCCACACAGACTTTAGGGGATGTTTACTTAATTTTAGGATTTCTTCCCTTCACCAACTGTATTCTCAGGTATATTGGTCATGTGACCACTGAATGTTTGCCTACATCCCTTCTAGCCTCATGATTATTTGAGCTAAATGAGCAGAATTTGAATTGTTTATGGAGCCCGTAAAACAAAGTTTATCTTTCTAATACTGTTGTGACTGGTGTAATTCTGATATGGCATTTTACATCAAACCACAACTCTCGATTGCATTCAAACAACAAGCAGAATGATCTAGAATATAGCAGGTATTGGGGATCAAAGACACTGACAAGATTTGGCCTGTCAAGACTCTGAAACATAATGTGCAGATTAAAAAAATAGCTGTATAAAAAGGAAAATGATACCTCCTGCATTCACAAACTTAATGGAAATTAACTGGTTTTCTGTGAGATCTTTGTATATAAAGACACCTTTTATTGAGACAATAGAGATGGGATCTCTTGAATACCAAAAGAAAACTGATACCAGTTCCACTAGGTAAAGGGAGCTGAACTAAAACGCTTAACCATCATTCCAAGTCCACTTTGCTGATATCTTTAGTCAGGTGTGCCAAAGTCAAAAATTCCTTCTTGATAGGCTGCTTCATGGAATTTCCCCCAAACTATCCCAGATGAAACTAATTTAATTATAAACTAATTAAAATACAGGTTTTAATTATAAAATATGTGTTGATGACTGCGTTTTTTCAAATGTTAATTATATATCTTATGATGATAGAGGTTTGGATTGAATAAAACATTTTAATTGTTATTTTAGAGAAGCTAATTATTTTAGTTTGAAAAATGTTTTGAGAATGCTTCTAGGATAATGCTAATCCATTCAGAAGATGAGCAATGGTAATTATATTTAAAGAGGTTGCTGTCTAATGACAAATATAGATGAAATATTATTATAAAGTATAATTTTCCAAGGGGCTTGATGTAATGTGTTTTGGGAGTATTGGTGAAGGGCACTATCCTGGAGCTGGGGAAAGTTTTGTTTTTGGCATACTGTGTTGAAGATGCCAGTAGGTTTTCAGCAGAAAGTTGGATTTACTTTTAGCAATTTCAAGTAAAAGTTATTGATAGAGCTAGGGAATATTCACATTTACGGGAAAAATTAAATGCTTCTGAGGATATTACTATTCACCAGGAAATGTGCTATTCTTCATAATTAATCTTAAGAATGTGTGAAAATGAAATCAGTTATAAATCTTCTTATAGGTGGATTTTGATCTAATAGATAAATATTTGATCATTTTCTCAGGAAAAATGGAAGAGAAAGCAAACTCTTTAGTTGGCTGTCCTCATCTCAGCTGCACAGTGCTTTTTGCTAGTTCCTGACTGTCTAGAATTAGTAAAAAATATATATATTAATAAAATTTTGAAAGAAATAAAATTGGCTACAAGTTGATATCAAAGGGTCAAATGTTTCAATCTAGCATACATTTTTGTGAGTTTTAGATACATTTTTGTCTATTTATTTTGTCTATTATTATGGTTTTCTCATAAAGTCAAATATATGTCCTTTGCTGGGGACCTGAAAAATTGTCAGAGATTGATGAATTTCTTACTTCTGTTTCTTCCCTAGAATCATTTATTCTTCTAATATTTTCTACAACATGAGTATTCACATGCTTAGTTGTATTTTCTGAGCTTTTTTATTTGTGGGATCATGAAACCTATTACCATGGCCAACATTCCTGTCGTTACAGGGTGATGTGCGATTCTCCTCAGTATGTTGTGAATACCATTGGCTAATAAAGAATCTGTCTTTGGCCTGGCAGGGCAGAAGAGAGGTAGGCAGGGAAAACTAAACTGATTTCTGGGAGAAAGAAGGCAGAGTCAGAGAGATGTCATGTAGCCACTGCTGGAGACAGACACAGGAGAGAAACTTGTTGGTAGACCCCTAGCGTCATGGTAAAATATAAAATAATGGAAATGGGTTAACTCTACATGTAAGAGCTAGGTAGCAATACGCTTAAGCTACTAGCCAAACAGTATTGCAAATAATATAGTCTTGTGTGATTATTTCTGGAGTCTAGGTGGCCAGGAAACAAACGAGCAGCCTCATACAACAAATTGGCGTGCCAATGTGATTGACTATATCCACATAAACCCCCCAAAAAAGCTTAAAAAGTAATTCTAGACACAAAAGAACACAGTTAAGCATAGCTTCTTGGTGGCCAGCCTGGCGTGCAGCAGCTCCTATAAGAGAGGTCTTCCTGATTCATCAGTAGCACCAAATTCCCAAATATTGTTTACAAATGTTTGTTTACATCTAAAGGGGGATATGATATGGATATACTACAGAGATTTGCATTGGTATGGATCTTGGTTTATTGATAAAATTTAAGGCCAATTTTATTATCTGTATATTTCTGCTCTTCATTAAGGTATTGTGATTGTGCTGCTCTTTTAGAAATGTAATGTATAATTTAAAAATATAGGTTAGTAGATAATCATTTATAATAGCTTGTAGTCATGTTAGTTAGGTTTTCTAGATATATAGAGATATATTTCAGTTAGATAGGTATTTTTCAAATCTTTCAGAGACCTTCAGAACATGGCATTTAAAATGTTTTAAAAAATTAAGACTTTTCATGACAATGAGACACATCTACTCCTGGCAACACCAATAACTTCAAGAGGAAGATGGCATCACAGAAGTTCCTTATGGAGTTTGCTAGCCATTTGGACAACAAACTGCTCTTGCCTGGACTGCTTGATGCCATGCTGTATGAACTGGACATACAGGACCCACAGAGAAAAGGCTGCTGAACTTGCCTAGAGGTGAGATGGTCCTTTGGAATTCCTGCTACATGAAAGAGTCTGCTAGACATTCTGCAGGACACAGAAGGTGATTGACAAACTGCTAATAAAAGTGGAACTGTCTTTTGAAATTTCCTGCTTTATGGAAAAGTCTGCCAGATACTAGGGACCAGTAGGCTGAATATGGGTGCCCAAAACCTTACAGAAGAACCTTGGGTCACTGTCCAGGCAGAGAGATGTCTGTCAATTCTAGAGTGTTGGAAGTTGCTTACAATGTACATTCTGTTTACTTAGGTAATATTATATCCTTCTGTAGTCTTTGATGGAGCTGAAGAATAGATAGTTATAATTATAGTTTTCCTTAATTATGATAAAATATAAAGTAGATATAAATATTGTAACTGTAATTCTTCCTTGATACCTGTTTTGTTATATGTAAATTTACTGTGTTAAAGTTAAAACCTTCCTTTTCATCTAAACAGAAAAGGAGAGGTGATGTGGGATTCATCTCTGTATGCTATGAATATTAATGGTTAATAAAGAATCTGTCATGGGCCTGTCAGGGCAGAATAGAGGTAGGCAGGGAAAACTAAACTGAATTCTGGGAGAAAGAAGGTGGAGTCAGGAAGGTACCATGTAGCTGCCAGAGGGAAAGACATGAGTTGCTAGTTGTAACCTTACCTGTAGGCCACAAGCCTCATGGTAAAATATAAAATAATGGAAATGGGTTAATTCTAAATGTAAGAGCTATGTAGCAATACACTTAAGCTATTGGCCAAACAGTATTGCAAATAATATAGTTTTTGTGTGATTATTTCAGGAGTCTGGGCAGCCAGGAAACAAACAAGAGGCCTCTGACAACAACCACGGTGGTGAGTGTAACATGAGGGGCCTGCTTGTTGAGGTTTCTGTCCCACCTACTCCCCCAACAGTTTTGCCCCAGGAAAATCTTACAGAGGTCTACATAAGTTATAAACTGATTTGCCCATTAGCTCAGGCTTTTCATTAACTCTTATAACTTACAATAGCCCATTATTCTAATATATGTTAGCCACATGGCTAGGTACGTTTTTCAGTGGGGCAGGTCATATCTTCCTTCGTTGGAGAATGGGCAGGACTGGGAAGGAATGGGCTTCCTCCTTCCCAGAATTCTCCTGTTCTCATTAACCCACTTCTACTTCCTGTCTGGTTGTCCCACCTATACTTCCTGCCTGGCTACTGGCCAATCAGTGTTTATTTAAAACATAATTGACAGAATACAGAATTGTCCCACACCAAAGGAGTTTATATTTCACTGTAACTGCAAGTGAAATATAACTCAGTGTTTGGGGTGCAAATTGCCTATTTGTGTGCTATAGACAATAGACTACATTTTAGAGAGGGATTCCTGCAGATGTGTCACAGGCTGTAGAAGTAGTCCACTAGAATCACAGCAGGCAGTAGACACAGGGAACTATAAACAACTGAACATATTTTCTGTAGTAAAATTGACAGAAATTTCCATCCAAGTGACTACACATAGGAAGAAGAGTAAGTGAGGAATTAAAAACTAGATTTCCAGTTGGGTAAAAAAAAATAGTTTGAATAAATGGTGGCTATTCGCTACTTCCAAAAAGCAGTGTGATATTTTACCCATGAAAATATATTGTGTACATTAAACCTGAGATATTTGTGAGTTTGGATACAGGAGTTTTGAGTCCTAGGATAGAGTCAGGGTACCTGTAATTTAAAGCTTGAGACTAATTAAGATGATACAAGGAGATGGAGTGACTGTGGACCCAGAGTAAAAGAAGACAAACACCTGGAAGACACAAAATGCCCAGCCATGCAGCTGTTCCCTACCCCCAGAGCCCTGCAGGGTGGGCGAGCTCTTGAAATTAATCCTGGGTTAATTTTGTGGAGTAGAAAGGGAACAGTAGAGACATATATGAAATCCCTAAATAGAAACAGCTGCTCACTCTTCTGTGTAGTAACCCGATGACTATTTATTTAGCTTCAGTAGAATTATTTTTTTAAGGAAATATTCTTATGCTATGTGTATCTTGACATCTTACCAATGCTTCTTTGACTGTATTGACAGAAAGGCATTTTTTCTAAGTAGAATTAAAATGTTTATCATGTGCAGACATATGAGTAATTGTCAGGAGCCAACGCTACCACTAAACTTGTGGTGCTCCGAGTATCATTAAAATGAAGCCTCTTCTACCTGTGCCTCATGCAACTATCTAAGAAAGTAAGACCACACTGGAAATTTGCCTATCCTGACTCTTTGGTGTTTAGTAAGAGATTGTTTTTCTAGTTGGCATTTACTGGAAAGCAATAATTTAATAAGGCCATGATAGCTTTTAAATAATTATTTCATAGACTAAGAAGCTTTTCTTGCTTCTCCTTATTTGGCCTCAAAGCCTGGAGACTTTTGTTTGGCTCTGCTTTCTTTCTTTTCTTCTTTTCTAAGACATGAATGAGCTGAAAAGCTAAAGCAACCCTGTTATGGTCTGTACTGGGGTTACTTAGTTAAAAAACAAGTTCGTCGAGTTTAAAAAAAAAAAAAAGACCTGTTGGTTAAGTAGAAGGCAAATATTTTCTTTAGTGCTGAGTGGGGAAGGGGACGTCTCAGGTGACATGTCATTGTCTCTGTCCATCACTTCTCATTGAAGCTTCCTTTACCGCAGAAAATAGGGAAGCAAGGCAATGCATTTAAAATAAGGTGAATTTATATAAGAAAACAAAAAGAACCCGTTTCCTCATACAATGCAGAATGAAGCAATGCGGCGGCTTTATCCAGCACCTATGGTTCTGTTTTTGTATGGAAAAAAAACCCACCACCACCAACAACAACAAAACACACACACACACAAAACAAAACCTGACTTCCTACAGTTATTTGAATATGTATTTGACAACTATGGAAAAATTAAAGATGACAAAATGGAAACATTAAATACAGAAGGGAAGAGTAAGAAAAGTACATTCTTATGGCGGTCCCACTCCAGATGCCTCTGAAGGCTTTACTGATGCCCTGGAAGACAGCCATGTCACTGCACAATAGAAGTGACCTGAGACTTGCAATAAACTCTAGAGCAAAAGAGTTTTTTCTTTTTCTCTTTAGTGACCTTAGTTCCAGAGAACACAATTTTAAGAGGAGAGCCCTAGTGTTCTGTTTTCCAGCTGTGAAAGATAAATATTACTGACTAGGTTTGATGCCTGCTACTTCGGGTGCCTTCAGAATTTAAAGGAAATTTGTTCCAATGAAATATTTATGCTCAAGGTTTCTTTAGGAATATGTTGGAATCCCTGGTCATGACACAACCCAAAGAAATGCTGTCCTTGTTGGAGAAGCCCCATGTTAGCTCCATAAATAGATATTCTACTACTGAGGGACCAGAACAAGAAAGGAGGCAAAATGTCATGATTTTCCAGCAGAGCAACACCACTGGAGTAGAGTTCAACACTGGGAATGCAAGCTCAGTCTTGTCTCTAAATCTGCTTTCATGATGTCTGCAGGCATGCTGAGCTTAAAATGGTCTTGCTGAAGGACAGAAGGGTATATAACCTTGCAGTCTGAAAAGAAAAAAAAAAACCTATTATTTTGGAATATTACTTTAACTATGTAAAGATGTGTTACATTTATTTATGCTGTGAATATTCCTTTAACTGTGTAAAGGTGTGTTATGTTTGTATCTGTTGTCTTTGTTTTGCTTGGCCTGCCTAAGGCACCTGATTGGTCTAATAAAAAGCTGAATGGCACATAGGCAGGAGAGGGATAGGTGGGGTTGTCGGGCATAGACAGTAAGTAGGAGGAGGAATTTAGGTTCAAAAATGAAGAAGGAGAAGAAAAAGGACAACAAGGGAAAAAGAGAAGGACATACCTAGGGCCAGAAGCCAGGCAGCTGCCAGCCAGCCAGCCAGGTATAAAAAACAGAAAAGTAGGATATACACATGTGTGTGTGTGTGTGTGTGTGTGTATATATACACATACATACACATCATACATAATACATACAGAAAGCTAAAAAATCCTGAAGCAAAATGTAGATAAAGATAAACAGATTAAAACAAGAGCTAAGATAAGGTCAAGCATTCATAACTAATAATAATTTTCCTTATTTATTTATTATTAAATAATAAACTATTTGTGAGCTGGTTGGTGGCCTAAAAGAATGTCTTCTATGTCCTATGGTTATAATATTCTTTCACCCCAGTGGTTTCTGGAATTTATAATATGTATCCTATTACGGGACAGTACTAAAAATATTTAATTTATAGTCCAGACTCCAACAAATTAGGATGGGCGTTCCAAACCCTTGGAGAGTGGTTAGGAAGTAAAAGTACTAAGAGTGGCAACTATGTTGTTCTGAAGAGTACAATGATTTTAATGATAATTTTGGTCACATCATTGCATGCTAGAAGAATATGGTCTGTGAAAATTTAGGCAAAATTTCTCATTGAAAACATCAAATAATGATATGTAGCATATTTTTTATAGAAGTGATAATCTCCACTTGTATCAACATAATATATTATTTTCATAATTATTAATTCTGATTGAAAACATTTCAGCCCTACTTCTTTTGAGACTTTCTTTGTACTTAAGATACATAATCAAAACTGAATTATTATCAAGTGACTTGGTAAGTCCAAATAAATTTTCCATTTATATATTGAGACACTTTGTTTTTGTTTTAGAGACATGATTTCCTTGTGTAGCTCTATATGTCCTGGAACTTGCACTGTAAACCAGGCTGGTCTCAAATTCAGAGATAAACCTGTATCTGTCTTGCAAGAGCTAGGATTAAAGGCATGTACCAGTAAGACTGACCACATGTTTAATATACATATATGCATGTATTTGAAATATTTCAGGACCATACTACCTGAAAATTTGGGGAAAACTCACTTAGCACAGTTTTTCCATGCATGATTTTTAGCGGAACATAATCTTTCTCTAGCCATAGATCATAAAGGAAGTTGTTTAAAGTTGTAAGCAAGTTGAAAGGACTCAAGACCTCTGCACTGGCTCTTGAATTTATCTCGTTTGTAGTTCTATTCAGCATGCCCAGAGTTTATGCCCTGACCAAGCAAAATAGGGCACATATATTTTCTGAAACAGAATTAACTTCTCTTTGATCGTCCCTACAGACCTTAGTGATCAAGTACCACATTTTTAGGAGGCAGTAGGAATGTAGTTCTGGCAGAAGAAATAGTCCAATGGGGTGACTCAGAGCTCCTTTGGTTATAGAGGAAGGAAAATAAACTGTTAGGTAATTGTAGAATTTTATCTCTTGAAAAATAATAGGCCAGATTTAGTCTTCACTGCACTTTTCTCCAGAGACAGAAGGATGCTCAAAATGGGGCTGGAGAGATGGCTCAGCACTTAAGAGCACTGACTGCTCTTACAGACAAACTGGGTTTGATTGCTAATATCCACACGATGACTCACAACCATCTTTAACACCAGTTTAAGAGGATTTCATTCTTTCTTCTGGCTTATATGAACAGCAGGTACACAGTGATATATATATATATATATATATATATATATATATATATATATATATGTGTGTGTGTGTGTGTGTGTGTGTGTGTGTGTGTGTGTGTGTGTGTATCCATCCACCCTCCCTCCTATCTATCTATCTATCTATCTATCTATCTATCTATCTATCTATCTATCTATGTAAACAAAACACTCATACACATACAAACAACCTCTAAGAAAGAAAGTAAAATATAAAAGAAATGGCTGCTAAAACAGAAAACAAAAGAAAAACAAAAATACCATCAATCACTTTCTTCTGTTGGCCAGGCAAAGACAATACATATTAGACAGACCTACAGACAGATAAAGATAGATTGAGAGATTGGCAGATGATTGTAGGCAGAGGCTGCTCTTTTGTTTCCCGGCTGGCCAGACCCCAAATAAACACACAGAAACTGTATTAATTAAAACACTGCTTAGCCAATTAGTTTATGCAGATTTTAGCTAGCTCTTATATCCTAAATTAACCCATTTCTATTAATCTGTGTATCAGTTCTGTGCAGCATCTTGTGTCTGTCTCCTGAGGTGGCTACATGGCTTCTCATTGACTCTGCCTACTCTCTCCTCTTCTTGGAACTCCCACCTTGCCCTATTCTATGCTGCAATAGTCCCAAAGAAGATTCTTTATTAACCAATGGCAATAAAACATATTCATAGCATACAGTGGGGAATTCACATCACCTTCCTTTCTCTGTCTAAATAAAAGGAAGGTTTTAATTTTAACATAGTAAAATTACGTATAACACGTTATCAAGCAAGAATTAGAGTTACAATATTTACATGTACTTTATCCTTTATCTTAACTCAGGAAAACTGTAACTTCTATTCTGCAACTTCATCAAAACCTCTGGAAGGATATATTACCTAAGTAAACAGGAAGTACGTTGTAAGCAACTTCCAAAAACTCTAGAATTGACAGAGACATCTTGCTGCCTGAACAGTCACTTAAAGTTCTTCTGTAACAATGGGACACCCATCTTCAGGCTACAGGCCCATAGTATCCAGCAGACTTATCCATGAAGCAGGAAATTTGAAGATTTTTTATGCCGTGTACTGATAAAGTTCATCAGTTGCTTTTCGCTGTGTCTTTTAAAATGTCAGGCAGACTCTTTCATGAAACAGGAACCCTGAAGAACTGTCTCACCTTCTTTATGCAATTTAAGCAGTCATTTTTCTGTGACTTCTGCATGTCCAATTTATCAAGAAGTCCAGGCAAGAGCAGTTTCTTTTCCTAACAGCTAACAAACTCCATAAGGAGCCTCTTCGATTCCCATCATCCTCTTGAAGTAGACTGGTGCTGCCAGGAGCAGATGTGTCTTACTGTCATAAAAAGTCCTAAGTTATTAAAACATTTTAAATGCCATATTCTGTAATTCTTTGAAAATGTTGAAGATTATCTAACAGAAATATATATCTATATATCTCGACAACCTAACTAACATGACTACAAGCTTGACTATTATATGTGATTATCTACTAACCTTTATTTCTTAATTATACATTACATTTTTAAATGAGCTTCACAAACACAATATCTTAATCAATAGCAGAAATGTACATATAACAAGATTGACCTTAAATTTGTAGCAATAGAACAAGATCCATACCGATGAAAATATCTATAGCATATCCCCCTTTAAATATAAACAAGCATTTTTAAACAATCATTTAGGGAATTTGGGCAACTGCATTCTGATTTTTGTTGGGCAAAATGTTTGGGGGTTTCATGGTGATCTTTCAGTGGGTCTTGACCCATCAAACCACATTAGTCTGGAAGGATTCCACAGGTTCTTATCCTCTATAGAAATAAAAACAGAACCTTTTTTCCAAAGCAAGATATCCTTAGACCCAGATTTTGAATCAAGATACCTTTAAAATATATCTATTGGTTTTTCTTAGTAGTTCCCAGAATCAAATATCTCTCTGTAGTCAAAGAATTCAAAGAAAAAACACAATGATATGCATAATAAGACTCTCTGAGCATATTCCATCTTTACATGGATTATTTTAATCTATGACTTTATCTCTTTAAAGACTTTCTTTTATTAAAAAATGCTTATTTTTATAACTATTTCTTCCTTCTCCCAAGCCTATGTATATTTATCCAACACCATGACTCACGTAGAGGTCTCTTCCATCTAGATTTGTCTTTATTGCGTGCATATCTGTAATTATTTTTTGACTAGGAGCACTTTTTCCCCTTTAAATGATAAGTGGGAATGGCTAGGACCAACTCCAAGGCATTGCCTATTGATTTCACCTGGCCCAACATGGCAGAGGCACATTTACTGCCTCTGAGAACCATGAACATTGCTCCAGCTTCATGGTTGCAATGGGTCTGTGTCACAATTAAGCAATTTGTACTACACAGTTCACAGACCCCATTTAAATGTTTGACCTCCTGAGTCAGAGTTCATGCTGCCAGCATGAATCAGGAAGCCACCGTTTCAAAACCACATATTTTTGCTATTGTTGTTTTGTTTTGTTTTGCTGCTACCACTGAATCAGGAAGACTTCTCTTAAAGGAGCTATGGCACCCCTGTTCACTGCCAGCAAGTAGATCCCATCCCCCACACCCAAACATTGCTGGATACCAAGAAGCCATGCTTAATTCTGTTCTTTTCTACCCAGAATTCCTTTCCAAGCTTTCTTAGGTTTTACATGGATGTAGTCAGCACACATTGGCATGCCAATCTGTAGGTGGAGACTGCTTGTTTTTTTCCCAGCACAGACCTGAAATAAGCACACAGAAACTGTATTCATTAAAACAGTGTTTGGTCTATTAGCTTATGCATATTTCTAGATAGCTCTTGTAACAAATTACCCATTTCTATCAATCTGTGTATCACCATATGGTTGTAGCCTACCAGTAAGGTTCCATCCAGTGTCTGGAGTCTGTCTCCTGTAGTGGTTATGTGACTTTTCATTGACTGTGCTTACTTTCTCCTCCTCTAGCTGCTTGGAATTTCCACCTTGCCCTATTATGCACTGCAATAGGCCCAACACAGCTTCTTTATTATCTAATGGCATTAAAACATATTCATAGCATACAGGGGGAAATCCCACATCAGATGATGGATGATTGAGAAGATGGGCTTAGGTAGCCTGCTGAGCAATAAGAACACAGCATGATTTCTGTGTCCCCATTTCCACATCTGGCAAGCCATGTCATCAAGGCTTACTTTTCCATTTTTTTTCTTGCCTTATTCCTGTGTCCTTGTGTTGAGGGAGCTGCGGGTTGCATTCCTGCCACCCTGCTCCCAGGTGCCTGGCTAGTTTATGCCCCGAAATAACAACACACAAACTGTATTCATTTAATCACTGCCTGGCCCATTTGCTCTAGCTTCTTACTGGCTAATTCTTATATCTTGATTTCCCATTTCTATTTATGTGTGTAGCACCCCAAGGTGCCCTTACCAGGAAGATTCTAGCCTACGTCCATCCTGGGTCAGAGCTTCATCGTGTCTGCCCCAGAAAGGAGAGCTATCGAGTCTGAGCTCACTTCCTCTTCCTCCCAGCATTCTGTTCTGTTTACTCCACCCACCTAAAGGCTGGCCTATCAAATGGGCCAAGGCAGTTTCTTTATTAGCCAATGACCTTCCTCCATCATCCTTGGCTTTCCATTTCTTTTCCTCTTCCTCTCAGCATCTCTTTTCTACCCCCTGTTGACTTTCCTCCTCCTACTTTCTCCTTCCTTCTCTGCCTCATTATATGTCTTTTTTACCTCACTCATCTGGTGCCCCACAAATCCTTTCTTTCCTCTTCTAATGCTTCAATACCTACAATTAGCACCTACAATGGAAATTTGGACAGGTTTTTGAGGTGAGGAGATAAGGGTGCCTAGAAAAGGTTTTGGAATACAGGTATTGTAAAATATTTAGTATGTGAACATACTTAGGTTTTGTACAATTAAGATGCCTAAGAAAACATATAAAAGGGTACAGATTAAACTAAACGTGCCTTTAGCTCTCATTAATTAAATGAAGTGAATGCTTATGATTTGTTTTATCATTTCTACATTAAGAAAATTTCTCAGATGGAGGATAATTGCAGCAGAAGCCTAATTACATGCTAACAGGCCATAGTCTTTCTGTTCTGATGCATTAATGATTTCTTTTGTGTTGTAATTGTTGTATTCATCAGGGCATGGTAAGTGTTTCCTTTGCAATAATCATGTGGAGAATGCAGGGTGCCAAGTGGGGGATGTGGCACTTAAGAATGAGCCAAAGATTTGAAATGTGTTTGATATTTCTAGCTGAATTCACTGTAGCTTTACTACCTAGCATTATGAAAATAATTCTAAAACATTTCATAGTAATCTTTTCCTATCGCACTGTCTTTGGATTGCCAGCCCCCAAATAATGACATGAAGACTTAATATTAATTATGAAAACTCGACCTTAACTTAGGTTTATTTTTTCCAATTAGCTTTTATAACCTAAATTAACCTTTCTTTATTAATTTACATTCTGTCACATGGCTCAGTTACCTTTGTTCTGTACTGTATTCCTGACTTCTTCAGAGTCTCTCAGGTGAAATCTAGTGCCTTGATCCTTACCGTTCTTTCTCTCTCTCCACCCGAAATCCTTTCTAACCTCTCCTGCCCAGCTATTGGCAATTCAGCTCTTTAGTAAACCAATCAGAAAGTTCCTTAGGCGGAGACACATTTTTACAGTGTATGCAAATATTCTGTAACAACACTTGGAACTCTCCAGTGAATTTTAGCAGAACGCATGTCTTTTGAGAAATCACACTTTTCCCTCGTCTGTTAAATTGAAAACCACAAGGACACCTTCGCCGAGTTCCTGCAAAACACTGATTCAGTAATTATTTTGTGATGAATTTCAAGTTAAAAAATCCATTATTGTTGTCATTTGGCACCGTAAATGAATGAGGATAGGTTAAATGCATCATGATTTATGCACTTGACTATGGGTTAGAAGAGCAAACCAATAACTATTGTGTGACCCATATTAATAAAGTAAAATTACACTCATGGTGAATGTTCCAGGTCTAAAAGACATAATAAGTAAATATGAACACAGGTGCTTCATCTATTTTACTATACCTATTTTAAACTTGAAAAGCCAAAGAAGAATAAAAAGAAAAGCTGATTTAAAGTTAATATTCTTAAATATACCCATGAAAGCCATGGATATTTGACCTGTTAACAATGGGCCATTTCTGATGTTCTCCTAAATAAGAAGTTTTTGTTATTGTTGTTTTGAAGTAAAGAAAATATGTACACTAATCTTGTACCTTTGAAACCCTTCAAAACAGAGAGAGGGGTGTCTCCATAAAAAAATGGATGAGACACCTATTTAATATATCAAAGCTGACTCCAGCTGCCAGGTCCTCCTTGCAAACCTGAATGCCTACCCTTTACAGGGTAGCTAGCATACTCCTACCCTCCCCGGCATACTCCAACCCCTACCCTAAACTTCTCCATCCCAGAGGCTGGGCTTCTCTTCCCTATATAATCCAACCAGTTTGGGTACCTGGTCTTTTTACTCTACCCTCTTTGGGCCTCCTGGCTGATGCACCTGGTTCCTCTGTCTTTCCCCTTGCTTCCTCTCCCCTTTTCCTCTCATGGCTGAGGGTCATGTCCGCTCTCTCTGACTCAAGTTCTGCTCTCTCCCATAGCTGTGATAAACCTCCTCCATCATACCTCGGAGCTGTCATGTTCTTTCTCTTCTTATTTCTTTTTTTTATTCATCTGGTGCCGAAACCTGGGACCAATCACGCTCCTTTCCTTTTTTCTTTCTTTCTTTTTCCTGTTTTCTCTTTGAAAACATTGAACTATTATTATCTATAGAATCAAAGATCATTGCCCTTATCGTACTAATTGTTTAGGTTTCTAAGAATGGATGTCAGAGTCATGAATATTCTTCTGGGACACAGTGGCAGTCTGGAGAGGCCTGGAAGCAAAAGAGACTGATCCCTTGTTCTACCTTGTGTGATGGGACAGCTGTGTTAGGACTAGCATTTCAGAGACAAGTATCAGGAAGTGACTGACGGGAACAAAGAGGGCTGGCTTCACAACTCTCCGGCAGCAGTCATGGCATTTTCTTTCCTTCCTGTATTACCTTACTTTCCTCCTTCTTCTCTTCTTTTTCCTTGTTTTCTCTCTCTTCCCTCTTTCTCCTTTTTACTTTGTCTCTAGCTGTTTTCTATGCCCCTCCCCCTTCATCTCCCTTCCTTTCTCTCTCATACACACTGTTTCCTTCCATTTCCACTGTATTTCTGTGTCTTTGTGCTCCACGTCTCCCCCCTTGTCAAGTCCTTTAGGATGGTTCGGTATTTATAAAAATGCGTGTTTATTAAATTTTCTCCAATGGATAAGCTTATTTCATGTTAATAAGAATCTTCCATGCGTACACATCTAAATGTGTGCACAAACACACCCACACACACACCCACACACCACACCACACACTGTTTTGGCTTATACACACAAACAAAGGAAATTTTTTTTCTATAGGAGTTATCAGAATGGTCACTATAGTGAAGAGTTTGCCCATGTCTGAAAAGCAAATGGAATAGTTAGTGTTTCCTCTGCCCTTAGACTCCTTAAAAGGCTAGTGTTTGATCCTTTTGTTAAGTCCTGCCAATAGAAATTATCTCCTCTCTCTCTCGGATTTTTTTGAGCACATCCTACCTAATGATATTTAAATACTATTCCTAATTACTATACAGCCATTTATTTCTATGTATTTTTCTGGATTACTAGGTCGTCGAGGATTGTAGGGATAGACAGCCTTGCACTGCATTTTTGTCTCTTGCCTTTACTTAACATGATCTGCTTAATTTCCTCAGGACTGAGATGGACAGAGTATTAAATTGTCAGTATTTATATGATGCTTAAAGATAGTTCCTATCATATATAAGTACTGTAAAACAATACAAAAGAAAAAGTTTCCTTATTTTTCTTAAGTAGAAGATTATGTAAAAGCCAAAAATTCTAGGGTAAAGACAGATAATAAAATAAAAGAGATAGTTATGGCATCTGTTTGAGAAATTACCTGGAATTCGGAGCTGAAGTTCTCTTAGTCAGTGAGAGACTCCAGAGAGAGGGGCTACAGGGAACACAGAGATCACAGATGCTGAGAGTTGCTAAGGCTTGTTCTGAGTGGTCTGTGTATTGCTACAGAAGCCCCTTCTAATTCTTTGAGACATTAGTCAAAAGCTGCAGTGAGCATGGATTGTAATGGCTGTACTAAGGGAAACTTCCCAAAAAGTTGTCACCTTCTGACAGAAGACTGGTGTGCAGGAGCTGACATGGTCTATAAACAGCATCAGAACTCTACAGGCATTTCCTTCTTCTTGCCCCATTCTTGAATCCCCAAAGGGAGTGAAAGGTGAAAGCATTTTTACCCATGGCTTACAGGAAAGTGGCTTAGCCTGTTCTATTTAAACCTCCAAGGACAGTGTGACCCCAGCTAAATTTAGGCCACTCACATATTACACAACCTTTATGTCCTCTTCAGGGGGCAGTTGTGCAGATAAGGAAACTGAGGCAGCTGGCAGTCTCTATCACATCCCTACCAAGTGGTGTAAGCACCGCCTACAAACAGGTACCCTCTCCTCAGATGTCTGCGCTATTGTTCAGACACATATCTCATCATGCCCTCGGTGGCTCTAAATTCATGACAAGTTTCTTAGCCCAGCGTTGAGATCTTCAATCCAGAGACTGCAAACTTTCACAATTAGAATACTGGATTCCTAAAATTAAGCTTGAGAAAATATTCCCTTCAACCTTATTTGCTGACTTTGTATGGGCTAAGATACAAAGAGGATCAGTCTCAGAGCTTGGGCTTGGCAAAGAGTATCTAAATCACCTTGGTAGGAATGGGACTCTTGCTTCAGGGAGACTTTCTACATTCTTCCTCACTCTCCCTCCCTCCTGCCCTTTCTTCCTTCCTTTGTTCCTTCGTTCCTTCCTTCGTTCCTTCCTCCCTTCCTTCCTTCCTTCCTTCCTTCCTTCCTTCCTTCCTTCCTTCCTCTCTCTTTCTTCTTTCTTTCTTCCTTCCTTCCTGTCTTCTTTCTTTCTTTCTTTCTTTCTTTCTTTCTTTCTTTCTTTCTTCCTTTCTCTCTCTTCTGCCAAACCCCCTTCCTCCTGAGTTCTGTTCATTTGCCAGGGCACCTGCCCTCCACCATTTGCCCTGCCTCTTTGACTGCCATCTGCCTTCCTGCTGAGATTTCCACCTAGGGCTTGCCAGTACATTCCCCTCATACTCTGTTCCGCTTGGCTGCCTGAATTTACACCGCCTTTTGATGAGTCTTTGCTCAAATTCCAGTCACACTCTAATTGATTGGTTTAGATTTTAGGTTCTGGCCGTCCTCATCTGCTCTCATAACTGAGTGAAATGAGGCTGCCTGTGAAAGCTTGACTCGCTGCGGACTGGGTAAGGTTGTCTGGGAGACTTGGAGCATAACAGCTTGAAGGATGTGGAGCAGAAGGAAAGGGGGCACTGAGTGTGTGACGCCATCTTTCTATAGGTAAGTTCATGACAGCCCGGGAAAGGAAAATGGGGGAGAGAATCAGCTTAGGTAGCACAAGTTTCCTGTTTGATTCTCGGTTACACGTCTGATATGAGGAATGGCCGTGGGGACCCAGCTAATGAAGTGACACTATGCTCAGCTCTCCAGCCCTGGCTGGCTGCTGTTGCTCCTTAAGCTTCCTTCCTGGAAATAGGAACCATTTTATCGCATATGGCAGGCTTGGGAAGATTTCAGCCAGGTAAAAGAGACACATAAAACTTAAGTAGAAAACTCTCTCTTTCTCTCTCTCTCTCTCTCTCTCTCTCTCTCTCTCTCTCTCTCTCTCTCCCTCTCTCTCTCTCACACACACACACACACACACACACACACACACCAAAAATAAAAAAAAAGCAACCAAACATATTTAAATTCTTACCAGCTATTTTGGAAAATATTTACAAATTTTCCAAACTAATCCTGCTACATTCCAGATCTGTTCTCCAGCTAGTCAGGCAGCTTACTTTGATAATAAAGTTAAGAGATGTACTCCAATGATGGAAACACCCATACGTCATTAAAATTAACTGTGGAGTTTCACTATGGAATTCCTATGCCCCTGGCAGGTGATCACCCTCTCCATTCCTCCTGAGATTAGTAGTCAGTTTATATTGCTTTCTGCGAGAGAAAATCAGCCCTAAAAAGATACAACATAATGGAAAGCATCTGTGTCATCTAAGTAAGCATGACATCACCACCAAAAAGAGAACAGACATTAGATTTCCCCATCCTTCAGTCAATAATGTGTGCATCCACACTATGAACTATGAAGTAGAAATTCATTATAACTCTGGATCAGGATATATGGCTTTGGCTAACAAGCACACATATACATACCTTTATACACACGTATACACGGACCTACAGAGATATGCATATAATAAGAGAAAACTTAAATTCCAATGGCACTATTTGTGTAAAGTCTAAATTCTAATCCCAAAATTGTAGCTGATACTGCATACAGTAGTTATCTTATACATGGTAGAATGAGCATATCTGTGTTTGAGGTCGCTAAATGAGCATCATTGTAAAAATCGAACATTTCAGTATTATAAATGAATAGACATTTTATGAATTGTCCAGTTGGAGTAGGAACTGAAGGGGCAGAAGGTGAGGGCATGTCGCAGCTTGTTCAGTTTGTCTCTAGTTGTGGTACTGTGGACATGACCAAGAGCTGGTGTCCTGATAAAAGAGAGTGCTGTGCAACAGCCCTACTAAGGAAAGAGGACCTTGGTGTCTGGTAGTTTATTAGACCGCTATTCTTTCCTTTCCTTTCCTTTCCTTTCCTTTCCTTTCCTTTCCTTTCCTTTCCTTTCCTTTCCTTTCCTTTTATTTATTTTAAATAACTGAAATTAGATTTTTTTTCATAAAGAAAAGACATTTTTAGATTTTGTAAGCTTTGCTTTCTGCAAAGACATTGTGCCAATGAAGTTGTAAACTGAGAGCTGGGATTTCTCTGGAACTTCGACTCTTTTTGGTCTACGTTTCTAATAATGATCCTGTGGACACCTCCTGAGTACAGCGGTGTTGTGCCTTCAATGTCTGCTAGTTAATGAGTTCAAAATCTCTGAAGTTGGGACAAGAGTTGCCTCAGGGGCCGAGACTGTATTCTAATCGGTTTAATATCCATCACGGTAAAACCATACTTACTGTTAGCAACCAGTTCATTCATGCGAATGTAACACGGTCATAGGGAGTGAGGCAGGAGTGACAGCTTCCCACACTACCTCCGAGGAAGTTTCTGTATTCCCTACAGAGATCAACAGGAAGGAAGTACTTTCTTTTTTTTTCCTCCAGGAATAGTGGTGACTGAACATGAAGTCTGGATTCACTAAGTGGCTTTGTGGCTAGGAGGACATGGAATGGCCAAGGACACTGGGATGATACATCTCAGAAGATGCCACAAGTGTCAGAAGATGCTAAATGAGCATCATTATAAAAAGGATGCTGGCGAGACAAGACCTGCCCCCAGGACTGTTACAGAGGAAAGGAGCTGTGTTTGTTCACTGTCAAGTAAAACGCCCTTCTTACTTAGTGCAGTGGTAGAATTTCTAGTTTCCAATTGTATATATGTTCAAATTTAATTAAGAGAAATTTAGACTCATCAGTTAAACAAATTCAGGCAAACACTGAAAGTGTGCATCGTGGTATTAGTGGGCCCATTTTTGTTTTTTGGAATTTTTAATCTGACTAGATACTTTGCCCTTTAAATTTATTTTTATTTTTGGGATAGAGTTTCAGTATGTAGTCCTGGCTTTCCTGAAGCTCACTAAGTAGTCTAGGCTCGCCTGGACCTTACAGGGATCCTTCTGCTTCTGCTTCCTGAGTGCTAGGGCTAAAGGCATAAGTTACCAGGCTCAGCAGATGCCTTGCATCTTATCTGGGTATTTTAAATTTACAGTACAGTGAAGGTTACTTGAGTCAACAAAGAAGAGGAAGGCTCTTTTGGTCTTATTGAGCATGCACTTTCAAAAGATAAAGGTCGGACTATATTTCATAGCTTGAGTATGTATGTGTGTTTGACATAGAGCCAGTAGGAAATGACCAATCTGTCTTCCTTCTTGGAGCCTGCCAGTGGGACGCCCCGACTCACACACACACCAAGGTTAACAGTGGAAATAGGAAGGCAAACCTTATTTAATAACTAAAATCTTAGAGACTCCTTTAGTTGCTGCATCACCATCCTCAAGAGGTCGGTTGAGTCTCAGTATGCCAACATGGTTCTGAGAAGTTCATGTGTCACTGTGGGAAGTAGCCATTGTGCTGTGTACAGAAGCCTTGTTTAATAAAAGCAACCCGTTAGCCTTTTTTGGTTCATGATGGTGAAGAACTGCCTTTTACATTCAGAAGTCAGCAAAACTCGTTCATTCACGCAACCAAACACCTACGCTGTTCCTTCCTCTCTACGCTGAGCAGAGTGGGCAGGATAAGCTGTGCACAAGGGGAGTGCCATGTGCTGAGAAGAGCTTGTGCCCGTCTTCCCGCATGACTGAGCTTCGCTCTTAACTCAGGACCTGATGAAAAGAGCGCTTGTAAATGCAGATCTTATTCATATTATTACCAATAAATAAACAGAAAGGAACTGTTCGGTCTTTTCTCAGCAAGCAGGGACTTAAGTTTTTAATATCTTCAGCAGGGGGGAGGTACAGTAAGTGCCACACACTCAAATAATACTTAATGGAGCACATACTGCCTTATAATGGGTTCCTGCCTTCCGGGCAATGAGTAGATTATGCATACTGAATATGCCGCTCCTTACTCAGATGGTCACGGTGCCCATGTAGAGAATGTGGTTGAGGAAACTACAGAGCCTACAGAATACAATTGTCAGGCTTCCCAGTAGGGAATCTTGCTCAGGCTCTAGAGGCAAAGGGCAAAATGAGGGTAGAGACTGGTCAAACTGAGGCAGGCCATTCCAACTGCCCTGTGTTCTAAAAGTGATGTGGTCTTTCATACTGAAGTTGATTAAACTCTAAGTTGCCTTGAGAATTTTGAAATAAATTGCACACTAAGGCCACCATTTGGAGACTCCGAATTCAGTGTGCTGAAGTTCAGGATTTTTCTCAGAGCTCCCGGGAAGTGATCCTAACACAGGGACCTTGAGAACCACTAAACTGTTGTTCTAGACAGACAGCTGGGATTCCAGGCAGTAGTGTGAACTCTGGTTGGACTAAGAGATGATGTTATACTATTACGTTGACTTTCTTTTGGTTCTACATTCCTTATTTCCTGTGGAAAGAAGGGACACATGTGCCTCGAAAGCATTTTTTATCTATTTTTATTATTTTATCATCCTAGGGTAGGTGACCAGTTTTCTAACAACGGGAGGGAGTTTTCATTCTGAGACCTGAGCATTGTTGGCATCCCTTTTCTCAGTTTTCATGTAAAGCCTCTCTTCTAGGAGGGAAATTTTATATCTCTCAGGAAGGTGTAGCACCAGCAGCATTTGAATGGTGTAATTTTTTTTCAGCTGTCTTTATTGTGACTCAGGCGGCCGCTGTCGCCTGCAAACCCACTGGTGAAGGATAAAGGCAGCTTTCTTGTCACCGGGTGGCTGGAGTTCAAGGCATTTGATGGACGCTCTCCTTGGCAATCTGTGTGGATGGCTGCACTTCTTGTATGCTTTTTAGGGCTGAGTGTCTTACGGTTTGTTTAGGAAGAATGCTATTAGCCTAGGCCTGGGCATCCACATTGTCTCATGGTGTTGACCTCAGTTCCAACCAATTTAGACCATGTCTTCTTGTCACTTTGGTCACGTGGCTGACAGGTGATGACAGACACAGACTACAGCTGCAAATTATACTGAGGACGCCAGTTATTAGTTTTCCTCAATGATGTTGCTTGGATCTCAGGTAACTCACATTTATAAGCGACGTTTTATTTGCTATTAGATGTGGGAACAGACGATCACTGCAATGTATACTGTTGTGAGGGATAAAACTCAATCTATTTGGGGGAGAAGCATGATCCGGCAATTTAAATTTTTCAGTGTGAAATTTCTTACTTCTGAAATAGAAGCTAGGTTTGGAGTGATGCTTTGTGGTTACCGTGATACTTCCTGAATTTCACCTTGTTTTTTTTTTTTAAACTAAAAATTCAGGAAGTACCACAAAGTTTCTGAAGACTAACTACCCTGTGTGCCTTTTGAGATAAATCACCAGTTAGAGCACAGCCAAGAGAAATTCGAGAAAATTTGAATTAATTGAAAGAATTGACTGCTCTTTTCCTTAGCCGAATTCTAAGCCTGGATAGGATACATTGATGGTCTTGCTAGTATTAGTGGAGTGGAGTGGGTTAGAACTGTGTTTTATATATTTATATATTTATTTGTTTTTGATTGGGGGCGTGCACAAATCAATAAGGATCACAGGGCACCACGTTAATGACAAGTCACAGGAGGCGGCTTCACAAAGGTTGTGAAAACTAGTCTCTCATTGCAGGAATTAGGTTGGGCCACCCGTGGCCCCCCTTCTCAAACACAAATATTTTCATATAATAAAAGCCTGTTTCCTTATGCTTATAACTCAGTCTCCATTCCTGCAACGACACCATTTTAAAGGGACTTGCTGCGAGGACTCCTCCCTGCTTTGCAGGTTTTTTATTTCTCCAGCATTCTGTCTTACAGAGGTGAAGAATCCCTCTGGGGTGTCACTCTGGGTGAGAGGGACAAGAAACACCCACTAGGACCCAACCCGGCAGCCAGCGGCCGAGCATGCGCTGAGAGTTTGTGCAGCTGGCCCTGGCTGCCGCGGCTGCCTCGTCCGGACTTGGCGAGGACTTGGGAGGGACAGCGGCGTTGGGAGGTGGCTTAGCAGAGACTTTCCAGCGACTGTTGCCCGGGACTTTTTTTTTTCCTTTTCTTTTTCCCAGGAGTCAGCGACAGCGACGGCTGGGGAGAGTGAGACAAGGAAGCGTCTGCTGCTGGAGCCAATGCCGCCCTTTGGCTCTCCGGGAGGAGTGTCCCTGCCCGGATGAGTGTCCGCCGTGTGTCCCCGACTGTCCCCCGGTTGGAGCGCGGCTCAGAAGGTGAGTGGCCACAAGTCCTGCATCTCTCCTGCCCACGGTCCCGGCTGCCTGCCGAGTGGCTTCTGCGCTGCGCGGTGCGTCCTGCCGGGGGCGCGCGGCCGCGGTGGCTTTGCTTCACCGCGCGGGCTTTGTGCTCTGCGGGCGGCAGGGACCTCAGGGTCGCAGCGGCATGCGGGGTCCTGAGGTTGGGGGGTGGGTGAATGACCTGACCCGAGTGGGCACAGCTGCGCCGACCCTGATTCCCTGAAGTCCCTTCCCGGCTATTCGCCACCCCGCCCCAGGCTCATCCATTATTCCCGGACGACCAACAGTGTTTCTCACATTCTCCCAAAGAAACCCTAGTCCCGGGGCGGAATCCTAGTTTTGCGCTGCGCCCCCTGTAGTCCCCCGAGTTCACACCCGGGCTGTGTGACCGGGTGGTGGGGTGGGGAACGCTGAGCTGAGACCCAGAAATTGTCCTGAAGAGAAGAGAAGGGCACTAGCTTGCTCCAGTTCTCTCTCTCTCTCTCTCTCTCTCTCTCTCTCTCTCTCTCTCTCTCTCTCTCTCTCTCTCTCTCTCTCTGTGTGTGTGTGTGTGTCTGTGTGTTGGGAGAGATGCCCGTGGCATCTCTAGAGAGGTAAAGGTTTGTAACCTTTAGAACAATTGCTGTCCCTTGGGAAGGAGCAAAGAAAATCTCATTAGAATGCAGAAGACCGCGCGGCAGGTCTCCTGGGAACCACTTTACTGTACACCTTCATTCATCCCGAGAGTCAGCCTTTTCTCTGGGCAGCAGGTGTTATCTGAGGCCACGTTAGAACTTTTAGGTGTCTTGTTCCCTTTATGACTCTAACAAATAAGTTTTGATGGGACGATATCTGGAATAGAGGACGCTAGGGGATTCTGGGACCCATCTGAGGTTTAGCAGTATACTAGGCTGGCAGAGGGGTGCACTTGTTATGAAGTTAGTTCTCTGCTTGTGCCTGTTCCTGCAGATCGCGGCTGCTTTGCCTGGATCGGTAGGATGTGGTGAAAGGATGGGGCTTTTCCCTCTGGAGATTCACAATGGCCAGAGAAGATTCCGTGAAGTGTTTGCGCTGCTTGCTCTACGCCCTCAACCTGCTCTTTTGGGTAAGCCTACAGTTAGTTCCACCATCCCAGCAGTTGGGCATGGCTGGACCCGGTTTTCTGCACCACCAGAGAAGGCGCCAAAGGGCATGGCCCAGCATTAATTAATGACGTGAGATCACATCCTCTGTTTTGCAGAGAAGTAAAATTTGACCTTCTTAAAATGCCTTTGATCTAGCTCAAGTTCCATGTGTAATTAGAAAAAAAGTCCGCCCTTGTATACAAGTGCCAGTAACATTAGACATGAAGCTAATCTGAGGATATAAATAAATGCACGCTCCTGTACTGGTAGATAAGAGAATTATGGCATACTACCCGCGAACTGCTAGTTTGCAGGACTTTTAGATAACTGTGCAAGCCTTACATTTTTCTTTACGTCATAACTCTGCGCCTATATAAATTGGTTGCAGCAAATGGTGTTAATATGTCTTTAGAAGGACTCATACCTAGAGATTCTATCAAAAGTCTGGATAGGTTTATAAATGCCATACATTCTAAAAGGTGGTTTTCACATAACTATTGCTAAGTTGGGATGTTTGAGGAATTTCATGTATGCTTCTGGAAAAAAAACCCAGTCATTTAAGGAAACAAAATACATAAAATTTAACAAGTCCATGGAAATTATGCTGTGTGAGTTAGCGACACTTCATGCTTACATAAAGTGTTCATAGTGTATTATTTATAATGCTTAGGAAGATCTAAATATTACAACTGTGAATGCTACTTCAGAAGGCTGTCGAGCTTAAGCAAATTCCCTTTTGCCGCTTTTGTTTCCTTTCAGTAATTTATATTCACCATTTCCTGCTGGAAATTTTAGCGCGCAGTTTATTTATTTCTCTGTCTGACTGTCGTCTGCCTGGCATTGGCCAGTCCCCCTTCTTTCCCAGCAGCGATTATATCTGGCCTCTAGAGGATGGCATTAAAAAAAAAAAGTTTCTTTACAATTGACATCATTCTAAGATGACAAATTAAGTCGTTAATAAGTCATTTGACCAGTATCCAAAATGACAACTTTTAAAAAGTCAGGGCGAAAATTAGAACGCTGAGTAGTCCCATTCGGCATTTGGAAGTAGAAAAATCACCAATTGTTCTTATGGTCTCTTCAGTTCTAAAAGGACACATTTTAACGAGGGTCACCAAATTACTGGTTTAGCTATTTGCTCTTAAGTCTATGAACTCTGTTTCTCCTGAAATGTGTAATTATTACTCTTATTGCTAGGTTTTGACTTGCCTACATTTTGCTTTCGAGTGACAGATTTGTTACCGTTACAGTTCCTCACGAAGGGACCTTTATGGAAGGCCCAGTTGAACTTCCTTTCTTTGTAAATCAGGAAACTGAGAGCAACTTAAATGGCATGGCAGAGGTCAGCTATTCCGATGGTGGTGCCAGGGACAGGGCTAAGCTCCCTGGCACCTAGACGATGCCTTTAGCAAGCAGGGTTTACTTACCTCTGAACCTCCCCATTAACAAGATCTTCTGTTTGTTGGTCTATAAAAAAAAATAAAGCAATGGAGAAATTACTTATTTTTTTTTCCAATTCGGGAAAATACCTAAATCATTCTGCAAAGGCATTGCTCTTCTGAATACTGAAATCTGCTTACCCTCACCCCACCCCCTTAACCGTTTGCAGGCCCCTTTATGCTACCAGGGACTTCAAAATGTTATTCTTTTACAGTTAGCCTGTCCTTCATCTTTCTGACTGTAAGAGTATGGATGTTATGATTTGCGTGTTTATATAGATGGCTACCTGCTCTGTCTCCAGCCCTGTTCTCCCCCCTCGGGTCTCTCCTCAGGAACAATCCATCACGTCTCCCTGTGCTCTAATTTGGGTTTCAGAGAGAAGTGCCATTTGCTTATGCTACCCAAATGTTCATATACGTTCATGATTTATTTCATTATTTTTGTAATTGTCCTTGACATGAGTTTGTTTATACTAAAACGCTTGCGATGAGAGCAGGAACACAAAGAGAGAAATGCAGCTAACATCCATGAAATACGAAAATACCAAGTAGCTCCTATGTGGTTATTGTGTATTTACCAGGTAAATTGAATGCCTTGGCTTTCTATCTTTAAAATAGATAAAAGGGCCCCCGTATTTTTAGGGGTGTGCTGAGCATGCAGAACACTGGCACTTAGTTTAGAAGCCGGGTGGCCAGTGCAGTTACCACAGTCTTGCTAATCTCCTCAAGGAGACAAACAGGAAGTGGATTGCTACCCTTCCTGGTAGTAGGAGTGGTGGTTATTATTGTCCTGATTAGAACCGCTGTTCCAGCCACCTCCACCACAGTACTTATGATCCAGTAACCTTGCTTCGGAATTCTAGCTCAGAAATAAAGCCAGCAATATACCTTATTCTTTGCACAAGAGTATCTCTTGCCACCTTGTTAGGAATACTGTACTTTTCAATTTTAACCCATCTTGAAAATTTCAAGGTTTGTGATATTATTACTTCACTTTTCACTTCTTCCAATACCTGCAAGGATTGCCACCTGCCTATCTACTTGCTTATAATTTTGGATGCGCTGTCTCTCTTGTATTTATATTCATTACCTGCTTTGTTCTCATTGAGGTTTCCTCTTGCTTGTTGATTTTATCTGTTGTTGCACGGTAGTGAAATCTTTCTATAGTTCCTTTACAAAATTTTTCTGTAGATGGGTTTATGTTCTCCTATAACGCTAACACTTTCTTTTTCTTGGCGAAGGTTTCTTTTGTCTTATAGACTTTAAGAAGTTTTTTAAAGTGTGTGTGGGGGGGGAGGAGGCGGGTTCTGACAGTGTCCTGACCTGTGGGTGGATAGCACAGGATGATTCTGTAGACTCTTCTTCCACCTGTATGTGGATTCAGTTGAACTCAAGTATTTAGAGGCTTGTGTAACAAAGCCTTTTCTAATTGAAATATGGTGCGGGCCCCAAGGTTTTTTTCTTTTTTTATTTTTCACTCACTTAAAAATATCCACGGTGCCAGGCATGACGGCTCACGCTTGCAATCCTAGCAGGAAGACCGACAGCAGGAGGATTGCTGTGAATTCAAGTTCCGCCCCGTTAGGTAATGAATTCTAAGCCAGTTCTTGGGTAAAAAATGAAGCTCTGTTTCAGAAATCAAAACAAACGGAGGATAAACAACAACAAATTAAACCTTGTGAGATATTTGTTAAAATCGTATGAAATAATTATTCCTACTTTGGGAAAGTTGGCAAAATCTTCTAGAGAGAAACCAAAGCAAAATACTGCCCTTTTGGGCTGGACAGATGGCTCAGAGGTTAAGAGCATTGCCTGCTCTTCCAAAGGTCCTGAGTTCAATTCCCAGCAACCATATGGTGGCTCACAACCATCTGTAATGGGGTCTGGTGCCCTCTTCTGGCCTGCACACGTACATGGAAGGAATGCTGTATACATAATAAATAAACAAATATTAAAAAAAATACTGTCCTTTTCTGGCCAGCTCACTCTAGTGTTCATCACTGGCCCATTCACGGGCTTCTCCCTCTTTGTCTCTGTCTCTGTCTCTGTGTTTCTCTCTCTTTCTCCTTCCTTTTTTTTTCTGATAAAGAAAGCCGGCTCAGATGATTCCAGTAACTTGCTAGGAAGCATCAGAACAGGAAGCCCAGGTCCAGCTTTGTTTATTTATCCATATGTAGAAAATAGAAAAGTTATCCTGCTGGGAACCACGCTGAATGTGTCCCCAGTCATGTCAAGTAAAGTCCTCGGTGGGGAAGGCTTGGCTATCCACCTGCCCGTTCCAAGCCCTCCAGACTTGCTTCTCAGGCCACAGAGTGCACGGAAATTACCTGAGCATGCTGCTAAACTTCAGGCTCAGCTTCCCTGTGTGCCCTTGTGTACATGCATGTATACCTGTGTGTGTGTGTTCACACGTGTGAGCTGAAATTGAACTGAGGGCTTCGGACCTACCAGGCGAGTACTCTGCCACCAAGTTAGAACGCTAGCGCTGATCACGCTAATGAATTGTCTCTGCCACGTGATTGGTCCGAGTCAATCTCCTTCTTCGCCAGCTGGAACAAGTGCTGGCTTCTCGTTATCATTGGCGTTACAAGCAAGGTACAAGATGTGGTATCTGCAGCCCATTCCCTAAAACAGACTTCACATCCTTACTGTAGAGAGGGGGCTTATTCCTTTCTCTCTCTTTTGAGTTGGCACACTTTTCCTTGATAGCCAATAGGGCTCCAAAGTAGAACCTTCTACACTTCACATTGTAAATTGACATACTCATACCTTTTATCTAATGTATTGGCACTAGTCTCCTTCACCCTACCCTGAGGGTTTTTGTTTGTTTGTTTTTTTATGAAGAAGAGAACCATACATCTTAATTGGGAAAACATAGACATCCCATGCAATTTTTGTTTTGCTATCCTCAGAATCAAAATCTTTAAGGAAAAACATAGATTTTTGAGTATTTAACTTTTGTTAAGTGTGAGGTGTCGCCGTGTTTAAGAGGAAGCAATCCACAGGTCCTCAGACCCCAGCGCTCTGCGTTTTCTTCATCCCTGAGGAGTTGTCGCTCTGACTTGCCATCTGTTGAGTGTCTTCCAAGTTATGAAGAAGCTTGACCAGGGACAAAGGACAGACTCTGGATGACTCTGATAGTTGCCTAGTATTTAATGGGTGTCGGGCAGCTGTGTGGGGAGCTGCACATAGGGAGTGACTGACACTGGATCTCTGCAGCGGAGCTCTCTGGAGATGATGCTTCTTACTGCACAAAATGCCGGAGGGGTGGAGATTATTTTTATCTGAAGCATCACAGTCTTCCCATTCAAAGGACACATCACTTAAATGAAAGCTTTCTTCTGTTTTAAGAATGGATTCTGTAACTTTCTGATTTGGGCATTATTCTTGGTTGATAGGTGCCTGTTATTATAAAGAGGAATAAGTAGGATTTTTTTTTGAAAGTTGGTGAAAGTGAAAAACACTTTGTATTTGTTTGTAATTTTCTAAAAGCAAACTACCCTTTCTGTAACATTTAGCTCCCGTTTCACTTACCGTATGTGTGCCATTGGCGTTTGCTTACCATTTTAAAAGGCACTAAAGGTGGACTTTCCCTGATTAACCATGGAAAGAGACCAAAAAGACGAAAGATGAGCAGAAAATCTTGTTCATGGTTTAGGGTTGGGTCGGGGATAGATGGAGTAACAGGAGCCACGGGAGAAATTCTCCTTATGTTCTCTGGATGTCAGAATAGGTGGCGAGATGGTTTCCTACCATACGCTCCATAAAATGTTGCTCTCTTGGCAAGAGGGAGTTTGACTCCAAAAAAATAGTTGTTTTTCATATTGAGATTGATATTCTGTATATATCTTTATATATCATAGTATATAGTATATCATAGTATATCTTTATACTATGAGTGGCATTCAAGTTTCTTTTTTTTCTCTTTCTAATTAGGGGTAAAAAAACACTCTGATTTTTTGAGTTCTTTTAAAAATAAATTTTCATTATGAAAAAAATTAATCTAGGTAAAACTACTATTTTTAAACTACATTGTGTTTCAGCTGTCACAGGCTTGAGTGTATCTCATGGAATGCTTTTGTGGAGTAGGTGGTAGATTCTGGATTATGTCGATTCCCACTAGGTGACTGCAACACCCTTAAACTATAGTGCAGAATGAAATAATCTCCCCTTCGTCCGTGACCATATTCATTCTCTTGTAAACTCGTGTGATTTTGAGAATGAAGACGGTGTCTGCACTAATTATATCAGAACGTCCGAGACTTAAAAGTGAGTCTCTCTGATCCAGGGAGTGAAAGTCATTGTATGTAGGGAGAGATGGTCTCCCTTCATTTAGTTATGTCAGAGTGTTTGAATTCGCTAAAGATCTCTAGTACTCAGCTTGCTCAGAAAGCAGAAGACGTTCCATGTAGTTTAATCACTTTCCCATCCACTCACCTAGCTAGTATGAGGCCCTATTAGTCAGTGAGTAGTTTTCAGTTGAGCAGGTTAAAGCAGGAACTGAGATAGACGCTCCCCAGAACTGCAGCAAGAGTGTTCCGAGTGCTGTGGGTGCAGAGAGAGCCTGAAGAAAGTCTTTCCACTTTAACTGAGGCTTGGGCTGATGTCCAAGGAGAAGTGGAGGTTACTTTGCTTCTGAGGACTGGAAGGCCAGGGAGAGACAGAGTAACTGCAAGAACAGACATGGGACCTCGGGAGGTATGCACGGTGCCCTTTGCAAGGGCTTCCATCATTGGTCAACTATGGGAACAATTTGCCAGCAAACACGATCGATGATGTATGAAACTCTCTGAACTGTTTGTTATTCTAAGTGCTATTGTTTGCCACTTCTGACTACAGAGTCTATGCTTAAATTATGCCCGTGAGTAATTTCTCAATCTTTTCTGGCCATTATTAACACTGTCTATTCCTTTAAGATGTCGTCCAATAGTTTTATCTGTTCTCCCATCTTCTGTCACCCACTCCTACAAGGAAAGCTGGGAAGGCATGCAGGGAGGGGGCGGAGGTATCCTGGGAACATATTCGCTTTGGCCTCCAAACCAGCAAGAATTTATTTTACTTTAAGTAAACACAAAGTCAGCTTTTAAAGAAGTCAAGCTCTCACTTCAGTTTCAGCATTTACAAGAGGAGGGAGATGATGCTCCCGAAAGCCTGATCGTTTGTCTGGGTGCTCTTTGTGGAGACAGAAGGAGAAGTAAGAGCTAGATCTTGCTGACATTCTATTCTTGCAAACAGATTTGACACACAAAGGAAAGACATCTATCATTCCTGTAGAGAATCTGTGCCACTGCCGTGTTCTGTGAATTACGCAAACAGTTGAAGAATCTAGAAGCTTTGTTTACGGCAATGACCTAGTTCGTGCAAACTATAGGTAGATGTTTCATAACACAACGAAGAACATGTAAATGCACGCATAGTTTTGATTTACAAAGCAACTTGATTTAACACTCTTACCGCCATAATTAGATTCAGGAGAAAATGGACCATGCCCTCCTCAACTGAACACACTTGGTATTATTTGTTGAGAGCTAGCTAAGGTACTTTATTTACAAGACTGGGTGCAGCAAATGACAAATGCATTTCTATGAAATAATGCCTGTGTTACATTCTACATCTTTTCTTAATATTTAGATAATACATGACAATACTGGAGATCCTGAATAACAGGTGAATAACGATGTTCCTGATTTGATCCATATGCATCCGATTTGTAAATTAAAATATGAATACCCGATAAATACGTACAGTATTTTATATGCTTAGTCCAAAAAGAGAAAATGTAAGTCTAAAACAAAATAAGAACTGATTTGGGGAAATCACAGAAAACACGGCGACGGAGTTAGGAGAGTGAGCTGTTCCTGTAAGTTACACTTCCTGATTAGGTAATGTGAGGATGACTTATTGAAGTGATTCCGTCTCATTTTGGCTTTGTTCCTCGGTGTAGCCGTGCTCCGTTTGTGCCTTCCCTTACCACTTTCTCAGCCTCAGTGAGTAAAATCCCTCTTTGAGGATGAGATTGTTTTCAGGCATTTAAGTCATTTATTGTCAAGGGTGCTTGCTTGCTGTGGAAGACGGCTTGGCGCTGATATGTATTTCGACCAGTGTCCTAGGTACAGCTGCAGTGTTTGCTAGACACCTGTCAGCATAACACAGTGAAACACGGTAGAATGTACAGCGAACCATCTAAAGCCTTCCTCTACTAGTTTCTGACCCGCATTGTAAGTCATTACATTGTCATTTGGCCAGCATCTTCCTATGGAAAATTTCTAGCAAGTGAAATTTAGTTCCGTCAGCATGTTTGGTTTGCTAAAGATCTCTAGTACTCGGCTTGCTCAGAAAGCAGAAGACGTTCCATGTAGTTAATTATTTTCCCATCCACGCACCTAGCTAGTATGAGGCCCTATTACTCGGTGAGTTCTCTTCAGTTGAGCAGGTAAAGCAGGAACTGAGATAGACGCTCCCCAGAACTGCAGCAAGAGTGTTCTGAGTGCTGTGGGTTCAGAGGGAGCCTGGAGACAGTGTTTCCACTTTAACTGAGGCTTGGGCTGATGTCCAAGGAGAAGTGGAGGTTACTTTGCTTCTGAGGACTGGAAGGCCAGGGCGGGACAGAGTAACTGCAAGAACAGACATGGGACCTCGGGAGGTATGCACGGTGCCCTTTGCAAGGGCTCCCATCATTGGTCAACTATGGGAACAATCTGCCAGCAAACACAATGGAAGAACATTTTAAAGAGAGAGTAAAAGGGCTTTGTGTGACTGCTGCCGGCGTTTAAACTTCACTCTCAAGGGAGATCAGGGAAAAGACAGTTGGAGTTGGGAAGAATATAGGGACGGCTGTGTGCTGAAGCATGCTTGAGTCTGTATTGTGGACTAGGAGTCTATGGGCTGGAGAGATATCTTACGGAGATGATTGCTACATCCTGACAAGAGAGGCTGGGGCTTGAACTAGCCGGAAGCAGCAGGAAATGGGGAGGGATTTGCCAGATGCCTCTCAGGAACCATGTAAAGGCTTCAAAACTAATTAAATGTCCAGTGAGGAAGAGGGAGAGGTTCAGGCTGTCTGCCAAGTTGCCAGTTGAGGTGATTGAAGGGCTCGTTATCCCATTCACTAGGGCCTGTAAACACCGGGAGGGGGACAAAAGAGCAAGCAGAGTTGAGGTCAGTTTTAGACATGCAAGATTGACAATGGCCGTCCAGTGATTCTCTAGGCTGCCCTCTTGGTAGACCTTCACGTATCTGGTAATTCCATTCTGAACTGACTTAGGAACAGTCTAGATTCTTACATTGAGAACGATCAAGAGAAACCCTCAGGTCGAAAGTGGTATGTGATAATCATAGGTAATAGATTTGAGTCCACTTCATCAAAAGAATCTCCTTTAACACAGATTTTTTTTTTAATGATCATTTAAAAGTGAAGAAAAAGTAAGACCAAAGAAAGATTAAATGTCGTACCAAAAGTCATCTACTGAAAAGTACAGAAGTGGGATTCGTAGTTGGAGTTCAGGGTTCTATGGCTTCCCATTGTCATCATGATCAAGGACATACTTATTCAGGTGGCTTCCAAGGCTATCTGTCATCTGACTCTTGCCTGCGTGTGCCTTCCCATCAGAGCAATTTCCCTTTCCTGAACGTACCACGCTGCCTTCCACTCTGGAACCTTTGCTTTTCTTTTTGACTAGAAAGTTCTTTTTATCCTTTCCATCCTAATTAACTTGACACGGCTCTTCAGATCTCAGGCACCTTAGAGAAGTCCCTTTGACCCTGTCAGAGAGTCCCAAAGGAGTTGTTAAAGCATCTTGTCCTATTTCTGCCCTATACTTAGTACAGTCTGCCGCTGTGCGTTCACACCTCTGAGGAGTTGGTAATGTGTGTCCTCTTCCCTGGTTAACTGCATCGAGGAGATAGTGTCAGTTTCTTCCCATTAGTGTGTCTCTAGCACACAGCACAGCCTGGCCAAGATCAATGCATAGTCTTTGAACGGCATCATGACTTCAAAGCCAAGGCTTTATTCATCCTGCCGTTTAGGAAATGGCTTGAAACATACAGTTCAAACGAAATGAATTTCTTCTATCTGCCTTTCTTCTTTCCTCCCTCCCTCCCTTCCTTCCTTTCTTCCCCCTCTTTCTATAAGGGGAAGAATAGTGTCTAGTGACAAACACTGTTAATCAATTTTACATGATGAAGATTCCTGACTGTAAAGTTGAAAATGGACGAAGAATGAGTTAGACGGGAGAAGAATGTGTGGATATGCTCAAAATAATTATACTCATGTAGGAAATTCTCAAAATGATTAAAAAGAAAGACCTCGAAGGATGGAGATAGCAAGATCATTTCTTACTTTGTAGAGCAACAAAGGGGTTCTTTATAACTGCAAAATAATTTAAAATAATGAAATATCCTACCCCTGTGACATCTACAAGGTTAAGAGGCACTCATTGCCAAGCAGATGTGAGACGAGAGGCGTGGAATACAGATTCGTAAACAAGTGACAGAATAGTAAGTGATCACTGTCTTCCCAGAAGACAGCCATTCTTCATGGCGTACAGGACAGGAACTCGCCTTGAAGGCTTTTTCTAGAGAGCCTGTTTCGAGGTCACTGTCTTCATCAGCTTAGACTCATTACCATCTTTTTTTTTTTTTGGTTTTTCGAGACAGGGTTTCTCTGTAGCTTTGGAGCCTGTCCTGGAACTAGCTCTTGTAGACCAGGCTGGTCTCGAACTCACAGAGATCCACCTGCCTCTGCCTGACTCATTACCATCTTAGATGATCATCCATCAACAATAATTCTGAAATAACAGCTGCTCATCAAAATGCCAGAAGTGTTCAACGTCAGGCTGAGTCAGTTTGCTTGAGTGTTAAACTATATTTAAGAAAACATATTTGAAAAGAAGACATACTTGAAAAGATTTCAGATGAAACAGGCAAATTTTCGGAATTCAGGAGCCAACTTTCCCTTTTTTGCAAAGGTTTCTAGGCAGAATCATTACCAACATGTTTTTTCTTACAGTTTTGAGTTATGAGAATTTTAAAGCACGTATCTACGTGAAAGGACTGTAATTAACCCCTATTTCCTCATTGCTCAGTGCCAGTAGTCACTAACACACCCTGCTCCACTTTCTGCTAACCTTCCCTGCTGGGCATGGCTGTTTATTATCTCAGTCATAGTGAAACCTCATCCACAATTCACAGTAGAGCTCTCGAAAGTCAGGGACCTTCAAAAATAAATTGAATTTGTGTTCATACCTAAAAGAGAAGTCAAGGTCTTAGTATTTTTAAACATCAGTGTTAAAATTTCTCCAGTTGTCTGCAAATTCCTTTGATATCGATTTGTTTGACTCAGAGTTCAGAGAAGACCAGCATATTAAATTGGGCAATTTTTTGATCTCCTTTTAATCTTTAACAGTTCTTCCTTTACTTTTTGAAATTTGTATTTCAATACCTTTTTTAAAGCGAGGAAACGATTGGGTTTGTCTTGTGAAATAATCCCACGTTCTTGATTTTATTTACTGCATCCCAGAGGGGATGAGATTGTTCCCATAAATTGATACAATTGGATGCTTAGTTGGGTTCACGCTTGACTTTTCGGTACAAATTCTTTATCTATATATTACTGGGTCCTGCCAATTGCTCAGATCATGGGACCTACAGTGTCTGACTGTCTCTCTTATTGAACTAGATGGGTCGGTTGGGTCTGTTATCTGCAGTCTAATCTTTCTGTTCTTCACAGCTCTCTCAGCCTCTCATGGCTGAAGTGGTCCTCAACCCTGCCAGTGAAATGGAACTACTGGGAACCTGTCAAATCAGTGGTGCTTTATTTCTGCTCCAAGGGCTGGTACACTGTGGGCTCAGGAAATGCTTGAGTCCTAGGTGGCTCTGCTGTACAGACAGACTGAGGATTTCTCATCTGCTAATTTTGACTGGCATTGAAGAATTTCCTGTATAGTTTCAATGTTTCAGGAGAAGTTGTTAAATGGTGTTACTGCAGTACAATGGCTGCATGCATGACTAGAAATTCTGTTATTAAAAATCTCACTAAGTCTTTGGCTCTGCCTTTGCTTTGCATAAGAAAAATAGAATAAAAATAAGTAAGAGGTTCTTTCATTTTCCGAACAGTGACTTGAGTGTCCATCACACTATAATGATCATCGTTGATTTTGGAATATATTGAGTTTCAAACCATTACATTTATTGTTATTACTATCATTCTAACGTTCACTTTGTTTGGATTTGAGTCTGCAGAAGTTCTTTTTGGTAGCTTCTGTGACCTTTTTTTTTTGACAATGTTTAATTGTTCAGGAACCATATTTAATTGCTTCATTGCATTTAAGGATGACAGTTTTAGGTCCATCTTAGATTTAAAAGTTAAGTTCCTCTTAGGCAATTTCATCACTGAACTTGAGCCACCCACTTAAGTGCGCACTTGTCTGTATCCTGTTTGCCGATATTCTATTTCGTGTATATGTGATTACTTAATGGACTGGCCAGATGTTTACCAGTAAAATTTAACAGATAACCCATAAGTAATTAGGAAAAACATAAAAATTATATAAGAAATCCTTCACTTAAGGTTGTTAATCTTCAAGTGACTGCTAGATAAATCTCTGGTAACCAGTTTGATTGTTATGTCTTCTCTTTAGTTAATGTCCATCAGTGTCTTGGCCGTTTCTGCTTGGATGAGGGACTACCTGAATAATGTATTGACTTTAACTGCGGAAACAAGGTAGGCCTGTTATTATTGAATCCTTTTGCTTGATCTCCCCAGGTCACAGTTTTGAAACATCTTTGATCTATTCTGTTCATTGAATGGTTCTCCTCCACTATATAGAAAACACTTTTTCCTGTCCCTGCACCTTTGTTGCTGGAATTTACACCTTCCTTCCTTCCTTCCTTCCTTCCTTCCTTCCTTCCTTCCTTCCTTCCTTCCTTCCTTCCTTCCTTCCTTCCCTCCTCCTCCTCCTCCTCCTCCTCCTCCTCCTCCTCCTCCTCCTTCTCTCTCTCTCTCTCTCTCTCTCTCTCTCTCTCTCTCTCTCTCTCTCTCTCCCTCTCTCTCTTAAACATTCTCATTAAGGAATGCCACTAGTCCTACAGGACATCGGGTAACAGTCCTTTACATGGAAAATACTACGATCAGTAACACATCAGTTGCCTGGCTTGTCCTTGTCTCTGAGTGGAGACTGTATTATATATCACCCTGAATCATGGTAAGAATCAAGTGAGAAGAAACCTTTTTGAAAAGACTTTAGTACAACAGTGCTTATAAGCGCTGAGCAATGGCTAAGTTTCATTATCACAATCACAGGCTCTGTTAGTGACTATATATATCCTGTCAAAAAGCCCCTCCTTTCCTTCCCTGTGGCTATACCTCAATTTTCCCATCCTTTCCTCACATTAGAGAGTGAGCAGGTACCAGAGAGAACAAAAGTGCTGTACCGACTTCAAGTTCAGGCAAGAGGGCAATCCTCCGGTTGGATCTCATGTGATTTTCTTAGGCTGGTGCTTGGGAGCCCACATTTAAAATGTGTTGGGGTAGAAATGCCGACAGCTACAAAGAAGCACCATAAGACCAAAACAAAGATAGAGTAAGCAAGCAGATAGACACAAAGCGATAAAAGTCACCAGCTCTGGAAGCTGATGGCTTGTGGAACCACAGCTCACAGCGGCGTTTCTTCAGTGACTGGATCTGGGGAGCGTTTTGATTGATGATGCTCTGTTCATCTTGTGATACAATCTTCCTCTTTTAGGGTAGAAGAGGCGGTCATCTTGACTTACTTCCCTGTGGTCCACCCGGTCATGATTGCTGTTTGCTGTTTCCTTATCATCGTGGGAATGCTGGGATATTGTGGAACAGTGAAAAGAAATCTGTTGCTTCTTGCATGGGTACAGTGTTTATGCCTTCTTTTCATTACACGTATAACATCACGTGATAATGCGCTGCTATAAGTTCATAACTGTATTAGCAACCCTAAGAGGGGGTCATTATTCAACATGCTGTCGGAAGGGAACAATCTTTCCATAAGAGATAACTTTGGTACAAATATTTGCTATATTTACATGACAAGGCAGAAAGATAACATATACTATTTAATTATTTCACTCTGGCTCTGTTTTGACATTTTTTTTTAGATTTTTTTTTTTTTGTGGTATAGACCTTTCTCCTTTGAGGACCAGAGTTGAGATGTCATAATGAACATTTTTTCTTTTAAACAACCTACCTGGCTACCCTATTTAGAAATTCAGGTAGTGAGACGAGATGTATGATATACTGCAATCACCACGCTGCCTTATATAGTCTGGTGGATACAAGAGAGTCTCGAGTTCTTTAATCTAAATATTTTAAGTTTCTATTTTTTAACTCTGAAAGAGTTGTACTAAATTACTTTTTAAATTGATTTTACTCCTTCAGATTCTATAATTAATTTTATAAATAAAGACTACTAATCTTTAGAAATTAAAAATGAGAATCAATTAAAATAATTTACATGTACTTTTCTAGAAGAATACTGAAAGCAGCATTCCCGTGCCAACAGGCCATGAGCCTGCTAACATGGAAATTGTGGCCACGAGAGACTCCAGAAAAATGAATTCATTGAGTATGTTCCTTTCTTTGTAGTGGGTTCCCAAATGAGCAGTTTGCTGGTCAACTGGATCTTTGGGCAGCATGAAAGTTGTACTTTTTAGCACTTAGAGTATTTCCATAGGGCAAATACTCCTAGCATGGCTGACTTCAAGTTACCCAGATGACATCACCGAATGTGGGTCTGGGGAGGAGTGAGTGCATGCTGGCTTACCACAGCCAGCTTGCTCAGATGTGCGCTTGCCAGAATCCCATCCAGGCCAATTCAAACAGAATCTTAGTGTGAAGCTGAATTCAGCTTTAAATGTCACAGGAGCAACCTTGGATAAATTATCTGTAGGTTCTTTAGAGAGTAATTCCCAGGTTGAAGAAAGAACTAGAAGCTGTAGAAAATAAACCATACTTACAGAATGGAAAATGTGCTTAGCACCCTACTTCATATGAGGACATAGAGAGGAAAGGAGAATTGTAGAAGGGTTTCCAAGCTTATGATGCTCTTATGACGTCTTTAAAATACCTGAGTAAGTTTGTGCATTCATGTGAATGACTTTATATAAGTCTCCTATAATCCGAAGACTGCAAAATGTATTTCAAAGGTAAGTACATCTCAGCAGCCTTCTTCAGAACCACAATGCTACACTGGTCTCTCAAGACCAGTTTCTTTTATATCCAGTTTCAGTTTGATTGGTGTTTTCTGCTTCCTTCCAACTTTTACTCTGGATGGTTCTTGGAAAGCAGTATGAGAGGAGTTGGATCAGGTATGTTATGGAACCACAAAAACTTTTGACAACACATTTAAAAAACCATTTATATATCCCACTAGGTTGTTTCAATGCTAGCAAAAAAGACGGTAGAGTAATTCAGTCTGCTGCTTGACATGTGACCCAGATTTGTGAATGAGTGTCTAGTTTGTGATGTAGAAAAAGGCTTTATACTCTGCAATGGCATGGATGACTGAGGTCCTATTGTCATTAGCTCATTCATGCATTCGTTAAACATGCATCAAGCATGCATATGATTTTTTTGCCATCAGAGCAATGCATGTAATAGATGGATAATTCCACTATTCTCTGAGAAGACCTCTAACATGGTCTACAGTGGGTACTCTGAGGCTAGAGAGGAACAGCTCCAAATGCAGCCTTGAGGGTCAGCACCTGTCTAGGGCTGTAGTGATTAAGCTCATTGACCTTATTGACTTTTCTGTCTCTTCTCCCTTCTTTCTTTGCTTGTGTTCCTTTTCCATGAGGTTTCTTCAGGGCTATTGCTGCCCTCTTAGTCTATAGGTACCACTTACATCTTGGCTCTTCCTTCTGTCAGCTGTCTTTGGTGGTCCAGTATCCTGTCTCCTTACAACTTTACTCATTGCAACCTTCTAGACCCTGCTCAGTCTAAACCCAAGCACAGCTTCTCCATTGCTAAAATCAACTGTGCTCTCAATCCTCAGTTGTCCATCACTCATGTATCTGCTCTTCCTCAAGCTGTTCATCCCCCAGTTTCCTCCTTAAGGCCCACCGCCATAGTCAGTCCTTATGGGTCCTGGTGCTACAACGGCAGGAACTTGGCCACTTTTTCTGTTCTTGTTTGGTTTGCTCTACAAGATCCTAGGACATAGTTTTCTGCCTCTGCTATTGCCTACCCTAACCCAGTGTAGTTCAGCTAAGCCAACACACCCATGATTATATTACTTCTGTTATGCTCTAAGACTTTGATAGTCTCCCCACTGGGTAGTGAAGTTTTTACAGGCATCTGGAACTCGCATCAAGCCCTTCTGTTGCTAAGCCTTCATCTTCTGGTTTTAGCCCTCTTACCTACTTCATTATTCTCTAGGTAAGGTGTATTTCTGATCTCTGGACAGTTTTTCTTCTCCCCTTTCCTGCTTTTATTCTTGCTGTCTCTTTAAGAGTTCTTTCCTTAACACTTTTCTTTAGCTATTACCATTCCATCAAGACTTATCTGAAATGTTTTCTCCTGAAATACTAATAACAATGATGAGCAAAGTAATACATAATATTTCTAAGATGCTTCTCATGCTAGACACTGTAGAGTTTTACCCAATTACTGTTATATGGAATTTCTTACATCAATTAATCAATTTTATCCTTCCCACATCTCTAATGAGATAGCTACTATTATCGTGAGATAATTAAAAGGGGACTCTAGATCACAGAGATGTTAAGCCCTTCCCTGAGTCTGCATAGGTCTTAAATAGAGAATTGGCCACTCAAACTACAGCAACCAACTTTGAATAACATACATTTTGTTATTTTACTGTATAAACATGGATTTTTTCCCTAAGTTCTTTGTAATGTATGGTTGCAGCACATAAAATATTTTAGATGTGGCTGTTGACTTCAAACATGACAGTAGTTGTCTTTGACAGCTAATTGTTAAATGAAGCCCAGGGAGCTTGGTACCCAGCCCAAGGTCACCACAAGACTATGGCTCAGCCTTGGTGATTCTGATTGCCAAGGCCAATTCTCACGGGGCCTTTTCTCCAACTTGGAATTCAGTGAGTTGCCTTTGTCATAAATCTCTTGTTACGTAAAATCGGTCAAGCCTGCCATGCTCTATGCAGCCACTCACCTAAAGAACAAATGTCTACGAAATGCAATTGCAGTCATGAAATTAGAAGGCTGAGAGGGTGGGTTACCAGCACATTAGACTGTAGATGGCCCCTGGGAAACTGTGAGAGGAGATGGATGAGTTGGCTGTTGAGAAGGTTTAGATTACAGAGGGAAGGGCTTGGTTAAGGGGGGTCAAGTCAGTGTAGAATGAGACACTATTAAGTCTTGGGTAAATATTTGTGAAGCAACCATCATGGCTTCCTCTTTGATGCTTCTTTGCATTTTATCCTAATTGGGAAAAGTTACTGGAGGTTCATTTTTTTTTATTTTAGATACAAATATTTATGTATGAACAGTGTGTTTCTCTAATTTGTGTTTCCCTGTGTCAGGACTTACTTTGGTTGTAAGTTTATAAGCCACATTAGTGTGAAAAAGCTAATTTTGCTTAGCTTTATTTTTTCAAAACAACTGATATTTCTGAGCGCTGATGTGCCTCTTGAATAGTTATGAAAACAGGACTTTCAGTGGGACTGGAATGCCATTCAAGTAAAGTAAAAGTATTATCATCCAACTGTCCCATTTAAAACAATATAGGGTCAGGTCTTCTTCCAAACAAATTCTTATAACCCATCTGCCCCTGCCATGTTCCACCTCCAAGAAAGATCCTAAACCAGACTATCTGCAAGCAAACAGACTATTAAAAATCCTGAGGAATGATCATTAACATTACCCTTGTAATGAATTATTGGTTTATAGATGTAAGAGTTTAAAACAAGTTGATTTAGACACCCAAATAAGACACAAATTGCATAATTAAATTTAAGATAAATAATGGATAATACATTTATGTGAGTATATCATGTGTAAACATGTACCAAAGTATTATTGTTGTTTTTGTGAGGTTTAAGTGGGTAGTCTATATTTTTTATGAATCAGGCCACCTTATTCTGATTAGAAACGTTTTCTCCCTCTTTTTTTTTCTGCTGGTAGAGAGAGAGGAAACACAGAGCCTTGTGTATACAATACATCCCACAGTGCAGCCCTAGATTTGATCTTAATAGCCATGAAACTTTCATAAACAAGAGCCTATCTTTATGTTTCTTTTTTTAAAGATATGTTTTATGTGTATGTGTGTTTGACTACATGTGCATAAGTGTACCATGTGTATGCCTAGTAACAGCAAAGGTTTCAAGAGGGCATTGGATCCCCTGGAACTGAAGTTATAATGAGTTGTGAGCCTCCATGTGGGTGTTCAGAACCATACCCAGGTCCTCTGCATGTAAGAGTAGCAAGTGTTCTTTACCATGGAGCTATTTCTTCAGCCCCAGACATGTATAGTCCTCTGAACAGATTAAGAATAATTAAATTCTAATTACGAGAACATTTTCATTTTCTCATAGGTCAGAAATAATTGGGAAAAGAAACGTGGACATGCAGTGACTTTCAAAGTAATTTCAATAGCACAAATTCCTTCGATCTTTCACAGAGAAATTGAAACTAAATGGAAATTGGTTTTAAGCTGTAGATAGGCACTCCCCAAGGCTTTCGTAGTAGACTAAATGAAATTCATTTGTTATTGCGGTTCTGCTCCGCTATTAAGGCAGGCATTAGCGAAGCCGTGCCAGCTCCGGGGGAATGTAAACAGACTAACAGACAGACACTCTTACAGAGTCGACGGCAGCTGATTGCGACCATCAGGTCATCATTTGCTAGCACGGCAGGCTAATGTTTCTGCTCCGCTGTCAGCACAAGACAGGTAGCCAGGGGCTGGTCAGAATGAAGCTGGTCGACATGTGGGGGACCTGCGGATTCTCTCATGGAAGATTATATTTTCAACTTTATCATTCCAGACAACTTGCATACGATGACTGAGTTTGTGGAAGCATTTCAAATACTTCCTTAAAATATGCAGCGACTGAACCAGCTCTGAATAATTTCCTTTGTGGAACTCAAAGAAATCTTCAACAACCTCGAGGGAGTTTCCTTTTTTTTTTTATAATGGCGACGTTTAAAACCATAATATAAAGCCAATATATATTTATGTAGTAATAAATTTTCTACAAGCCCCTGATATAAAATTTTATCTTAGGTAGCTACCTTTTATAGTTATGAGGATACTCTAAGTGATCAAGTTAAAATAAATCTATTAAATAGACTGTTTCTTGTCTGGCTTGAAGTTAGGAGTTGCGAGCCTAACAACTTCAGGCTTTACTCCAAAATTGAGATCCACTGTGTTACTCTTCACATGCTCAGCACCCGGAAAGTTTTACCTCTGGCTTCTCAGAAAACACGCGTGATGATTAGCCTTGGGTAGGCTAGTTTCAGAAGAGGAAAAGGAGCGTGCCTGACGTTACACAGCCCGCAGTGCTGTGATTAGCATTCAAATGCAACCTGTGTGCACACCCATGCTTGGTTCTCCACAAAGTACCGTGATAATCTGTCTGATCGGCCACACTGGCCATGTGGTTTTAATGCTTAGCTTTGCTTTAGTTACTACTACTACCCACTTTATTTATAAGAAGTCGAATCTTTACATTTTACTAAGACAACAATCTCTGCTCTGCCCTAGGAAGCACCTTGTTCCATACTGTCTCCTAGTACGTTTGTGATACTTTTTAGTTAGAGATAAGACTACATCCATTGAATGGTTGACTGCTCTTAGGGTATGCAAAGTTGAAAGTTAGTTGTCTGTGTGGTGGCACCTCATCACCATACCCTGCCTTTAAATGCTGCTCACTGCTTTTGCTCAATGTGCCTGTGGTGAGGAAGGTAGCTACTGTGAAATGTCCCCATTCTCTCCTTTGCTTCCATGGGGCCTCTTTTTTGAATTTCTTAGGCAAATATTAAGTGGTAGCTATTCTTTTAAAACCATGTAGCTCTTTAAATGACTTGAGAGAAACTCTTTTGCACAGAGTCTTAAAACAAGAGGGCAAAAAATGAAGGTAAAACATGAGAAAATTAAATCCTGTACGTCAATAAATAAACTAACTTTCAGAAGAACTGCTTAGGTCAACTATGTAGTGGCCAATGATATTGACTACTAGGTAATATTATGAATGAAAAATCATTTAGACATTTATTTTTTAAAGATTGGGATTTAAATACCTTTATTCCCTGGGAGATAAAGAGTGGTAACAGACCTTGGTTATATATTTGTAGGCTAAGATGAATCTTGGCAACTTAAATGACAAAAGTAATTACTTGAATTTTATTAAATGTGGAAATAATATAGTTATACCTATCTAGTAAGTAATACCCAGAATTACTCAAAGTAAATGGCTCTTCTTTTATTTCCTTTCAATTGTCATTACTTCTGTTTCATACCTTTAGTGTTTGAAAACTACAAATGTGCTCAAAATGATTGCACCCATTAAGATGTTGTAGAAACAGTGTGTTCAAGGAGATAGGAATTTTCATTAGTTGCTGCTTGCTGATTTAATAATTATTTCTAATTAAGTAAACTTACAAATGATTTCAGGGTATCTCCCAGGTAAGACCCTCTTCAAATATTTTATAATTTGAAGTTCTGATTAGGCTTCACGCCACTGAGTTCAAAGCAGGTATAGTTGAGGTAGAGTTGAGATGGGCACTGGGGCACTGGGATAGGGCTAGGGACTGACTGTCCTGAATATCACATGCATGACTGGCAGTCTGAAGTTTTTAAGCAGCAGAACGATGCCCTCTGGCTCATCCCCAGGGAGCATCCCTGCTAGCAGTGTGTGCTCTTAGTTACTTTGGGGCCTTTTGCTCAGCAGTCTGGAGGATGAATACCTGCCTATTCTACTCTGGACTGAGGTCTTCTCTTTATAGAACACTTTTTACTTATCTATTTATTTATCTATTTATTAAAGATTTCTGTCTCTTCCCCACCACCGCCTCCCATATCCCTCCCCCTCCCCCAATCAACTCCCCCTCTCTCATCAGCCCTAAGAGCAGACCTGGTTCCCTGCCCTGTGGGGAGTCCAAGGACCTCCCACCTCCTTCCAGGTCTAGTAAGGTGAGCAATTCAAACAGCCTAGGCTCCCACAAAGCCAGTACGTGCAGTAGGAGCAAAACGCAGTGCCATTGTTCTTGGCTTCTCAGCAGTCCTCATTGTCCGCTATGTTCAGTGAGTCCGGTTTTATCCCATGCTTTTTCAGACCCAGTCCAGCTGGCCTTGATGAGTTCCTGAAAGAACATCCCCATTGCTAAAATAAAAAACGCCAATGATAGCCTTTGCTGGAAAGGTTGTGGAGAAAGGGGTACACTCATCCATTGCTGGTGGGAATGCAAACTTGTGCAACCACTTTGGAAAGCAGTGTGGCGGTTTCTCAGGAAATTCGGGATCAACCTACCCCTGGACCCAGCAATACCACTCTTGGAAATATAGAACACTTTTTAATGACAGAAGAGAACATTGAAGAGATTCTTTAATGCTCACAAGATGCCTTTAACTGTAAATAAAATTGTAGCAGTCTGAGTGTCTTTAGTGCAGATTTGATAGCAAAAATATAGCCATCTACCTAAATTGACACCAAGAAACTGCATACTGGCCTAAGATGTTTTATGGAAACAGCTGAGCACCTAGAGACCTTGTTGGAGGATACAAAGTGCTTATTTGCTATGCTTTTGGGTTGAGCAAACAGTTCCATAGACAGCAGGTGGTGATGGTACAAACCTGTAATTCCAGGCACTCAGGAGGCCAAGGGAGGTGGACTTCAAATTTGAATCTAGCCTCTGCTACAGAGGGAGAACTCCCACCATAAAAAGGTCTGCTGACAGCTCGTTTACTTAAGGATTGTGGTAGAACTGGTTAACTTGTTTGAGATTGAGTTAATGTGACCGGAAGCGTTGACTTGGAGATAACGTATATGCTTGACTCAGTCATTATGTGCTGTTTATGAATGCAGGTCTCCAAAGCTCATTACTTTTCGGCATTTTTCTCTTCAAATGTTTGTGTGTAACAAACGTGTATTTCCCTAAAATTGTTTTAAAGTTCATGTGGTTTAATTTATACTTTTCCTGCTCTCATTTAGACCAGTTCTCAACCTTCCTAATACTGAGACTCTGATACAGTTCCTCATGTCGGGGTGACCCCCACCTATAAAATTATTTCATTGATGCTTCACAGTTACTGTTATGAATAATAATGTAAATATCTAACATGCAGGATATTTGATGTGTGGCCCTGAGGGGGTCATGACCCCCAGCTTGAGAACCACTGATCAAGGTTGACCTGTTGCTGTTTTGGAAACTTGAGATTTAATGGTTTTGACATTCATACATGATTTCCTTCTTTTGTACTCCGCAATGACTGTCAGTCAGATTTTAACAGTCCTCAAGAGTTTTTTCTTTTATATTCGTTATAGTATGTATATATGCATGATGCGTGTGTGTGCATGTGTATGTGTGTGTGTGTGTGTGTGTGCATGTGTGTGTATGAGTATGTGTACTCGGTACATGGATATGCACTCACACTTGCTAGGGTGCACATGTGGATGCCACAGAACAACTTTGGACAGTTGGTTCTCCCTTTCTACCTTTACATGTGTCCTGGGGATGACGTGCCTTTACCCATTGAGCCATCTCATCAGCCTGAGAGTTCTATTCTTACACCTGGCTTTCTGCCTTTCCACGTTCAACTGTATGGTAGGGCTCTCATTTTTTGTGTGTGCTGGATATGTAAATAAAAATGTAGTTGAAAATGAAAGTGTAAAACTCTAAGTGGAGCTTCATGACTTCAGAATGGCCATTCTAACTGCATAAAAGATCACTGAGATAAATGGAGCTTGGGATTGGGCAAGTGTTTGAGTGGCAACTACAAAATAATTTATCTGTCTGATACTTTTACTTGTGGGTTTATTACAGTAGAGAGATTTTATTTAAATTTTTTTAAAGAAAATATATTCTTCACTCAGGAAGATAATATAATTTAATTTAATAGGTTAAAAATTATGAAAGAACAAGCTTGTCCACATATAATACATAATTGACTATGTGGTTTTAGGAAAATAAAACCTTTTTCTTTAACACTCTGGCAATGCTGAGGACTGAATGCAGAGCTTCATGAATGCTAGGCCAGTGCTCTATGACTAAATTATACTCCCCAGCATGGTTTTTGTAAAAATATAGTATGTATGCATGGTGTATGTGTGTGTGTATGTGTGTGTGTGTGTACACAAAGATAAATTGGATAGTTTAACTGAAAATGAGTGTAAAACACTGTGATTGAGAACTTGTTTTCACAGTTGTGATGTTTTGCGGTTATTAGCAGGTTTTAAATTTGAGTTTTTGTGGTGATATCTTATCTGTACTCTAACAAATAAAGCTTGCCTGAAGGTCATATGGTGGAGCTAGTCACTAGTTAACCACAGAGGCTGAAAATATTTGACAGACTTTTCTGCAAGGCAGGAAATTTAAAAGACTGGCCCACCTAGTTTGGCAACATTTGCCAGTTGCTTTCTTCTGAGGCCTGCAGAATGTCTGGCAGACTTTTTCATGAAGCAGGAACCCTAAAGGACTGTCCCACCTCGTTTTGTCAAGTTCGACAGTCCTTTTTCTGTGGGTCCTGCATGTCCAGCTTATATAGCACATTGTCAAGCAGTCCAAGCAAGAGCAGTTTCTTACTCAAATGGCTAACCTTGTCACATTGAAAGCAAAGTCCATAAGAAGCTTCTTCCATGCCCATCATCTTCTTGAAGTAATTGGTGCTGCCAAGAGCAGGTGTCTCTCACTGTTGAGAAAAGTCTAAGTTCTTTAACATTTTAAATCCATATTCTGCAGTTCTTTGAAGTGTTTGAAAATTATCTATCCATTTGAAACATATCTCTGCATATCTAGAAAACCGAACTAAAAAAACTATAAGCTTGACTATTAAAGATGACTATTAATTTGTATTTTTTAACTATCTATTACATTTTAAAATGAACTTCATAAACATAATGCCTTAAATAAAAAGAGTGCCCACAGTCTGGGGCATGGATCCACATAAAACTAAAAAAGCTTTTTAAAAAAGGGGTTCTAGACCCACAAAAATGGGAGCCATGTGCAGTTTCTTGGTAACCACATTTGTTTTTTGAAATGGGCTCTGTTTGCTGGCAGCGTGCTGCAGCTCCTTTAAGGGAGGTCTTCCTGATTCAGCAGCAGCAGACAAAACACCACGTGCTTTTGAAATAGCAGCTTCCTGGTTTGTGCTTTTAGCATGATCTTTGGCTCTTTCAGGAGGCTGAGCACTTGAATGGGGTTTGTGGGCAGCATGCTGCAAGTTAGTTGGTAGCAGCTGGGCCATCTGGTTATCAAGTTGAGGTGCTGAGCATGACTTCCACCTGGCAGTCTCACAAGCAGTGAACAGACCTCAGCCATGTTGAACTGGGCAGAGCCAAAAGGCAAAGCAGCCTTAGTCCTAGCCACACCACTTAGCATTTTAAGAAGTGGTCCTGATCAGAAAAGGATTACAGATAAACAATAAAGACAAATTCAAATGAAAAAGACCTCTAAATGGATCACAGTGTGATTTAAAAATGTACATAGGCATGGGAGAGAGAAGAAAATGAGTATAGAGGGTTATAAAAAGAAGTAAATGGTTTTTAAAAAAATAAAACAATGTCTTTAAAGAGACAGAGTAAACATGTACAGAAAGTAATAAAGTAAGAAAAATAAATCACACAAAGATGGATTTCACAGTGAGCTTGGATTATATATATTATTGTGTTTTCTTTAAGGTTTTTGACTGTGAAGGAGTTAAGTACAGAGAGTTATTTTATTGTATGGGCTACTAAGCTAAACCAACATATATACTTTACAGGTATCTTGACTTCAAAATTTGGGTCTAAGGATAAGTTGCTTTGGAAAAGAGGTTCTGCTTTTATTTCCACAGAGGATTAGAACCTGTGAATTCCTTCCAGACTAATGTGGTTTGTCCCCTGAAAGGTCACCATGAATGCCCCCCCAAAATTGCTTAGCCCAACAAAAAGCAGAAAGCAGTTTAGAGAGAACTATGCCCAAATTCTCAAATATTGTTCATAAATGTTTGTTTACATTTAAAGGGGGCTATGCTATAGGGTTGGATACTTTGCATTGCTATGGATCTTGGTTTATTGATACAAATTTGAGATATATATATATATATATATATATATATATATACATTTCTGACCTTGATTAAGGTATTGTATTTTTACAGCTCATTTAAAAATGTAATGTATAATTAAAATATAGGTAAATAGATATTCATCTATAATAGTCAAGCTTGTAGTCATGTTAGTTAGGTTTTCTAGATATATAGAGATATATTTCAGTTAGATAGGCATTCTTCAGATCTTTCAAAGACCTTCAGAATATGGCATTTAAAATGTATATGTGTTGCTTTTATTGGTTAATGAATAAGGACTTTGTTTTATTTTTAAAAACTATTTTTTTCTTTTTCTAATAGCCTACACGCATTTTCTTTCTTCCTTAAATCTATATATATTTTGAAACATGCTATGACCCATTCAGAGGTTTCTTTTTGTCCAAATTTGTCCTGATTGCATATCTGTAATCATTTCTTGACTAGGAGAGTTTTTAAAATGCAAAGAAGCCATGGCTAGTACCAAAGCAGTGGCTTTGGCTGTTGGCTCCACCATGTTTGGCTTTCCAACATGAAAAATTTCCAACTTTCACTGCTAGCTCTGGGAGCCATGCTCACCACCCTACTCTGGAAAGCAGTGAATCCACGCCTCCACCAGGCAGCTTGTAGCATGCTACCCATGAAATTTTTCTGTCTGGATGAGTAAAAGCTAAATCTGCCATGCAGCACACTGCATGGCTTAGATTATACTTGTGTACCATGGTAAGATTCCACCATGTTGTACTTGAACTTTTTTCTCTTACCTCACTGAGAATTCTTCAAGACACTCTAGGCCTATAGGCTGAAGTTGAATGCCCTAACATTACAGAAGAACTTTGGGTGACTGTCCAGGCAGCCTGATGTCTCTGTCATTTCAAGAATTTTGTAAGTTGCTTATAATGTACTTCCTGTTTACACAGGTAATATTATATACTTCTGGGGTCTTTGATGGAGTTGAAGACTAGATTGTTATAATTAAAGTTTTCCTTGGTTATGATAAAAGATAAATTAGATATGAAATTCTAGACTCACAAAGATAGACCAGATGATAGAATATTTTTCTTTAATTTTGCCAAATAAAAATAGACTAACTATTATAACTGTAATTCTTGAATGATACTTGATTTGGTGTGTGTGATTTTACTATGTCAAAGTTAAAACCTTTCTTTTTAATTAGACAGAAAGAGGGAGGCCCTTTTGATGTGGAATGTTCTTCTGTACACTGCAAATATGTTGCTTTTATTTGTTGATGGATAAGGCTGCTTTGGCCTTTGGCAGGGCGGAATACAGCTAGGTGGGAAATCCAGATATACAGGGGAAGAAGGGCAGGGTCGAGAGATGTCAGTGAGCTGCTGTAGCAGCAAGATGAACCAGAGAGCAGGTAGCACCATGAAGCCACGTGGCAATACACGTAAATTAGAAATGGGTTGATCTACATGTAAGTGCTAGCCTGTAATAGCCCGAGCCATTGACCAAGCAATTGCAGTTAATATTAAGCTTCTGAATAATTATTTTATGAGCAGCTCTGGGAACTAATGTGCTGTAGAGAAATCGGCCCAGTGGGATCAGGCAGGACACAGAAAACTTCCTGCTACAAGTTTTCATACTTTAGTGTTTCTCTGTTGAATATTATCTTTTTAGATTTCCAGTTACATCTTTTATTAGAATTATTGTCATGGTGATGCCTGCCACTCTTGTACTTGGGAAGGGCTGGTACATTTCGTTGGCTCTGCATGAGATCCTGCTCTAGGTCGTCAAGTCTAGTGTTGCTTGCCTATGTTGCTAAGGTAATGTCTAAAGCAATTTTTTTCCATGCATGTTCATGCACAGGTTCTTGGAACAGGGGCTTTGTCTTCTTTTCTGAGGAATGCCCCAATAATCTAAGGCCATTGCTGCTACAGAGATCAGGAAAAGCCTGGAAATTATTTGAGATCTGGCTGTGCTTGCAGACTTGAGCTGACCTTGCTTACAAGGGAACAGAAGCTGTGTCTACAGTGACCTCTCTAGTGTGTCCAGCTGTTTGTATGCCTTGCCCTTAATGTCTTCCTTCTCATGATATAGGTAGGTCATTGCCCAGCCCCCACCCCAGGAGCTTACAGCACTCAGACCCTCAGAGCCTGGCAGGTCTCTTCTCTGATGAGCTGTTGTAGTACCACATGATGCACACACTAATTTGGGACTCACCGACAGCCTTGATGAAGACACTGGCTCAGCAAAGACCAGTGACAATGAAACTGCAAAGGGTGTAGGTGAAGGTACACGCTTGAAATAGTCTCCTATACATTTTCAGACATCAAGCGTGAATATAAGACCATGGCATGCCAATATTCACCTGAGCTTAGATTTCTGCCCATGCCGAGTAGCTGCAAGTGGGTTGTTCCGTCAGCCACCCTTGTTCTAGGTTTTTCCAAAACTAGATTAACCTCATTCTGTTTCTGATTGCTCCAAGGAAGGACGTTCAGTGTTGCCTTTTCTTTGAAAAACTTGTAGGATAGCATTAGACTTTTGACCCGCCTGCAGAGTGTCCCAGTCCAGGCTTTGCCATCTCAAGAACTAGCTAAGCAGAGGCCGTGTGGGTATGTGTGTTTTAAGCAGCAAGTATTCTTGGGCTGTTAGTATTTCAGTCCCTGTGAATTCCTAACAGAAGGGCAAACTGTTCCATTATCTTGTACAAATATTTGGCACTGGAATTCCCTTGTTTACTAACGGTAAGCAATATAATATTTTTAAACCTGCAGTCGCCGTGGGAGGAAAAATAAACAGCTGCCATAGAGATACTCCGCACTGAAAGCTTGCAGAGTTCAGGATCTGACAGGGAGAAACTGGAGTTTATCATTTATCATCCCGCGAACGCAGGCCTTTAATCAGACTTTCTGTTTGTTCAAAGAGTTGTTATGTAGCGTGGGGAAAAAGTCAAAGGGTCTATGTTTTTAAAATATTAAAATGTCCAGTAAGGCATGCTGTACTTTGAAATTGACTTTATTTAGGAGAATTGTGTGAATTTTCCTAGATAAGCAATTCAGTCTTTTGTGGTTAGGTTAGTTATAAAATAGGAGGGGAGAATTCTTAAATAACTTTTTATAGTTTTATCACTTTTACTTTTTTTAAAAAAATCAGGACGCATTCTCTTAGAGTTGGTGTTAGTTGGCATATTTAATTTCTCACAATATTCATTTTTTTTCTCACAAACTACAGGTAAACAATGCAGTTTTGTCTCATTAGAAGAAACATCCTTTCCAGTTGGTGTTATGGGGGACCAGGGTGCATAGCAACTGCCTTATTTTTTGATGTTGCTTACAGGGGTTTGGCTTTCATTCATCGTCAACACCACATAGTTCTTACTGGAGAATTGAATGCGACAGCATGAAGTTTTACACAGAGCATACTTTCACTAAAAGACAACTACCGTAATTAAAAGTGTTCATTTTCTCCATGTCTCAAAGTCCTACTATGTCTAACTTGCCCAAAAACATTGATTTTGTTGGCAAAGATTAGTTTTGTAATTTCATTAGGTTGACAAAAGTTAAAAACAAAAGTATTTAAGAATTCAGCTTCCCTAATCATGAAACTACTTTGAAATATTTCATTAAGCTGGGTGGTGGTGGTACATGCCTTTAATCCAGCACTCAAGAGACAGAGGCAGGTGGATGTCTGAGTTCGAGGCCAGCCTGGTCTACAAGAGCTAGTTCCAGGACAGATAGGACTGTTATACAGAGAAGCTCTGTCTCAAAAAGAAATAAAAAAATCACTGAAAATACATGTTGCCTTCTTAGAAAGTTTTTTTTAAGTATTGTTAGTAAAGATATAAAAAGAAATAAAATCACTTTCTTTTTTCAGTTTACTGAGCTTTGGACACTCATCTATCTAGTCCTTCCTTATAAAAATGTGACATGTAAATAAAAATGAATTAATTTTATTGTCAGAAAGAAGCTAATGTGACCAAAGCTAAAACTGAATGAAGAAAAGAATATGGAGCCGCTTTTGGATAAGATCTGCCAGTGATGCGGTAGAGCAGTTAAGTTTCTGCCCGAAACTCGCCAGAGGTGACAAAGGAAAAAGGAACTATTTTTGTCATTCTAAAAATGATGTATTGGCAAGTTTTTATTTTTTCTGCAACCGGAAGGGAAAACAATGAATATACAGGGTTTGTCGGACTTTCCTCCCCAAAGGAGGCAAACATACATGCGCACACGCTACCCACCTACACATGAAAGAAAGGAAGATTCAGAATGGAGAGGAGGCTGTGAAATACTGCTATCTCAGTGTGACACCTGACTCACTGAACATTCCAGCGGGGATGGAGAGGGACCATGGAGCGGTTGGAAGGGGAAAGGCAGGAGGTCGATATGATCCAGATACACTGTCTATGTGTAGGGAATTCTCGAAGAATAAAGTTAAAATATTATTTAATTAAAATGAATTGATAGCCTTATAATTTTTGAGTAGTAAGTTGTATTAACATATGTAGAGGTACTATATGGTTTGTATATGTATGCACATGTTAAATGTGTATCTATTCAAACATATCTGTGTATAAATATGCTAGATTATTTGCCTCAATTTTGAAATATATGATTTGATTATACCCATATGTGGATATATTTCTTCAGTAAATAAATTCAAGTCTCAGAATAAAGTTACCTTTATTATAGCATCTTAAGCTTCTTAATTTTGTTATTGAGGCAAGCTATTCTAGAAGATAATCTCGTACTGATTTAGGTAGAATGTGCATATGGTTTTAAGGAACAATATTTCAGAAGACACCATGATTTCTTGTCGAGGTCAAGGTCATAAATCACATTTAAGTACCTACTTTGTGTGTTTTACTAAACCTCTCCTATTTTGAACTACTAAAGGCAATAACTGAAAGAAAATAGTAACCTGAGCATTTTGAAAAGTTTCCGCATGCCACTCAAAGCGTTGGACTCTAATAGCCCTAAAATATATTTCATGTACTGACAATATTCAGTACTTTGGAATGACTTCTGTTAGAATTAATTCATCAGTGTAAAACGCACTTAAAGTCCCCTGGTTTCTACGTCTTTCCTCCTGGCCCTGAGGCTGCAGGGGGAGATATCTGCTTTAAATTTCTGTCCTCCCTTCCATGAGCGTGCTCCATGGCCATAATTTTAAGAGTTAATTTAGTGCTAAAAGCCTTATGAAATATAGAAGCCCTCTACCCCTGCCATTTCCCACTCCCAAAGGCAACTGCTATCAATTGTGTCTCTGTAGGTTTCTCTGTCATTTACCTCTCTACCTCTAAATCACATTTTTATATAACTTTCCTAATTCACCCAGCCTTAGTTTTAAGTACCGTACACTGACTTGCGTAGAAGGTGAACGCCTGGGTCTTTCCTGCCCACCGTTGCTATATTTCCTCCTCTTAACAAAGATGTAGCACAGCTTTCGTTAGGTCGGTGTCAACAAGACGAGAACTATGGACAATCTACTGACAACTGGGCCACATAAAATAAGGCTTTAGTTCTGAAATAATGTTTTGTTAAAACTAATAACTTAGTTTCTTATTATAATCTTACATGATCACAATTCCTTCTGGGATCCTTTTTCTCCACCTATTGAAATGTATTGAACCATTTAGTTTTTCAGGCCTCTCTGACTGTTCTAAACCAGCTCCTGGTTAGGTCTGTGGAAGCTGCAGCCATTTGTCAAATGGTCTTTTATCTCTCTGGCATTACATGTGCCGTCTCTTAATTTAAATACCTTCGCCTGGCTTTTACCTCGCTCCTTTCTGTTTATTCTCTCAGTTTCCATCACGTTTTCCTGCAGAGCACACATAAGAGATCGTTTTTTATGTGTATGACTGGAAATGGCTCTTTAAATGCTCGCTCAAACATTGACTTTGCAGCGTGAAGAGTTACAGCTTGGAAATCATCTTTTTTGTCAGAATTTTGGAGACCTTTCCCACTGCCCTTTAGCTTGACATGTTGCGTCCATGCTTTTGATAAAGTTTCCAACTCTGTAGAAAGGTGTACAGACGTGACCTTCATACCTGTGTCTTGTCCCCGCTGTCCCCTAGTGGACGGCTATCTTAGTATCTCTGTGGCCTCATCTTCTTTCTGGTGGAGCCTGGGTAGTCACCCAGATGCACGGTATCGGGGGAGGAGAAAGTAAAGGATTCAATGTTTCCTTAAATGAGCTTTTGATAAATGTTCTTTTTCAAAAACAGTCATCTCTGCAAGTGGATGAAGCTGCTAGTGCTCAACTGGGTTCAAGTTGTTCTAAGATTTCTTCCTCTATCCTTTAACTTTTTCAGAATCGCAAATACATTTACTACTCTTCTTCCGTGTCATTTCATGTCTTGTTTCCTCTGCGATGATACCTTTGTTATTATTTTAGTGACATTGTAAGAGTCGGAGCCGACAGACAGGCACGCATGTGCTTGATCTGTTTACGTGAGGGTGGGATCCTAGTGAGGGAGATATCAGGGAGCCAGACCATTTCTGTAAATAATTGACTCTGTAGTAAACTCGGGGATTTGCTATTGCTATAATCTTTAAAAGGGGTTGGCTATGCGAACCTCTGTTTCTATGAGGGATAAGTCCACCCACAAGTCACCAAGGACTTAAATATATCTGGCCTCCACCCTTGCCGTTTTCCACTCCGAAATGACGGAATGCCACACCTTTCCCTTCCTCTTCAGAACCTTCCAGTGGACAAAGGCTGGTCATGGACGCCAAGCGGCTCAGCTGTGGGCAGACCTAGTTATTTTTAAATAAAAAATGTGTTGGTTTTAATGCATGACAGAGAGAACTTGACTTCCCCATCCTTCACACCACCTTGCTGTAGTCTCTCAACACAGACACTTGGGAAAGTTCCAGCTCTATTGTCTCTAGACAGATATTTTACTAATGATTTTAATAGAAAATTGTTGAAATTATATTCTGTTGTGGGGATGGCCCTCATAGTCTGCAAAGGATGAACAGTATTTTACATGATCATCCTCTAGTTATAATAACATAATGACAACAGTGCTCCGCTGGCCATGTGCCGGGAGGTGAGCCTACTTATTTTAAACATAATAGAGTCTATTATGTGATTAAGAATGGCTACCATTATTTTAGGGAGTGGTCGGAATGCAAGGGCACATTATGTCATTGAATCCTGAGCATGATCCTGCTAAGCAAATTCTCATTTCATGAAATAGGAAGCAGTCTTAGTGGTTTATGGAAGACCATCAAGCTATTAGTTAAATTAGTCAGAAACTAAAGCCCGGTCTATTATGGCAAGGTTCTTGTTTTTATATTTCTATAACATTTTCATAAAAGGCAGCAATGCAGCTCTACATGTGTGTTGCATGTCCTCTTATCAGGAAATCAGATCATATTACTAGGTGCTTTTTAAAAATTACAGTATTTTGAGGGTAAAACTGGTATGCATAACGCAAATTTCAGTTAGTTTGAATAGAGGGTCTTAGCTATTTTAAGGAACCTTACATTGAACAATTTTACAAAGTAACTAAATGGTAATGAAAGGAATTACACTTGAGTTTCCCTACAGAAACTTGCAATTTCTTCTTCTTACTTCTTTAAAACGCTTAGTTGCTAGTAGTCCAGAAAGACGGCAAGGAACACGGTGCCCTCCCTCCTTAACTGTAGAAATGGTCTTAAATGTTTCCAGGCACACTGGATTAGCAGAGTATAGTCTACAAAAACAGACGTACATAAAACAGAGAGGCAGTATTTAAAATACAAATGCGTAGACAAAAATCAACGGAGTCAGATGTTAACAAGAAGCTCAAGGTTCAAATTAGGTAGAAAAAAACCAAAGGAAATGCTGAAATTGGCCTTTTGAGTGTGCAAACTGATCATTATTTCCACTGACATTTATTGAGTGTGCACAGTATGACAGGGACTGTTTAGGCACTGGGAATAAAACGATGGTTAAGAATAAGATCTTGCCAGCTGAAACTGATAGCCTGGCTACTGACTGACACAGTACTTGTGGAGAAGGCAGGAAACTGGTTGAAGCCTCTGAGGCCTAAAATACAGCCAACAGGGAGATCTGAATACACTTAGGGAAGGTGAGAGTCCAGTGGTCAGGAACAAAGGACAGTCCAGGAAGAAGCTGTGCTCCTTTGTGGACAGTACAGGCTGTCCTAGAGGGAAGAGAAGACCAATGGGAGCTGTACGGGGTTTCACAAAGTAATACAGAAGCATATTTCTAACATACTTCACATTTTCTGGATCACGTAATGGGGACCAAGTCCCCTTGACAACTTCATTTTTATCTTCATTGTACAGATGAGTCAGTGGCTAGCAGGCAGTTAAATGAACAGACCTAAACCATACCGCTATCTGGAGCTGGCTTTGAACTTCAATCTTCTAGCTCCAAGTTCAGAACTTTGCATGTTCTAGAAGAAAAGGCACATGGGAGAGGACAGGCTGAGGTGCTGTGTCAGCGAACCAGGTTCAGGAAACCTCATCAAGCAAACCACATGTACTAAGACATTAGGAAGAGAGGTCCACCAAGAGAGACTTGCCAAGTGGGACGCTGGTTGCATGACGTTCCTCCACTGTGTGGATGGACAGGGGTAGCTATGAAATACAGTGTGGCCACTCACTTCATACTGAACAGAGCTGGATTTGTTACCTAAGCCTCAGCGAGCTTTATTCTACTGAAGATAAAGATTACCGTTGGGCGTCCATTGGGTGTCAAGATGCCGCAAATTCAATTCCTCAGTTAAAACAGTAGTTGCATGGTTCTCTGCATGATGGTCAGTAGAAGACTCATGTCGTGGCACAAATCTCACCACCCAGAAAAGCAAAGGGCAAGTGCACTCAACGTGCGTGCTCTAGGGATGGGCCTGACGTGCGGAACGTTCCCAGAACGGATTTAACACTTTGAGTGTGCCTGGAATTAGATGACTGAATGTTTCAGGTTAAAGCGATAGTAACACATGTAGCATCCTTCATAAAAAAAATGTTCACTTGCATTGAAGTATACATTTAATTTATTTCAGGAAAACTTGATAGTGTAATAAGGGATATTTTGAACCTCAAGGGCAAATCAGTCAGTCTCCTCGAGTGCTAATGGGATAAAGACAGTGATTGGTTCACATGGGGTAACTTGCATCTGATGAAACCCCTGGAATTTCCCAGAGTTAAAAGAACGGCCACGTCATATGTTATGTGGCCAACAATCAGTTCTGAGTTTTGGAATTAGAGCATGTTTTGCTGTGTATGCGCTTTACATATGCATGTCTGTGGATGACTAAGTAACAATATTGGCAGCTCACTGTCATGTGAGTTTTAAGAAACTGGATTCCGGGGCTCAAGAGATGGCTCAGCTGGTAAGGGCACTTGCTATCCTTGAAGAGGACCAGGGGTTCAGTTCCCTGCACCAAGTGATACTCAGCTACCTGTAACTTCTATTCCAGGGAACTTATGTGCTCTTCAAATGACCTCCATGGGCACCAGCATATACTCAGACACATAAACACACAAAATAATAACACTATAAAAAACCTCTATATGATAGCATACCTGTTTTTATATATAACCTGTGGCTTGAATCTAGAGGCCTGGCAGTTCTTTATGTATTGGACATATTACCTACATCTGAGTATGTGCCTAGAGCCAGGCCCCGGGGCCTTTTACAGACTCACCAGTGACTCAGGAAAGCAGGGAATGAGGGTGACAGCTCAGCTGGAATTTCAAAGGATTTAGCTCAGCCCAGAAATCTTCATGGATATCACCAAGGTAGATCAGGGTGGCCCTTTTTCCCAGTCAGTACACATAGTTACCACCGGGTCCATATTTATCTTTAGTGATGTTTTCCCTTTTGAGGGGACTTGGTTTTTATTGTGAGTAGACATGCCTTTTTTTCTTTTTTAAAAACATATTTTTTTTATTGATTCTTTGGAAATTTCACACCATGCACCCCAATACCACCCATCTCCCAGTCCACCCCCATATCTCCCACTCACTCTTTCAGTGTCTTTCCAATGGAAAACCAAAAAAGAAACAATTAAGTCGATAATAATAATAATAATAGCAATATAAAAAAGAATATCAATTTCAGTTAAAAACCAACCACCACCACCACCACCACCGACAACAGCAAGAAAAATCCAAATAAGTAAAGAAACAACACCAAAAAGAAAAAAACTAAGCTTTCAGATTAAAGCTGTGCAAAGGTATTCCATAGTGCAAATAGTGTGATTTTCCCTGCAGTCTCCTCGCCTCCTAATAGCTTATTTTAAGTTGAAAATAAGAAAGAATATTGGTTGATATCTTTGTACGACAATAATAAATGTATTTTTCATGTTGACATACTTCGTAAGTATTAAAGAGAGCCTAGAGAGAGATGGATACGGGATAACCTCGTTCACCGGATTGCTTGAAGCTCGCCTTTCAAGGCTGAAATTTTTCAGTGCACCCCTGGAAATAACACTTAGAGAAGAAATCTGAGTCCTGAGGCTGCGCATCTCTGCATCTGCGTTAAATACGCTGGAAGCAGAGATGCTGGTGAACTGGGAGCCCCTTGGCAAACGCTACTTTTATCTTTTGAACCGATTACTGTTTCCAAGCTGCGCTGCTTAGAGATTATGCGGTTGTATTTTTTGTTTGAATGCAAGAAATATGAAGGAAGCAAGTTAAAACTACTAGCAGCGGTGTCTATTTTTAAGTTGTAAGTGCTATTTCATAGAAATAGTAGAAAACTGTAATTTTCGCTATCGTTGATTGCTCTTCCCTTTTTGACAGCCTTTGAACAAAGCCTCTGAAAATGCCAAGTCTTGAAAGCCGACAGCCCTGTGTCAGTGCGCTCCTTGCTCTTCCTCTCCTACTTTAGCCATCCTTTATGTAAATCTCATGACGTTGCTTTTCCTATGGGCTGCTCTCCGCAAATAGAACTGCTAGGAATGTTTCCATGGTGTGTATCAGATCATGCTACCCATTGATGATTCCATCTCACTTAGAAGACAATGCGCAGTCCTTTCCCCAGGCCACGGTACCTCAGAACATTGTCTGGCATCTGCACTTTTGTCCCAGTCACAACCTCAAGGTAACTCAAGGTTACCTTGAGTCTGCTTAACTCACTAATCCAGAAAGTGGCTTTTCATTTGCTGCTTCCTCTTCTGAGATGTCTTTTATTTTTTCTGGAATCCTAACAGTTTTGCTTTCTCCTCTTCCTCTTAAAGATCACCTTTATTGAAGTTTTTTCTAGTCCATGGGAACTGCAACCACTGCCAACCCATTCTGCTTTGTTTCCACTTGCTGTTTTGCGTAGCAGGAATTTATCAAGTCCTATGTGATAAGGAACACATTTAGGTATCTGCTCTCCCTTGAGCTCTGACTGCAAGGAAGGGGGTAGTCTAAGGTACCACCAGCATCTAGTGCTACCACCTAATTCCGTGCTGTGCCCGAAGCAGAAGACTCGTGCTCAGCAGTGCTCTGCTTCTGTGGGAATGAGAGGAGAGAACTCTTGGAAGTCCCCTCTTCCTTCAGTTTTCACTACTGGCTTCCGTAAGGTCACCTCCACCAATGGGGAGTGGTAAGGAAGAACACAGAACAATGCTGCAAAGATCTAGTCCATGAAATCGACTAGGCGCATTCCTAAGTCACACGACTTTCCTTTTGTACTTATTTCCGTGGGTAGGGAATGGGGACCATCCTGTTTCAGAAGGCTCTTGACTAAATTATGAACTCAAAAAATAGAATGCTGTCCAAAAGTTTCTAATAAGAGAATAGTTTCCGGTCCCCTGTCAGGCACCTGAGCTCTGAAGTAACACTTGGAATGGAATGTATTTCTATATTTTGCTAAGAAGGTGCATATTTCTTGCACCTTCCCACAGACAAGCTACTACTAGGGAGATACATCTTCCTCCCTCAGTCTGTGCATCCAGGTGGTGCAATGTCTTTCGCTCTATTATTGGAAGGTATTGTTTCCTGCTTGTCTGCAAGGCCACTACCTAAATTCAGGTCTTCACCTCAAGCTCCTGTTGACTACCTTGTAAGCTTTTTAACTCGTTCCTCAGTCCTTCCCTTTCAAGCTGGTTAGTAACCTGGCATTATTTAACCCATTTGTGTCTTCCTCTTATTCAGAAACACTGAGGGATGCCACCTCACTGCCTACCTGGTCTATTTAAAATCCATTAGCAGGTCATCTGGTGTCCCCCGTAATCCGGTTTCAATTACCTTTTGACGTTGCTCTCTCATTTTTCTTTCTTCTGCATACGTATGTCTGTACGCCTTGACGCTCCGTTGTACCACCCACCTGCCTCTGTGTATTCATTTACATCCTTTTTATTTAAACACTTCTCTATTTTCTTCCTTGCAGGTCTGCTCCCTCTTCAGGATGCTGTGTATTCTCTGCTTCACAGAAATACCAACTCTTTATTTGCATTTCTCTTTTCAATCCTGCATTCAGCTTTGTTACCTATTTGCTTATGTATGCCTCCCAACGCCACATTCCACAGGAGAAATCTACAGTTTATTCTAAACTAGCATGAGCAGTAGAGATTTTATTCTACATTGTCCTTTTTACAGCAAAGGAGCCCTCCTCCACTTTATACAAAAGAAAGGGGAAATATGAACCAGCAAAGCGTTGGACTTGCAAACCTCACTTCATTCATTCTGAAAAGAACGAGGTGTCGTTTCTCAGAGAACTTGATTCAGCTTTATTAAAGTACATCATATACATTCTTAATTTAGCTCAATGACACTATTGGCATTTTTAAAAGATTTCCTCTGATAACTGGCTAGTGACAAAACAAAGGCCATTTAGGTGACTCCTGATGGTTTTCCTGTAGCTGGGCCCCGGGCTTGGGGAAAACTGTTCCCTGTGCTACCAGAAGAAGGGCCTGTGCAATCTTGTCATAGATCAGCATGACCCTGAATAGCATTTGCCTCGGAAGGTTTCACTAATGTTCCCTCTGTCTTTCTGCAGTACTTTGGAACTTTACTGGTCATCTTCTGTGTAGAACTGGCTTGTGGTGTGTGGACGTACGAGCAGGAGGTTATGGTGAGTTCCCGGTGGGGCAGAATCACAGTGTGGGACTCTGGAGAGTGACTTGGCTACATGGTTGTTACTTTGCACGATCACGTTACATGGTAAGGGTGAACATTCCTGACACTTTCTGAAAAAATGTATATTTTTTTCCCCTGAGGATAAAACACATTTCCAAGAGGTAATTTAAAATCTTTATCTTGGGGTCCCGTGATACATCGTTAATTCCATAGATTTCTTAAACATGGACATCATGGATTGGAACTAGTCTAAGACAACTATACCAGCTTCTGAATTAATAGTGAGGAAGCATGTGCTTGCTAGAGAATGTTAGACCTCCTCCTGTAAGCCCATCCTTGCTGACTCAAGCAGAAAGCAGGGAGGAAGCCAGTATCTCCTGATTGCAACAAGCTGAACTATATTGGCCTTTAAGAAGTGCATTTGAAGAATTGCTGCGCGCTTACCATGGTGTGAAAACTCTCACAGCTTGAGATTTGCCTTCTGGAAAACAACAGTTCAGCGTTTCCTGTCTTATTTCAGCAATTGAAACCACTAGAAAAAACCTTTATAGCTTTCTTAGAATAAGAGAGTTCTTTCAACCTTTTCCACCAGTTGCTTTTTCACTTGCTCCCTACTCCTTCCCCCTCTCCCCCCCCACCCCACAACCTCCTACCCCAACCCTGGCTATTGCTTAGGTTGTTCGCTGCAGTGGTGAAATTAGTATGATTGTTCCCAGTGAGGAATGGAGTTGCTTTGCATGTCTGTGCATGCTGGCTGGTATCATGCTTCATAGAGCAATTCTGTTTATGCAAAATGGTACTTTTCAATGTGTTGCCCTTGGGCCTTCTGGGGAGGCTTAAAAGGTGGTTCTGAATCATGTGCATTCCTCCCTACCAGTCCAGATGTGCTTGATTAGAACACAGGGAAGAGGTGGGGCCTGGGCACCTGAAAAGCTTCTGGTGTATCGTAAGCATTTAAACATTCAAGACCTCTTAAGAGAGGGCAATAGTAATGAGAAGGTGATAGTGTTGTGTTTGCTTCAGAAATAAGCAGGGCATTAGGCATTTGCGTAATACAATTGATGTCATTTCTATTATTGGTATACTATTATTAATAATATTTATTATATTCTTATTACTATTACTATTAATAAGAATATAATATTCTATTTTTAGAGAGCACCTTTGGATGTCAGAATGGTGATTTCTCAGACAATTAGGAAACAACCTTCCTCAAGATCCAGCAATATTACTTTTGGGTATATACCCAAAGAATGCTCAATTGTACCACAAGGACATGTGCTCAACTATGTTCATAGTAGCTTTATTTATCATAGCCAGAACCTAGAAACAGCCTAAATGCCCCTCCACTGAAGAATGGATAAGGAAAATGTGGTACATTTATGCAATGGAGTACTACACAGCAGAAAAAAATGACAACTTGAAATTTGTAGGCAAATGGGTGGATCTAGAAAACATCCTATTGAATGAGGTAATCCAGAAAAAGAAAGACAAATATCACATTTATTCATTCATAAGTGGCTTTTAGACATAAAGAAAAGAAAACCAGCTTACAATGCCGTCTCAGAGACCCTAGACGACAATGAGGACCCTAAGATAACATACATGAATCTAATCTACACAGGAAGTAAAAAAAGACAAGACTTCCTGAGTAAATTGGGAGCATGGGGACCAGGGGAAGGGGTAGAAGGGAGGGGAGAAGAAGGGAAGAAAACAGAAAAAAAATGTATAGCTCAATAAACTCGATTAAAACAATACAAAAAACCCAAAAGAATTTGTTTTGCAAATATAGTAGTTATAAGAATTTTTTTAAAAAAAGATTCTGTGATTAATCTGTAGTGTTCTGAGGTTAGTCACTGACTGGATATCCCCTGGGTACCACAGATTAATGGTCAAAGGTGATCTGTGCTAGGAGTCACAGCTCTGTGAAGACCTGTATACCTCCACATATGAGGACTCAGAGGAAGAAGATCCAATCAATGGAAAGTTGAAGGGTCAGGGTCGGTTCTAACTAACTCAATATAAAATTGAGAATATATGGGAAAACCCATATAAAAAAATGGTCCACTTGCTCTCGCTTAGTTAGACTTTCACGTCATACCTAGAAACTTTGTCCATTAGGAAAATGAAAAATTGTAGGGCCCAGGATTTTTGTTTTGAAACTTCCTTATATGAAGTTTACTCTGTTTTTCAGTTTTTCAGTTTCCAAGAATAGCGTACATGCCTAACAGGCAAACAACAGAAGAATCAATCTTATAAATAATTATTCATTCTTTTAAGCTCAGCTTTTGATTGTATTCTATGTGGTAATTCAAATGAGTATCTTTCTATGGATTCCTTTATTTGTTTAGTTTAGAGGTAGAATCTTAATAGCCCAAGCTAGCCTAGAACTCACTATGTAATACAGGCTGTTCTCATATTCATGGCAACCCTCCCGCCTCCATTCTCCAAGTGCTATAGTTATTGTCACGAGGCGGCACACCCCATTCTGACTATGGATTTTCTAGATGGGTTGTGAGGTATATGTTCAGCTGATATACGATGAGTCTCTAAAGCAGCCGGAAGCTTAGAATGAGTTCATTCTGCCTGTCTGAGAGGGGCGCTTCCTTGTCAAGAAGCATAGAAAACAAATGAACTTCCATTTGCTGTCTATTCAGGGACGGTCCTCAGTGGTTTCCGTTCCTAGGGCACTAAATGAATGCACACTGCTAGCCATTTCAGCTATGATCACACGTCATTGTTTTGCTTGTATAAATCTTCCCTATTCCATCACCAGGAGAGAGGAGGAAAGGTCCATGTCCAAGTGAAAGATGGAGCGCAGCCTTGCAGAAGAGGAAACCAGAGTTGCCATTTTTATTGCTTCTGTCCTAATAACAACGTAAAAGAGAAGTCTCATTAAAGTTTATTGTCTGTCAAATTTTGCAGAATCCAACCTTTACATAGAATGGGCTTTGTGCTCGTTTCTGTTTCATGCAAGCGAGCTGTTCACTGTGTGTTGTGTTTTATGGCCAGTGCCCCCGAATTTGGTGCCAGAACCTCAATGGTCCTCTGTTCTCTTGCCACATTTGGTTTGAGATTGATGGTGGCCACAGTGCAGCAACAACCAGTGTTTATTTTGGAAAGCAAAAATTCAGAAAAAGTTACTCTATTAACTCAGTCAAGAGACTTGACATCTGTCTGCCCCCCATTAGTTTCGTCGTTTCTATGCCCTCAGCTCCTATCAATACTCCAGCTAAAACCTGTCAATAACATTAGCTGTTTCAGATGATATATTTCTTGAAAACTTATTTTACTTCCATTTATTTTATACCATAAAGGATATGAGATAATGCTAATTCGTAGTGGGTGGCTTGAACTTTGCCTAGTTTTCTGAACTTTATGAAATCATAAGAATAGAATGCATACCCAACCTACTTGCTATTTTTTTGTATTTGTGTTTCCAAGCGATTATTAAAAATAGCTAGAAAAAATAAAGTTGAAGAATTTCTGTGGCTAAGGAATTTTTTAAACTTCTACGGATACTACTTTTTTTTTTTTTTTTTTTTTGCTGAGGTAGCTCTGGCTCTCCTTCAACTTGCTTTGTAGACCAGGTTGGCCTTGAGCTTATAGAGACCCACCTGTCTTTGACTCTCAATTGTTGACATTATTTTTAAATTTAATTTTTAATAAAAATTTATGTGCACCAATGTACGCTGTGTGCACGTGTGTTCGGTGTTCGCAGACGCACGCACACACGTGCAGGTGCTGAGGCCAGAGGAGAGCGGATGTCCTCCTCCAACGACCCCTTCCTTGTTTCTTTCAGACAGTATCTCACACAGAGTCTGGAGACAGGTGTTTTCTGCTAGGTTGATGCCCTTAAGTTCCAGAGCTCCTCTGCTAGCTGTCCTTCCTCCCACCTCCTGAGTGCTGGGGTTACAGGCACACGTGCCCACATCCAGCCTCTCCTGTATGATGGAGATCTGAGCTCAGGTCTGCCGCATGCCCTCTTATACACAGAGCCCTCTCTCCAGCCTGATATTATGATTTTTAATAAGATCTCAAAATTACCCTGGTGTTAGGTCATGACGTTGCGGGAGGGGAGTCGAATGACTCTTTCAAGAGGTTGACTAAGACTGTTGGAAACCACATATATGTACATTATCATCCATAACAGTAGCAATATGACAGTTATGTAGTAGCAATGAAAAGAATTATGGTTGGAGGGGTCATCACAACATGAGGAACTGTATTAAAGCATTACAGCATTAGAGATGATGAGAACCTCTGTTTTAGAAGCTCACACGCACGTCTTCTTTCTCTATCCTAGTTCTCGATCCCCATGTTCAGTTTCGTGAATGTCTGGCTTGTTTGCGTGAGCTTAATGTAGTGTCTAAGCAAGTACAAATTAAAATGGTATGTGTCAGCCTCAGCTCACTCTGCGCCCATGTGGGGTTGTGTTGTCAGCGTGCTGAAGGTTGTCGATTTATATGCGTGAGTGAGCCTTTACCTGGCTGCTTGGACTTGGATCTTGATGTTTCGTTTTGCTTTGTTTCCTATCTCTAGATGCCGGTACAGTGGTCAGATATGGTTACTTTGAAAGCCAGAATGACAAATTACGGCTTACCCAGGTATAGATGGCTTACACATGCTTGGAATTTTTTTCAGCGAGAGGTAAGTGCTGTTGTTCCTGGGGGTTAAAAGCAAGTTGTCAAAGCAGGTGTTCAAAACGTTGATTTTGATCATTTCTGCAGTGCAAACTGAAGCCTGGGCATCCGCCGTCACTGGGGCAGGTTTTTTTTCCCTGCATGCTGCAACCCACTCTCCGTTGTCTTTTCATCTCAGATACAGCCGTTCACCTCCAGTCCTTTGGTCCACACGCGCTTCTTCAGAAGTTGTTTTGCTGAATTACTCTGGAGTTTCCTTTTCATGAGTTATTTAATAAACAGTTAAAGTTTTACTTAGAAATTTCTCTTTGCAGATTGTTTTACTGCTTTTGGAGTTACCAGGGCTTTAAACTTTGTTTCAACCTTTTATAAAGTTGCTTCCTTTTGTGCATTTTGTTCGGATGAACATCCTTACCAACCAGCCTGTTTTTTTTTCCCTAGTCAGGATGTCTTTGGTTCAAATCCCATCTCTGTTACTTATTATCATTTCAACGAATTCCTTAAACCTCCATTTCCACACCTGTGACATAGGAACAATACAGGTACTCAACCCCTTGAAGTGTTGAGGAGGAAGAAGAGGGAATGATGTCATGGACTTGATCTCAGTTAGCTTCTGCTTGGTAACAGTGACATTACAAAACAGACTTCTGTTGCAAAACCGTCTTACATTTTATCCAAGTATTTTAAACGGGAACTGGTTTCTGGAAGTTTCAACATTGAACGACTTGAGATTAATCTTGGATCTTCCTTCAAATTAGCTCTCCTAAGTGTTTTCCTTGTGATGGGAGTGATATTTCTAGAAGACCCTGTGTCTTAGTTTACTTTCTTTTTCTTGCTTTGCCCCATGAAGCATTTGAGGATGAATATCTTACTGGACAGCCAACCCTGTCCATGCCTGTGGTTCAAACCTAGGACAATATCCGAAACCTGGCTTTGAGTCACAGTTGCTGAGATGGTAAAATTATCAATGCCCCGCAGATTTCCTGTTATTCCATTGTTTCCTGACTTTGTTTGTTTGTTGCATAATTATAGTAGAAACAACACAATGGGAAGACGTGTGGCGTACCGGGGCGTTTATAGGAAGCCCTGTTCAGGGGCCATCCTGGGTAGAGTTCCAGAGTCTACTTTCTGGAATGGATGATATAAACTACGACAAACCGGGTTGAGAAACAGCGACCTTGTTTTCCTCCTGTGGGGCTCTACCTCTGTGAGCAGTGTCCATGCACTGCAAGCATTCCACGCCAGTCCCCTTGGCCTGGTCTCTCTTATCTCACAAGGCTCGTTTGCCTAAAAAGAGTGGTGAATACTTCCGAACGTGTGGAACGCTTTCAAAGCTCTTTCTATTAGTCTGATAGGGCTGTCATGGTTGAGTGTCACAGACAGGGTCACTTAGGGCAAGTGTTTGTTCATTTGTCTAGAGGCTAAAAGTGCAAGATTAGCAGTACTGATTCTTTTGAAGCCTCCTCCTCTGGCTTGTAGATGGCCTTCTCCCCGTTCTTGTTCTCATTGTCTTGACTTTATATGTGTCCGTGTTTAATTTTTATCTTCCTATAAGGATGTTTTTCATGCTTAATTATGCCCCTGACGATGGTCTTCTTTGACACTACTTACTTCTCTAAAGGCTCTTTCGCCATAAACGGTCACATTCTGTGGCGCGAGGGCTAGAATTTTAACCCGTAAATTCAGATGGAGAGCGACAGCTCAGCCTAGGATGCTTCTCTTCCACAATAAATCATGGACCAGGAAATTACCTGGTCAGGTTTTAGCCCTCGAAGCCCCTTATTCCTTGTGCATGTGCCATAAACGAATGGATCTTACATAATTCTTAGTGACACTTACTAATACCTTCTTTAAAACCCCATTTTTTAAAAAAAATGTATTTATTTTAACCTGGTAGTGGCTGTATAAGGTTTGGAATCACAGTTGCTGCCATAGGATTTTGGAAAATAATTTTGTCTTATCAAGGGCCTCGATTAATTTACATATACAATAGCGATGCCCTGGTATTTTCTATGGCTTGGCATAGTATCGGCTTGGAGTGGAGCAGTCTCGGCAGGTAGTGGCAGAACACGGATTTTTACTGGGGTAACACCGAGTTTACCTTGAGACGAGGTTCAGGAAGCCTCCACTGTCCTCTGTTGGGTAGGCAAGACAACTGCATAGAAGACGGATGCCAGTGGCCCCTTAACAATGTTGGCACTGGCCACGGAATGTTGACGTTCTCTGGGAAAGCCATCGCCGTGGAAGTCTTCATTTCCTGGCGAAGTCAGATAAATGGACCACTCCACCGAGGCTGTCAAGTCAGCTCGAAAAGGCCTCGTGGGGCAAGGAAATGCAGGAAAAGGTCTTCTCTGGGTAAAAGGCTTTAAAAACACCGACCTAACAATGTGGATAGTTTACAGCATTCAGAAAGGAAGTCTTTTAATCGTGTGCTTTATTTTCAGAATTCCCAATGGTCGGGTGAGTGTGTGGTGACACCAGAATCGGTCACTCGGTGACACTTGCAGTGCTTAGGACGTGCCTTAGTTGTGCCGTCTGTGGTACACCCACGGCTTTAAGACAATACAGAAATTATTTTTAAACTTTCTCAAAGCTCTCAGTGTTAATGGCTCCCAGTGATTATCATTCAAAGTGCTTTTCCGACGCCCTTTCCCTTTTTAAGTCATAAGCTCTTGAATCATAAGCTGTTTAGGCAGAGAGAGTGAAAATGCACCGAATACATTGAATATTTTCCTCGCTTGCTGTCGCATGAGGAATTCAGAATTCTTCCAAGTTTTTGGTTAAGCTTTGAAATGGCTCTGGATTGTGACATTTCATGATTCAGTGTTAATCTTGAGCAGAGATTGGTCTCCTGGGCTATGTAATTTGCATAACCATCACTCTTGGCAGGGCTCTTTCCCGTGACTGTTCATATTCCTTCCTTCTGACTTAGAGAAGAGGACTTCTCTCTTATCCAAGGGCAAAGCTCTCCTCAGGAGAGCTATCTGTTCTGAATAAGTCTGCACCTGCCTTCAAGCAGGGATTCTAAGCCTTCATCAAAGTAACAATCTATGGTTAAGTACAACAAAACACACTCTTCTTCAGCACAGTTTAGAGACAGGCAAGCTTACTTTTCTTAAGTCCAACTACATTCAAGCTAAGCACAGCATCATTTTTCTGCATCTATATAGATAGGATATGATAGTTTATCAAGAAATCCATCCTATTGGGTGATAATAACTCGGTCAAATTATTTTCAAAATTTTTGCCTTGGTTAAGGAACCTGGTGACCTTCGTGATGTGAGCGTTGGTCATCAAGTCATTCCATAGAATTTGTGGAAGTTTTTTTTTTTATCACAACAGTTCAATTTGCTGAGTATTTACACTAGTGAGGGGATAATAAATAAAAAGATTCACTACTTTCTATTGACTAGAAAGTAGTGATAATCGACATTCAGTTACTGAATCTGTAAGTGTGTGTGTGAGAGCTTTCATTATTATAACCATCTGCAGAAGATTCTAGAGTTGGAGAGTGAGACACTGTTTGCTTTTAGGAGGGGTGGGTGTTGCTGTTCAGAACGGTCCCATTATGCAATGCTGACTTTGATATTCCTTTATGATATGCCTGTCGTCAAGACAGTATGCTCACGGAGCTTTAGCTAACATGCAAATTTTACCCCAAATGATTACCAGTGTTTAAGAAATCTACTGTCTCATCTCTTTTGTGTAGTTCCTAAGTGTGGCTGCTAACTCTTTTTCAGTTTAAGTGCTGTGGAGTAGTGTACTTCACCGACTGGCTGGAAATGACAGAGATGGACTGGCCTCCAGATTCCTGCTGTGTTAGGGAATTCCCAGGATGCTCCAAGCAGGCCCACCAGGAAGATCTCAGTGACCTTTACCAAGAGGTAAGACCATGTATGGTCATCCATACCATGGACAAAACTTCCCAAAAGAACCTTCAACACTGTTCTGATTTAAATTTCACTTTCTGTGTAACTCCTTAGACCAGAAGTTCTTCTCTGATTAATGCAGCAATAAGAAAACAAAGTGAAAAGAAAATATCACTAACCACACGTTAACAGAGGCGAGTGGGAAAGACCGAGCTCTATCATTAATTTAATTTCATTTTATTCTTTAAAAAAATAACCCTTCCCGTTGATTAGATTTTACACTCTGATGCCTAGAGTCAATTTCTATCGTGTTCTAGGGCTCTGTTGAAAGTAAACACTTACGGATTATGTGGCTGACTGGATCTGTGGGAAGCCTGGGCCGTGCAGTTCCTGGGCAGACTATTTTAGGGCCCTGATGTAGGGGAAAGAAAACTCTCGGGAAAAGCCTGTGTGCTGCTCTTTGGTTCCCCCTGCTGGTGATAGCTGGTAACCTCGCTCTTAGTTTGCTGAATCCCTTACTGGGTTTAAATTAATAGTTTGGTGCCAAAACTTTACATTGTGTATGTTCTTCCGGGATTTATCCCAATCGTAAATTGCTCTTTCTTAGGAGTTTTATGTCCCTTCATATTTAATGGTTTCACAGTCAGTAATGGAATGTCATTCTCAAATTAAAACATAACGTTTTCCTGCAAACTAGGCTGGAGAGATGGCTCAGTGGTTAAGAAAACTTATTGCTCTTTCAGAGAATCTGGGTTCAGTTCCCAGCACCCAGCACTTGGTGGCTCACAACCATCTGTAACTCCAGTTCCTGGGAGTCTGACACCCCCTTCTAAGCCCCACAGGCTCCCGCACACGCTTGCATGTATTTAAATCTAGGCATACACACATGCACATGAGATTAAATAAATGAAAAAAATTTAAAGTTTTACAGTAGTCACTGGTTATCTGTGATTATTTTTATTAAATTAGACACATAATTAAATTAAAATTTCATTACTCAGCTGCAGTAAGCACATATCTACTTGTGGATGCATTGGTCATGCAGTCATGGGACACTGCTGGACACATAGGGCTTCACATAACTAAGACTGTCTATACTGCAACAGAAATACATCCTTATAGGTTATGTGTATCTGTGATATGGCTCTAATAAGGATGCCTGTGTGTGTGCATGTGTGCATGCGTGTGTGTTCTGTGCATATCTGTGCACAGAAGTTGATTTCAGTTGTCACTCTACTTTGCTCCACCTTGCTGGTTAAGACAGGGTCTCTCACTGACCCTGGAGCTTCCTGACTTGCCTAGGCTGGTTAGCAAGCAAATCTGTGGCATCTACCTCTCTCTGCTACCCCAGTACTGGGGCTACAGGTATGTGCTGCCATACCCAGCATTGATGTAGGTGCTGGGGATTGGAACTCAGGTTCTAATGCATGTATAACAAATAATTCCTTTACTCACTGAGCCACCCCACCACATCCTCAGCATCAGGACTTTTAAGATATATGCCTCTGGTGTACTTTAGGAGAGAATACATTTTTTTTAACACCACACAATATTGTACACTCGTTTTTTTAAAGGCTACCTACAAAGTCAGTTGTGGAGATACAGAGTTTATACTGCATACTAATTGATTTGAATTAATTTCAACATAGGATTGCAAGCTAAGTGATTTGGACAACAGAGTTCTACAGAGTAGAAATTCAAGGTCACTCTGTGATGGAGGAAGGTCATTGGTTAAGTAATCAAGAAACTGCTTGGCCTCATAGGTTAAAACATAGATGGGAGGAGTGAACAGAACAGAATGCTGGGAGAAAGAGGAAGTGAGCTCAGAGGCCATGCTCCCCTCTCCTGGGCAGATGCAATGAACCAAGCCGCCAGGTCAGACATGCTGAATCTTTCCCGGTAAGCGCACCTAGCGGTGCTACACAGATTATTAGAAATGGGCTAAATTAATACGTGAGAATTAGCCTAGAAGAGGCTAGATGAAATGGGCCAGGCAGTGTTTAAATGAATACAATTTGTGTGTTGTTATTTTGGGGCACAAGCTAGCCAGGCAACCAGGAGCTGGGGCGGCAGGAATGCAACCCGCAGCTCCTACTACAGAATGGCCGGGAGGGACGAAAAGCAGGCCTGCAGCTCGTACAACAACTCTGCTTGCAAGGTCGGGTCAGCTCCTTCCTTCCAAGGCCTAGCAGAAAGGGCACTGTATGCCTCTCCCCCAGTTTCTGGTCCTGTGGAAAAATTGTCCCGGTCTGTGTTTTTCTCTTAATACGGTATATTCCAGGTGTGCTTCTGTCTCCAAATCCCCCCTGAAAGGTCACCTTGGAGCCCAGCATTCTGCAATCTAGGTTCATCATCACTTCATTACACCTTCAACAACCCAACTGTCATAAAATCGCACCCTGAACTGTGAAGAGAACAGATTCAACATAAATTTTTCGAGGACATAGTCTAACCTATAACCAGAATTGTTGTAACAGCTGAGTAACTCAGCTTGTTTACTTTTAAAAGAAAATAAAAACATGTATCGTGATTTCCTCACATTACTGAAAATACAGTGTTTGGCTTTTACTATTTCAAACACATTATGATTAGATGAATTTGGCTTCAGTGACACAAAGGACACATCAGATACAGTTAACTGAACAAGACATCTTTGAGTTGATGTTTCCAGGTCCCTCAGTGTTGAGCTCAGGTGAAAGTCGAGTGCTGTGTTGCCGAGCGCATATTGTAGAACATGATAGAAGGCGACCAAGCCATCCTTTTTCTATGCTACAGAATACAGGACTCAATATTTCTGAGAGTGTTAAGTAGAAACTACTGCAGAGTTTAAATACGTTATGATTTATTGCTGTCCATTACAAGAACAGGTGATTACGGTATGTATATAGGTATAGATATGTGAATCGAATCCTATCAGTGTTCCTAGTGTAAATTTTGCTGATTGGGAAATCAGCAAATCAGCACCGACAATGACAGGGCTCCGGCACAGTGATGTGGCATCTGCCTTGATGCTGATGGTTAGAACCATGGTGGAGGTCATAAGACTGCAGCCCCACTGTGTAGCTCTTCAAAGCCTGAAAGTGGCTCAGATCATTTCTGCTACTGCTTCCTAATGGGATGCTCTCCTTTGGTGCTGTGTTTTCAGGATGCCTAGTGGAGAGGTCAGAGGAAGCCTTATTGCTGTCCTTGTGCAAACTGGTAGCCCAGATTAATTTAAATGTTTTCCGATTTTGATCAGAAGACTTTCAATAGTCAGCCGGTTCGGGCAGTCATTGATCGATTCTGACACAGACCTCTGGGTAGATAGGTCATAGCAGAGTAATCTGCTTTTGCATTTGACAATTAACAACTGATGCTGATATTAGTAATGATAACAGGACACAGTTAGATGCATAATTGACTTTCAAAAGTGGATCGTTTCGTAGCTTTATAGCTCAAGTACAATTAGGTCCGCAATTAAGAAATAAGCATGCTGACATCATCCAGTAGCAAAATGCGTATTTAAAAGGAGAAATGGGTAACCAAGAACTGGGGGGAGGGGTTGAGAGAATTCTTTTGAAGTTGAGGACACTAAGAGAAAATATCTTAGCTGTTTTCAAATATCTCAAAGTTCATAATTTAGACCAGGAAAAGGGAATGCACAGTGTTGCTCCAAGGGCCAGATGTTACAGGAAGGACATTCTGCATCAATGGGAGGAAGACCTTGCTCATCAGCATCTGTCCAATCATGAGACAGACATCTTATAAAATTGTGTCTCATTACTGAAAATATTAAAGTCAAGGACGGATGGCCACGTCACTGGGTACTGCAGCAGGGGTTTTGAAATTACCAGTGAGCCTGTACTAGATGGACTTCAAGGTCCCTTTATCTCCCATATTCTGCAAGTTCAGAGATAAGTACTGACTTTCTTCCTGTGCTCTTTCTTCACGAGTCTGAAACCAGGGAAATAAATCATTCTCAACCATCTGGTGGCCTGCCTGGTTCCCTGACCCAATAATATTTTATGACATATTTCGAAACCTGTGAAAAATGATAGGGCAGAAATATAGCAACAACTGCACATTTTTTTTTGAAATATCCTTACCAGAGCTACAGTTAGATCTGGCACACAAACCCATGAATGTCCAATAATTAGAGCATATACACTTTAGTAAGATATAGGCTTGATAATTACACGTGCGACTATCTCTGACTCTTACTTTGATTTTGTATATCTGTGTACCCGAAATATTTTGTGATTGTCTTGAGTTCTTCCTTCAGTGTAGAATGTTGTGAACAAAATTCTCTCTGATAGCTTAAAAGAGTAGCAATATAGACATGTAGCAACAACAAGAAAAAGACAATTACAGAAGGAAGAAAAAACAGGTGGTAGTAAATGCTTTGAAGGCTTTGAACTCAGTACTAGAGTGAGACGTTATCGGTGGGGGCAGTCTATCATCACAGGTAGCATTTCAACTGAAACCAACTGGAGACAAGGACTCAACTGGGCAAAGTCTGTGAAGAGTGTTTTTTGGTTTAGGAAACCACAAGTATCAAGGTCTGGTCAATAATCACTGGCTTCCTGGTACACCATTCTTGAGAAGTGTCTGTGTAATCATGCCGTCAAATGCTGCCTGGTAGACTTGACCTCAGTCAAGCTTCAAACTCAGACTTGAAGCTGGTGAGATTTCGCATGCTGCATGTCTCCTTGTCAGAGCTGACGTTGGTGAGATTCACCATGCTGCATGGCACCTTTTCCCCACTATAAGTCTGCAATGTTTAGGCTTGGCCTGGAGAAAACAAACGAGAGGAGCAGAAAATACATGAAGGATGTTAGAAAGTTTCACAGCGCTGGGATCCCAGACCTGCTGCCGTGGGTGTGGGCTTTTCTTGGAAGAACTACAAATTGCACCATCAAACAAACTCGCTTTCAGTACCTTGTGTGCCTTTTGCCGCGGAGCAGTAGCCAAAGCTGCCATCGAAACTTTCAGGGGCTTCGTTAGGGAGAATAACTGTTGTCTTCATCTCAGAAGGGCAGCAATCAGGCCCTTCAAGGGAACCCAAAGGCTCTCGAGCTCCATCGCGAGAAAAACAGATGACGCCAACCAGGCTCATAGCAGCCCTACCTCAGACGGATCCACTCAAATTGTAAAGCAAAGATGGACTGAAAGTCAAGCGAAACATGTCTATGTCTTGTAGTTAAAGGAGAGATGATTGCTAAAATACACTGACTATTTTTCATGAATAATAATGTTCTCAGTGATGCAGTGCTGTGTGTAAGACAGTACAGAGCGAGACCCTTCACGTGGCAGGGTGCCTTTGGGACATTTTCCCTCTAAACCCTTAGACTTTCTACATTTCATGTGTTGGGTATGAATCTCAAATAGTCAATGATTTTTCTCCCTGGCAATTACGTTGCTATAAACCATGTACAACTTTAGAACAGTGGTTCTCAACCTGTGTGTCACTACCTCCTTGGGGTCAAACTACCCTTCACAAGGGTCGCAGAGCAGATATCCTGTCTATCAGACATTTACATTATAATTCCTAACAGTAGCAGAATTGCAGTTATGAAGCAGCAACAAAATAATTTTATTGTTGTGGGGGTCACAAAAACATGAGAAACTGTATTAAAGGGTCACAGCGTTAGGAAGGTTGAGAACCACTGCTTTACATAGTAGTTTATTTCTTCTCCCACTACCACCTATGAAGAAAGGAAGTCAGAAAGGGCAGCAAGTGAGCAAGTGAAGGTGTGCACCGCTTTTTCTGTTCCTCGGCCTTCAGGACACAGAGAACATGCCAAAGACTATTGTGTATAGATAGGCAAATCCAATATGGACCAGGGACCAGGAACCACGGCTTAATGAAGGAGCAGGTGAGCATCACTTAATGGAAAGTTACTAAAAGGAAACCTTAGGAGCAAGGGAGATTGGAGCTACCAGGAGCCAATAGAATTCTTGCTGATGGCAGACCAATGCGATCAGACTTTCATAAGGGGGTAGGGGGTGAAGGATGAGATATGAAGAATGGGGGAACTCTATGAACAGAAGAATTCTTGCTAAAATCGGGGCATACAGGCAGGCATGGAGTAGTGGGAAAGAACTAAGAATAACCTAGAATTTGGTCAGCAGTGCTCTCTGAAGTCTTCTTATCTCATGTAGAGTACTGGTTGATATGTGGGTTGATTATAATGATTTCCCGCGGTTCATCATCACTGAGTTGCTGTGTGGTTCTGCTCTGTTCTTGCTGATCTCTTTTGTATTCTTCTGAACTTGAAGGATAATTATTACACCGTTTCTTATTTTTGGTTTTTTGTTTGTTTGTTTGTTTTCCTGAGCACTGTCCCTACCCTCGCTGCTGTTCGTTAACAACCCCCTCCTGTTAACACTGTCGGCCAATTCTAACGATCAGTATTTTCTGTGTATGGAAACATTTTTCAGACATGACATCCTGTTCTAATTTTTCCTCATTTCTGAACTGAGATGGAAATACAGGGTCTAGAAAATGAAGTAAGATTCAGATCCTCTTGAAGGAGGGCACAAAAGGGAGCTGGTATGGACGAGACGATCCTTAGTTGCCATTGTCTTTGTACTCCAGTTGTGCAGTGGGGGGAACACATGGCGTTGGTGGTATTTCGTGGGTCTTTCAGTCTAAAGGGTAAGTAGCTGTTATCCACGTGAAGAAAGCATTTGATTGGCAAGTGGCAGAAGAGGCCTTTTCCAGCCAAGTCCTGGTACACAGTTAGAACTGACAGCACGGGAAGAGAATGGGCTGTCAGCGTGGTGCACAGAGCAGCGGCTGTTATGAATAGCCTCGTAAGTTCTGCTAACACACAGATCTTACACTCAAGTCTGTAATTGCCTAGTCAAAAGGCAAGCATGCTCACAAATTTAAGGCATTCCCGTGAAAGGGAAAGTTAGGACAAAGTAGTTGTGGGAGACTGATTTATTAATAATGAATCTCCACTGCCAGATAAACACTCAGAGAGCCCCCCTGCCCAGATGGTAAACGGTAGGCGGCTTTTCAGGCTCAGTGGTTATTTAGATGGAATTTCCCCAAGAAGTTTCTTTCTCGGGGTTCTTTATATAAGCTCAGATATCTTCTATCCTTCTTTTCTTCTGACTTCATTATCTCTCTCTAAACTGTCAGCAGGATCAGGTTGACTCTGGCTTGGGGTGTTGCCTGTTTTATCAAAGCCCCTTGGAGGACCAGTTTGGGTTGTTTGTGGCTGGTGGGGCCCAGGGAAGGGCTTTTATCTGCAGGCTTCACTTGATCTAATCTGGCCTGGAAATGCTCTGGCAGTTTTGCTGCAGGTATACAAATGCATTGTTCTTTTCTTTCTGCTGTCTTTCTTGACAGAGTTCAATGGGGAGTTTCCTGTTCCTTCTTCACTGTTCAAAAAGACCACTTTCCTCCTCTGCTTTATTAGTACAGACTAACAATGTTTGCCTGCAGACTGTAGTGCCATCAAAAGCCTTTATTGTATTTTGGCCCCCCAAAAGTATGTTACACAGCAATAACTTCAGATTGTCCTTAAAAATCATAACGCTAGTGTTGTAAAGAAGGGGATGAGGCAGGCAATTAAGGTGAAGGTCAGGCCTTGAGGCAGGAAAATTAGGTAGGAGATTGGTGGATAATTCGTGTGATTACAAGGGCTAGGATTCAGTGTAAGGCATTGAGAATGAACTGGAGCAAACAATTGTGAAAGGCACTTCAAATCAAAAGCAGAAAGGATAGGTACAGACTGGGGGTCACGGCAGCGAAGCGGCAAGCCTGCTGGCTTTGATTTGGATCCTGGAGAGAGGAACCCTGTACTGAAGGGGTGAGGTGATTAGGTTCTATCAGTCCCATTGTTGAAATGCAGCATTGAAAGCTGTGGTGAGGTACAGGTTGATGCAGAAACCCAGGAGACAATAAGGAGTTCAGGAGGCAGAACTCAGTTAGAGATGTGGATTTTGTGGGTGTAAATTAAAAAAAGACTGCTTCAATAGCTTGGATGAGGTAGGAGTTGGTTTCTCTTTCCTGGAGAAGCCTGCTGCTTTGGGCTGCCAGTCAGCTTTGTGGTCAAGTTTGTTCAGGGGCCAGTTGTGATGTAACCTTGCCATCTTAGGTTCCTGTCTTTCAGAGTTACTCCTACTTTCTTCAAGGGCCCTGAGCAGAAGGAAAGGATGCAAAATGGGATCATAGCCTATTCTAGAAAAGCCTGGGTGCATTTGTGGATTGGTTGCCCTTAGCCAAGGGTTACGAAGTACAATACTGTTTCCTCAGCCAAGCAAAGGGTCAGGGCTGACATTGCTATAACGCAGCTTAACACTTACTTAAGAGAACTTTTACACAAGAAGTTACCCTAAGCAAGGAAAACCCAAACTCCTAGAGAAGACTGCTGCCTGAAATCTAATGAATGAAGAGTGGAATAGTGGAAAACATGTCCACAGAGGGATATGAGCTAGTGATGATCAGCCAGGGAGGGAGAATGTTAGCAAGACCATTTCAGATTTGTTCTTCTGTCTCTTTCTCGTATTCCCTGGCACCTCAGTGTGGAGCTGGACAGCCATCACTGGCTTTCTGATGTGGGATTCCCCTCTGTATACTGTGAATACCATTGGTTAATAAAGGACTGCTTTGAGTTGTAGCAGAGCAGAATATAGCTAGGCAGGGAAAACTAAATGGAATGCTGGGAGAAAGGAGGCGGGGTCAGAGAGAAGCCATGTAGTTCTCAGGAGACAGATGCTGGGAACTTTACTTGGTAAACCACATGGCGATACACAGATTAATGGAGATGGATTAAATTCATGTCTAAGAGTTAGTCAATAAGAAGCTAGAGCTAATGGGCCAAGCAGGGATTTGATTAATATAGTTCCTGTATGATTATTTTGGTTCTGGACAGTTGGGACGACTAAGTCGCCTGCTGCTACAGATTTCCACAGGGAGGAGATTAGAAAAGAAGTTTGTAGGTTTTATGGCTTGCTTCAGAGGACCAGAAGTCTAGTATCTCGCTGTACCTCACCTCGAGGGAAAGAAAGAGGGCAGGGGGCAGGAACTAGGAGAGCAGAAGTTCATGAGACCTTGTTTCTGCAGTGCCTTTTCATGTTCCGCCTAAAAACCCACTGCTACCTTTAGGGTAGGGGTGGGCAAATCCTGACGGACACACTGAGTTTTTCAAATAGACAAGCTTCCATGATGTTCTGAGTGAGGATGTTGCAGCCATCGCCTCTTTAAAGTCCTAGGACTTTTCTCTCAGTATTATCAGCGTTTTGTGGAAAAACAGCTCAGCAAGAGATCAGTTGATTTGGTCTCGGGTTGTCAGGCTGCGAGTGACCAAACTTGAGTCTGCTTGCTCCAGGAGTCCAAGCTGATTTCTCAGGTGTTGAATGCATGACTAAGACGAAGTTGAATTTGTTAGAACTCCTCAGATTTCTTGTACGTTAGCTAAGACACGAACAGTTCAAAGATAAACAGAGATCCTCCGTACACCACTTGGCATGTAAAAAACACACCACTTCAATACATAGCGGTAGCTAATGATGCTAGTAACAGCAATGTATTAATGGGTTTATTGAATCAAATAGAAAAAGTAGTGATCTGCAATTAGGCTTTCAGCTCGCTGTGTGGCCCTCATTTTGCTCATCCTAAGAGAAAACTCTGCACCTCTGGCTATGTGATTTTATGCTGACTGAACTGGAGTTTTTACGTTATAGATTTTGATTTGCGCAGTTTTCCCTTTTTCCCCTTCCGGTAGTTGAACAGCAAGGGTGGACAAATCACGTTAGGTGGGGTCTACACATAAATCTTAGCCTGAGGCAGGAACGGGCCCTCCTCTGCTGTGAAAAGCTGGGTGTGCCCGCTGAGTTGTTAGACTCTGGTCTCTTTATATGCAGTTTTGGTTAAACAGCGAAATGTGCAGCAAGCGCGGTTTTTAAAACTTGGTAATGTTGTTTGTATTCCGTGGACATTGTGATGATTCATTGAGCTATGAGGATCCATCATACATCCAAAAACGATAAAATAACTTCTTCATTATGTTTCTTGGGCCTGGATAAACTTTTCTCTGTAGAGGTCAGAAAGTTTTGGTTTAGTGGATGCTGTCCAGGTTTTTTCTTTGAGGAAGCACTTATTTCCCTGTTGAGTTTAAGATTCTTAGTGAAGAATGTTTGACCATTGACCAATCTGTTAAACACCTATGAACTCATGAACTGTTATCATTCAGCTCTTGGATTCTAAAAAAAAAAAAAAGCTGAAGATTATATTTTTATACTGATAGTTACCACAGTCATTTCAAACTTGAGAGACATGCTTGTCATCAGAAATCAATCACAAAAATATCAATACTGCTATGCATATATTGGCACCTAGATCTTACTTATACTTTATCTTCATAACCCTTTCAAAGCCTGCCTGGCTTTCTGAGGTGGCCTGAGAATATGGAGTACTGAAAAGCCACTGGTGATCTTCCAATTTTAGAAATCATTTTGTAGATGGATCAGAGAATAATTTCAAGTGTATAATTTCCTCAAATGAAATGAGGCATCCTGACGTGCCTTCCGATAGATGGCAGGAAATGCAGAGATTCATGTGTTCCCCACCTCTCATAAATGTAGCCTTGTTATTTATGGCTAATAGTTGACCAGAATTTTAATACTACAGCAAAGAAAGTAGGTGAGCCAAGAAGACTTATTCATACCTTTGAATTATCTGAGGTTATTAGTGTAGGACTCACACGGCTCTATTTAAGATGACAACGTATTCAAGTAATGTCAACTCAGAATTTTTTAACTGCAAATAATCAAATAAATGAAATTCAGTTCTTTCCTATGGTGAGAAAAATGAAACCCATCTTTGTCTACCATTTGTATTCCTTGCTCGAAAGAAGTTTGGGTTTATCATTATACATCTATGAACAGGGACAGACCCTGCAAGCGAATACCCCAATTGTTTTGTCTAGACCTAGTGTCCCGCTTTTCAACAATTCAGTTTTCCACTGGAAAACTAAATGATCTTTCAGTGACTCCAAATAAGTTCAGGGTTGTATTACGATTTAATTACTCCGAGAGGGGTGGTGCAAAACCAAAAGTGAATGCTGGAGCTATTTCTGTGACAAATTTAGAGAGAAAAAAAGGAGAGAAAAATGACCGCACATTGAGGAATGTTGGCTTGGAACGTTAATCTGTGCATCTAATTTTAAGAGCTTCTGGAAATGATTCACTGATGTTCAGCATAATGTTTATTATCCTGCAAGATAAAAAAGATTGTTCTGAGTCATCAGAGACGTGTTAAATTGTGTGCACCTTGGAGAAATCTGTGCTGTTATTTATATGCTCATACCTTGTGCCTTTTATTAAATAAAGGATCTAATACAGAGTATAAGATGCAGTGTATTAATAATAATGAAATATAAATAGAATTGAAAAGTCAAGGTGAAGGAAGAGGGAAAAACAAGCAGACATGCTCACCAGTTGCTTGCTGTCCTTGAGCATCCTGCTGCCTCTGAGCTTTCTGACAGACCCTGATTATGCTTTTCTGCACAATCGGGATGCTGGGAGAGTTAATACTCTAAGTTCTCAAAGGCAGGACAATTCTGAAGTACTATTTCACAAGTGGGATTTTATGTGTACCGCTTATAATGTGTCTAGAAAAGTATCTTCAAGATTATTTTAACCAGTTTAGAGATGTATTTTCTTCTGTATAATTCAAAACCTCTCAGCAAAATACCTTAGTGGGATGTAATACATAGAAGCCCAGGTTAGGATATTGCACATTGGCAGAATTTGGTAATCTAGTTTGCTGGTACATAGAGATTCCACTTCATTGTGTTTCATTGGAATACTCCATGGGTAATATTTCTAAGAAGCTTTTGATAAAGAAAATGTAATATAATCTTATATGGGGCAAGCTTAAGGGACTAAAATTGTGTAATGTTTGAAGGGTGAACAAAACGAAGTGATAAGGTAGACACACCAATGGAAAAGTAGAAGACTCCAGTAGGATCTCTTCTCTGGGTAAATTATGTTCTCACCGCAGAGAAGACATCAAGTCTTTTCATGGCCTCCTGGAGTAGAAGGAAATACACCCTGTCTCGTCGCACAAAAATACAAACTCATGTTAGACATTCTGAGTGAACAAAAGGTTATTTCTCACCTGGATGCAAACTCACTCATAATAGCCTTGCTTTTCTTAAAATTTTATGGCATTTTCTAGGTTTTCTCCAAGTTAAGAAGTTTTATCATTTTCAATGTAACACTGACACAAAGAGTATAATCCAGAAAAAGATCACTAAGGGACCTGGCAGTGGTAGCATACAGCTTTAATCGTAGCACTTGGGAGAGGGAGGCAGAGGCAGGAGGATCTCTGTGAGTTTGAGGCCAGCCTGGTCTACAGAGTAAGTTCCAGAACAGCTACGGCTACACAGAGAAACCTTGTCTTGAAAATTAACCAACCAACCAACCAAACAAACAAATACCACCTTCCCCACAACCAATAACAATAACAAAAACGTCAACTGATTACTAGGAGCTAGGGATGTGTGTTTGGAACGCTAGAAGGAACTAGGTATATGCATTAAGGGTTAAAGCGAAGCAACGTTGACCCTGTTGTATGGAAAAGGATGGACTGAGCACAGAATCAGGACCAACTCACACTGTTAGAAAGACACTTCCGGTGCAGAAGTGACAGGTAAGAGCTAGGTGTGTGGGGTGCTTAGCTCAGTCCAAAGAGCGCATATGAAGCAGGCAGGAATCCTTGGATTTGGTCCCCAGCATCACATAAATCAAGTGTGGTGCACACAGCCCTAATTTCAGGAAGTAGAGGCTATTCTCAGCTACATAGTGAATTAATTTGAGGCTAGTCTGGTATGTCTGAGATGCAGTCAGAAGAAGGATCAGTGTGGATAAGACTCACTCATGAGACAGGGAATCTTGTTAGATGGGCGACTTCATGATTCCCTTAAAGCATTGTTTCTGCTATGCAAGTGAGCCTTTCTTCTTTCCTTGCATATCCTGTAATTATTTTTTCTTTCCTTCTTACCTCCATCCCTTCTCTCCATCCTTCCTACCTTCATTCCTCTTCTCTTTCCATATAACTTTCCTTTTTCCTTTTTCCTTGCTTTCCATCCTTCCAAGTGGACATTTCGGATAATTTAAGAAACCTCCATCCTGAGCCATAAATGTTTAAAGTTTCTTGTGGTTGCTTGTTAACCTATTGAGTTTTTTGACACTAATTTTGTAAGGTCTGTGTTATTATACATACATACATACATATGTATATGTATACATATATTTATATATTTGTTATGAATGGCCTTTGAAGTCCCTGCTCAGATAAGTTGGTGTCAGTTAATGAATAAACAGAGATTTCCTGAGGTGATTAGATTCAACAAGTCTCCTAGCCTTACTTACCCCTAGCCAGTAAGCATCTTAGTCTCAAAGACTCACAGATTCTCAAGGTCATGGAGAAGTGAGATCTTAGGGCCTTCTAAGGTCTTTATCAAGTTCATGTCCAACCTTGGGCAGGTGTGTAACTGTTCAGATCCTAGAATGTAGACAGATGTTCTTCCAAGCACACTATGGACTCATCATTCTCCAGCTGTGAGATCTCTTAAGCATTTGTTTGGTCCTCCCCCCAAAATGTACAAATGTCAACCAACCTGTCGAGCAGCCTTTGTGACCAGCAGACACTCTTGTCTTTGGTGGACACTTTCAGGGGCAAAACTGATGCAGTGAGTGGACTCTAGGGTCACATGACAGCCTAGAGTTCCAGGGAATCACGAGATCTGAAAAATAATGGCAATTCTCATTAGGAATTAGGCTTTTAAAAGGCATCCCCATCCTGCTCTCTTGTGCCCAGCATCCACCATGGTTGTAGGCTGCTGGTTTTCAAGACCATTGCAGAGTTAAGAAGACAGATAGAACAAGGGACAGCCAAATGCCACAAAGCTTTTTGTCTTTTCTTGAAAGCCCAGTCCTTTCTGGAACAAATGCTGCTCACATTGCTGCAAACCTCTGGCTAATTCCTAGAGCTCTGAAACAGCCGAATCTGACTGGTTCTTCTCGGCTGTCATTGCTTGTGTGGAAGACACTATTCAGATGTCTTACTGGGCCACTTTGCTGATGTTACTAATTTTCAGCCATGCTTTCAAAAACACGGATAGGAAACCTACTGACTCCCAAGATTTACCTTACTCTAGAACAGTATATATCACTCATGTATCTCCTTCCCAGGGAATCCTGGATAATACAATTTACTGTGCCCTTTAAAGGCTAGATTTGATATTGAAAAATATCAACACTGACTTTCCATAACTTGCCAAAATATGAAGCCAATGGATTGTACCTGAGCAGCTTCTGTTATGCTTTACCTGCATATTTGAAAAGAAATATGACCTCTCCGATGAGCTTTCTGCCTAAAATGAATTATTTTAAAGGGAAGAGAGACTTGACACAAAAAGAAAAAGTATATAGGCAAAATTTAAGTTTCAGAGACTATTGAAGGAGTAAAAATGAAGTAATTGATATAATGCATTTCAAAGGATTGAGCCACCAGCGTGGATATTTTCCAAATGCTTTGCTTTTTAATGCATCATTAACTGAAGTCACTGTGCTGCACAATAGAGCTTTTGAACTCACCTTTTCCATTTAATTGAAAATTCAGATCCTTCAATGGTTCACCTTTCATTCTAAAACTCACTATTAACTAAATGTTAGAAGGCCCATACTAATTTTTTCCTGTGCATTGAAGACTCATATTTAAACCCCAATACATGAAACAGAGACAAAGATCAGCCCCCATCAACCAAGTCTGTTTTCTGTTCATTTCCTAAGAAACTGATAGAATATGACACATATTTTTTTTTCAGCAATAAAGGGAGGCATCTATCTATACTAACTTTCCATGTGTCTGAAACTAAAACTTTTGAATTTAAATGGTTTTGAAGAACTGTTTCTAAATTATATAAACTTTTGTCCCTCTGATGAGGAAGCCAGGTAGACATTTGGGTAGTGATTTCACTTTTCTGAAAAATATTGAAGAGCACTTTGGCTTTTACAGGCAGGGGTTAAGAAATCAGTTCAGGATTGTTTTGGCTACCCTGAGTTTTACTTTTTCAATATGAAGTTGAGTATTATTCTTTGGAGGTCTGTGAAGAAATTTTTTGGGAGTTTGATGGGCATTACATTGAATCTGTGGGTTGCTTTTGGTAAGATTGCCATTTTTCTATGTTAATTCTACTTACCTAGGAGCATAGGAGAACTTTCCATTTTCTGGTGGCTTATTCAATTTCTTTCTTCAAAGATTTAAAGTTCTTGTCATACAGCTCTTACCACAAGATATTTTATGCTATTTGTGGTTATTGTGAAGGGTGATATTTTTCTGATTTCTTCCTCAGCCCATTTATCATCTGTGTAAAGAAGGGCTACTGATTTTTTTTTTTTTTTGTGGACGTAGCTAACTTTCTTGGGTTGGAATTTTCCTTCTAGTACTTTGGGTAAGGCTGGGTTTGTGCCTAGGTATTGGTTAAATTTGGTTCCATCATGGAATATCTTGTTTGTCTATGGTTATTGCTAGTTTTACTGGGTATAGAAGTCTGGGCTGTCATCCATGGTCTCTTAATGTCTGGATAAAGCTTGGCCAGGACCTTCCGGCTTTCATTGTTTTCATTGAGAAATCAGGTGTAATTCTGATAATTCTGCCTTTATTTGTTTTTTGGCCATTTTCCTTTGCATCTCTTAATATTCTTCTTTATTTTGTATGTTTAATGTTTTGATTATTATGTGGTTGAGGGGATTTTCTTTCTTTCTTTTTTTTGATCCAATCTATTTGGTGTTCTGTAAGCTTCTTGTATCCTCCTATGCATATCTTTCTTTAGGTTGGGGAAGGTTTTTTTTTTTCCTATGATTTTGTTGAATCTATTTTCTGTGCTTTTTGGTTGGACTTCTTTTCCTTCTTCTATTACTATTATTTGGTCTTTTCATGGTATCCCATATTTCCTGGACATTTTGTGTAAAGTTTTTGTTAGAGTTAATGTTTTCTTTGACCAACGAGTCTATTTCCTCTATTGTATTCTCAGAACTTGAGATTCTCTCTTCCATCTATTGTATTATGTTGTTTATACTTGCATTTGTGGTTCCTGATCATTTTCTCATCATTTCCATTTCTATAATTCCCTCAGATTGTGTTCTCTTTATTGTCTCTCTTTCAGTTTTCAAGTTTTAAATTGTTTCCTTCATCTGATTTCTTTTTCTTGATTTTCTTCATGGGATTGGTTGATTTCTTCCAATTTTTTTATTTGTCTTTTCCTCCATTTCTTTGAGGGAATTTTAAATTTCCTCTTTAAGGGCCTCAAATATTCTCCTAAAGTCATTTTAGGTCATTTTCTTCTGCTTTATCTATTTGAGTGTTCAGGTCTTGATTTTGTAGGGCCACTAGTTCTGTTGGTGTCATATTTGCTCTTTTTTGGTGTTGAGTGTGTTCTTACCTTGTCTACCCATTGTTTCCTTTGATTGGTGTAGTTGGGGTTGTGACTCTGGTGATCAATCTTCCAAGTGTCAGAGGGTCTAAGACTCAGATGGTTATTCACCATGGTGCAGTCAGGCAGTCACCCCAGAGGTCACTCAGTGTTCGCAGAGATCACTCAGCACTCCCAGGGGTCACTTTGCAATACCTGGGGTCATTTGGCCCTGCTTCCATGGAGGTTGTTTATTTGGGGCTGCTTCCACTGAGATGCTGCCTTGGGCTTGCTCCAGCTGAGGTCACTGTCTCAGGCCTGCTCCCTTTGTGGTGACTCCCCTGTATCTGCCCCTATGGAGGTCATTGCCTTGGGCCTGCTCCAGAGGAAGTCACTGGCTCAAGCTGCTCCTGGGGAGGTGGCTGCTGCTGCTTCAGGCCTGCTTAGACTGAGGTAGCTGGCTCAGGCCTGTTCCCACAGATATCCCTGTCTTGGGCCTGCTCCTGCGGAGGTTCCTGGCTTGGGTCTGGTCCCGCAGAAGTCTCTGGCTTCAGTCTGCTTCCTCAGAGGTCCCTGACTTGTTGCTTGTCTGCAGAGGTCTCTGGCTCAGCTCTGCTCCCTCAGCAGTAGCTGCCTTGTACCTGCTCCTATGGAGGTTGTTGTCTCGGGCCTGCTCTGACTGAGGTTGCTGGCTCAGTTCTGTTCCCACAGATGTCCCTGACTCATGCCCAGTCACACAGAGGTCACTAAGATATCAATATTTGTTAGGGGACATAATGCTATGTTTTGGTATTTTCATAATCTTGTAAAATGTTGTCATTTACTTTCTGATGGCCATCAATCTTTTCATCTGCACGTAGTTGAGTTTTCTAATCTATAGCTCAACACAGAGCTCAAAATTAGTACCCCCTTTGCTCTATCTGTGTTCTAGACACAATTCTGAGTGTTTTTTTTTCATTAACCCTCCCAAAATCCAAACAAGTGATTCCTATTATTTGTTTCAAGGTAAGAATACTGAATGGCACAACATTGTTCCACATAAAGGTTATACATGATTATTTTAAAGTTGATTAGACTCTGATAGAATACCTTAGTAGAACTGTTTAAAATAGTGTTGAACCTTTTAAATTGTTTCGGTGATGTGTAGCTTGGTTTTCTACACATTATTTGTACATGTCAGTGAGTGTGCTCATCTCTCTTGCTGTGATAAGAAAGTCAGAGAGATACATGACTACAAGTTGATGTTAAATGTTGTAAATCCTTAAGCAGTTTAAATTTATTTTTGCTAAGATGGATAGCCCTTTGGCTTTTTTTTTAAAGAAGTTTTTATTACCAGGAAAAGGCAGTTATTGCAAAGTGTCTGGCGACTTTTATGGGATTTCTTATTGCTTTGAAGTAATGCTTTATTGGAGTGAAATTACCAACTAGTACTTTTGCAAATGGAAGAACTTCCTTCTGATAAGATATGAGAATGATAACCAATTCCATGTCTAGTTCTCATAGACACATGAATTCTTGGGCTGTGGTAAAGAATACAGGGAGGCCGGAATTTAAATATTTGTGAATTTCCTTTTGTTCAAGTGGCTGTCTTTATAAGGGTGAACACTACGTCACTTTTACTGGAAACCAAAAGCTTTCAAGGGTCTTAAGATGTATTCTTAAAATGATATCTCAGCTAGTCACCTTAATTTAAAATTAAATTCCCTTTAGCAGAGTGGATTACTTCTGAGCTGTGTTGACACAGGTCCCTGGAGACAAGGCACTGGTTTCTCAAGAAGATGACAATGAGTTCTTAGTCACAGAACTGTTTCTTTGTTTCTTTACTCTATTTTTCTATTTCATGATTTTTCTTTCTTCTACTTTTATTCACGCATGGGTACTGGGCTTACATCATTCTCACCCCACATTCACCTTCCTTCAACTCTTCCCATTCCCCTCTCCCACCCCTCTCAACTTTATAGCTTCATATTTAATTATTATTGTTATATAACAATATATGTATGAATACAACACAATAGGTCCATTTAGTACTGCCCAACCTTACCTGTGTTTAGTCCTGACCATTTTGGATTAGAGAATCTTTGAGAGCCTGTCTCTGGAGAATACAGATTTTCTCTTTCTTAGAAGCTGTTAATTGCTGATAGATCTTCATCTAAGAGTAGGGCTTTGTGAGCTTTCTCCCATTGGGATGCCAACTGATGCTGTCATTGTGCAGGTCTTTTTATTTTTATTTTTTTTGATTTTTGAGACAGGGTTTCTCCGTAGCTTTTTGGTTCCTGTCCTGAAACTAGCTCTTGTAGACCAGGCTGGCCTCGAACTCACAGAGATCTGCCTGCCTCTGCCTCTGCCTCCCGAGTGCTGGGATTGAAGGCGTGCGCCACCACCGCCAGGCTGTGCAGGTCTTTTAAGACACCATTTTGTTGAGATTTCGCAGGAGCAGCTCCCTGTAATGTGTAGATGACAAATACCTTGTAGCTGATGTTCTAGTCCTCCAAATCTCAAAACCTATCTACCTACCCCCTCTTCTAAGGTGTCTTCTGTGCCTTAGCTGCAGGGCTTGTGTTGTAGACGCATCAGTTGGGAATGAGCACTCTACAGTTATCTGCACTGTGACCAGTTGTTGATTTCTGTAATGGCTTCACGTTGCTGCAAAAAGAGCCTTTGGCTTGGGATGAGAGCAAACGAGGTCATGGGTCCTAGAGAACCTACGATTGTCATGTTCTTAACCCAATATAATCCCCAGGTGCTTTCTAAATACCTATTCTTAGAGTGGTACTTCTGTTTACCCTCCCCTTTCCTTTAGAATTCTTTCCAATTATATGATGCATCTTCTTGTTAGATTGTTTTCATAAAACTAGACACCAATGGTGACCTTGTTAACTTTTTTTCTCAAGTCAAATATCTGTGACCTGTACGGGAACTTAATTTCTATGTTTCACATCCATACCTGGAGGGAGAGATGTTACATCATGGCAATAACACCCCCACTAATACCCTTTGTGTGGTATACAGAGTTGGTGAGGAGCATAGCTCTACTCATTTGCATCATCATGTCTGAAAGCAGGCTGAGGAGATGCTTTCGATTCACAAGTGAGGCGTTACTATGGCTCAGCAGTGAATAAGAATAAGAATAACAAAAATACAATAACAATTTATTATTTTGAAATAATGTGGTTAAATCTAGATTGTGAGTCAGCCGATTTAGTTTTGAGCTAAATCTGGCGTGGTGCATTTTTGTGTATAGAACTTCATAACAGCACCCACCTCCATTTATTAGCTACTGTCAGTATCTGTTTCTGTATTGCAATGGCAGAAGAATGAAGTTGGAAAACAGACCATATAGGCTGCAAAGCTATAATACTCTAGTCCTTCACACATATACCATAGCTTCTTAACTGTGATTCTCCATCTCACATGGACTATTATAAAAATTTTGGCAACATTAAAGGGTTTCTGAACATGAAATGACCACGGGTTAATTCAAAACCAACTCTGTAATGAATTCACGGTCCTTCTAACAGTGTTTGTCCATGTCATATCTCGAGTCATAGGAGCTTTGGTATCAGGCATACTTGTGTACTTTGTACTGTGCTTGTGTTTGCTCATTCCATACAGTATCAACGGCATGGCCTAAAACAGGGCCGCTCAGGCATGTGACTATCATATACTACAAGCTGCAGTGCTTTTAACTGTATAGTCAAAGTTGCATGCTTTTATAGAAACAAATGATTAACCATGAAAAATACAATTTCCTATCACTGTTCTTCACCATGTAAAAATGATATCTTTGGATTCTACTGTACAAGAATTTGGTCTTTAAAATTATTTTTAGTGACTGGTTTTAGTTTATTGAAAATTATTAAATAAGTGTTGACTTGGGATTAAAATAGAATTTCCAACAGTTTCTGCAATGGTCCTACGCATACTCCTGCCACTATGAATTTTATTCAAAGCAGTATTCTTGGCATTGAAAATTAAATAAAAACATTGATCAACTCAGAAATACATGGTGAAGGATAAAGTACTACAATCTGAAATGTTTAACCAAGATTCAGTTCTTCATGTTAAAAGCAACAAACACACCCATTTTATATTATGCATAGTAAGTTTTAAAAACATTTATTTATTTGTGTGTCTGTCTGTGTACTCCCAAGAGTGTGTACAGGTGTACTAGCCTTTGCTTAACTACAAAAACCAGCAAAGAACATCTGGTACTCACTCTGCTGCTGTCTGCCGTTTAGCCAGGGTCTCTTCCTGAACCTGGGGCTAAGTGAGAAACTCTATCTATCCTCCTTTCTCACTTCCTTGAACCTGGAGGTCCAGGCACTCACAGGACTTCTGACTTGTTTCATGGGTGCTTGGATCGAACTCTGGTCATAATTGTGAAACAAGTGCTCTTAACAGCTGAGTTCCCTCTCCAGTCCTAAAGAACTGTTTTTAAAATACATTCCTTTATTATTTATTATCAGCAAATGTTTTATTTCTATAGCTATTTTATAAACCTATGTACCCAAGGTTTTATTAAAATTCTCAAGTGAAAAGCAGTTACCATTATAAAATAGTTAATAAGTTCTGCTCCAGATGCTGGGTTTTATTTAAGTCCATGTGTGTGGAAACAAAACAAAAGAAGACTGATTAGAATTAGTTAAGGGAGCTTTGCAAGGTGCGCATCACTCTCTATGGGTTGAGGCCACTAACTTAAAATTCAATAACTAACTGGTTTACAGTTTTTTAAAATCACTACTTTTGACAGTTTAACACAGACAACATGAAGCTGATTATGCTATTTCTTTTACAGGGCTGTGGAAAGAAAATGTATTCCTTTCTGAGAGGAACCAAACAATTGCAAGTGCTAAGGTTTCTGGGGATCTCCATTGGTGTGACGCAGATCCTGGCCATGATTCTCACCATTACTCTACTCTGGGCTCTATATTATGATCGAAGGGAGCCCGGGACAGACCAGATGCTGTCTCTGAAGAACGAGGCTTCCCAGCACCTACCATGCCACTCTGTGGAACTGTTAAAGCCAAGCCTTCCCAGGATCTTTGAGCACGCATCCGTGGCCAGCAGCTTCAGCACACACTTTGAGATGGAGGAACTATGAGGAATGCCAAAGAAGGAAGTCACGAAGTTGTGGCACTAGTGAGTTCCGGGTACACAGTTACCTGTTTCAAAAATTTTCAAACACAGGGATGTTCTTCAAAAGAATGTCTAAGCACATAATTTCTGCTCTTTCAAACAAAGAAACGTTTGCAGCAGGCTTTCAGATTGTCAGCCCCCCAGGTCAGGACACAGAGACTTATTAGTTATGAATGCTCGGCCTCATTATATGTTTCTGTCACTAGCTCTTATAATTTAATTTAAACTGTTTGACTCTTTCTCTTTCTTTCGTTCTGTATGTCCTACTTTTCCTGCTTCTTCTGTGGCTGACTGGCCCTGGGCATCTCCTTCTCTTTCTCTCTCCTTCTCTCTTCTCTTCTCTCTCAAGACTAGATTCCTCGGTTTATTCCCTCTGCCCACCAGTCTCGCCTATCCCTCCTCTGCCCCGCTATTTGCTCTTCAGCTTTTTATTAGATCAATCAGGTGCCTGAGGCAGACAAACCAACACATCTTTAATTGTTAAACAAATGGAGCACAAACCAATGTAACCCACCTTGACATGGTTAAAGTAGTCTAGAACAAAGGTTCCACATGTTAACTAACACACAGACAGTAACTGATGCCCTTGGAAACCCCGAGGATAGCTTTAAGAAGCACGGTGTGTGTTTTCTTTTTTTGTTTTTTGTTTTTTTTTTTTGGTTTTTTTTGAGCACAATGATGTTTGGAGGTGGCACGGTTTGGCCAGCCAGCATTTCTGCAGGCAGTCGTGGACATGACTCATTCATGGTGGCACTGGAGCTGCTATGAAGGGTACCTAACTTCTTCTGGCTAGCCTAGAAACTGTCAGCTGACTGCTAACATAGGAATTTAGACAGTACTAATGACCTTTATTACCTGATGATGTATTGCTTTGAGGATGATTCGATTACATATAAAAACCTTTCAAGATTGGTGACTACCTAAATACGGTTTTTGTTGGTTACTAAAATAATCTTATTAATAATACTTGCAAGAGCTAACACATTGTCTTAAACTTATCAGGGATATATATGTATATAAGTCTGTGCTGTGTCTGTATAATTCAGTAGATTTCAGTTCTTATAATGTTATGAATGGCAATGTTTGAAAATGACAAATTTGCCTTATATAGCATCATTACTTTTTGTCTTTTCCACCATTAGAGCTTCTAAATTCTGTCTTGGGTCTGTATTACATTCGTAACTGTTAATTTAAGTCCTTAACCACTAATTTTGGAAATTACCAGTGTGATACATAAGAATCATTGTAACTCTGGCTGCAGGAAGGATTAACTACGGAATTTACACATAGTTGATTCAGCAGAAATTCGGATGCTCTTTTCTCCCAAGTGGGGATTCTTCTCGGCAATAAACGCTTTGTCAAGGAGCTTATGTTTTCCTTTTGCAAAATAGAAGCAACAGTCTTGAAGTTGAGGTAATTTTACAGAGAAACAACATTATCTGCAGAGAGATGCTCATGGGACTCTCTGAACTAAGTGATAGATTAACTAGAGGGAATTTTTGCTTTTATTTCACCAATTAATACACCGTGGCAAATTACAAAGAATGTAATTTTTTTTTACGAAAGTAGAGGATATTTATTTGAAATGGGAAAAGTGCATTTTACTGTATTTTGTGTATTGTGTTTATTTCTTGGATTATGGAAAGAAAATTAACACAGGTGTCAATAAACATTTTCTAGAGCATGACGGTTTGTGCGTGTTTATTTCAAGACATGGTCTCACTATGTAGTGCTGTAATGGGTGCCCATTTTGATACAAAACAAGCACTTTTTATCAGTGAAGAGACTAGCAAGGAGAAGGAGGAGGATGAGAATGGTAGGAGCGGGCATGGGGAGAGGCCTGTAGGATTGGAACTGATCCAGCCCACAGTCCCAGGAGCATGCTTCTCAACATCCTCTGCCGTGCCACCACCATCTTTAGGGACCCCTGAGGTAGAAGTTTCAGTTTTGGTTGACGTGCACCCTTGAGGGAATACTTAAGTAGTCACCTAAAGATCAGCAACTGTAAGGAGGAACCACATAGCTGGATGAGGATGTCCTCCCCTGAGAACACAGCGACAGACCCTAGCCACAGTGGGCATGGATTTGAAGGCTGAAGCACCTTCGAAGCCCTGTGTTTTGAGCTTTCTTATGCTTCCAGATGTGATGAAGCCTTGGACTCTGGCGGCAGCATCATGAGCAAGTTGTGCAGTGAGGGCCCCAGATCCAGCCGCAGAGGCCATCCCTTCCTGTAAGAGAAACTGGGTGTTTTTCTGGTGTCTGCCTCCTTCTCTGTGTTCTGTGACATACCAGGCATCAAGGTATCTTGATGGGTATGACGGTGTTTCTTTAGAGGGTCTTACTTGTCAAGATGTCTGTAGTACTGTTTAGTTTAGTACGGGGGAACAGCTAGCCCTCAAAACAACCATGGGGACCTTGGTTGCCCCAAGAATCAAGCTACTCTCACTCGCTAGCCAGCTACAGAGAGAAGAGAGTGGGGAAAAGTCAGCTGTGGGCCAGCCTATAGGTGAAGGACAAAAGATAGCCCTTCAGGCACACACACACACACACACACACACACACCCTTTGTCTTGTTTCAAGTCTTCATAGCAAAGGACCAAAGGCCAGTAGCAGAACAAGGTTTTGTGAGGCCTTCATATGTCCCATTTGATCAGGGTCAAAAATAGATCTATTTTTTTTTGTGCCATACAAGGGTTGGGGTGGAGTGTGTTACAAAGTGTAAAATAAAGTCTACACTTCTCCTTCAAATGGCTGGATACAGTATTACAAATTTGCAAACTCAGTAACTAATATGTAAGCTGCATCTTCACTGAAGAGAAATGTCATTATTTTTCTGGTTTATATGTTAGATAAGTAATAGTGTAATTTGATACAAAAGCATGCTCACTTCTGTTAGTTTATCATTCCAGTACCTCCACATTGAAGATTTTGTTGTGTTGTTGTCAATTTGTAAAAGGAAAAGAGTGTTGTTGGGTTGCTACATGCCTATAATCTCAACTTCTTGGGGGAAGAAGCAGGAAGACCACTTAAACCCTCCAGCTCGAGGCCAGTCTGGTCAGTAAAGAGAGGCTCTGCTCCTGAGAGGAAAGAGGAAGGAAGAACAGAATATGGAGTTCTATAAAAGATGAAACCCCAATAAATCACGTCCTCCAACTTCACCTCTGACACCCAAACAATGAACAAAGCTATGCTTTTCGCCCGGACTGTTTAGATAGCTGTGAAGTCCGGCTGCATCTCTTTTGATGTATCGCACGGTCATAGAACATGCTTAGATTATGTTGAGCGGAGGGGGGGAAACATCAGTCTTCGAATTATAGGAATTGACTTTTTAAAACAGGTATTTTGATATATTACCCGATTTAGTGCCCTCTAGACTAGTCACCATAAATTTAGACAATCATCTTCTATATAATACATTTGCTTAATGGGAACAAATGACATTTATAGCCGAGGCCCACAAAGGCCTCTTATGGTAACAGTGCACCTGGAATAATAAAACTGCAAGGAACTTTACAAAGCGCATTTAATGCTGGAGAGCCGAGGGACGGCTCTGTTTGGGTACAGTGGGGGAAAACTGTTAACTCTGTCTTTGGCAGCTTTTAAAAACCTTTTTATTTTTTATTTTTTGGTAAAATCACAAGTTTTAAAGTAAAAAATTTAAGAGATTATTTTTAGATTGGTTTAACAGGCCATTCAAAGCCCTCCTGAGACCCGGAGAAGGCAATTAGAGATGATGTTTGTTGTAAAACTTATAAAGCCTGCGTTAGAGATGCTTGTGATAACCCCAGGAAAAGTAAATAAAGGTGTGTGCAGTGAGCATGGCTGTCCTGAGCAGGGAGAGGAGGAAAGTGGGAGGAAGGCAGTTGGACCAGGCTAATGGTCCTTGGGCAGAGTAGAGAGAGAAGGAGGAGCAAGATGTTCATGGCGGCACTCCATGAGTCAAGACTCTGAGCTTTAAATAACTGTGCATGGTTTTGAGGCTATGACCTGTGATCCACTGCGACTGTACAGCTTGGAATGCTGGAATGAACACCCAGGGAAAGCCAGTGGGTGAAATGTGGGCTTAGAGCTTTGTTCTGTAGATTCCCATGTTAAGCTGCTGATTTCAGAAGAGGAAATGCATGACTCAGACCTTCCACTGTTTCATCCAAGCAAGAGGGATGGGGCCCGGGGGAACAGGTGCAGCCATCATACCAGTCCCTGGGGACAAGGGATGCTTTACTCTGCACTAGTGAGGTGAAGATCTCTGGAGCTTCAGCTCTGCACGCTTGTGGGGAGAGAGAAAGACCCTCACCAGGACGATGGAATCACAGAGTTCGGGGCGCATAAACCAGACTGACCACTACAGTGTGAATCAAGGGACAGAGTCCATAACACGGACTAGATGTCTACACGCAGGTTAGCAGCAGGTTGGCATTGAGGTTACAGGATGGAAAATAAAAGAATCAATATTTCTAGATTTTATAATGGGTAAGTTAGCAATGGGTGGTAATCTAGAAGGAAGGTTGTAGCAGAACGAGAGTGTGGCAGGGTCACTAATTTGGTTTGGGATGTGCTGAGTTAGAGATGCCCGCAGGACATGCAGATGGAGAAGTCTACAGGCAGCTGTAAACTCCAGGCCGTCACTGAAAAGAATTCTCTGTGGAGCCTGAGAACTTTTATGCATTGCTTTCCCGTTTTCGGAAGGCTGACAGAAAATGGGCTGAGGACCAAATCTCATGAAGAGACTCTTAAACAGGGTGCTACCACAGCTTCTCTTCGTCTGAACTCCTGGTTCCTACAGATGTGTCAAAGGAGGTAAAGAAATGAGAACTAAAACTACCAACTCTTCAGTGACAAAGAGTCTGCCTTTAAAAATATCCTGCCAGCTGCCATGTTGCTTGGCACTCGCGTTCGTTCATTCATATGATCCTGTGATTTAAAAGTTTTTTTTTTTTTCCTACGAGCACAGTTCCTTACCCAAGCAAATCCCAGAAGAAACACATACGGAAGAATCTCGAACATCACCTTGAATGTTCTAATGCTTTCCATTTTAATATGGTAATTGCAGGCTTCTGTGCATTCATTCATGGGAGCCTCCAAAGTCCCAGACACGCATTTCCCCTCTTCTCCACGGTTATTTTCCACTTTGTATGCATCATTAGTTCCATTTTGCCAACAAAGAAGAGCAACTTAGACGACTGATTTAGTACACACCAACAAAGCAGCACTGTGATTCCCTGCTCTGCGTGTTGTTACACAGGGTCTTTATCACTGCGGTGAGGCTCAGCTTCCTCCTCCAGTGAGAAAGGCAGACCCTCCTGCATGCAGTTCAGTATTTTCAGGCACAATTGTCCTTTAAAGTCTTCCTTCAGAGCGGCCTCTTTATCCATGGAATTCCAACCCTTCTACTATCTAGAGGAAGTCCAAATCGCATGAAGTCTTGGCAGATGTCACGTATTTCTTGGTCTCTCTTTCCACTGCTGCTCTTCTAGTACATTCTATCTTGTACGTTCAAGCAGATCCAAGTTCATTTCCATAGTCAGCTTTCCCACGGTGTCTATAACATCCCTGTGTTAGTACATATACAGCATGCTAACCCTTATGGAACCATATGCATGGTCAAGAGGTAGAGCATCAGTACTGTCTCAGAAAGGCTTCTTTCTGCTCTCTCGTAAACCCAGCAATTCATATTCCTAGCCTCAGTCAACATGATCCTGCCAAATGACACTCACCCACAGGGCCCTTATTTTCAGGAAGACACGACTATCTAACTCAGTAGCATACATATCATTTATAACTCCCTATGGGATAAATGAAGGTCAGAGGTCATTAGTTATGCCAAGACTTGTCTGCTTCACACCACCATTATAAGAAAGCAATGGCTCAATCCATGGACTGATGTCTTGGGTTAGAGCGCTCAAATTACTAACTTGCTCTACAAGATAGAAGAGCAGTTACACTTTAGGAAGCACAAATGTGAATAGTAGCCCCAAGTGTGGCAGCCGGATGATGCTGTTCTCTTCTCTTCTGCTAGCATTCCCAGCTCACACAGTCGCATTGCAGGACGTGTGCATCATTTCCACGCATACATTTCATGCATCAGAGAGGCTGGTAAACCGCCTTCGTTCTGGGCACCCATGCATGCAGCTAACTGGGAAACTGCGTGACCATTCTTCAGCCTCTACAGAATAAAGTCTTCCATTTGTAACTGTTTTTCTAAATGAAAACGTTCATACTTTCTTACGCAGCCTGGACAGTCATGATCAATTCAAAGTCTGTAATATGCTATGTGCCCTAGGTCTTCTTGATTTTGGTCACATCATGGACTTCCCTAATATACTTTATCTTTACCTGTATGTCTCTCAATTCCATCTAAATTGGTGTTTTGCATTTCGTATTACACTTTTCTGCTTATATTGTTTTTTTTTTACTCTTCTGAATTCTGTTGACAAAAATTACGTTTTTGTTATTTCTTCTCAGTATATGCATGCATAGGCTCAGGTATATTTCTGATATTTCATTTGTAAATTTATTTGCTATATGTACAAATTAATATATGCATAAACAATGAACACCATAAGTAAATCTAAAAGTCATTGTTCATATTAATTAATTAGGACAACCCAAAACAAAGGAGAGCATTTTCTTGTGAGTTGGACAGAGAACTCAGGGTGATCGAGGGCGAAGTGCTCATTTAGCTACAAATGGATATAGATTGGATCTGCAGGAATGTGTTTTGGCTCATTCAGGTCTTATAAATGTTCGAGTGAACTCTCAACTTGTACTTGTGGTCTAATAATATCATAGTGCTTTAGATTTATAAAATGCTTTTATGCCTAACCCTGGATTGCTCACCTTTCTATATATATTTATTTGATTGGTCTTGTGCAGAGTAAAAAGATGCGTACACATCACTAAGGAAAGCCCTGGAGAGTGAGGGACTGAAGCCGGTGACTTCTAATTGCAGTTCCTAGGCTACTTTAGAAGGGACTTGAAAAAGGTGAGGCATCAAAAATGCTTATGCAAGAGCAACAAACAGCACTCATTCTCTCTTCGCAAAATCCCCACTGAGCTCCATTTTGTCATCCAGACAAGATGCTGAAGAACACTGGCAGGTAAATGATCTACTGGTACTTAGCCAGGTTTGCCTAACTCTAAAGCCCACACACTGGACGACCTTATGAAGAAGCCACTTAGTTAACGGACTGACAAAATCATTTCTCGTGGTTGTGATATGTTGTTATATCAGCATATTGCATCATGTTGATCATATTCTTTAAGAATTTTATGATATATTCGAAATCATTATTAGTTTGTTTTATTATGTGAATATATTTATTCTAGACACATACTGTATCAAGAAGAAGCTAAGTACTTGCCAATGGATTTAATTTAACCTAACCATTTGGAAGGTGTACATTCCATCTTTAACTTGTCTCAACACTAGAAGTGAGAAAACAGGACATTCTCTTTCAGTCAGGACAGAATGACAGGAGCAAAGGATCAGATTTAACTTCCTACCTGGCGTTACTAATTTCAAACTTTGTGCCCAAATATTTTAAACTAACTATTTTTTTTACATTGCTCATCAAGTAATAAAAGAACAGGATCCATATAAAATTGGTGAGTTCAGACCTGTGCTTCCCGGTGCGATGCTTTGAGTGGACTTTTAAGATGTGGTAAAGGGAAAGAGAAGTTAGGACAGTCTAGAGGAGACCATGAATAGAAGAGGTACAAAGAGAGTTCAGGCTCACCAAAGTGATGCAATTGGAAGACAGAGGAATGAAGTGGAAATAGGGTCTAAGTCATACTGGGAGGATGAGTGCCTCATTGGATTATTCAGTGGGTACTGCTGACTTGAAAGGGTCTGGGTAAAGTCTCCTGGTGCCTACAGAAGGCTGGGAATAGGGTCCTGGGAAATCTCATTGTTCGTGGGGCATTGTGTAGAGCACTGTGGACAGTCCCACCTCAGATCCTGGGTCAAGGCAATCCTTAACATAGCTCTTCCTACTCCAATGAATCACCAAGGAAAGACCCTGAATCATCACACAGCTGCCATGTGACTTAACTGCACTCAGAAGAATTTTAAGAAGATTCATAGATAGACCTGTAGATTCAGTTTCCAAAAATAAAAATAGACCCTCGCAGTGTTAGGCATACAATAACAATTATTAAGACATGCTTGAAACGTTAAGAAAATAGGATCCATAACAAAAGGAAATATCAGCAGAAATAGACCTCGATTGTCACTATTGGTATAACTAGCAAAAAGACAGTAGAGACAGTAACTGTGGAAGTATTCCACACATTCAAGAATTTACGAAATAAGGAAGATAGGTGGATGAAAGATTCAAGTCAAACTTATAGATTTAAAAAAAAAAAAACAGAAGATATTCTCAATAGAACTAACATCATATTTATCACCATAAAAGAACAAATTATCAAACACCAGAACACAGTCACATAAATCACAAAAAGAATGAGAAAAAGTAAAAGGTAATCAAGCTTTACAAACTTCAAATGACCTAATGTGTATGTAACTGGATCCTCAAGGAAGAAAGCGAGGTTTGAGTAAATGGTAGATAAGTTTCCAATTATTTTTTAAATAAAATCACCTTATATGACTAAACTCACCAACTAAAATATCACACAGCTAGATTGAAGTAGCTGTCCAAGTGACCATTGTCGATCACTAATCCCCAGACATTGCCATTGTGCACTCTGGAACTTCAAGTAGGATTTGATATTTTAAGTATATTTTTCTGCATCTACATAACACAGAAAAGAAAAAATATCCCATTTGTATCGGCGTGAATAAACACAGGCAAATATTAAAGAATATATACAAATTTAATGATTAAATAAAACTTACAGAACCGAGGTTCCCGCATAGCACAGGAGGTAGGAAAGAGAGGGCGAGCGCCCTATTTATTCGTATGCATTCGCCCAAGGCAAACCCGCCCCCTAAAGAGGCTGGCTTAACCCTACACTCATTATAGTTTTAAAACTAGAAAGCCAATTAGCTCTATATCTTTCATAACCAAATTTGTTTGTTAAAAGATGCAAGAATCTAAGAGAACCCTAAGAAATAAAAATTCAACTTTATCAAGGAAAAATATTATCAGTTTTCTCTAATTCAGTCACACAGAGAAATAGTCTATTGTGTCAGAGGAAAAAGTCTCATATGCTTAATTTAAGGATGCCAGACAGTTTTCTAACAAGGTGTATGCATATAGTGTAGCCTACTGAAACAAAAAAAATGACTATCCATGATCTGGTGGCTAGTTTTATGTCAACTGGATACAAGCATGAGTTATCTAAAAGTGGTAAGCCTCAGTTTAGAGAATCCCCCATAAGATTCATCTGTATGACATTTTCTTAATTAACGATTGATGGGGGAGGACCCAGCTCATTGTGAGTGTTGCTGTCCTTTGTTCTGGTGGTCCTGGATTCTATAACAAAGCAGGCTGAGCAAGCTAGGGGAAGCAAGCCAGTAAGCAGCTCCTCTCCATGACCTCTGCATCAGCTCCTGCCTCCAGGTTCCTGCCCTGTTTGAATTCCTGTCCTGACTTCTTCAGTGATCACTATCACGTGGAAGTGTCAGCCAAATAAACCCTTTCCTCATCAATCAACAACAACAGTATCTACAACACATAGAACTGTAACAACTGTTTACAATCCTATAGAACATCAGATAACAATATATCTATCTGGAAAAAGTAATGAAAATGCTTGTCTGGGTAAATATATTTAAATTTTTTCTTACTGTGCAAAGCAAGACATAGATGTAAAGGGCCATTCAAACTATATTTTCCAGACAATGGGACAGTGTATGTAGGAAGCTCAATGGGATCTGACAATCCCTTCTAGAAATAATACGTTATTTAAGTGAGTGTATGAAATGTAAACAAACAAGCAAAAATTGTTTTTTTTAATACACTGGGAACAAGCAGAAATTAAAGTTAAATAAAGCAGAATAATCTGAGTAAATTTTAGACTATAGATTGAAAACTATACAATATGACTGAGAAAAAAGTTATACTAAATGGAAACACGTGGCATAAAAAGGGACTATGAAATTTAACATTAATGTTGCAATGTGCCCCAAATTTATTTCCAAGTTCAAGGCATTCTCCATTAAATGAGTATTTACATAAATTGCCAAAATTATTCCATTCATATGAAGACTCAAAAGATCTATAATAATCAATGAAAGTATAAGCTGAAAAATAATAACAAAAGTAGAAAGATAATAGAAACTTTCTTTGATGATATCAGTGTTCTGTGGTTCTGGTGTTAGGACACAAATGGATGGGACAGGCTAGAGATCTCAGGTAAAAAAATCTCTATCTCTCTCTTACACACACACACACACACACACACACACACACACACACACACACACTTTTGACCACGATGCAAAAAAATAAAATATGGTGGAAGAAAAGTCCTTGAAACAAATTATGTGGTTCAAATCGGTATTTCACACGCAAAAGACGAGTTGGGGGGATTTGGATCACTTATATAAAAATATTTCAAAATGGATCTTAAACCTATGTTAAGACCTAAAACAAAATATTTTTAGAACAGATAAAGAGGAACTTGATGACCTTAGCCATATGTATAAAACCCATAGACTAAGACATTTGGAAAATGGATTTTAAAGATCTCTGTTTATTAAAAACTGTTATTAAAATAGGAGAGATTTTGAGCTAGGACCAAAGAAGTCAAGAAAGTAGAAAGGGACCATGGGAGGAGGCAGACAAGGAACTTCATGGAAAGGGCTCAGCAAGCTGTGGGAGGGAGGGAAGGAAGGGGGAGAGGGAAGGAGAGTGAGAACACAAATTATGGATATTCATAAAAAACAGACAAAATAAAAAGCATTTGGCTAATAAAACAGGTCAAACAATAATATTAAGATTCTGCTTGTTTGAGACTAGAAAATTCCAGTTAATTTATTTAACTGGGTACAAGAAACATTTATGCCTTTGTTTTCATTCATGATCTTGACTGCGGTGATGGTTTCATGAAAGTGTCCATATATCCAAATATGAAATGGTACACATGGGGTATGTAAAATTTCTTTAAAGGAAAGAAGTTGACTCCCACGTAAAATAACTTACTAGAAGCAGCCAAGGTGGATCGATAAAGCAAAGCTTGTTTTGATTAGTGTGGGGGGATGCGTGTACTAAAACACTGTACTGGGCCCTAGTGATAATAGATGATGTACGATCATTGCATGATAGCACAAATCTTTAAAGGATAAAAATTTTTATGAAGTAGAACACTTACCGAGCAGTTATGTTGATGAAAAGTAATTTCATTTCCCACAAACTTCCTTAGATTTAGTTGGTATAACACAAGTTCTTTTATGTCTACTATTAAATAACTTTACATATTAAATGCTTTACGAACCACGTGAGCAATTGCAACTGATGAGAAGGCCCGCGATGCCTCCGTTTTCACTGTTTCCCTCCCCACTGCATTCTGATGGGAGAAGTGCTTCCTTTCACAGAACTTGTGAGCAACATTCTAAGAAAGGGCTAAGCCCTCACTGTGAGCAGTTTGAGGGTCATTTATACTATCTCACAATGCGTACATCCCTGAGCCTGACCATTCCTCCACAAGCCTTGCACAGATTTTCACATCTAGCATCAAGGTCCTAGTCCCCTGGATTAAAGCTGAGTTCCCCTTTCCAGTCCAGGTCCTCAGGAGGCTGGCAGCATGTCTTCCGTGGCATTGTCTTGGCTGCACCCGTCACACTCTGTCCAGATGCAAGAAAAGAGGAGTTAGATACTGACCTTAAGAGGATGATCACATCATTCCGGAAAAGTGTAGGGTATACATGAAGCCTCCTTTGGGAAATAGAATCTCATGTGAGTCCTTAAGACTTAGTTTTCCCTCTTGTGAATCAAATTCAGGACACGCATAGTGAACACACATTGCAATGAGGCTGCGCCCATACCTACAATACAGCTTTATTTTTGTCGACTTAGTGGAATGTTGAAACATGTTATTATCTGTATTCATGCTATAATTTCCTTGAAAATGACATTCTCCCCCTATTTTATTACCTTATTTTAAAATTAAATTTAGTTGTTGCTCTATATACAATGGGTTTAAATATGACATTTTACACACAAATATTGTATTTTGCTCATATCTACCTCCCCACCACCCTTGCCTTCCCTTGTACCCCTTCTGCTGGTCCTCTTTCTCCTTTACGTAGTAATGTGTAAACTTAGCCACACACTATATATATTATATAGAGGCAAATCTGAACATGTAGCTTATGAGAAGAAATGTGATACACAGTCTTTCTTAGTGTCTTTGTTCTATTCTCCTCTTCTCTTTATACTCATTCCTTAAAATAATCTCTTCAATACTTTACACACACACACACAGAGTCTATACATAAGTGTCTAGATTCTGCATATAAAAGACAACATACACTATTGTCTTTCTGAGTCTGGCATATTTTATTTAACACAGCGAGATTCTCAATCCTTCATCTATTTTTCTGCAAATTACAGAATTTTATTTTTATTTGCGGTGGGATAAAACTTCATTAAATGTTTATAGCGCATTTCTTTATGTGTTCATCTGTTGGTGAGAACCTCAGTAGGTTTTATATCTTGGCTATTGTGAAATTGCTTTGCAATAAACATGGATGGGCAAGTATCTCTGTGTTACGATTCCTTCGGGTGTATCTAGGGGTGGGGGAACTTGGTCATGTGATAGTTCTATTTTTGTTTTTATTTAGAAGGTTCCATATGCCTCCCATAGGAGCTGCACTAGTTTTCATTATCACCAGCAGTGAATAAAGGTTCCTTTTCTCTCTGCCTCCCTCCTGACCTTGGCAGTATTTACTGCCATTCTCTTCATAGAAGATACCTCTTCTGACTCAGTCATCAATCTGTCCTCAGTATAGTTTTAATTTGTAATTCTCTGATAGTTAAGGATGCTCAACAGGCTTTTAAAATGTATTTATTAACCATTATACTTCTTTTAAGATCTGTCTGTTCAGTACATTTGTCCATTGTTGACTCAATGATTTGGTGTTTAAGTGTTTGGGTTTCTCAGGAAATTTGGGATCAACCTACCCCTGGACCCAGCAATATCACTCCTGGGAATATACCCAAGAGATGCCCTATCATATGACAAGAGCATTTATTCAACTATGTTCATAGCAGTATTATTTGTAATAGCCAGAACCTGGAAACAGCCTAGATGCCCTTCAATGGAAGAATGGATGAAGAAAGTGTGGAATATATACACATTAGAGTACTACGCTGCGGTAAAAAACATTGACTTCTCGAATTTTGCATTCAAATGGATGGAAATAGAAACACTATCCCGATTGAGGTAACCCAGACCCAAAGAGATGAACAGGGGATGTACTCACTCATAATTGGTTTCTAACCATAAATAAGGGTCACGGAGTCTATCTACAATTGGTGAACCTAAAGAAGCTAAGTAAGAAGGTGAACCCAAGGAAAAACATATAGTTATCCTCTTGGCTATGGGAAGTAGACAAAATTGCAGGGGAAAAAATTGGGATCTTCGGGGTGGGGTGGGATGGGGGTTAGGGGATATGGGGAGAGAAAAGGGAGAAGGGGAGGATGGGGGGAACTTGGGGAAAAAGGATGATTGGGATAAAGGAAGGTTGAATAGGGGAGCACGGAAGCACAATTCTTAGTTAAGGGAGCCACCTTAGGGTTGGCAATAGACTTGAACCTAGAGTGGCTCCCAGGAGCCCAAAACGATGTTCCCAGTTAGTTCCTTGGGCAGCTGAGGATAGGGAACCTGAAATGACCCTATCCTAGAGCAATACTGACGAATATCTTGCATATCACCATAGAACCTTCATCTGGTGATGGATGGAGATAGAGACAGAGACCCACACTGGAGCACTGGACTGAGCTCCCAAGGTCCCAATGAGGAGCAGAAGGAGGGAGAACATGAGCATGGAAGTCGGGACCACGAGGGGTGCACCCACCCACTGAGACAGTGGGGCTGATCTATTGGGAGCTCACCAAGGCCAGCTGGACTGTGACTGAAAAAGCATGGGATAAAACCGGACTCTCTGAACATGGCGGACAATGAGGGCTGCTGAGAAGCCAAGGACAATGGCACTGGGTTTTGATCCTACTTCATGTTCTGGCTTTGTGGGAGCCTAGCCAGTTTGGATGTTCACCTTCCTAGATATGGACGGAGGGGGGAGGACCTTGGACTTTCCACAGGGCAGGGAACCCTGACTGCTCTTTGGACTGGAGAGGGAGGGGGAAAAGAGTGGGAGGAGGGGGAGAAAGGTGGGAGGAGGGGGAGGGAAATGGGAGGCTGGGAGGAGGCGGAAACTTGATTTTTTTTCCTTTTCTCAGTAAAAAAAAATTAAAAAAAAGATTTTAAAAATTACTTTTACTTTCTGGGCATTAAATTCATGTTGTATGAGTATTCCCAAAGATTTTTCTCCCAGCTTATAGACTGTCTCTTCATGCTGATTTTTGAGACCCAATAAATGTCTGTTTTGTTTTTTATTGGTTTATGAAAACAATACGCAAATAAATAGGAACAAAGCCACATTGTTGCAGCTGTGATAGGCCTTACTGACAGTGTCTGACACCTGCTTTCCCATAGGCTAGGTCTTCACTTGACTATTTTAATTTCACTTTCTGTTTGGGTCCTGCATACATATATACACACATAAAAAGGGTATATTTTTTTTTTTTTTAGTCTTAAGGAGAACTTTAAAAATCTCAGTGGGAAAAAAACTTTGTCTGATCTATTAGGAAAGCAGGCAAAATTTTTTGAGATATGGTCTTGCTTTAATACTCAGGCTGACCCTAAATTCCTGAGCTCAAACAGTGTTCCTGCCTCGGCCTCCTTAATAGCTGGGAATTATAGGCACAGGCTACTTTGCTGGCTACTTCTGTCTTCATAATTCATTGTTCATTAAATTCTCAAAGAGCACTGTAAGAATAGCTAAAGAAAAAAATTGATCTATTTTAAAGAAATTTAAAATTAAGCGATTGCCTTTTATATTTTATAGAATAAACATGAGAATTTCTCATGCATAGGTTAAAATTTTTATCTGATGGAAAGCTGTACTCTGGCAAACTTAGAAGAAGAAAATTACGGTGGGGAAGGCTGTGCTATTATTCTGCTAGAGGTTCAATGGGAATCAATCTGACAATCAAATGTCTAATGGTAATTCCTAATTCTCTTCTATTGTCTCCTAGTTTTACTTGGAATTCATTTTCTTATTTTCTCCTGCCAAGTTTGAGAGCAATTCAATTCAAGTCAGGAAGAAATAGCAAGCCTCTGCTGCAGAGAATAAGTTGGGCCGAGCACTAGAGATCAGAAGAGAATTATAAAATCCAATCTCTGACTCAAGGAGCTCTCTGTTTACTTGAGCAAAGAGGTGTGTGGACATGTAGTAGTTATTGAGTGCCTGATGGAGTCTCTGGGACAGTGAAGGAACTCATTAACGTGTGAACTGAATGAGGCAACACTAAAGGGGGGGGGCATAAGGTTCTATGAAAATACACAAGGTGCCAGAAAAATGAAGGTATCCAGAATGGCAGAAGTTTGCACAGATCACCAAAGATCATACTTCTCTAAGGCAGATTTGATTTAGAAAAAATGACTAGTAGTCTAGATTAGGTTAAGTAAAAGAATAAGAGAGATTGACTTGTGTGTCTGTGTGTGTGTCTGTGTGTGTGTGTGTGTGTGTGGTCTAGAGAAGACCATTCTCTCTTTGGACAGGGTAGAGAAGATAGAAACAACATTGACAAGACTTCATGAGAATTTTGGAATTTATTCAGAAAACATGTGTTCTAGATTTATGTTATTACCAGGATAAACTAGGAAAAAAAATACCAGAAAGGCAAGAAGATGTGACTATAGAAATTGCTCAAGTGCTGGTTACATGAAGTAAGGTCGTAGCATTTTTGAGAAGGAAGAAACTGACTTGGAAAAGTAGGGAACAATAAAGTTTAGTTACCAAGGAGATAGCAATGAAGCTGAGCTCTCTGCTTTAAAAGCCAAAGACTGAGAAGAACACAACTAGAAGACAAAAAGAGAAAAGACAGACTTGTACTGAAGGTGTTGCTTGGGATTGACCTTTGGGAATTCTTCGACAAAGGAATGACAAAGTTTTAAAGGGAGAGAATCAGCTAAGGGATGGGTATTTCTAGACAGGTGGCTATAGGTCCTGGGCAACAATTGAGCTGTCTTTTTAACTCACTACCATCTCTGTTCCTGTGTGTTTTCTCCTTCTGTGTTTTATAAGCCTGGAACTAGCCCATCAAATGCTCTTCTTTCGTGATTTTTACTAAAAATTCATAAAGAGGAACTTACTTTCTCATTAATCCTGAGACACAGGCATACTCCATGTAAAGAGAAGTAAGCAATGGCTGAGACCAAGCTACATTTAATGGGAAGTATAAATTGAAGAAGAAATAGAAGCAGAAAAACCTGCAGGAAGTTTTGAAAAAAGAAAAACAGAACTGAGCTTACTCTATAATAGAACTCAAAGTATGTGTATGGGGGGACATGGACAAGAGATGTTATTTTTTTCAGGGATGAAACAGAGAAAAGGAGACTATATATTGAGCAAAAGGGGGCAATACTCTCGAGTTGAAGGACAACTTATTGGAATTCAGTTTCAGCATAGTGGAATTTCAATATAATCAATCCCAGGACCAACATGACATTAGATTGAAGATGATTTAGATCTCTGGAATTTGGTAACAAGGAATCCAAGTTGACACATCCCCCAAGTGACTCTAACCTCTCCAGTGGTTCTTGGGCATAAAGAGAGTTGTGATAGTTAATAGTGGCATACTGGGTTTTCATGAGAAGACCCCATAATGATAATTAGAAGAATGAAGGCATAGATGGGCAGTATGACACACACACTTTAGGACTATGTGAGTTAAAGGGAAAAAGACAGCTGGAGCGAAGGACGTCATTTCTAATTACAGTGCTTCACTTCTTAATAATAATAGATGTATCTGAACCACGGCAAAACAGTAGCATTTGTTGGCGCTTAATGGTGTGAAGACAAATGTTTGTTTACGCTTTCTAATTTTCAGTATTTTCAAAATATTTTATGGTAAGATATTTTAACATCTTAAACAATTGAAACAAAACTAACAATTGGAACTAAATATGTCTGCAGTACAGTTCATATTGTGAAAACACTGCCTGTTGGAAAAGGCAATTTTAAAAATAAAGATCCTTAGAATTGTACTGAACTGGGCGCATAGCTCAATGGTACAGCATTTGCCTATGGGTTCCAACAACACATACACACACACACACGGACACAGAAACATACACACACGGACACACAAACACACACACACGGACACACAAACACACACACACGGACACACAAAAACACACACACGGACACACAAAAACACGCACACGGACACAGAGAGAGAGAGTTCTAGAAGAAGAGACAAAAATTAATGAATAAATTAAATTGATTTTTAATTTTGAAATAAACTTATTTTTATTTTTTTGCCGGTTTTATATATGTGCATAATGAATGCTAGTCCCTTCTTCTTGTTATCCTGTCTTATTTTCATCTCCTCTCTGACTGAAATTCTTCTTCTTTCCCTAAACTCCCCCTTCTACTTGTTTTGGTGTGTGTGGTCCTCTGAGTTTGAATGAGGTAGCCTGCATGAGCATGTGTGGGAGAATATATGCTAGAATCCGGGCATCTGAGTGCCTAGACCACTGAAGAAAGTGACATCCTTTCTCCCAGCTACCATCACTTGCCCGTAGTCCCTCAGAAGGAGGTGCACCTTATGAGCCATTTCTTCCAGGATGAAACGGTTGAATGGCCCAATCTTACGCAGGTCTTGTGCAGGTAATACAGTTGCTGTGAATTCACAACCGTGTCAGCCCCGTGTGTCAGTCCATCACGTCCACCAAGTTTGTTTCCCAAGAGTACTCTTCAACCTCCGGAGTTTACAATCTTTCATTTCCCTCTTCTGTGATGTTCTCTGAGCCTAGCACTCACCGTCACGTATTATCCGCACTCAAACAGTTGTGAGTCTCTGTCCTAACCACCGTCCAACGCAAAAGGCAGTTTTCTGATGAGGGCTGAGAGCTGTAATAATCCCTGGTTATAAAGATAAGTATTTAGAAGGCTGTTTCGTACTATGCCCACTTAGCAGGATAATGCTAGTAGATTTTTATACTAGGGCCCCTTGTCTTTTCATGATTTACATTTTTAGCAATTTTTAAGCACAGAGATGTTGGTTGTATGTGTCCTATCTTTGAGTAGTTGATAGGACAGATTCGCTCAGTCTGGTAATCTCATTCATCTCTTCTGGTTGATCTGCAGCTTCCTCCAGGCACGGGGTACTCCTCCCTAGAGCTATGAGAGGAGGAATACAGTAAATGAATCACTTAAGACTGATACTGGGGCTATCTCACTCACTGACGAGGAACACACACCCAGTTTAACTTTTTGCTTTTGTAAAGGGCCCTTTAATTTAATCACCGACCTTCAACTGGCTGCTCTGATTCGTATCATTCTTCTCAGTGATTTCAAAGGAGAAAAAAATCAGTAGGTACTGCAAAATCCAGCTGTCGTGATTCAGGTTCAGATAGGCCATAGGATGTCCCGTGTGTTTAACTCAGATAAAAAAAAAAAAGGAGCTCATGCCGAGAATTATGGAAGAGAACAAAGAATAAGCAATTCGAAAAGTAAAATGTAAGAATAATTGAGTCATGTATAACAGGCGACACGGAGATGACACTCAGGTAGAAATGCGTGCTCTGCATATGATGTGCTAAGCGATGACAGGATGTGAGGAAGTTGAAAAGGAATATTCAAGGTCACCAGAGAAATGCAGCTGCATCATTGGACTCTAGCCAGCATCAACAGGAACACACGTGACCAAATGAGTACACAGGCTGGTAGGCGTGACTGTCCTGAAACCTTGGACATTAGAAGGGCCTTCACCTGTCTCAGTTTATCTAATCCTTCCCCTCCCACAACAGGGTACTAGCAGATCTTCCCAGAAAGGGAAGAAACAGGGATGAACACACTAGGTACATTTTCATGGTCTTACAGCAGGCAGTTGAGCCAGGCTTTGAGGTTTCCCTTCTATTATACCTGCAACTTTTGTGTTCTTTACTGGGTACTGTGTCTTGCCCTTACAATATCAGTTAGATTGGAGAAGATTTAAAGTGATCCCCTTTGGGAATTCCTTACCAAATCCATAATACACTGGAAGTAGACGGTAGTAAGTCATGTTTCATTGAGAGAAATACCGAAGGGTAGGCTGCATTTATCTAGAATAGTTGAAGGTGGGGGGCATTAGCTGCACAGGAACATGCCACTGGATATTATTTTTGTGTGGAGAAAACAGTATTGTTTTCAAAATACACTTACCAGTCATGATTTGTTTTTTTTCTTAGGACCAAAGCAATAAGAATGCTGGGAAGAAACCTATTGCCCATAGCTACACAATATTTTCTGCTCCATTAGGCTGATATATTCACCATTTTTATAAATGGCCTCCTAATACATTACCCCCAAAGTTAGCAGCATCAAGTGGCAAAATTTTATTATCTTGAAATTTCTGAGAGCCATTTTTTCTAGATATTCTGTTTCAGAAGATTCAGTGAAGATCTTGAGGATGAGGAGGCTGTGGTCACCCAGATCCTGAAGGGATTCCAGAGGATCCACTTTAAAGACTACATTACTCTCATTCCTGTTGACGGTGACTAGGTTCTCAGATGTCCATACGGATTTTCCCTCTATACAGTGCCCAGCTCAACTCAGATCAAATGACTCCAGAGGAAGTCCTAGCAAGACTCAAGACAGGAGTTGCCGTCTCCTTCTAATCTAATCTCAAAGTTGTACTCCGGAGTCCTGCCAGACTTGATTAGTTAGAAGCGAGTCATTAAATGTTGCCCACACACAGGGAAGGGAATTAAGCTATTTCTCAGATGAAGGCTTCTCAAAGAATTTGTGGACACAGCTTTAAAACCTTGCTTTCCCCAAGTCTCGGCTTTTGCAGGAAGAGAAGGAACATAAAGTAGATTTATTCCTCTTCAGCTGGTTCGCACACTAGTAAAGCTGATAAAAACAGATGAAAGCTCTCGGGCTCTCTCCCATCCTTCACTGATGGTTTCTTTTATTTTCCCACTCCCCCTCCTCTGCAGGCCTTTGAAGGCTAGATGCTCCATCTGTCCAGGGCCTCTTCTTAATGCACACGCTCACCTCACAGCTCCATCCAATCCCGTGCTCTACACACCAGGTCCCTTCTCATCATTCTTCTATTTCTGTCTTCAGCCCTGACCTTGCCTTTCAATTTCAGTTTTATATATGCAGCTTCTCCTTGACACTTCCACACGGAACACATCAATTTAAGGCATACCATGGCTAAAATGGAACTCTTGCGTACCCTGTTTCTCTTCCAGCCTACTCATCTTTAGTGACTCTGCCTAGCTGCTTAAATTCTTCCTGTCTCACAGCTGAGTTCCAGACAAGTCTTGTTAGCCCTTCTTTCAAAATTTAACTTAATCTTTCTCAGGTTTCTCCATATCTACTATAACACACTGGTTCAAACTACCACTATTTACCACCAGGAGAACTTTAAGAGGGGCTCCCCTGTTTCTCCTCGCTTCCTCCCTCTGTCCCTCTTTGCTTCCATTCCTCCCTCCCTGCCTCTCTTTCTCTTTTCTCCTTCTAGGAATTTTGCTATTCTTACTGCATTACAGCCACCATACTGTTTTGAAAAGCAAATCAGTATAATTTACTCATTAAAAATTCTTGTGGCCTTTGATTTCACTTAAAAATAGACCCAAACTTGCTGTGACAGTTTTTTTTTTACATGTTCCTTTCCCCTGCTGACTAAGCAAGCCGTACTTGTATTATTTACATTTCCTCTTCCATAAGCACTGACTGTGTGCACATGTACATTCATGTTTAGGGATGTATTTGTGTGTTGGTGCCTGCTGTATGAGTTGATGTAACATGTGTGTAGATATGTCTGAGTATGTTTTTTGAGTTTATGCATATGTATGCATTTGTGTGTGGGGGGGCGCACGTGCATGCACAAGTGCGTGCCCATACATGGTGTGTGCATCTGTTCACAAGTGCGTGCCCATACATGGTGTGTGTATCTGCTCACAAGGTCACTCTGACTGATAGGCTGTTTAGACAGAATAGGCAGTATAGGCAGGAATTTTGAGAATTCGAGGGACCACATTTCTCTGGAGATTCGTTAACTTTATGTGGTCACTTGCCAAAAGCAAATATCCAGGGAGTCCCATTGTCACTGTATCATTCTTTCAGTTATTATAATTTTATGTGCCCCTTGCAGCCTTGTCCATGATAGTCAAAGATAAGAATGAGTGGACAAGTCTCAGGAAAGAAAACACCGGGGCCCCTTGGTTTCTTGGCGGGTACCATGCCGGTTGTGGTGACATGCCCCTGTGCCATCGTCTACCCTTCCCCAGTAAGACTGGGCAGTACCGCAAGACAGAGAAGCCAGTTCCAGTTTCTGCTGAGCATCTTCAGAGCCTCTTCAGCTTCTCATTTTGAAGGTCCCAGTAGATACAGTCACCTCTCAGTAGGTCAAGCAGAGAGCAGTAACTCTCTGTGACTGTCTTGTGCCGTCGTACACAGCCACACAGGAGAACCTTCACTGAAGTCCCCCAGAGAAAGCCAGCTTTGTCCTGTGGGTTTTTTTTCTGCTTATATCCTGATTCATTGTTTGTCCTACTTTTTCTCAGACATCCCTCACTCTACTTCTCCCCAGGCTACACCACTTCTTCATTTCCTGGACTTAAATCATTGCTACAGAATTTAAGTGTGTTACTTTATACCCTGTCGTGTTGAGAAAATAGAAATACTTACCCCACCCCTAACCATGCAGTTTCTCCTTTAGCCCTTCCAGAAGCTAGTTCAGTTTTGACCAAGGCTCAGAGCCAAGTGCTTCAGCAGTGTTTCTGCTCTTGCAGCTTTAGGTCTAGCTGGTTTTACATTGGGTGCTTTGCTCAGCGAAGCAATGGACACTCAGACTCACCAACATTTTTCCATACCGACTCTCCCGGGCTTTTCAGCAGGCCAGTGAAGTAGCCCACTCCTCTCAGAAACTTCCCCATGTCTCCCTTGCTTCCGTCAGTCCTTCTGAACATCCTCACACCACTGTACCATCCTTTCTGGTTCACTCCAGGGCTCCCTCTCTTATTCTGCACCTATTCAATACATTTCAATTTAAGCTCCCCCTCTAGGTTGCTGTTCCAACATAAATAACTTTTGGACTTTCTTCTGACACATACACTGCTGTGTTGAGCTTGTTCATTAAAATAAGAGGAGATAGAATCAGGTTCCATTTTAATCTTCCAATACAGAAGTCAGTGCTTTAAGCATGTTGATTTCAAAACCTCATTTGACAAACAGTCATGGTAAGTACACAGCACTTCTTGTCTTTTCTGTTACTTTTTTCCCTCCTAGATGACCCAGGAACATCGTCAAAACAGGATTCCTGATCATCTCAGCAAAGGACACTTTCCTCTGTCAGTCAGCTACCTAAGTCAGACATTGTCGACTTCCCTTGCTATCTCTCGCATAGACACAAATCCTTACCCAGGATCCTTCCCTTTGACACCAAACTGTCTTCCCAGTTAAATAGTTCTCTCAGGTTCCAACTTAAATCAGCTGCACCTCACTTCGCATCCGAGTTACTTACTGTAATGATTTCCAAATTGGTCTCTTGGCTTCATCTGCCCTTTTCCTCCAACCTGCTCTTCGGCACAGAGCAAGTAGGCTGAATTCTTAAAAGCACAAATTGGATTATGTCATCCCTCATCTCAAAATCCTTCATGGTTTCGCATCAGACCAAGGACAAGCTCCAGTATTCTTAGGTGGGAAGGTCAGTACGTTCATCCATGCCAAGTATTCCATGCTATGTCTGATCCATAGCCACGGCTTCTTTCAGTCACTGTGAATTAGCTGCCCAGTCTTTCTAGGAGGTTCCAAAGCTTAAAAACCCTTTTCTATTCCGCAGATTATCATTTTGTCTCTAGAGTATGCCTGGAAAGTTATCTCTCCCTGTTTATATAATGTCCACTTCTTTCAACCCCAATAATTTTTGTCCTTTAAAGAAAGTTTTTATGAACTTGGGGTTTTAACTGCCGAGTCTCTCCCAATGCATTTCACAGTACCCATGAATTTTCATTATGGCATTACTAATTGCGATGATATGTTATCGCTCTCTTTTCCTAGACACAAATTTTACAGCAGCATTGATAACAGCTGCCTCCTAGTTGTTTTATCTTAAGTGTCGAGAGGAGCATCTGTCTCAGTCGTTGGACTGATAAAGTGAATGAGTGAAATGTGGGTAATAACTGCTTCCCGGTCATCTCCGTGATGCAGTCACCACCACTGTATGATTCTGACGCAAGTGGTCACAGAGGTTCCCGTTCTCTTTGCTCTGAAGTGACTAAATCGAGAACTACAGGCTGCACACAGCTTGAACAGCATTTCATTGTGGTTTTGCAACAGGAAAGTTTTTGTTTGGGAAGTGGATGGGCTTTGCTGTGGGAGTTTGCTCTGAATCTTCTCCTGAAAGTGGCTTTGGATCAGTTATTTCATTATCACCCTTGTTTTGAAAATGACTTTTCTATTATCAGCTTACATGGTCATGACAGAGAAATAAAATTAAGAGAAAGGCTGGCATTGGTTGATAAACTAATAAATGTTGGTTGTTGTATTTCATTGAATCATATTGGCACTTATGAAAGAAAACATACATAGGAAACAAGGATGACAAATTAGTGATTTATTTATTTGCCAAAACTTTGGCTGAAGTTATTAAATGTTTGACCTCCGACAACAGAAACGTAAAAGCGTTTAAAAGCTGTGGATGTTACTCATCCCCTAGATTGGTTCTTTACACTCTAGGGGTGAATGCAGACTCCAGGTCTGCAAAGAGGTTGCCGGTGGAACATTTCTGTTTCAGCTCTCATGTGCCTTTTGCAGTAGGCTCATTCTCATTTACATGTTATGTAGGCCTCCATTTCCATTTTATTATTGATGTGAACATTCGACTTGTTTTTATTTTTCCCAGGATGTACCTTACTGTAAATATAGATTATTACAATCTACTTGGGATCCAAAACAACAACAGAATATGGATACTGCCGAAAGGAGAATTGTGGTGTAATTCTGCTCCTGGCATCTCCAATACACATCTCTCTTACAAAGAACATGGATAAAATGATTGCTACACAGTGTGATTTTCCAATATTGTACTCTTAGTCTTGTGTTGAAGTATCATATAATGATACCTAAGAGGGGAAGAGTTCATTATTTTTAGATACTTTCTTGAAATTTGCTTGATTTATTTTTTAGACATTGTGCTGTTTATGGAGGAAACTTACATACCTTTCTTGAACTGTACTTCACACTGTTTGCTATTTAGGCTACAAGCCAAATGATCATTGAAGGGACGTTGTCTTCTTTATCCGGATGTGTTCTTAGTCCTCCGTGAAGTACCATATACAGCAATTAATTGGGGAAGGTCAATGATTGTGGGTTTTACACAGCTGTGACCCTTGTAAATGAGTAAGTACAAAGAACTTTACTTAGCCAGGTTAGAAGCCCATAGATTTATTTAGTGATGAAAGATTGATATTTTGATGTATCCTTTAATTTCATAGTTCTGAAAGAGAACTTCAGATTTTACAAACTCACCATCAGATATACTTAAATTTGTTTATTTATTTTATTGAGCTATCTATTTTTCTCTGCACCCCTTGCCACCTTTCATCTCCCTGCCTCTCTCCTCCCATTCAACCCTCTCCCTTGGTCCCCGTGCTCCCAATTTACTCAGAAGATCTTGTCTTTTTCTACTTCCTATGTAGATTAGATCCATGTCTGTCTCTCTTAGACTCCTCTTTGTTGTCTAGGTTCTCTAGTCTTGTGATTTGTAGCCTGGTTTTCTTTGCTTTATGTTTAAAAACTACTTATGAATGAGTACATATTATAATTGTCTTTCTGGATCTGGGTTACTCTATATGATATCACTTAAATTTAAAACAAATAAATCTAAGAGACCGATTACATTTTAAGAAGAAAGCTACTGTTTTTTTTTTCTTTAAATAAAAAGGTAAAATTTTCGGTTCAATAAACAATGGTGATATTCTTTTTCATATGTGTCTTTTCAAATCCCTGCCACCTTAGCTCTTCTGTGTAGTGGTTGGTGTAGGTTTCAGGCTCCCCGGCATTTCAGCTTCAGAGAAAAGGCAGCAGTGCTCAGTAATACTACAGACGCTACTATACATAGCTTCCCTAGAGCAGTTACGAAGCCTAGTGTTGTAGAATATTATCTTAAGGTACATTGCTTCTGTTTATGCTGCAGTTGTTTAACTCTGTGAAGTTGTAATTCTTTTCCTGTTTAAAACACCTGCTGGTGCCGGGCAGGGGTGGCGCATGCCTTTAATCCCAGCACTCGGGAGGCAGAGGCAGGCGGATCTCTGTGAGTTCGAGGCCAGCCTGGTCTACAAGAGCTAGTCCAGGAGGGGCACCAAAGCTACAGAGAAACCCGGTCTCGAAAAACCAAAAAAAAAAAAAAAAATCTGCTGGTGAAGGGTCAATATTGGGACAGGAGAATGGATGGACTGGGCTGGCAGGCAAAAACTATAAATAGAAGAGAAATCCGGAAGAGGGGAAGAAGCAGGAACACAAGGAAAGAAGAATGACAGGCATTGAGAAAAGAGAAAGAATATGATAAAAGCTATTGTACTAAAAAAAGTTAAAATAGCAAAAAGAACTACTCTCAAAAGAAGAGAAAACCATACCACAATTTTTGGACCTTCATTTGTATTTAAATTTTGAAAACAGTTCAGAAGAACTAACAATGTTTAATCAGAATCAGAGTCCCTGATTTTTGGTCTGGATCTCAGTCTCCAACTTGAGTTCACTGTACTCTCCTATGTTTGTTAAAAATTTAGCTGTCAAACTATAATTAGAGGAAATCGGTAATGGAAGGAATGTAGTGAATTAATTTTCATCACTCTTACAAAATTAGCAAGTCTATATCTAGTCATAAATAATTGCATCAACTACACTCTCAGAATTTTTGCCAATTAATATAATATAATACAATATAATATAATGTGCAATTATATTAGGGTTTACTTGTTCCATAATCCTAGTGTGGAAAATCATCCAGTAGGGATATTTTTCCTTTTGAAGGCAAGTTTGAGAAGTCATATCTTTATAAATTTCAAAATAGTCATAAGACTAAATTTTCCCATCAAATTTATATGATTTGTTATCTGGATTGGAAAACAATAAGCTGCAAGTGACATGTGTTCTCACATGCATGTCATTTGAATGTTAACTACACCTCAAACTTTCACGTCAAAGAAGTTTTGGGCAAAACACAATAAATAATAAATTTACCGTTTGAGTGGTAGAAAGGGAAAGGGTGAGAAGGAGAATAAAGAGAAATTATTATTGGTCTAGTGATAGTTTTGAGCATAAAACAAGAAAACGATGAAGCCAAAAGGAGAAATTTTATGGAAAGTAGTTACCTCCCAAGCACCGTTTAAAAAGGTCCATTAAATTTCCTACAGTTCCCTGTAAATCAAATGCCGGTGTTTACACTTTATTGAAGCTTTTTATTTTATTAGGAACAAATAAAATTTTTGGATTTCTTTGTGAAGATGGAAGCAACCAGGGGTATTTTAACGTCACCATATTTATTTAGAATGCTGAGGGATGCGGTCTTCTTGCCCATCAGGACCTCTTAGTACCTAATTTGGCGTGTGGAGGTATTAAATACCAGTAGGCTCTTCATAGACATTCAAAATGAAACTTTCTGCAAGATTTTAAGAAGTTCGCAAAGGTACTGAAGTGGAGAAATCAAGGTTATTTATATAATTGTGGAATATTTGTATCCTGTTACCTCGAGCCTCCAGGACATTGACTGGGAGCAGTAGGTACTACAGGCCATGACTTCATACTTGGTCAGCGATTTAGAAAGTTTTGGCCTGTTTTACTTCAAAATGAAAGCAAGGTGATCCAACACAGTCTTCTCCATCCCCACTTACACACACACTGTCATGAGTTTTCTGCAAACTTTTTGCTATCTAGAACAGTAATATATTTCATTGCTACTTTTCATTTTATTTTAATTCACAAAAAGTGAACCCAGAAACATTTCTTAGCACCACACTTTTTTTTGAGGGTGAAGAACATTTCTGGATTGAGAAAAAGGGAAGAGAAATGGATGGTCTCTCTTTGATTGGAAGAAGTGATGACATCACAACATTTTTCCACAACAAAACCATTTCACAGAAAAACGTGTTTTAAATGTTATAATTTTAAATTAAGAAAGTCTAGACTTGTTCTTTCTCAGTTTTGACATTTTTTTCTGCAGTTACCTGCAATGTTCGCACATTGTTTTCACATCTTTGTGGTTATTAAAGTTCATCATTATTTGGTGCTCACTGTGAATCTACTTTAAAAGCTGCATACTAAAAGGAGCATATTAGGGTTTGAGTTCCATGATTTGTGCAATGACTTCTTACCAGGTTGACCGAGGATAAAAATATTGTAGGATTAGCTTGAGTCTTACATAACAGTGACAAGTATATAATATTTTACCTTAATTTATATATGTATATATTCATATGTATATACATATATATTCTGATATAAAATCTTTCATCTCTCTGATAAGGTGTTTTAGTAGGGATATCTGACCGATTGTTGAGCCCAGTTCAACGTTCTTTCAACTTCAAATCTTACATGTCTTTTTTGTAGTTCTTAGGATTCATTTCTTACTGTGTTGTTTTGGGTTCTATTCTCTGCTGTGTGTGTTGTCAGAGATTCTCAGAATTTCTGAGAATAATTTCTGAAAATGGATAATACATTAAGATGTCTTTTGGTATTATAGTTTATACCCCAACAAAGCAATCGAAGAATGAAATCAAATGCTAAAAGTACTGGCTCCTCAACTAAAACTGAACCAAAGGATGCATTTTTACTAGCATTTAGCACCAGGCAACACCCCTCCTCTTGTCTACCAGTGTTCATCCAAATCTGTGTCTGCCTCTTTTGCTCTACTGATGCCATGAGCTCAGACAGCTCTTCCCGTGCTTTGGAGTGGCCGTAGATGATCTAGAACCATCTTTTTATGTTGTTGCTGAGTTCCTAGATAGAAGCTTCTTTTTAGATCTCCTTCCTACCAGGCCATACATTTCTGTATGATTAATTATGTAAACTATTTTGAGGTACGGTGTGATGATTCTCAGCAGTACAATTACCCTTGGAGAAAATCCAATTCTAATAATTTCTTTTCATGGTCTCTGAAACTATAATATGAAATGTGGAGGAGAAGTTTCAAGGAAAGTGTATTTTTCTTTGTCCCAAATATCAAACCATGGTAGCGAGTTCTTCCTTTGTTTTGAATTTGTTTCATTTTCCTGGGTTTTCTCTGAATAAGAAGACCCCACGTGTTGACCTTTTGCCCTACACAGAGAAGATTTCATTAGCATGGTGGAATGATTTGAGACAGCACTGTAAGACCAGTATCTACACATAGTGCTTTTTAGTGAAATGTCCTCGGGAGATGAGGTCAAGTCGGTCTTGAGCAAGGCAGACCTTTGCAGTACTGGCCGTGAGTAGCAGGGAGACACAGATTACTTCCACCCATTGACACTATGTAATTCCTTGAGGAGATGTGACCTACCTTTTACCCTCTTTTGTTGAAAATAGATTTTTTTTATACAATACATTCTGATGTAGTTCTCCTCCCTATGCCCCCCGTTCTTGCCTAGAATTCTACCTCTTTTATGTCTCTCATTAGAAAACAAATAGGAATCCAAGGGATAACAATAAAATAAGATAAAACAAAACAAATACACAAAAACATTAAGAAAGGAATAACCCAAGAAATGGCACACGAAACAGATATAGACCCAGAGAAAGACTTGTTTCCTATTGTTCACACATTCAGGAATACCATAAAAGCACAAAGCCAGAAGCCATAATACATAAGCAAAACCCGTAGGATGAAATAAAATAAAAAATATAAATGAAACAAAACTTAAAAAAAAATGTCCTGACATGACATTATGGCACAAAGTAACACCAACAATGCTATTGAGTTCTATTGATCATTGGATCTTCTCTTTCTTTCTTTCTTTCTTTCTTTCTTTCTTTCTTTCTTTCTTTCTTTCTTTCTTCTTTCTTTTCCTTCCTTCCTTCCTTCCTTCCTTCCTTCCTTCCTTCCTTCCTTCCTTTCTTTTCCTTTTTCCTCCCTCCCTCCCTTTTTCTTTCTCTCTTTTTCTCTTTCTCTTTTTCTTTTTTCTGGTTGTTCAAGATAGGATTTCTCTGTGTAGCTTTGAAGCCTGTACTAGAAGTTGTTCGGTAGACCAGGCTGGTCTTGAACTCACCGAGTGAATCTAGTTTCTTAATAGTTATTTTTCTTAGTGCTTAGTGCAGTATCCAGTTTATGATATGTAGTCAGGAAATTGTGTTATGAGCAGAATAAGTAGTATATGACAAATTAATTTCTATAGAAAACCCAGAAGAAGAAATGGCTAGGGAAAGGAGGAAGCAACCAGAGTAATTAATGATTGAAGTGAAAAGAGGGAAGTATAAAGTGAGCAGTAAACAGCCAAGCATTAAAAAGTGTGGGCTAATTTCATGGGAAAACCTTTGCCAGAAATTTAATGATTACAAACAAGTTGCTGTTTAAATTATTAATTTCTTAGAAATAAAACATAATGACTTGATAAAAAAATTACTCTCCTAAATGCAGCTAGCTGAGATAGAAATAGTTTAAATTTTTATTTTATTTTTTTAAATGGTTGTATTGAAAATTCTGTTGGGGTTCACACAGTTTAATAACTATCCTTACACCCATGAGTTAACAAAGGAAACACTGCAATAACTCTTTAGGGAAGATGCATGTCTGCCCTACGAGACTCAGAGGACTCGTGTTTGATAGCAAGAACTGTTTTTATTCTTTTCAGCAATGTTGCTGGCAGACATGAGTATAACTCCCCAGAGACGATTTCCAGGCTATTGCTGTGACTGAAGGTAAGGAAAGAGAGGTGCAATGAACCCTTCGAATCCAAGACTGACACCTGAGGAGCTCACAGGCCATCATGGAAAATAACTAACAAGAATATGGATACTGTATATCCAAAATTACAACATACAGAAAGAGTGAAAATTAGTCTCTGTACTAAATGGCTTGCCTACTTTCCTTCTAAAAATTCATTAAAATTGACGTTCTTCCCTATCAAGCCTCTTCCTGGTGTCCTACTGTTGAAGAAAAGCTTAACCAGTTTAGATCATGGTCAACTCCTGAGTTCTTTTAGTCTGCGTGAGCACAGAGACCTCTCAGATTTACACTGAGTGTGACACACCTTTTGTGAAGGAATTAAATCTAAGAAGAAAGGGTCCTAGGCAACCAGGTTGTCCTGTTCAAGCATGCACGTGTTTTATTTAAGTATTCTCCAAAAGTCTATTTTTCCAGCATAATGCAGATATTATGCTATCCTTTGAAATAAGATATATGAATTTCAAACAAAATTGTCAAAAAACAATGACCTTAGTTACTCCATATGATACACAGAAATAATTACATTTCACTTACAATACAGATGCACTTATCACAGTCATCAATAGTCATTCACCACCAACACAGTATATTTTCAAATCACCTAAAACATCAAAAAGTTTTTTTAATTTCTTTTCTGTGAAAATCTGCGGAAATCAATAATTTGTGATAAATGACAATTCAAAAAAGGAAGAATAATTATCAACCAAAATATGCTAAGTGTATTTCATTTTTTTTACTATTAAGAACATGAAAATAGAGCTTCTTACTGGGAATCAAATAATGTTAAGTGTTCCTGATTGTATTTTTCTTAGTCTATACTTTAAAAGGTTTTTCAACAATTGCCATCAAAGAAGTTTCACTATATATTTGCTCTAGAAGCACAAAGTGACAAGAGGCAGGTGTTAATAGAATCGTTAGTATTTATGCCGCAAGAAGGTTAGTAACTTTTTAAAAGACACACCAGGAATAAAGCCAGGTCTTCCCGAGAGAAAGTTGAGTTCCCCTCCCTGACACTCAGCTGTTTAGGAAGATCTACTGTGTGCCTAGCACTGTTCTAGAAGCTATTCTATAAACGGGACTCAATCATTTCTGGCTTTATCTGAAAATAGCTGGATTAATTCCTTTTTATGGTAAATTGTGATAAGCATTGATATCAAACCTCTGTGGTAGAGGAGTAATTATTAACTCTTTCCATGAATAGAAACTAAGCTTTCGTTCTTACAGTGGTGGCTTGAAATAAACAAAACTTTTCATGACATTAAACTTTTTTTTTACACTGTCACGTGCAGACGTGTCTGCAGATATTTAAGGGTGAAAAGATAGCAAGACTTTTCACTAATGTACAAAGTGGTCAGCTTCACATTTTCACACTTCTGTCCTGATTTTGCAGAGAACTTTGTGCCTTGTGATACACAGCATCGTTTGAGATAAGTTGTTGCTTTCTTGGATGGCTTCAAGAGCCTGCTCTCATTAGATATTGCTACATAAAGCACTTCAGTTTGCCTCTGCATCTCAGTTGTTCTCAAATGTATTCAAGATCTGAAGCAAAATAAATAATACACTGAGACAGATGCTGAGATCGTCGGTCTTGTGATTTTTAGTCCCATTTAAGTCCTCTCATGAAATACATAGAGATGTTTCCAGGGTCTGTGTTTCCCACAAAGAGTATTTCATGTCAACTCCCTTACTCTAGTTTCTGTCAAGGGGATTAATGGCAGTCTACTTATAATAACCAGTTGGGAAATATAAACATAGGAAACTTTTTTTTTATTTTACTACAGTAAATACTAATCCTGTCATTAATGGGTAAACCCAGTAGAAAGACACTAGAAAGATCCAGGAACAGATAAATGCACTGGGTCACTGGAATACAGATGACCAAAGAATACTACCAAAAAAAACATTTAGGACACAATAGTTTTGGATTAAAAAGTCACCTAAAGCCTGGCCACACCAGAAGCTTTTCTATGAACGTGGCTCTTACTGTATCTATTAATATATTGAGAGTCCAAAAAAAAATCCTGATTCCTGATACAACAGATATAGAATGAGTTATTGCAGTTTAACAATGACTAGGTGCAAGGTTAAACAATAATTAATACTGAACTATCCAAACACTTTAGATTTACTAGTGTGCATCCCCATGAGAAACACTGCAGTGCTAAAAGGAGTTTATGTGCACAGCCCATCATGGAACATGGACAATCAGCTCATTGTAAGTGCACAGAAAGTTCCCCTTTCTACAGGTATAGTTTATCATGCCTATTCTGAAGACAACATAAGGAAACTGAGATCACTGCTCCAAAGAATTCTAGCATGCATTAGGATGGTTTCCTTCAGTCCATACAAATGGATCGTATGAGTTTTTTCATCTACGATAATCTTTACCAGAGCCAATGTTCATGGTTTTAACAGGAAAAAATTTTATCAAAATGTTTTCCATATTTTTTTTGTTTTGCATTCAACTGGAACATTATGTTCAAAGATTCATTTTGTTCGTTTTATTAAAAAAGAGTTCTGATCATAAGAAGCATCAACAGATGGTGTTCCATTGTGCTCATTCCCAAAGTCAAAGGACCACAGAGTCTTCCTCTGTGAGCAGGTCGAACTCTGTCTCGAAATGCCCTTTGTTCTTCTGATTCATATCCTCAACTTCGAAAGCTTTATTTTTTCCACTTCCAAACTTCTTGGTTTACTGTCTTAATCTGCAAAAAAAGGGTTATTATTTCTTCTTTCTTCTACTTTTGATTCTTTTCATAGTCAGGGTTCCAATTCTCTTAGACCTGTGACAATTGTCTTACAAAGCAGACACCCTGACAATATTTCCTCCCGAGTACTCTGGAGACTCTGGCCTGTCGTCACCTTCTGGCGTGGTTACTGGAGGTGTTGGGATGCTTATTATTGCTGTGGTCACGTAAGGTTGTTCACAGTTTAGTTTAACGCATTCCTCCATTTTGGCATTTAAGCTGGATCGGCTGATGAGGGAGAAAAGTAGGTTTGAATAGGTAAGCTATTTAAGTTTTTCCTCCTTGTAATTGAAGAATGTCTACTTTACTACTAGTAAATAGCATTTGAAATACATAAACAATACCATATTTGAAAAGATTTTCATATATATTATCTTAAATGTTAGCAAATAACATGAATTATATTCCTAAAATCATGCTCAACTTAGTTCAATCAATTGCTTCTCAAAGTATATTCTATACAAATATAAAAAGGAGATCAGATAAGAACTATATGTCTGAGGTGAGCAAAACGAAATAGTATTTTCTCGGGGGGGGGGTGAAGTCTTTGAGAGGCTTAAGGTGCCAGCATGGAATGTCATTTCATAGAGATTTTATAACATTTCTGGCCATAAAATCTTATAGACAGTGTTTTATTGCAATGCACAGTTCCTTGAAAGTAATCCACTTAATGATGGCTTTATAAGACCCTCAACATAACAGCTCTAAGTATCTAAAACTTGAAGTTTTCTCCAAGTAATAGTCTTATCATTTGTAGAAAGTGAGACAACTTCCCATGTCACAAACTTTCCGTGAGGACAAGGAGGAGGGAGGAGGAGGGGGTCTGATGTTGGGTGTCTTCCAGGTCACTCTGGACTTTATGTGTTGAGACAGGGTCTTCTGATGACTCAGCAACTCCAATTAGTCTAGCTACCCAACTTGTCCCCAGGATTGCCTGTCTCTGTCTCCCAAGTGACGGAATTATATGCCCCTGCAATGTATGCCCACCTTTTATGTGGATTCCAGGGGATTTGAACTCAAGTCCTTAGGTTTTCACGGCAATCAATTTATCCAAGAAGGTATCCCTCTGCCTTGTAATACTTGACCCTTACTGAATGCTTTCTTTGTTTGGCCAGTTTTCCCTCCCTTGTTTCCTAGGAATTAGGACTTAGAAGACATATCAGTTGTAGCATGATTGCAGCAGACACGGTCTAGGAACCAGGACAGGCATTTTTATCATAAACCCGGATTACAGGTCAATCCCTCGTACCTGTTGGATAGCGGGGTTCTCTCCACACATCGGATCTGAATTGTGCTGAGCTCCTGCACACTGCCTCTATGGCTTCCCGACACGTTGGCATTAGGAATGCGGAAAGTTTTTTTGTGTCGCCGGGAGCAGCAAGTGCTGGTGATTCCTTGTTGTGAAGACATGGAGGGGCTGTGGCTTGAAGGACGGTTAACTGTGGCAACTTCCATACAGCTTTCTTCAAAGACTTGCTCATCCACAAACTCATGGTTCTGTGTGCGAGTGAGAAGAAAGCAGAGAAATGATATTTTTTAATGGAAAAGAGATTAAATATCACAATTTTAAAAACTGGTTAGACTTGATCCAATAGGTAAGTAATATGACTGTCCAAAAGACTAAAATATCAAAGTGAAAATTCCTGTAGGGAAATTTTTTTCGTGGAGAAGAATCTTCCTAGCTAGCTGTAGAGGCTGACATGAGCAAGCTGATTCAATGTTTATTTATAGGCCAACATTTATTTTTTTCAAATATCATTTGTTAACTTAAGCATAAAATCAGGATATCATAAACTTATAAAAACCTCTTAAATGATTATAAATAATATTCATAAGAAATTTATAAACTCCTAGTGGCTTTATTATGCAGACTAAACTTATAAAAAGAGACATCTGCAACAGAATGTCTTAAGTCAGATTGCCTGTCACATATTAGCAAATACCTTCATGTGTTACAGAAACATTTTCAATTAGACAGTGAGAAACCTCAGGCAGTCCTGTTCCTTTTGATGCTAGCCTGAGATTCTCAAAGTGCAGACAGCTACTATTTATTAGTAAAGAATGTAACATATGTGTGTATCTCACAAGAGATTAGCTCTAAGCTTTGGTGGTCTTTCCTTACCCCTATTCATCACCCTTTCTATTTTCCTCATTCCACATTCAGGACAAACAATGAGGTGCATCATTTCCCATACCATGCTTTACAGACCACATACAAATTTTAATTTAAAAATAGGGAAGAATTACCTCCTGCAACGCCTACATACGAATTTTGCCTCAGAAATGTTAGAGCAAACATTCTTTAGCTTGAATTACTGGGGAATGACTTCAATTACTATTTTATCTCTCTGTGTGTAGAAATAGCCTTATAATGAAAGGCTTTGCACATTTTAGATTTCACTTAACCATCCCTCATCCTAAAATGTTAGTAAAACAATTGAAGCAAGTCATAGTCTAATGGGAAATAGATTGTTTTAGTTATTCATTTTGTCATTTCTTTGCTGAGAGTAGCATTTTGAAGTACATAGAATTCAACATTCTACTGTTCAGAATGCAGAGAACAAGGATTTGGTGACAGAATTTCATGTTGCTTTTTGTTGCACAAAGGATTTATGATCTGTGTTTTTCTCTTCCGGTGCGTACGCAGCACACATGATAACAGTTGTAGCACACAGCTGTTGGACTTATCTCGTCTGGAGTGGAATCAGAGAAGCTGGTTGGCTTCTGGTTGCTCTCTATTTCTCTGGGTAGCTCAAACTAGACTGCATTTTTTTGGCGTTGAAGACATTTTATTTTTTCTTTAGAAATATCTTTCAGTGATAAAATAGTGGCAAAGACAAAAGAGTGACACATAAATCTATTTTTAATCTATTACCCAACTTCCAAAGTGTTCTCCGATTACATTAGAAGTGCATGTATGACTTTATTTAAAATTTAAATATAGTCATGTAACTTCCCTAATTAAATCTCTCAACTTTCCACTTCTCATGAGATGATCATCACAGGGCAGGACTGGGCCACCATCTTTCCTGCACTTCCTAGTGACCTTTGGATTCTTTCTCTGCCTCCTCTCCCAATTGTCTGCTCTCTTTCTGCACTCAGATATCCTCTTGTAAGGGCGAACCAAGCCTTTCATGGCTGAGCCATCTCTCCATCTCTTACATTGTCTTCTGCTATCACCATGTCTTTGACTAACTCCAAATTCATCTGCGTCTCTCAACCTCCCAAAGAACCGATAGGCACCAAGGAAGTCTTTCTTGACTCTGCCTACTCTTGGCTCCTCATTGCTTCACATTTTGCCCCTTCCGATGTTGAAACTGCTCACTGTCCCTCCCCAGCACATTCATCCTTCCTGTTTTGTCTTATCATTGGGGGCTAGATGGTGGTGGAGTTCACAGTGCTTTCATAATATCTTTGCTCTGGTTCACTATTGGATACAGAATAGGCAAGTGATATATATTTTCTGAATGTCTATCTGTATAAACAGACTGATGAGAGACATGTTAGAATTTAAACTATTTATACTGTGTCACTGGTGAGTGAGCTGACCTGATTCATAAATGATAAATACTTCGTTCTGTTCCATGGTCACAGACTGTGATGCACATGGACACCTTTGCTGTGGGAGAATTTTCACCGATAATAAGCAAGCCAGGAGACAGAGACTTCTCTTTATCTAGGGATACTCTGAGATTATCATTTTATTGTACTAAAGATATAATTTTTAAATATCTATCTCTAGTCATTATACTTGTGAATAAAAGAAATATGTGCTTTCTCATCCTTTCTCTCCTTGTCATTTTTGTGACAGCTTTGATAGCTTCTTTATTTAGATATAAGGACACTTGAAATTTTATTAGTTTTCCTGTTTAAATAGCTTTACACACACATATGGTATTGGAAGATATCTTTCGCTCTTTATTCATCTGGTATCTTGGATGGGACTTAATGCAGCCAGCCACTTAAGGCCAAGCATCTCTAATAACTATAACAATTTCCAAGTTGAATTGTAACTAAGTAAGTTCCGCTGTCTCCTTACCGTGGTTTTCTCCAGGCAGTGAAGCAGGTGGTGGTGCTGGGTCTCGAAACTGGATCCGGATTTGCTAACGAAGGCTGGTTCATCCTCTGAAGACTGCAACACAGGGAAGACACAGAACTGCCTTTTAATTTGGAAGTGAGGAGAATCTGGGCTCCCCATGGGTGCAGAGAGTTCCGGCCTGCTTTCTGAGTCTAGCTGGCAACACTTACTCATTAAAAATAGACAAGTGTATAATTAAGTCTGGGTAATCAGCAGATTCATTTCCATTTTGTCTTTTAAGACTGCACCTTCTTGAAGCAAAAATGGAACTCCGTATTAGAGTATTATCGAGTTTATCAGGAGTTTGCCAAGTTCTGCTGTGACCATATGGCCTTTGTAATAATTGCTGAATGCTGTTTTCTCTTCAATGGAAGTAGAGAAAGATATCATGTCTCACCCCAGACTCCTATCAAAGTGTACTTTTAAATATATATATATTCATATATATATATATATATATATATATGAAATAAAATGAAGTACTTGAATGAATGAGAAGTTTTTACATCGTCCATTTCACAGTGGACAGGATGTCAGTGGACAGCGCAGAGCTGGGATTCCTTAGAGAAGACAGAAATCATAACCACTGCAAGTATGTCCTAGCACAGGCTCTAAGCTCTTATAGGCAACTACAGTGTACAGTGGAGAGTTATAAAAATGTCATTCTGTGTTTCCCTAGTCATTGTCATAATCACCCACAATAAAATCATATGGTTAAGTGGAGCTGAATCATGACCATGCTGATGAGCCCATGGTTACCGCGAAGTGAAGGGTTTAACTGTACCTGCAGCTGGTTGCTGAGTAGCCCGTTCCGCTTGCTCTGCATGTAAGCATTTGCGCTTCCGCTTTTGGCTGCTCGGATCCTGGCAAGTCTTGCTTTCTACAGGAAAAGAAAGGCAAAGATCCTGTGAACACTGATGAATTCTGTTTATAAGTCAGAGAATGAACTCTTTGAAAAGAAGTTATTATTTATGGTGGTGGTGGTGATGTGTGTGTGTGTGTGTGTGTGTGTGTGATGTGTGTAGTGTGCACGTCACAGCTCACATGTGTGGCGGTCAGAGCACAGCTCTGACAGAGATCTCATGCTGGTTTCTGAGTTTTAGACTCAGGTCTTGGGATGCCAAGCCTTTACTCAGTGAGCCCTGGTGGTTGCCTGCAGGATTGCATCCTGTGCAATTCTACAAACAACAGACATATTTTCAAAGTAAACCCGCTTCCCAGCTGAAAGTATTCCAAGCTGTCCTCCCAGTTTTGAGTGTTCTCTTAATAACTGTCTTGGAGATGTCTGAACTTATGCAGCTCAGAATTAGGATTCATCTCTATAGTAAGATCAAATTATTTTGTTATTCTTTCAATTTTTTTCAGGAGCGAAATAACAGTATCACTTGACTTATACTTTACTCCAATCTGTGTAATGTGATGAAGTGGAAACCACAGGCCCAGCAAAGCCGCTGTCAACTCTTGTTCACGTCACTTGTTTCTTATTGAAAACTTAGTAACTTGTTTCCAGGAATGAGCTAGACTTCCCCTCCCTCCTTCTCTACCATGTTCTTGTTTCCGTCTCTACTCTCTCCCTCCTTTCTTTCTTGTTTCTCTTTTTTTCTCTCCTATCTTTCCTTCCCATTTCTCCCCTTCTTCCCTCCTTCTCTCCCTTCCTTTCCTCTCTTTCTCTCTTTACCCCTCTCCTTTGCTCCCTATCTTTCTCTAAATTCACTATTCTCCAGTACTGAGGTAATTGATTGTTTCATTTACAGCCATACTATGAAATTGAACAATGGAGCGCCCAGGCTGAGTAACACAACACATTATCTTAACATCCTTGAATGTGGGTAATTTGATGTCGGCACAGGTTTGTTCATTGATATATTCACTTGATTTTTATTTTACTCGTGAATCTGTTGAGATAAAGTATGCAATGAGTCTAACCAAATGGATTTTCCCACAGACTGCTCTCGTGTTTGGAGAATTTTGTATGATTATCCAGTTGGTCACAGTTCCAGTGAGCTTGTCAGTGCGGCATTATCTACCACGACAACCGGTGGTGAGCTTTCCAATCTCTGCTACATGGCCACCTTCTGACTATCGTGAAGGAAACCTGATTTCCCACCATGGACAGCACATTCTGGGGACCATTCCTTATGACTAAAGGGAAACAAGCTTATGCAACAAAACAAAGGGGGTGACTTGGTCAAGAAGTTTCTTGCAAACTTACTCTAAGAAGTCCACTCTTCCTTTTATAAATAATCCATAATCACACTACCTCAAGGTCTCAAGGTCTAGAATTCTGTTTAGTGTAAAAATTCAAAAAGTGTTTCCATTCTAAAAGTAGAACAAAGATGTATGCCATGGAAAAAATTGCTAATATCACAAAGACACACACAAGACAAGTAGTCTGACTCTTGGCCATTCTCCCTTTACACTCCGTAGCCAGGGGCTGGTGTATGTCCTGTCAGAAGCTAAGTACATGCATGTACATATCTTAATGCAGCTGGGAGGACATGAAATTAAGTAGTTTATTTAATTTCTACACCGGGGAACTTCATCTAGGAACATACACACAGATGACTATAAATTTCATGGCTGTATGATATGCCACCGTTCCAATAAAGTATGCTTTATTTAGTCAACTATTGACTAAATATTGTTTTCTTAAGTACTGAGAATTGAAGCCAGGGTTTTATGCATGTGGGGCAAGTGCTCTACTGCTGATTTATATCCCTGGTCTTTTCTATTTTTTTTTAAATTTTAATTTCACAGGGATTATACAGGGGGTGGTGTGTGGAGGAAGGAATTAGAGGGAAATAATATATTATTATGTTTAATGCCCTGAGGCTGAAATTAGAGGTGGTTTTGAATCACTTTATTGGAATGGTAGGAGCTGAATTCTAGTCCTCTGGAAAAGGCGCAAATACTCTTAACTGTTGATCCATCTTTTCAGTCACTGTGTTTTATTTAATACTTTGAAGAAAGGGATTTTCTACGTGGGAGAGGCTAGCACTGAACTGGTCTCACTTCAGGCTCCTGAGAAGCTCGGATCACAGGTGTGTTTTAGCACAATTAACTTCCATTTGTTGTTGTTTTGACACAGGCTCTTATGAAACCAAGGTTGGCCTTGAATCTACTAAAGAGCTGATGCTGGCTGTTGGAAGGCCTTGCTTGCTGGCCAGAGGTTTCAGGCTATTACAGCCTGGCAACTTTTTTCCAAAAGACTGATGTGGGATGCCCTTCTGTATGCTGGGAATATGTTTTCTTACCATTACTTAATAAAGAAGCTGATTTGACCAATAGCCAGGCAAAAACAGAACCTGGTGGGAATCCAAGCAAAGATAAAGGGAAAAGGAAGGCAGAGACTGAGAGATGCCAGCAGCTCCCAGAGAAGCAAGATGTGAGGCAAGAAGCCACAAGACTCGTGGTGAAATATAGAATAATAGAAATGGGCTAATTCAAGTTGTAAGAGCTAATTAATAATAAGTCTGAACTAATAGGCCAAATAGTTTGTAATTAATATAAACCTCTGAGTGTTTATTTGGGAACTGTTTGGCAGGAGAAAAAAATTCCAGTTACAGGAGACTTCCTCCCTCCCCTGCAGAAACTTCCTGATCTCCTTTCTCTTCTATTATCTGGGTAGTGGCCCTGGACCTTGAGAGCTGACCTTATCTAAATGCTGTCTCTTAACCAGCAGCCTGGTTTATCTTTAGCTTGACCCTTGACACAGATTCCTGCTAGAGGACTTGTGCAACGAGCTCGCTGTAGAACCCTATGGCCACATACGAAGCCTTGGGATAGGAGAGTGCCACTTAATACAAATTAGGCTTTTGTCCCCAGGCTCCCCAGTCCTATATATTCCTTATTCTCTGGAATAAAGTTGAGCTGATCGACTAAGTCTGTCTCCAGGCTGGCTGTCTCTGTTGCACTCACAACCATCCAAACCCTATTCCTTATTTCTGCTCCCTCCACGGTCATGGACCAGTGCAGTCAATGACCTGGAGGAAGAAGCAGAGCCACAGCTGGCCTCAGGATGGTCATTGAATTCCTAAACCTCCTTCCTCCACTTCTCAAGTTCTGGGATCGCAGGCATGCTTGTCAATCAAAAATTTAAAGTGGACTTTGACATAGCAAGCAAGGCTGCTTCCTTTGAGCATTGTGGTGACAAACTTCAGACGGCAGACATGCTTTCATTTGGGAGGGGAGACACACACAGACAGAGACACAGAGAGAGACAGAGACAGACAGAGAGAAAAGGGTGAGAGAAATAGAGAGACACATACACAGAGAGACACACACATACAGAGAGAGAAACAGAGACAGAGACAGACAGACAGACAGACAGTCACACAGAGAGGGAGAAGAGAGAGAGAGAGAGAGAGAGAGAGAGAGAGAGAGAGAGAGAGAGAGAGAGAGAGAGAGAGGGAGGGAGAACGCGTTTGGGCAGGTTTATGGACTTTTCATTTCATCTGCTTCTTTGAGAGGGGTGTTGAGCTGTCTCAAACCTCATTTATCAGCATGGCTTAGGTTCTCCTCCTTCTTCCTTCACCCATGTGCTTTGTGTGTGCCGATTCCATTTTAAAATAATGTACTGAATCAAGATCATTTTTGAACATAATGGGAACAATTGACAAATTTCATTTTTGTTGTCAGCATACTGCTTAGATCACTGAGAATATTTCGTCAGTACGGGGGAATTAGAAGTTGGAAGGTATGAAGAAAATCTTTGCCTTCAAAAGCTGTGAGTTTTCAGACCAAATTCCACAAAATAATGGCACCGACAAGCGTGCAGGGAAATGGCTTAGAATTGCCCCAATCAATGGCAAAGAAGCTGTTTACCTATTGATTTCTAGAAAGTGCATCTGGTGATTTCAATCCCTTCAGCTGCTCAAACATTCATTCCTTATGTGATCCACCACCTCTCTTCCGTTCTTCTGCTTCACACCCTCCCTTCTCCATCTCCTGCATTTCTTTTCTTCTTCCCTCTCCTTCTCCACCCTCCATTTCCTCCATCCCTACTGTCTTGTATATTGCATTTCCTATATCACAGTTACCTCTCTCACCTATTCTCTAAGTATTAGGCAGCAATGTTGAGTAATGCTGACTTTTTTCTTTGAAACATGTATCATAAACAAAACTGTTGTCCATCACAAAAGAATGGTATATCTTTTATCACATAATAAGAAGTTTATCAATGCTAGTTGTAGCAGGAGGGGCTGCTTGTTGGTTCCTGGCCACCCAGCTAGCTTAGACCCAAAATAATCACATAGAAACTGTATTAATTAAATCACTGCTTGGCCCATTAGCTGTAACTTTTTATTGGCTAACTCTTATATTAATTTAACCCATTTCTATTAATCTGTATATCGCCACATAGCTGTGGCTTACAGGGTAAAGTTCCCATTGTCTATCTCTGGCAGCACCATGGCTTCTTTCTGACTCTGCCCTTTTTTCTCCCAGCATTCAGCCTAGCTTTCCCCGCCTAGTTCTGTTCTTCCCTGCTGTAGGCTCAAAGCAGTTCTTTATTAATTAACCAATAGAACACATAGACACAAGGACCTCACACATCAGCTAATAGCAACCACTAGTGCATAAAGAGTCTTAACCTTCTGTAAAAAAGTGAGGCGAAGGGAGAGCTGGCGGGCTGACCAACCCTGCAACTACCCAGGCTGCAAACCAGGGTTATTTGTTGGCCCACCCTAATATCCACCCCATTTGTGATCAGCTAGAGTATGTGAAGAGACTGGTCCTGCAGATCCAAAGCTGCGGGATTTCCACAACACAAGGCAACAGCAGGATAAACAGGAGGAGCTCCAGTGAGGGCGCAGCATCAATAGGGTAGCAGAAACTAGAAGACTGGAACCAGATCAATGACTCTTTGCAATGAACAGTTGCAAGTAAAGATATATGAACAAAAGGGTTTGCTGCATGACTCACTATGTTACACTACAGCTTCCATGACAAGCTTCCCTCTCCCTTTTTTCTTTTCTTTATTTTCCCTCTCTTAAAATATTCTTTGTTGCAAGGGCAGAAAGCAGATACAGAAGGATGGGAAATGAATGGGACAGAGATGTATGATGTGAAAGACAGAAAGAGTTAAAAATTTTTGTTTTAAAGACAGAACATCCATTTGTATTAAGCCACGTACTGTATCAGTAAAAGAACCACCTGTTCATTTGTCTTAATTTCATCCACAACTTTGCTTTCAGTTTGCTGTACTACCGTGAGTTAATTGGCTTCATGCATCCCGTGGAGTACCATACCAAATACCTGTTGAATCCTAGCCTTTACCATCTGTGATTGTAGCTTTGGTTCCAGCAGGTAATTGCAAGAGATTGCTTTACAAAGTGGCTTCAGGAACTCGCTTTTCATGTGGCCTACACAGTATGACAGTCACAGCAATACTGGCTGTGTAATGAGAGGTTAAGAGAGAGCAGTCCCTTCAATCCCCTACTTGTGCCCTGGAGAAAATAGCAGCTTCTTGCAGTAGCAAAGTACCAGCAGTCAGAATGCAAATTAGGATGTGGTTTTAGTAAATGTGTTGAACCATAGTGTTACTGAATCAAAAAAAAATATTTTCAATACTTCTTTGGGAAAATAGAGGTATCCCTGGCAGTGATTGAAAGAATGTCTCTCATCTTACTAACCTGAGACAATTCATCACTCCTAAAATATTGGCCCCCCACATTCCCTGCCTAAACCAGGTGGTCCAGACATCACACCAGAGTTTGTTTCTTCCACTCACTGCTCAAACGTTCCATGTGGATTTAGCACACCAAGCGTTGCCCGTTCTGAAGGTCTGAAGGAGTTTATTGGATCATTTCCATCTGCTAAGGAAAATAGCTGCCCCAGAAATGAGTCAAGCCAAAGCCATGCATGATGCGAGTGGAAGAGAGCATCTTAGACCGTGTGCTATTCCCAGTTCTAACGTGTGGGTAATCCCAGAGAGGAAGCCTTGGCAGGCACCGTGCCGGGATTTGGCTCAGTGGAATGAATGAGTGAAACAAACAGTGAGCAAGAGGACTCACAGCGAGGAGAGACACACAGGGGACTATGCGAGAGGGCATCAGAGGCAAGGTCATCCATATATACTATATATGTTAATATTTTAATGTATATGGATATTCAGATTTTATATATTTGAATAATGCTAAAGTGTTCTGGTCTTGGAATTAAACCAATAGGTGTGTGATCACATGAAAGACCTCTGTAAAACTGAAATAATGACGAAACCTTTGCAAGAGATGATGAATACAATGACACGTTAAAATCCTCCATAGTAGAAACCCTGGATGGAGAGAGTTGTTTTGGTATTATCAGATTATCATTATTGTGTGGCAAATTCATGTTAGCTTTGAACAGGCATACGACTATGTAATCTCATTCATAGTTCAAAACAGGATAACTTCTGGCTCCAAAATATCACCCTTATGATCTAGTATTCTACCTATTAAGATTTACTTCTGGCAAATAAACTCTATTTAATATGCTGACTTTTCAATGACTGAATAAAAAATAAATCTAATAAGGTGCAATTGCCAGTAGTTGGGGTAGAACAGGGTACCACAGTTGGTGCCTGCCTTCGCTCCCAGGTTGGTATTGAGTAAAGACTATCAAGGGTTGAGAAGAATGGAGTAAATTATGCATTTGCTTTGAAGGTGGGAGTGTGTAGGAAACAGGACTCGGTATGCGGAAGGGCCTAGAAGGGAAATCCCCTGACAGTACTGGCAGTAAATCTCTCACACACATGCAATGTATGTTTCCTTCCTTGTTTAAGGTTGGAGCCAGCCACAGACCCATACACAGAAAACAACAATTTCACAATACTATTTTAATTGGTCCATTTGAGTGTTGCTGCTATTGAATTGTTCCTGAGTAGCCTGCTTGCTTGACTGAATTATTGGTTATTTTTCTGCACCTGTGATATCTGCTCACCGACGATCCAGACACAGATTAACATAAATCATCTTAATCTAATGGAAATATAGTCTGTTCTGTTTCCAGTCTCTCAAGATAGAAAGTAGGAAACAGTCCTTGGTAACTTATTTTATTTAATATACACGTTCGTCCTGAGATTATGCTTAGTTTATGGGTCGCAGGCTTTTTACTGGGCATACTATATTAGGTTATTCTATCTGGCTTTATTAAGTCTATTTCTCTAGTAGTCACATGCAGAATTCATTACACTGTGGCAGAAGTTTAGAATATAAACAACAGTTTGAAAATGCCGAAAACACATTCATGAAGTACACTTGTCAATTATTGTGCTTTATCACATCTATTTAGCTTTGGTCTTCAAATTTATTAAGGTATAAATACTTGCAAGCATTTTCCTCACTTTGTAACTGGTCCCATCATGGAGTTTCAACATGCTTGTCCAAAGCATGAGTAAAGTATAATCTCTCACAAGGTAACTCTTGAGGGACTGGCCATGGGCTTGTGTAGGTTCAGGCAGGGCACATTCTGTGGAGAATGCATTTATAGCATCTATCAGAGCAGGCTTTCTTTGAACTTGTTTAGCCTTAGAATGGCTTGCTTTAAGGAAATCCTAATATTAAAAAGATATTCTCATTTTTTTGTTGTTATACATGATATTCTTTGAAGAATAAAAACAACCCACAGCTATCTGTGCTTCTGATTGTTTGAAAGTAGTTTTTATACTAACAGAAGGCCTAGAATGGAGACAGGTAAATGGTCGGAGTTAAGCTCTTGGGAGGATGATTGCTTTTTCAGACAGTGTCTGTGAGTGCCCTGGAGAGGGGTTTTGCTGTGTGGCTAGAGCCACTCGAAAGTCCCTTGTAGAGGTGCCTGGAACCAGTTCTCAGAGCTCTGCTCCAGATGTGTCTTGCAAGGGATGGGAACGGCAGAGAATGCCTGTTCATCTTGCTCCTTTCCTCCCTTCTTTCTCTTTCTTAACATTTCCAGTCTAGGGGATTATTAGAAATCCACATAAATGTCTGAATTATTTATTGCTGCTCTGGATAATAATTTAAAGCTAGTAATTTGTTCACCAGCGGGGGAGGAATTCCTTAAAGCAAGCAGCTCTAATGTTGGCCAAACAGAAGGAAAAATGCTCTCTGACCTTGTACATGAATGAGGTCTCTGCAGAATGTGCTGTCCCTATAAGGAATCACTGAAATTATCCAAAGGTTTCCTTTTGAGGGTTTAGGCTTCACTGGTGCTACACATTGCTGACCACCATGTTTAAACTCCATTAGGAGACCAGTCAGAAAACCAGTAGTTCATTAAATGGCTGGTGATGTCTTGCAGGTGCACTGAATTATCTAGGTTGTGCACCAAATGAAATGTAGTTATGAGTGGAGTTTGGGCATTTTAAAGTCGATGCTCTGGAAAGGGGAAAAATGCAGTGGCCATGCAGAATACTGGAAATGTAGCATTATAAGTACAGAGAAAGTCCAAGAAAGATTTCCAAAGTGATTTCTAAGCAGCAGGGACTCTATCAAGATGACTCTTTTGATGTAGAACGAGGAAGGCATATGCACTAACACCCACCCAGTTTTTCTGAGAAGCAGGCAATGTCAGTGTTAAGTGTTTTATTAAACTTAGATTTCCAAATCAGATTTTCGTGGTCTCACCAATCAGTCTCAAGATGGTCCCAAGAGAAGGGGACCATCAATGGGCACCAAACTACATCTCAGATGTTCTTCTCTACTGATTCCGGAAGTAGAGAATAACTAATTTGTGCCCTTCCCCTTGCTCAGACTGGCATACACTGAATTTTTTGGTCTTCAACTTTTTAGTTACATGATCTTATAATGGCTTGATTCCTAGCAACATTAGAATTCCCACCCATTAAGTGGGCAGAATGATGGCAACCAAATCCTGGAGTTTGGTGAAGACTACATAAATGATGATTTGAATATTACACCATTTCCTGGCTCATAGGGAGTCATCAGTAAACATTGAATATTGCTAATTATAAGTTACTATAAATTAACTATAAGCTTACACAGATGTATATACTTCTGCGAATCATCATAGTTTTCTTGTTTCTCCACTTTATACACAAGCACATACTGGGATTATTTTTAGAGGGATTAAGTACCTTGAGTAAAGTTCAGAGGTACAGGAAACAACTAGAAAAAAACTATTAGGAAAACAACAGCAACGAACCAAAAAACAAAATCTCAGGTCCAAACGCTCAGGATTTTCCCATTTCCTGTCTCAAATGAGCGAAAGAGCTGCGATACACATCTTGGTTCTCATTCACAGCCCTCTCTTCTTTGGAACCTGTGTGATCTCTGCTGGATAAGGACTAAATGAATTAGATCTAGAAGTCATATTTTAATAATGATTCTTAACCATGTGCATCCGAATAAACTGTTATTAGGTCTGTTCACAATTACCCCCTACCTCCTGCGCCATCGCAGCCATTCTCTGCCCACTGTTAATCTAAAAGAGGCTGTGTGACCAACTTTGGCTAAAGCAGCAGACGTGCTAGGGTCTGGGGCTACTTCACGAAAGCCCATAGGAGGCAGAGTGCGATTCATCATGCCCATGACCGCAGCGGTGCCGTGCATAGGGAGTTTCCATTTCTAGACTGATAACGGACCAGTAGCATGGTCTTGATCTATATCCACTCACACTAGTGAAAACACAATACCTTGTTTTAAGCCTCTGAGATGGTAGATTTTTTTTTAATCATTAACCTATTACTGAATGAACGACGAGGATTTTAAAGGAGATCGTCACTGCTTGCTTTCATGGACCAGTTCAACGCCTACCTTCTGCGCCCTTCGTTTGTCCGCTCGTTGGTTTTGGTGGTAGATCCGACTGAAGTTGGACACGATCACAGGCACCGGTAACGCAATGACTAGCACTCCACTCAGAGAGCAGATGGAACCAAATATCTTCCCTGCTATGGTTTTTGGCACCATGTCGCCATACCTGGGTCAGAGGAAAAATAATTGACATAAGTCACGGGCAACAGTTCTTTCTGTTACAAACAGTTCTCTTCTTTTTAGCATTTAGGTCAAATGATTCTTGGGAATCATCTTTATTTCTGCTTCAAGACTCTAATATGCAAGGTGTCAAACTAGTAAGTGAGAAATTATGAATATAGACTTGCAAAAATTACCTTTCCACCTTGTAGAAAATGATGATAACATTTCAAAGCCCCTCAGACTAGCAAGTATTTAAAGCCTGATGATGTCATGATAGTTCTTCAATTTGACTTTTATATAATGTGGCATAGTTTTTTTTTAACATTTATTAATAGTCAATATTTCTATGCTGGAATTTATAGTCTAGATGACACACTTTTCCACTTAATTGTTTTCAGCATTGGATGGGTGATGAAATTTAAACAGGAAAAGTAGGACAGTATATCACATGTCTTTGGATTGCTCCAACCATTGTGAAAACAAACCTTGAAAGATTCCCATTAACCTTCACTTGTGATATCCGATAGTCATTTCTCATGATAACCTTACCAGTCCTGTGCTGGTGTGTGATAGCTGACTGTTCTCTGAAAGACTTTGTTCTTTGCTTCGGTACTTTTTAACTTCTTACCTCACTGGGAGCTCCTTTCTCATCATCTTTTCTGGCTTCTTTCCCTTTATCTGATTTCTAAAGGTTTGCAAAATTTATATCTCAGTTTTGAATCCTTTTGCCTTTTCAATCACCGCCATAGCTTAAGATTGGTTTTCTGTAGAAGTACCCTAATTTGCACTGACAGTCTCGGTGGATGGGTCTCCTGTACGTGAGACTCCTACCTTCAGTGGTTTGGTCTGATTATTTCAAAACCTGGATGCCTAAAAGTCAACAAAACTGAAAACTAGACAAAACAGGGCTTGTCTGTTTCTAGCATCCTCTGTCAATTCTCAAATCAGTTTTCACAGTTTGCCATCTATAGTTAGCAAAACTCTCTCACGCTGACCCCTCCACATTCTTAAGCATCACTTACCGAGCTACCCAGTCCCGATTAGAGTCACGCCTTATTTCCAGTTATCTTTTCGTCTCTGACTAAGACATTAAAAAACCCATATAGGTCTCTTTCCTCAGCTTCCATTTGGCCACTAACCAAGCAGAGAAGCTTGTCCACCCTTCCCACATTTACCACAATACAACTCATGGATAGAGCTGTGCTTTGAAAATGGAAATTGACCAGTTGATGCTTTATTTCAGCCTTCCAATGGTTTTGAAACAAAAGCAAATTGAAACTCATCCCCTTTGACTCCAGATTATGGTAATACCATGACTATTTAGTTCCTGGCTACTTTATACTAGTTTCTGCCACACTCCCTGTCCTGTGGGCACACATTTGGCCTTCTGCTTTGTGTGTGGCAACACTTAATTCTTCATTCCAAAAGCTATTTCCAATTAATGTCATTTACAGTTGCTATTCCTTTCTTTAATCATGTTCCATGACAACTTCTCATTTTGTTACTTTCACAGTCCACATGTGATATAATACATATTTTTTTTTGGTTTGGGATAATGGGGATTGAACATTATACATGCTAATCAGGGGTTACATCACTGAGCTACATCTCTAGTCTGATATTTTCTCCTTATTTTTCATTCTTCATAAAAATAAAGTTGAAAGAGTGAGAGCTGTTTGACTTTATCTCTTTCTAGCATGAAGTAGGCTCTTACTGTATATCAGTTAAATGCATTCATTGTTTTCCTCTTTAATAATAGAGGTTGTCTAAGGCTTAATTCTTGGGAAAGAATACTGCATTTCCAGGAATTTATTGGGAAATGATCACCCCTACTAACATGGTTCTTGTGAGAAAACATTTTTATGTTAACCTGTAGATGGGGAGAAGCTGGCCGAGGACAGGGCAGGGACGGTAACAGACAGATGCTGACCAGCATCGTATTTGAGGATCCCCCTGGGGCTCTTTGAGTCTTTAGTTACTCATTCTAGTGTTTGTAGGTGATCAGAAGTTAAGCTAATTCATGATAATTCAAATTCCTGCACCAGAATGTCCGTACAGCGTTAATTATTGCCCAGCTTCTGTGTCTCCATGTAGGGCTGCAGAACTGGTGCAAGATTTCTGAACACGGCCCAGATCAGAAATTGATTAAAAGTCAAACCGGTAACAAATTAGAAGTGTTTCCAGCAGCATTCGCTCGTGTTGCATCAGACACCTTCACTGTGACCTTGGCTCTGCTCATGCCCCAGCAGCACTTTCCCCAGCACATGCAGACACACAAGCTACAGTCAGAACACACTTAAGTGCTGGTTCCCAAGGACTTCCTTCTCCACTACTGTCTGAAGTTTCATGCAAAGTCATTGAACTCACGCATCTCTTCTACTTACTCAAAGTCCCAAATGGTACAATACGATTAGTCAGGAAAAGAACTAAAGTGAATCTACATATATTTATTTATTTATTTCTTGGTTTTTTGAGACAGGGTTTCTCTGTAGCTTTGGTGCCTGTCCCGGAGCTAGCTCGAGGCTGGCCTCGAACTCCCAGAGATCTGCCTGCCTCTGTGTCCCGAGTGCTGGGATTAAAGGCGTGTGCCACTACCGCCCGGCTATATATTTATTTTTTATTTATCTATGTATGCCTGTGTGTCTGTATATACACATGCATGCATCAATCATCTATTTGACTGTTTATTAATCTTCTCATTTTCAGTTTATATAGGCATGACAAAATTACTAGTTTTTAGGCACAACATATTATAAATCAAATTTTATTAATATCCATTCATTTTCTTCATTTGACATTTTTACAAAAATTCTACGGCATAGAGATCTCAAAAAAGGAAAAATCATTTTTGCGTAGTTTTGAACTCTAAATGGCAGATGACTTTTTTTTTTATTCATATGCTTTCTATCTGACCTGAGGACTATATATGTATGTTCATATAATAAATGAAAAGCACTGTAATGCCTCACTTTCCTAGTAAAGTCATGGCTTTTCATGTGCAAATCTATTTTCCATGAATACTAAGAGGGAAGGCAGAAATGGTATTTAAAAAACAGTCACACACGCAGAAGGGATCTTCATCCAAAAGGAAGAAAATGTTGTTGTTAAAATAATCCCGATGTTCAGTTTCTCCCCTGCTTATTTTGTTGTTCAATGATGAAAAGTCACAAGTTGCCTGGTATGAGGAATAGAATGGCTGGATCCCACGCAGGTGCAGTGAAGCCCAGAAGAATCATGACTGTTGATGGAGCCACCATACCGTGTATCAACTACTAAACAGTTAAAATAAGGACAGCTTATCTGGGCAGAAATAAGTTCTTAGAGGTATATTTGAATGATTACTGCTTTCTTCTCCTTTCTCCTCTTCTTTCCTCTTCTCTCTCTCTCTCTCTCTCTCTCTCTCTCTCTCTCTCTCTCTCTCTCTCTCTGTGACTGATTTTTGTGTGTTTGAGGTTTTATTTTTATTTTGGCTTGAGTGCTAATCCAAGAGGTATAAGAAACAATTTCTTCTGACCTGGAGACTGGATTACTTATTAACCAATATTTCTATCCCTTAGGGTCTCAGTGGCATTGTTATTCATGGATTTTCTGCCATCTTCTTGCAATCTAGAAGGATCACCATTTGATGGATAGTTTTTTAGTAGCTGCAATGTTTGCAAATAGCAAATGACTTTTTTAAAGTGTTGCCATATAACACCTGCTTGTGGTACAGAACTTGTTTGCCAGAGGGGCCCTGGTATTAATTTCAGTGGTAAGATTTCTCTTTGACATTTTGAAGTCAACGTTTGCCTAAAAGCTATGCTAGTTTTGAGCTTGCCTATTTTGTCCTAAGAGCCAGTAATTCTCTTCTACATAGTTTGAGAACTTTAAATACATTTTCCAAGTATTGTGAGCCACTATTAACCGAAGGAGGGGCAACTAGAAGATTCTCTTTCACAACTAGAGGTCTTGACTGGAAGTAAATAGATATTCAGGGAATTCATGAATAAAGATCAGAGGGGTTGTCCAGAAGATAGTTCTACCCATTCACATTATTTCTCTTTCCTTAGATCTTTTAATTTGTTTGTTTGTTTGTTTTGCTGGAGAGGGAATCCTCACTCACGCTGGGCAATCACTCTATGACAGAGTCCTTAAGAGTTGAAAAACAAAGCAAAGCAAAAACAAACTAGATTCTCTTCCATAATTATAGGTCTTTTGGTTAAGTTATCATGGATGAGTAACATTTAAAACATGATAACAATTATGGGGATCTGAGTGTCATATATTGTTGATAAACGTATGAATTCAATTGAATAAAAGAACGGCTCTCAAATTATCGCCGTGATTTTACAACTGCATAAACACTAACTGTCCACTAGGGGGCATAAAAACCTAAACGAAAGTTTGGAAACAAACCAGGTCTTTTCTGGTCTTCACAAGCTGAGATCCGGAAAAGTATTTCGAGTAAATTGCCTACACAGATCCCTTATCTTGGTCTACACAAGCTCAACATTTAGGATATATTTTGGGCATCTTATTACTCTGGAAATAGTGAAACAGCACAAAAATCCCACCAATTTCATAGATTACCCAATTTCAAGGTGCTGCCAAAAGGATGCAGAGTAATACTGACAATATTTTGCTTCTTCTAAAGAGATAAATCATCTCCTACAGTGTGTGTTATCACCAAAGCACAATTTTAAACAAGAAACTTTTTACTAGGACCCTTAGGGTGAGCATGAGGGACATTTAAGGACAGGGTATAGAGGGGGAAGCGTGGCAGAGCTTAGATGCCTTCAGCCCATGGACTGAACATTTTCACCAAGTCCATGTAGCTTCATTCAGCCTTACTGACTGGGTTTCACTGGCTTCTGACTTTTTAACAAACAAATTCTCATCTCTCATTTCCTTTCTACTAGCTTTCTGCATTTTGCATCATGAAAGGAAGGCTTTAAAGTTCATAAACGGAACAGATGATTGTAACGTCATGTCCCAAAAAGTATTTATTGCCTAAATGAATGCCAACATGAAAAGACTTTAGAGTCCTGTCTGAAGAATGCTTTCTTATTTTCAAAGAAGCTTTTGATTATTTTTTAAAGTTAAGACAGCATAATGCATAATTGATTATTGTGAGGCACACGTTGAAAGCAAACAAAATTATGGCTAAACTCCAGTAGGAATGGTTTTCCCAGCTGTGGGATAACACAGGGTATTTTTTCTCTGCTTTGACCCTTGTCTTTCTTGTCAGGAGTCCACTTTCTGCTGTATGTAAGTCTGCCTATGCCATTCTTTGGCAGGAAAGCCCTAGATTCTGTCACCTGTAAGAAAGAGCCATGACCCCAATAGCGTTTCACCTTTGGACCACTTGTTCCCCTGTGCTACTTATACACACACACACACACACACACACACACACACACACACACACACACACACAACATCTTGTAATAGACACAGAAACCTTTTTTTTACCTGAACATAGCATTTTCCTCCATCACTCTAAGACCAGGTGTGTCTAACCTTTTGACAATACACACAACATTATCATTTGCTCATTAACGTCCTGGGACAAGTGGAAACTCTGGGCTGCAGGTTGGACTTGCCTGAAAGAATATAACTCTGTAATTATGCTCTTTCTAGAACAAACTTATTTGCATTCCCACTACATGAATCTTATGGGAAAACTACAGTTTAACCGTGATAAATTACAAATATCTGTTCTCACTTGATGAACATCTTGACCTTCTTCTGGGGGTCCAGTAAGTCTACCTATTCTCGCTTTCTTTGTATTTTTCAACTAACAAACCACAGTTAGTTTTTCTTTTTACAGGACTGTTCTCTCTTGCTAAACCATGATGCCCAATAGGTCAAGGATGATGTCATCATCATAAACTCAACTTTAGTACAAACCTTGTCTATTGCTCAACAAATAGTTGGAGCACAATAAACATTTATTGCTTAAATAAACCAGTCAAGGTGATGTGTGATGGAACATAAGAAATATGGGAGGGACCGAGAAGAGATTCTTGTCTCCTGCTCTCTTTCTCATACCCAGGAACAGGTCAGCTCATTAATTTTTCGGTTCCTTTCTGGCACTGTGTTTAATGCCCAGATAACTTGGTTCAATTCCACATCAATGCATCATGCTTTTTGTATCTCCAAGACTTGCAATCTTTAAACAAGACAAAGGTATAGAAACTAGACACTTCCCTACTCCCTACATGCCTTTATTGTCACATGCATAAGACAGGTGACTATGGTCAGCATTTTGAAATGCCTTGACATTTTTTTTTTGATAGATTTTGCGACCTCAGATGCTCAGCAATGGGCATGAATCATGACTCTTTGCTATCTTAATCTCTCCCATCGTCCTGGGAAATGGCTGACTTTTTCATTTTACTGGTCTTGCCACTGCTAATCTTAGACTGTGAGCCCTAGCAGTCTTCTGGAAAGATCACTGTATGGTGCTCACTTTGCCAAGCTGGGTCCACCATGGTTTTACTTGGGGAATGCATCAGGGGAATGTCATTCACCAACATAAAATTATCCCAGCAAGCAGGTCAAGGCTCTCACAAATATGATCACTTTGTTTGGGGCCAGTTTCCAGGAAGTGTCCTAGGCAGTGCTATGAGGCTGGTTTGCACAGTGGCTTTCTTCAGTTTCCTGCCTCTGTCACTTCCGCCTCCGTCCCTCAATTTGATAGAATACCACCTCTGTGCAGGAAACCCATTCTCCCATCCTTCCCTGAGGTTCTTTCTGAAAGAGCAAATCATGATTGCTTCTTACAGTGTTGCTCATCTGGCTAGACCTCTCCGTCACTTGCAGATACCATGGAGATGTTTCTTTGGAAATTATCCAAAGGCCCCTTGGCGCCTTTGCCAAAGGCAGGGGAGGAGGAGCTAGCCCCTAGGTTTAGGCCTTCATCACATACATTTCAGATGTTAGTCAGATAACTGAAAAGCCAGTAACGGAATTATTTATTGTTAACGTTTTCATTTTATCTCACTTGAATTCGAATAGTCTAAAACCTATTAGCTACTACAGGCCTCAAGACACTTTCAATTTGCGATTAAGTATTTACCTATTTTATTTTCAACTATGCTTTTCAAATTACTTATGGATTATCCAGTAATGACCTAACACATCTCTAATTTCTAATTATGCCCAGACAGTCCTGATAATTTTGCAAATTGTCTGGTTTGTAGGTCTTACAGAAAAGAATACATAAAATGGCAACTGCTTGTGAGACTCTGTGGGGCAGAGAATGAATCCCTTTTGGAACCTGCAGTATCTGAGGAGATAAGATAATTCCAAGCCATATGCCTTCCGACAGTTCTGGCAATATAGCTCTATTCCATCCCTTCTTCTTCACCCTGTCCCCTGGCCTGAGCCCCTCCTATTCTGAAGTGCAGGTCCAGGTTAAGTCTGACCACCTTAGACCACATTCTTACAAGCCATGAGTCCAAACATAAGGTTCACCTTGGTCCATAATTTGCGCATCTTTTGGCCTAGCCACTAACTAGAAACTTGATGCTAAAAAAATGTATTCATTTTGTGTGTGCGTGGAAGTTCAAGGACAATTTGTGGGAGGTGATTCTCCCCTCTAATCACATCAGAGCTGTGGGTATTGAACTCGGGTTGGGAAACTCAGGTCAGCTGTTTCTCCCCACTGAGTCCTCTTGCTGGAACTTCAGAACATTTTACAGATGAATAATGTGCAGCTTCATGTACATAGTCATTGTTTCAATACTAAAGAAAGGAGCCCAGAGGAGCTGTGCTTTTGCGTGTGCTATGCTGTGTGTGTATATGCGTGCACACACCCATGTGTGAGTGTGTGTGTGCGTGTGTGTATGTGTGTTATGTGTTCATATGTGTAAGTACACACTGTATGTCTGTAAGGGAGCAAATGGCATCAGTGTCTTCCTCAATCATTCAGTACCTTATATTTTGAGGTATTTTTTTTTATTTGAACACAAAGCTCACTGACTCAGCTAGTCTATACAGCTAGCATGATTAGGGTAGCCTCCGACTCTGTTTCTTCCCATGCAGATATCTGTATAGATTCTGGGAATTCAAATTCAGGTCCTCGTGTTTTCCTAGCAGGTGCTTTATTTACCCAATGAGCTATTTCCCCAGACTCAAACTACGATGCCAGTTCCCAAAGACAATTGATATTTACACTAAAATCCCATTCTTCAGGCTAGTCTGGAAATTGTCTATATCCTTAAAGGGACTTTATTTTTGATGAGAAACTAAAGGCTCATGTTTACATGAGAGGTCTTAGGAGAGTAAGTCTTTTTTGATCAATGTGAGGCCAAGTTAACTCCTAAGATTAAATGAAGATACTATATACATTCAAGGTCTAGATTGCTTTGTCTTTTCAGAAGAGATTAAAGAATTGATTGGGCATTCTATCAATTATGGAAGATATACATGAGGAGAGTATTAAATAACTTCAAGTCTCTACTTGTATAGTTCGACTGTGCCATAATTATCTATAAAATGCTTTAACGGTTGTCTTCTCATTGTATCTGTTTAAAACTCACCAACAAAAACGCTAAGCTTAAATCAAACAGCAAAGTATCCAAGCTTAAATATAAAACAACTTAAAAAATCTGTAGAATAACATTTGTCTCCAGATATATTTAAAGAAGAAAAAATAGAGCTCTATTGCATGAAAATAAAGCTGGGAATTAAACTTTTAAAAAAATTGCAGACAAAATCCTGTATTACAAGGACAGTCAACATACAAACTCTTACACCCCCTTTCCATGTTCCTATCTGCATGTAGGTTTCCAGACGGGAAATTACTATAACATAATACCTTTACAAATACAGCTTGTGCTCACATTCTAAGCAAAACATCACTTCCCGTCTTCACAGGAGAATGGGCTTGATAGCGGAATTTCCATCGCATGGCTGTAACATTGCAGAGCAGATTGCAATCCTCAACACAAGAAGTCACCATGAGTAGGGGTTGGGCGAGAGTGAGGAGAGGTTGGGGGCTAAAGGCTTTAATGGAAGCTGGAAACGTGTGAAGTCAGGGGAAGAACCAGAGCCACGGGGGCTATATGTGCCACCTTACAAGATGCAGAACAGGAGCAGAAACACATGCCCCTCTTCCACAGCCTCCTGCAGGCCCACTGACTACCTTTCCCAGGTAGAACAGCCGATGCTTCCAGCCTAGGGAACTGCAACCTGCTGGCATCTGCACAACTGAGGGGACCAGGAGGCCACAACTCAGAGTGTTTTCTCCAAATCCAGCACAGCTCACACCTCAGAATCAACATTTCTGTTTTGGTAGAATGCAGTATTTGGGCCCAGACCCAAAGGTATTGGATTTTTTTTTGGGGGGGGAAGGGGTGTCAAACATCATTTTATACTTCTTTAATATTTAAAAGTACTTGAAGAGTGTACAAATAATTCTTAACATGTGGTCCTTTGAAACACAAATGCGATGCTAGATTGGCCTAGGTAGCTTGCTAATTTCTACTGTAGACATTAAGGCAATATTACATTCATCTTATTTAAAAATATCTTGTGAATTCTTTGAGAATGTTACACAATGCATTTTGAGCATATTCATATGCACCCCTAACTCCATCTCATAACTCCTCCACGTTCTGCCCCAATTCCCTACTCATCCCCAACTTTACATCCCTTTTAATTCATTCCATCCATAAGCTCCAGTTGGTGCTCTTTGGGGTGTGAAGCCATCCACTGTGAAGCAGTCAACCTCCCAGAAGAGGTTAAAGAAAACTTGCTATGCCCACTGGCCATGAGCGCTTCATTGTTGCTTGTTTGGATTGGGGTTGAACCCCTCCACAGCTTATGCTAGGATACTGACTGGCTTGACCTTCCTGAGACAACCACAAGGGTTCTGAGTCACACGCGGAGAGGCTGTTGTTTTGCTGGTTCCCCCAGCTCTTACTCTTTAAGAAAGAGTATTTGCTAGAATGTGAACCCGAGCAGTGAGACTACTTCACTGGGAGCAGCGACACATGTCACTGTGTTTTTGAACAACTACACACCATTCAGCTTCCTCACTTTAAACCCTGAGACGGTTATACCTTCTTCCAGGGCAGGCTCCAGGGTTTTCAGTTTCGGGCGGGGGTGGAGGAGGAGTGGGCACGCCAATCGGAGCAGAGAACAGGATAAGGAATCAGGATTTCTGTTTGGGTAGAATGCAGAGGGGAAAAAAAAAACCACCCAGATGGAAAGCAATATTATAAAGATGTAAATTGGATTCGGTGATTGTAAAAATGTTCCACTTGTGTGAAATGGGCACACTGTGTAATGAAAGCCGGTCTCAGGGGCTTCCAAGCTTCGTGGTGACTCAGTGCTGGCAAGGGGCTCTTAATTAGAACAAATTGTTTCAGAACAGAACCACCGAGAATGGCATCAGTAATAAATTAAAGTCATATTTTCAAGGCAGGTGAATACATGTGAACCAGGTTGCCTTTATAAATGAACAGTGTCACAATTAGCTTATTTGACCATGCCTCTTTCAGTGGTAGAAGTCTTTTCTTTCTGTTGTTAGGTTTATTGTTAGTTTTTATTACAATCATGAAAGTCTATGGCTAAACATACCAGAGACTGGCTGTTACTTATAAATGTACGTTTCAAAATATCTTATGCTTAAAGGAGACTATAAGATTGCCAATGAGGGTTCTTGCAATAAAGTGGAAATATATGATGTGATGTGTGCACTAAATTAAGAGCAAGAAAGAACACAGTGATGCTATTATGGGTGTCATTAGTGTGAATAGCAAAGATACTCTCAAACTCTGTTTGACAACTAGATGCGTCTCCTGCTAATGCGGGCTTATGATAGTGTGTATTTGCAGTTGTAGGGTAGAGCCTGTGGGGTTGTCAATACTCCAGGAACCCGAGAACAGTGCTCTGTGATCAACGGTGGTTGAGTTTCATTATAAGAAAAGATGCCGAAATTTGAAACAACAGTACATTCCTGGAAACAATTGCAAGCGGTTTTATAAGTAGAAATAAAATTTCACAGAAACAAGCACCTAAACTAATGAACTACCATGCACAAGAAGGAAAATACATTAACTGATAAAAGCTAGAAGCAAGCACAGCTCTTAAATATATTGCTCCCTTTTCCTGTTTTCCTATCAATTCTCTAATAATTTATCTAGTTCTCATTATGAATTGAGTATTTTGATGCTGAGGATAGATTGAACACTGGGCTCTCCCGTTTTCCCCTAAAGCTCTCCCACTCAACAACAGAAGTTAGAACAAGAAACAAATAATTGAACTAACATTGTTGCAGGTCTCTAAATATTGTTATGCGTCCTTTCTTAACTTCTTCCTTCAGGATGCCCGAGGCTATTGATTGCCAGCCTTGCTCTGCCTGACTCCACTTCTACAGAAGACAATTGTTAATTACCCCATTCACACCTCTGACATTTACCCTTAGGGGGGATGCTCCATGCCTGGCTTTACTGCATCATCCTCCCCCATCCCCAATTCATTCATTCATTCATTCATTCATTCATTCATTCATTCATTCATTCATATATTCTCTTTCTCTTAAAAATGATGTATTCTAGTTTGCTTTCTATTTCCGGGATAAACCCTTATTGATAGCAACTGGAGGAAGAAAGGACTTCTTTATCTTATACTTCCACATCACAGTCCATCACTGAGCGACGTCCTGGCAGGAACAAAGCAGAAGCCATGGAGGGAAAGCTGCTTAAGGGCTACTTCAACTCCACTCAACCATGAAAATATAACCCTGAATCACCTAGTCAGGGAGTGGGACTGTCCACCGTGGACTAGGGCCTCCTTTATCAATCATTTGTCACGGGAACATCCCAAAGACTACCTACACGTCAATCTGAAGGAGGGATGTTCTCAACTGTGGCTCTGTCTTCGCCAGGGGTGGGGGCAATACTAGTTTGTGTCAAGTTGACAAAAGCAAGCAAAACGAAACAAAACAACTAAGAAGTGCGGGACTGTAAGCAGCAGCATTGCCTTGCCTGCCCTCTTCCGAGCATCACCTTGCCTGCGTTTTCCTAGCATAGCTCTCTCAGAACACAGGAAAAGGGCAGGAGGACACGCTGATTGGGCCTCCCAGGATGCTTCCTTTCATAAGCATTCAACTTTACTGTTGTAGAACAAAATTCTCTCTGAGCCATGTATGATCCTGTATGAGTACAACCCAGGGAACTTTATGGACACTTCAAATTACATTTCAAACTAATTTTATATCTGAAAAATTAGTATCCTTTCAACTTTCTCTAACCATTTAAATATGTAAAAACTCATCTACATTTACCCATGGTTTATACTGTTGCTATACTTCTGTTTTTCATAAATAGGAGACAGATAGAATTTGACCCATGGTTTGTCAAATCCTGACTTAGAAGGCTCATTCTTCATGCAGGTTAGCCACGATAGAAAGGCTAATTGCCGTTTCTTCAAGGAGGATTTGACATCATTCACTAAAACCTTACCTCAACTCGGATAAACATTATTTTCTCAAATCCTTTCTGCTTCTTGACTTTTGGCAAGGCACTCCTGGGACAAGAGGAAAGGTTATTCGGTGGGTTTTCCTAGCTCTCTTTCTTCTTTCTCTGCTACCTCTGGACAGTTCTGCCTTCAGGTTACAGGAGATGCAGCAGTCATGGGCTCGCTATCGTGTTTGTAATTTGCCACTTTAGATTGGAGCAGGAGGTGGGCACAGGCGGCACTACCTATACTCCTAACTCTTTGTTAAGAGGGGGAAGAAACAGGTGGACAACAGCTTTCTTGCTCTTAGTGACCCCTAGTGGACAAACACGGGGAATGGTTACGGAAACACAACTGCTACCACAGAAAGTACCTAGGAGTCCATCAGTCTTGGCAAATGCCTCTATAAGGTGGCAAGTTTTGAACTGAAATTAGAAAAATAAAAATGAGGACGTCAAGCAATAAACAGAAGGGCTGTGTTGTGGAGAGGCTTCCAGTAACTTCTAGCTCCTAGCAACAGCACGGTCTTATGAGTGAGTAGACTATGTGATGATTCTGGGATGTCTTCCATTCGGGGACATGTCTCAAACACCTTCTTACTTTACTAAAAGTCTGCAGTTAGAGGCTCATTCTGCCAGGGAAACTCTTGTCTTTGATAAAATGTAATAGTTCCCCAGAGTGGCCGCACACGAAGCTTTTGAACTCACATGTGTACATCTGGGAAATAAAGGTAGTTTTGAATGAGATGTTGGAGAGGACAATTGTATACAAATGCAAGAAAGGGATCTAGAGATGACGGTGGGGCACTGAAACCCAGATTTATGCTTCTCAAAAGTTTCAGCCAGGGCTGGATGTGCCCAGAGAAAGCTTTTTTGTCCCTCTATCGTGGACTGACTTTTCAAAAGACATTTGTTTGTCTAGCAAGAGGGAAGGGAGCCAGCCATTGTGCCTGGGAGACCCTGTATTGATCCTCACTGAAGAACTACTTAAATAGAGCTTGACCACAGCACAATGCAGGATTAATTTCCTTCCACATCCGCCCACGATGGGCATGCCGATATGCATCCATGAAGCTTCTCTCTGTGTAGGGATTGGGGACCTCGTGAACAAATTAACGTGCTGAAGTCAGAAGGAAAATGGCCATTTTTAGTTTTGCTTTCCTTAGATTCTATAAAGTAGAATCCAATAAAAATATTTTTTATCTAACTTCCTAACATTGACCATAACTACTTATATTGAATATGACAAGTAAGTAGTTACTTTATGTTTTGTGTTTTAAAACTTTATGTTTAAGACAATAAAGACAGCTTTTCTTCCTCTTTGTAAATCTTTGTTATGAAAATGTCCCACAGTTTACAGAAGGTTTGAAATGACTGTGAAGTGTAATAACAACCACATGCCCGTCTAGAAATGAGATCCCCCCTCCAAATGAAATTTTGCTTAAACTTATTTCTAAGGGAGGGGGAATTTATGAAGATGTTTCTAGTTCATCATTTACCTTAGTGATTTCAAACAAATTTCACATCAAAAAATGCAGGGATTGTTTCCTTAATTTGATTAATTAGGGGTAGATACAAGTCTTAATACCTTCCTTTCTATTAATGATGTGGGTCAACGAAGTGTTTGAATGGCATTCAGAGAATGGCAGGGTAGAAGACACACATAGAACATTACCTACAGGCCTTAAATGTAAAGTCAGAGAATCTGTCTGCAACTCATCAAATGCGGTGTACCATTGGCAGGGTGTGGACCCGTGTTGGTGCGTGTTCAGTTGAAGAGCTACAATTCTCCTCATCTGTGTGAAATGTTGTTTTAACGTTCCTTTTTGTACTTAAAAACACACTCGAAACCAAAACAACAAAAAGTGATGCTGTTGGCTCTCGTTTCCTGGTCCTCCAATAGCCCCTGAGAATACGTGTTCCTGTCTTTATGCAGAGCTTCCTCCCTACTTGAGGTCAAGTCTCTGAGAGCAAGAGCATCCCCTTCTTCCAGAGTAAAAGATTCAGAACAGGGTCCTGTCAATCAAGGGTCATTACCTGGAAGCAAAACAGTGCGTGTAGTGATAGTTCTTATTATTTCATATGTTAGAATATTTGAAGACTAAGATACTTTAGATTTGCAGGACCACACTTGCATAATTTATCATACGAGGCCATGCAACTAACTTAAAAATCTCCTTACTATACCTAAACACCACATATTGGCTGCACTAGAGGTGTTTATTCCAAATACTATCCCAAATCACCCGCACATGCAAGCAGAGCTAGAGTCCTTCGCGGACTCTGCCTTTACTAGTCAGGAATCCCTCTCTGTCTCTCATTACCACCCTCCGCACCTTCTTTCTCTCTTTAACATTTATCGCTTATTTTCTTTAGGTGTATGTATGCACACATATGTACCATGGCATGGACGTAGAGGCCAGAGGACAATTTGTGGTTATCTGTTGCCTCCTTTCCCCACGTATGTCCTAAGGGTTGACCTCAGGTGATCAGGATTGGGGAGAAGTGCCTTCTATCTTTGATCAGTAATGCCTGTGCTCCCTCGTGAATGCCAAAAAGAGTTAGAAACAAGAGAGAGGCTTATCTCTTTAGCACCATCATTCGATTATATATTCCTGGTCCCCGTCATTGATTTGGATGACTTAGTACGTCTTCGATTGTCTCAAGGTTGCTTGGCATCTCCAACAAATTTGTGAGCTTTCATTTAACTCATCTGAAAAGCGTATTGTCTAATTAAAATGGGTGTATGCTCTAAGCTGAAAAAAAAAGGGGGAAGCGTGTCTTGACCCTGAAGGTCAGCAATGGCTGCTGTGCTCAGACTTACCATTTCCTGCTTTTGTTTCATTACGCCATTGCTCTCCCTAGGAAAGATGCAGCGTAGGACATAGAGGGTTGGTGCCTGGGCATTGCTAAATTCTTAGGGTCCCATTATTCATGATGCTGGGTCCAGGAGTCCCACAGAGCAATTGTCTCAGTGGTGTTTTTAAGCCTGTGTTTGAATCATAATGGTCCCGTTTTAGGTGTTAAGTGCAATGTGTTCTATAATCAAAATGTTTTTTTTTTCTTTAACTCACATAATCAGATAAAAACAGTAATTTATTTTCTTTGTCAAAACATTCTTATCATCTAAAAGAGGCTTTATCTAATCAACTTTAGCCTGTAAATTAAAACTCTCCATGATTAGTGCCCTTTCCAAGAGAAGCATGCAGGAAAGAAAGTGCTGTTTAGGAAGAAAATAAGTTGTATTAATTTAGGGAGAGTGAAGGACCCAGAATTATTCAGCGAGTGTTTCATTTTCTTGTATTAGTTCTGTGTTCATTATTATCAGAGATGAGATAATAATTAAATACTACAAAAGAACGACTCAATAGATATGAGCAAGTCCTCTTTTGCTCGCTACTTCTCAAATACCTTGATCAGAAAGCTATTATTACCACTAAGTTTGTTTATATTTGCTTTGTCTGAATTATGGTTTTTTTTTTTTATTCCTGAAAGAACTAAACCAAACCAGGACAAGAACAGTACGGCACCACAGTCCTTACCTTCTGAAGCCCTTACTTTCACATGTAAGACTGGGTATGCCACAAAGTTAGAACCCAGCAAAACTTAACAAAAACAGGGCTGTTACTGCCCACTTGCCACCAAATTTCGGGATAACAGAAAAACACATGATTTTTGAATACAGACTGTGCATGAATACAGCATGTGGCCCCGCTCATTTCTATCTCTCATGGCAGAGTTGCCTGTCATCTTTGTCTACATCGAGCATGCTACGCACACATTCCGCTGTTACTGATTGCTCAGTGATAAGCTGTTGCGCCCCTGGTTACCATTTCATCCTGAGGACATTTTAACAGAGTTAACTTTTGCTTGGCCAGATGTGAAGGCAGAGGACCAGCCACCCTGTTCAGACCCCTCTCCCTCTAGTGTGTGACATTGCGGGTTACACCATGACCTCTCCTATACTGCTCTCTTGTCTTTAAAATGTGGGGTGAGAACAACTCCCCGTTAGCTCCGCATTAGTGATGGACATGATTACTTCAAATCTTCTTACTCAGGCACGTGAAGCTATTTGAGATCCCTTATACCAGGTTGAATTTCATGCCTATTTTATGAAACAATAAGCAACTATTATTATATTATTATTATTAATAATTATTATTATTGGGCACTATGATAAAAACGTTATATGTGGAAAACGTATTCTTAAAAAGTTCATAGCCTCGTTCTGAGGTAAATGTTATTGTTCCTATTTTCCACATAGAGGAAAAGAATTTTAAGGATGTTGTAGCAGCGGCAGTAACAGGAGAGTGGGAAGGGGTGCGTGAGCATGACCCCACATTCCTAAAGGAGCTCATGCGTGCATTTACGGCTCTGTTTGTAAGTGGGTTCATGCGAGCAGATACTGCGCATGCTTATTATTTGTCGAACAAAGGACTTGAACCAGGCACTTCAGATCTTGCAATTACACCAAGTCCTTCAAGAGGGTGATGGACAGAATTTCAATCTGTTCAGGAAATTTAGGCTTACATTCATTCCAGAGACACAGAGTTTTCTTTTTGAACATCCAATTTAAGATTAATTTAATTAAACTATTATTAATTTATTTTACTTCCCTTCGACTATAAAATCAAATGCAACTTATTTTCTTAGGGGGAAGCGTTTTGCATCTTTCATTACAGACTTTTGTTCGCTTGCTTTATCTCATGTTGTTTTACACATTTGTATTCTTAGGTTACAAACTAAGTTACACAAGAATTTCAGAAGTTCAAAACTCAAAGAAAATCCACAAAAATGTAAAGGATTAAATAGTTTCTTCAACAGAAGTAAAAATCTAAGTTTTGGATATTTTTAAAATTTATTTTAATTGTATGTGTATGCTTGCCTAAATTTATATATGTGCAGTACGGGCAGTGACCAAGAAGGCCAGAAGAGGGCATCACGGCTCTCACTAGGACTAAAATTACAGACAGTTGTAAGCCACCATGTGGGTGTTGGGAAATGAACCTTGGTCCTCTGGAACATCAGCCAGTCCTCTTAACAGCTGAGCCACCTCTCCAGTCCTACTCAGTCCTCTTAATGTGCATGGTGATAAAATTAGAATAAGACACTTGGGACGAGCCTGGCCACATCTTTTCACCTTTTAAATTGGGAGAAAGGCCTTGAGTCATGAACCATCTGGTGTGGCATGAATATTCAGCTTCTTTAGCTTTTCAAGGATTATGCTTTGTTAAGCTCATTTACTGGTCCCTTAGCTTGAGTACTTTGTGCATTTTTCTATTAACTTGTCTGATTATTATGTGGCATCTAATCAAATCTAATTATGATTCCAGCTATAAATATGAAGGGGTAACTTCATATTAAAATGAACCCCTTACTTCAAGTAAGGAAGTAAAGGAAGAATACCCTTACTTCCACAAATGAGGTATGAACTGCTTTTGCTCAGATAATGAATTCTAAAAAAAAAGTAAGTATAACTAAAAAAATATAAAGTAATTATAACCAGAATATTCTATGAGCTGGATCTAAACAGAACTGTTATGTTATCATACATAAAACAAAATAGTTATTTTCCTAAAGAAATAAAAAGACTACACACATAACATCCTCAATGTCACGAGAAGCAAGCTATTTTTACACTTGATCTCAACACAGAGAGCCCTTAGGTCCTTGGCTTAACACTTTCTATGGTCTATTTGGTTCGGCTTATTTTCAGAAAAGAACATGATGTCTTTTCATGTGTGACTTTTTTTATTGTGGAGAATGACATCTTCACAGCTTTTAGATACTGCATTGTTTTAAGGATCTTAATAAAGAGAATACAAGCCATTAAATAAATAAAATGCTGCATTTTCTTCTTTGCATATGCTACCTTCATAAAATAAATAATAAATAGCATACATGATGTGGACCATAAAGTAAGAGGTCTAAATATGTATGCACTGTCTACTGTATGGATGGATCTGTAGTGTTGGTAAGTCTTTGATCAAATGCTAAAACCAGTGTCTTTGATGTAAGACTATGGACATCTCTCAGACGATTCACAAGATCTATCTTTTTGCTACTAATGTAACCACTTGTGTATTAGAAAAACAGCAGAACAACCACATCATATGTGCTTATATGCATATGCTTGGATAGTATGCAATAGGCCACTTCCATTGCAGCACAGATTAAGGGATACAGTGTTGCATTTTATATCTTCAAATAAATCATATCAGAAATGTGGAAAATATGTGTAAGTTTGTGTAGAAATAAATAAATGTGTGCACAAAAATATAGTAAATCTGACTATTGTAAATCAAAGACAGTAAGAGAGAGGGCAAAGAGTCTAACAATTCCAGTTTGGTAAAAATCTATGATACTGTTGTTGCTGTATCTTTGGCTTTAATGAGCTAATTAGGACAGATTCATAGAAAAATGCAGGATTCTGCCAACCCTGGGTGAGTGTAAATCTCGTGCCATTTTCTAGCTGTATGAGTTACTCAGCCTTAATGAGACTAAGCCTTATAATCTATCAAACAGACTCAAAAACATGTTAATTTTCTTGGTGGAATCTAAGTACCCATCTTAGAAATGGCTCCTTAGGCAAAGACGGTCTTGAGCTGTGATCACTAGAAAGATGTATTTCCTTTGGTATGGTTGCTGGAATGCAAGTCCTTGGAATTAAAACTGTGTCAGGAAAAGCTACAAAAAAAGCAAAGTCCACCAACACACAAGGGATTGGGAAGATAGCTGACTTTACACTTCTTCCTTTCTTCAATAGAGACGAAGAAGACATCTTCCTGGCTAATACATTTTGTTCTTACAGAATTCACTCTTCAAATGATTTCAATAATGAAACAAGGGCGAAAATATAGCTGCTCTAAATTACCTGTTCCCTGCTCAGATTTGAATATTTAATAGCACAGTCAATGGAAAAGCAATTAAAAAACGTCTGCAAATAAAAATGATTCCTCATTCCTGGTGTGCCAACATGTGTACTTGTCTCGTTTGCCACTTACAACAGGAATCTGAAAAGACTTGGGGGTTATTTGTCATCCTTTGTTGTCCTCTCAGTAGGCTGAAGTCAGGTATCTTTATCTTAACGCCCTATGATGCTTTACTGTGGGAGTCTGGCAATAGCATCACTACGTTCAAAGCAGTAACCTGCAGGAGATTACAACAGTAAACGTGTCTGGCTTCACGGGTGTGATCTGTGTTCCACAGGCCACAGGCTCATGGAAGCGCTGTACCTACTCTCCTACTGCCATGGGATGCTTAGCGAGGTTTACCTTTCAGCGTGTGCTTTGCAAGTCCTGCGAGATAACAGAGCAGGAACAAGAAACAAGCAATTCTGTTGCTCATTTGCACTCATAACTTCCTATCTGCCAAGACATTCTGTAACTCAGTATATGGACCAGCTTCGCAAGTCTCTCTGGTTAAGTGTAATGTATACCTTTCTCATCTCCCCTGGGTGAATAGAGAAAATAGCTTTCAAAACTCAAACTCCCTTTGCTTAAATTGAAAATATCTTTTCACAGAATACATTCCCATCCCCCAACTCCTCCTAGATCCACCCCACCTATCCAACTTCAAATCTTCTTTCTCTCTTATTAGTAAACAGACTCTTAAAGCGATTTGTACCACACAGAGAGAATGAATGACATTCATTGTAAGAACACAGATCTAATCTACATGGAAAGTAGAAAAAGACAAGATCGTCTGCGTAAATTGGGAGCACGGGGACTTTCGGGGAGGGTTGAAAGGGTGAGGGGAGAGCCAGGGAGGGGAGCCGAGAAAACTGTAGAGCTCAATAAAAATCAGTAAAATTAACAACAACAAAAAAGAACCCTAACAACCAAAGAACCTGCCTTCCACTCTGCCTCTCTCTGTTACTTCCTGTATCAGCCACCCACACAGAGAGGCAAATCTTAGTTGTTTGTTCTTTCAGCTTCTCTTTGTTTAACCGCTGTGTAAAAGATAGAGAAGGCGCCTATGGTGTGTGCACAGTGAAGGAGTGCCAAAGCAGCATTTGGGTGTGTTGAGTTTGGGAAGGGATACTATGGTTCTGGAAGGAATAAAAATGCTCCATGCCAGTTACAACGTGTGAGCTGAGTGAGGCTGCCGAGAACGCTCTCACTCGCGGAAGACGAATGAAAAGATTTCTAGTAATAATCTGAGGTTTAGTTCATTTTGAAATAAAGTGAGCAACAAATAAATGTGACAAGTCCAAGGAAAACAGAAGAAAGGTGAAAGCTTCGCGTTAATAATGTTAATGGTATTTTTCCATGCTTTTGCATGGGGCCTCATATTTTAAATTGGTAATGGGTCCTGAAACTTATGTGTTCTACCTGTCATGGATCGGGTAATGAGTGGGTAATTCTAAGAACACTGAATACCTGGAGAATTGGATTTAAATGGTGATTTGCCACTTAGTTAACATCTCAGAACCTTAATCTTTCATTATTCCTTTATGTAATCTGTTGATTATTGAAGGCTACAGGGTATAGTAAGAAACAAAACAGATGTCATGCATCTTACCTATTTGAGGAGAAGACAGAAATGAAGTCAATCAAAAAAAAAATACAAAGATCATGCTATGCACCATGCTATGTGCTACCAAGAAAGACTAAGTAAGGTGTTTTGAAAAAGAAATTTAGGGCTAGTTTCAAGTCCTGATTCAGTTTTGTGGTAGAAAACTTAAAATTGAGGCAAGGAGAATACATAGGCGAGAACTGGAAAATGAGGTTGAAAGGGAAGAAATAGAAATATCCGTTTGACATGGCATCCATGAGGTTATGATTAGATGGAAGAGGTTTGCTCAGGCCCAGCTACAGCAAGCGGCGAGTACAAAATGACTTGCACCCTGACTTGACAGCAATGACTACTCAGCGTGACTTTAGTCTAATCTTCACCAGCCATTCCTATTAATCAATGTGTAAAATGTTTCTTCTCTAGAAAGTCCATTATCAATACAGTCATTCACTTAGTGGTATTTAGTTGACCTAGCAGACACAATGCAATTCTGTTGCATGAATTCTCTGACCTTGAATAGCTCTTTCTCATGTATACATATCCGTTTCTAATGAATTTCCCCAGGAGGTCTGTAATTCATGGTCATTTGGCTCAGTTGTGTTCACGCCTACCCTCGGGCCCAATATCATTTCAATTAAAGAACGCGAGTCAAAGTGCGGTTTCCCTCCTGTCTTTCATTACATTTGTCACTGATTTTAGGGCCTCCATTTTATGAGGTTAGGTTAGCAATCCTCCACTGAAGTAGACAAAGGCATCCAAGAGCTAATAGCAAATCTAAATGCTGTAGGATGACTCTTGAGGAGGTGAAGCTGGTCATGGACATCCCTGCCTCATCAGCAGCTCTCAACACCCTCAATTCTTCACCACTCAGAACTCTCGAGCCACTCCTCAGGAACAATGCCCCTCCACTTCAGCCTGGTGTCCCATCCCTCTATAGCATGCTGGGTATTTGGCCTGCCACAACCTCTCAATTACTCTAACAAGAATGGGACCTAAAATGTTTTCACTATGAACGGACACACACACACACACACACACACACACACACACACACTCACACACACACACACCACACTTCCTTTTCTTAATTTCTTTTACTGCCAGTAGAGTAAAATATTCAGACAAAAGCAACCGGAGTGCAAGAGTTTATTCTAGCGAGTTCAAGGCAGAGTACGTCATGGTAGGGGGTGGGGTGTCACAGCTACAAGGGCTGAAAAGTAGCTGGTTACTTTTCATTCTCAGTCAAGAAGTAAAGAGATCACAGAAAACTGCAGCCCAGTTCCTTTTCTCCTCCTATGCCATCCAGGATCTCCTGTCCAGGGAATGGTCCCACCCACAAGTATGAAGGGTCTTCCCAGATGGATTTACATAATAAGTAACTCCATGAATGCAGGCATAGAGGAACAACTTTGAGGTGATTTCTAGACTGTGATATCTGATGTGGTTGTAGGTGCCTTGGTGTAAAATTATTTCTAGGATCACACATATCATTTTCTCTACTCATCCAATTTTTCTTTTCTTAAAGGTACAGAGACTATGATTTTGACACACACACACATGCATATACACACACGTGCGCGCACGTGCGCGCGCGCACACACACACACACACACACACACACACACACACACACACACACACAGAGCCCTTAAATCATAGTGTATGGATTTTCATGACTAGGCTGAGCTAAATCATTGGAAATGTTTCTGGTCACCTATTATATGAACTAGCATGAAAAAGATTCAGTTGCAATTGATGTAAAATTTAGAGAGAAGTTCACTCCTGCCAGGAGTAGATTGATAAAGGAGGCTATAGTGTAGGATATATATTTTATGGAACTCATAAAGTAGAGTTGATCAAAATTCTTGTCCTTTTAGAACGTAAGCTGCAACAGTACTATGGTAATGAAAATGTCTGTCCTATACCTTCTCTTAGTTAAATACAAATAAAATGTTGTCAGACGTGCTGGAGAAAACACGAGTTTATCTTTCAGTTCTTGCTGTAAAAACATTGTGAATATTATAGCTATGTGCAAAGAATCAAGTTTACAGCATGAAATCTTAGAAACTATTACAGGTGTATGTTAATCAATTCATAGAAATGCTATTTTAAAGATATTTTGAGATTTGTGTCATTTTCAAACATTTTTGCTTTTTTTCCTTTTGGAAACAGGCTTTGCTGGGTAACCTTTCACTAGCCTGGAACTAGTGATACAGGCCAGGTTGCCTTAATGTTTTGGGAATTCTCTTTTTCATAAAAGGTATGCTGAAATCTTACGCTTATAACTTTTGTGGAAGAGTTCTAGCTGACGTTCAATGTAGAAACCAAATGTCCACCATGAAGGTGTGAAGAGGTGTTGGAGGAGGCCGCTTATTAGTCCCCAGCTGCTCATCCCTGAAATAATCACACAGAAACTATATTATTTAAATCACTGCTTGGCCCATTAGCTCTAGCTTCTTATTGGCTAACTCTTACATGTTAATTTAATCTATATCCATCAATCTGTATATAGCCATGTGGCAGTGCCTTACTGACTACAATTCTGGCATCTGTTTCTGGCTTCTCTCTAACTCCACTTTCTTTTCCCCAGCATTCAGTTTAGTTATTCCTGCCTACCTAAGTTCTGCCCTATCAACAGGCCAAGGCAGTTTCTTTATTCACCAATGGTATTCACAGCATACAGAGGGGAATCTTATCTCTTTAAGATTTTAACAGTGTGATCAGGTCAGGAGATCTCGTTTATTGTAAGGTCCCAGAATAAAAGGTTTCAAAGCACAATTTATCTGTCTTGTCTTACCAGTTGCCATGTGAGGATATACCTCTTCTTTCCAGAGCAGGGATTTTCAACCTTCCTAATGCAATGCTGTGACCCTTTCATTTAGTTCCTCATTTTGTGGTGACTCCCAACCACAAAATAATTTTTTGCTGCTACTTTATAACTGTAATTTTGCTACTTAAAGCAATATAAATATTTTTGGAGATAGAGGTTTGCCAAAGGGGTTTCGATCCACATATTGAGAACTATTGTTCTAGATGGTGCAGCCATAACCAGACAATAAAAAAAAAAAAGATGCACTGGTATGAGACTTCTTCACTTCTGGAGCTCTGTGAGATAAATAATATCTATCTTTTATAATTTTTCCTACTTGTGGTATTCTGTGATAATAACAGCACAAATTAGATTATTGCAATGACTTTCCTTTTCGTCTTACAAAGGGCTCTCAGCAGCATACAACCTTCAGGTCCACAACAGCTGGAAATATCCCCAGCTAAAATCCTTTGCAATGTATCATCAGGACATTGCAGCTACACTTCCCACAGGGAAATTTCATGTGGTCTTTTGTAGCATGTCTGCCTTTCTGCATTTTCATAAGATTGTTTCATATTGATCCTTAGAGTCTTGAGAGACTCTCTATTCATGGGAACTAGAAGAGACAGCTCACCACCCAGACCCGGTGTCCTTTTAAATACATTTGCATTGCATTGGAAGATAGTGGGGAAAATAACTATGATAAATTGAATGTCATCCAAATTGTTGAACACCTACCCTGTTTTTAATCTTCACAGTATCTCCAGCAGATGGCTCTTACTGACACTTTACAAAGGAGAGACTGTGTCCTTGGAGAAGGTGAGACGGCAGGAATAGGACCTGGATTGGAACTGGAGCTGACTCCACTGGAGTTTCTCTTTGCTGTGCTGTGCCCCAATGTGTGAAGAAGCTCAAGGAGCTAAGTTCTGCTGATAGAATTGAATCTGTGCTATTGAGCACTTGATTGTTGAATGTTGGAATAGGAAGAAGTCATGTCTTCTAATTCTGCCTCTCACTTCTACACTAAAATCACCGAGGTCTTAGAAAAGTGTGGTTCAGATTTATAGACTAAGTGCTGGCACTGAGCTAAGCACTTGGGGTCTCTGCATTCCTTTCACAAATAGTGAATATAAGAAACATAGACTATAAGAAATAGCCTGGTACTGCTGTGGCTGGGTACAAATATGCTTCTTGTAAATTCACATTGATGAAGTCACATTCTTTATTCCAAAGAGAATACTAATAGGCAACATAAAAGTAATCTGAATATAAATTCCTTTAAAAATATTTAAAATTCATCCCTCATTTCAGATATTGTAAATGATTTACCACTTAGATAATTTATTTTGAAACTGTTAAGTAGAAATAATACTGTTATCATTTATACAACACCCATTGAACTTTATATCCTATACACAATTTAGTATAATCTTTATAGAACAATAAAAGCTAGATAAATTAATTAATTTATACAAGATCACCCAAATACAAAGGTAGAATTTATCTAACCTAGATCAAGTTAACTTCAAGTAGCAAGTGTTTACCAATATTATTTATTGTTAGTTTTTTGACAGTTCCTAACTGTCAAAGAACTGTCATATATATATATGCATTTTGGTCATTCTCCTTTACTGTCTTATCTCCCTTCACCTTTACCAACGGCCCCATTCTTCCTATCTGTCCATTTACTTGAATCATGGCGTGTGAGTGTGCATGCGTGTGTGTGTGTGTGTGTGTGTGTGTGTGTTGTGAGCCATTTAGTCTAATCAGGAACATCTGTGTGACTATTGAATTGAAAGTGCTTACTGGAGCCTGGTGTAGTCCCCAGTAGGTACATAACTGAAGGGAATCAGTCTTCTTTTCCATGAAACTACGAGAAGGAAATAGTTCAGTGGTGTGGGATATAGTCCCCTGAGTCCCTCCTCCGCCATCCATGCTTGGCTGTTGATGGCCTATGCTTGTGCAACCCCAGGGAAGCCACACACACATGCATTGAGTTCTTGATTACAATGGCTCTGTATTGCCCAGAAGATAATAGTTTCACCCATTTTACTGAAGTTTAACAAACATAGGATCAAAGTGTGTGTATTCAAGCATGAACTATATTATATTCTTGCTACTGTGTATTTTTTACACTATATGTGGGATGATTATGCTTTCCATTGAAATCAGCAATCTCTTCAATACCTTTTAAACATTCTTTGAGGAAAAAACCTTAGTACATAAACACTCAGGGTTGTGGATTTACTCATTGAGCAAGAATAGCCTTTGAAGAAAAGATTATTATAAGAAAAACATCTCAGCTGGCCAGAGCTTTAAGATTAAAGAATTATTTCTGTATTTTAAACTGAAGTTCAAGGATTTATAAGATTTACTTAAGCCTATAAAAATATCCTGGTAGTATCCTGAATAATGTATCATCCAGAAATAAACCAGAATTTATTATGAAATTCTGATATTTTAGAAATGTCTCTTTTTAAAATTGCTTTCCTGCTATGCCATGGTTGATTACCCTGGTATTGATTTTTGTTCTTCTTGAATAAACAGATAGGGGCTACGGAAGGCACTATTCCCCACTGAGACTTTCTTCACTGAAGATTGTATTAGAAAAAAAAAGTAGACAGAACTGGAGAGTGTTTGGCCACTGGCCATTAGTATGTGAAATAAAATGAACATAAATTCAGCAGTATGTCTAGCATACAGAAATGCTCAGTAAGGGTTACCCATAGCTGCATTTATTAGTGAACACAGAAAAATGCCAAGGAAACCACCCGAAATGTGGATGAGCATAGTAATTTTTTGTTGAATGTCTCATGAGACATTGGAAACTTAAAGGCTAGTTAGTGGAGAAATACAGCAGGTACAAGTTGTGCTCTGGCTCTAATCTGGCTTTGTGCCAGTCAAGGCAGGACCCCTGTCAAAGGCTGACCTGCTGAAGTGACATTGCTGACTCTGTAGTCTTGCCAGAGCCACCTGCAATACATCAGCACTTTTGTTCCAGTAAGTGCCACAGACTTTTAACAAACAACCGATTTCTCACGCAGGGAACACTTTTCTTCTTGAGTCTAGGGCCCCACTTCAGCCTGCAGTAGTATGGGAGAGCTGTTCTCAATGCTACTGGAGATAAACAGACTAGAACAATTTTATTTCACTGGTAGTTCTCTAAAAGGAGAGATTGGCAAGCCAAACATGCTACCCACATTGACAGAGAATTCCAGTTATTTCAAATATAAAGAGTGAAAAATCACTTCAATATCCTGACAATTATTGTTGGTGAGGGCTCATAACCTTTGAAAGGCAGCTTGCCACATGGCATCCTCTGGAGGACCATGGCTCAATGGCGACTCCTGCCATGAAGCAGAAGAATGATTGACCCTTGAGTGGTTCTCAAGTGAAGCTGTTTGCAGAAGGTTAGGTACAGCCGTGATCTTGTGAAAAGGATAAATTGGTAACATAAAACCCATCTTGTGTCACAGTGAAAATTTGATTATTCAAATGATTACCCAAACTGTCACCTCAGCCTCTTAACCGCTGGACCTCTTAGGATATTTAGATTGCACAATCCACATCTGAGACAGATTTTTTTTTGGTTTGTTTGGTTGTTGTTGTTGTTTTTATATGCCTTGGAATTGTGTGACGAGGTTGAGATGTTGAGCAATTATTAAGGCAAACTTAATATTGTATAGAAGGCAAACGTTTTGTATAATGGGTTATCCTTGACGCATGAGCTAGCTTGTCAGAGCCCAGAGCTCTTGTTCAATCAGTGGCAGGGGCTTGGTCCTCCCTCAGCTTAATGGGCCAGGCTTTCTTGACTCCCCATGGGAGCCCTTCGCCTTTGGGAAGAGTGGATGGAGGGATTGGGTATTGGGAGAGACAAGGACAGGTGGGGGGGAGAACTGTGTTTGGAATGTGTAAAATGAAATTTTAAAAAATCGTTAAAAAAAGATGATGGAGATGCACTAGAATCTGAGTGGTGTCATCTAGTGTCCATTTCCTGCTTAGAAATCTTCAACCTTCATACAGAGAGAATCATGTGGCAGAAACTGCTATTTGACTCCTACCTACCTGATATATTTTTATATGTATAATATACATACATCGTATATACAGCTAGAGACTTATAAAGGCATATATATGTATATTAACATATTGATAAGTTTGTATTAATTCCTTAAGTGCATAACTAATATGTTGACACATATTTCAGTATTGTGGTCATTGCATTTATATTAGTTGAATTAGGTATGACTACAAAATTGAGCTATGACTGGTGAAGTATATGCAGAAACCGTAATGAACACTTCGGAGAACTTTCCTTGAAAAAGAAAAAGAACAACTTTGTTTTGTCTTTTGGTTGCCTGCTGCATGCGCGTGCGCGCGCGCGTGCGCGCGCACACACACACACACAGCAATTATGATTTCAGTGTTCAGTGGCTGTCTTTGCCTGGGAGTACTATGGTTGCATCATGGGAGAGTAAAACCCATGAGCTTTGAATGCTCTGCAGTTCCCGTGTCAGCCTTCTAACTCCTATATCTAAAAGGAATTAAACATAATTTTATTTTTTAGAAAATATTGTATTATATAGAATAGGATGACTTGAAATTCTATTGTATGGAGTAGCTGCCTTGAATTCATACTCTTTTGTCTTAGCCTCTCAAATGTTTAATTTATGTTTAGAGTTACATACAACCATGGCTTTTCTCAAATATATATATCTCTTTTATTTATGCCACATAGACAAAACTAATGTTTATGCATAGCATAATAGACTATAAAAGATTTAAACAGTATATTTATTAGATTTTCTTTTCATTATTCTTTAGAAAATTCTGTACATTTTACATTCAGAAAATATTTATTAAGAAATGTAAATCTTCACCATCCAAGAACAGGTTGTTTTATACATACTGACAAAACAAATTGACTTCAATATTTCTTTGCTCTGTGAAGGACCTTGCCAAGTTGATTAACATTTTGGTTTTATACATCATCTATTTTCCTTTCCTTTTTTAAGTGCTCAATATTTGTACATTAAGAGAAACCATAATGTGTTAATCATAATTTATGTCATGGTTATACCATTTTGCCTAAGTGGGATATTCACTTCCAATGGTAAAAATCAAAGTGATTGTTTATTTGTCATGTATCATGACAAAAAAAAAAAGACCAGGGCTTTGAAAAATGAACAGATTATCCAGTTGGGATAATGTCTCATATATGTTTCTCCTTCTACTGGCATATTGGCAATAAATGCATATAATAAAGACATTTCCATTAAAAAAATCTCCATAAACATTCTCCCTATCGTTGGTTCATCTACTTTATGGTTTGTTCTGTTTATAATCTTTGCTTCCTAAATACACCTTGAGGAAGAGAAGCCTTAGCCCCTCATATCTTCACTTTTATGAGGTTTATGATTCATTGTCTTGACATCAATCTATGAAATTTTCCACTATTTCTAGCATCATTTTCAATGGCTTCTTAAATCTCAGTTTCATGAACATTATTGATTCTCTCCTATAAGTGCTTAATCTCTGTTCTCATTCTTTCGTCTATCTTTCTTTCTTTTCATTTCTAAGTAGTTCTGGTTCTAGTAGGCTTCTTTTTTCATTGTCATATGCTGATCAAGGATTTTGTATACTATGTGTTTTCTGATTACCAAAATTTGTGCAACCTAGTTTCTGAAGTTGATGCTGTTATGGCTACATTCAACTGTTCTCTCTTCCAACAATATCCTCTCTTTGGGGCATGAGTTTACCCCCCCCCTTTTTTAAAATCACAATTTACCTTGGGAATCTATCAGCCCTTTTTGATTCCTATGTCCCACCTTGACCTTGGTCTTTTCCTTCTTTCATGGTTTTGCTTTTTGTCCTCTTAAAACCAGGACTCATGAGTAATGTTTTTACCATGTGCTTTCATTATTGACTTATTTTTGAAACATTCCCAGTCTATGCCAGCTCATTTTGAGAAAGGCTTCTCGTTATTTAACTCCATGTCATTAGGCCCTACAGTGGAGACTCACACAAATGAGAAACTCAAGAAACACTTTGAATGAATATTTACTAATCCATTATATATACAATTGAAGTTTAGACATGTTTTCAATGGTTTCACCCATTTTTTATTTGATGACTTTAATCGGGTCCTAGCTAGACTTATTTTTATTATTTTAATTTCTATAATGCTTGGAGCACATTATATATAATTAAATACTGAAGTGCATGAAAACTTTTGGAAGTATCCTATAGTATTATCTTATTTTCCCCATTTGTGGAACACAGTTTTTTTTTTTCTTGGTGGCACTGGGAAAATGCATGTTAGCTAATATAAAATAGCTTTGGTAGTAAAACTGGGATTAGAGAACTGGTCTACTTTTCAGTCCGACACTCAGAATTACTCTAAAGTCTATTTAATTCCAGATCCACCATTGTAGCACTAGGTACTCTTTATTCCACGGATGATTGACTCCATCCACTATTGCAAGATCACATAGCATACACTACTCATAGTAATCACAAGTAACTGACATTGACTGAGAACATAAATTCTGCCAGCCACTGTCTCTTACTCTTGTACATGCATTTTCTGATTCAGGCATCGTAAAAATTTTGCAAGCTGGTCCTCCTCCTCCTCCTCCTCCTCCTCCTCCTCCTCCTCCTCCTCCTCCTCCTCCTCCTCCCCCTCCACATTTCTAGTAACGTTGGAAACTGAGCCATAGAGTTGAAGGAAGAGGTATAGTTTTCCATTGCATCAGCAAATGGTAGGGCTGTAACTTCAGCTCAGCAGTTTGACCCCAGCACGTATACGTTTATGTAATTTTCCACAGTTGATCTGCAATGTACAAAAAGATCCCTAACATTATAGCAGGGGAGAAGTCATGAAAAAATCAGCTATATAAATAATTAGTTCTGATAGCTTTCAAAAACAAACAAAATGACACACAGAAATCTGTTGCCCCAATTGTGAAAAACAATATAGGCTCTTTATGGTTTCCTATAACATTTAGTAATTGTGTTTGAGAACAGCTAATAAATGTCATTACAAACACTTATTCTACCTCCGATCCCATGACTATATTTTAGAGTTACTGGCTGGCTCTCTTCTCTTTAGTTGTAAGCTGTAGCTTTATTAGTTGTTTTCCCGATATCTCAGAGGCCGCTCAGCTTTTCACTTCCTTGCATTTTTACCACTGGGGTAAGGCTGCTGATTTTTCTTCATCTGCCTTTCAAGCATTTCACATTTTTATGGAAGTCCTCTAAAGGATATTCTGTGAATCGCCACATACATGGATCTCATACTAAAGTATCCTGCCAAAATTTATACTCTACAAAAGTTGTTAGTCTTTTTCTACATAGAAAACTAGGGGCTTTTTCTTATGGGGCATTTTGGTAATTTTAAAATATCCTTAAATTCTACTATAGATTCTAAAGCAAATAATTAAAATGTAAATTTCAACTCATGCACAGATAAATCTAATGGGAATTCTTCTACCCATCTAGACAGAAGAAAATATTAACTTTTAAGAGATTGGCATTGAAAATGTAAACATTGGGAAAACATTTAGTTAAGTAATGCAAAAATTATTAGTCACATGGCAAAAAGGTATTTGCTGATTACTTCATAGTAATAACATGGAAAAGGGGGAAATGCATAAACAATATCTGTAATTAGAATGCAAACTCACTCCTTTATCAGTGCTTAGGGGGGATTGATCCCCTTAACCCTTCTTGGGTAAAAAATGATAACAACTTCACTAAAGCAGCAACACAAGAGCTGTATAAAATAGCGTGATCTTGGGACTCATAAAAGTATATAGAGCATCATTATTTACAAATAAATACAAATCTAGCTTTGAAAATAGGAAGCTAATTGCATTTGCTTGATAATCTATATTTATTCTACTTACTGATCAAGTCATATTATTGAGGATTTAGGTTCTGTCCACATGGATTGTTAATATGGCCAGTTGCAATATGGAAAAATGCTGCCATCAAAGGAATATATGTAGTTTCAGGTAAAGCACAGTTGTTAAAGTTCTTGCTGCAATCAGGAAGACCTGATCTTCATGCCCATAATCTATTTACACATTATCCCGGTGCTGGAAAAGTAGACAGGTGGATTGCTGGGACTTTCTGGATGTGGTACTAGGTTTATTTTATCACAGACATCTTACCACCAAAATGGAGGTACACAGCTTCCAAGAAATGACATCTGAGGTTAACCTTCATCCGATGGCACATGCATTCAAAGGAATATCCCTCAGTCCAGGCACTACTTCTCAGCATATAATCTGGGAGGGATCATCTCAATCTTCTTCTTATTATTTGAAATTCTATTTAAACTTTACCTGACACTTAAAAACAAAAATCAAAGCACTTCACACTCACAATAAAATAATAATTTATCAGCTTTCTCTAGCTGATTCTTTTCTGTTGAAAAAAAAAAACAGTATTTCAGCATAGTGAAATGACTTTCTACCCGTTTACTAGCAATAGATTATAACCCACACAGAGAATAACATTTTCTATGAAAAAATAAAATCAGTAACTTAAATTATGTCTGAACAAGACAATAAAACCTACAGAATCAACTAACGTGGGCTCACACAGCTCATATAAGAGACTGAACCATCAACCAGAGAGCTTGCATGGGACTGACCTAGGCCCTCTGCATATATGTTATAGTTGTGTAGCTTGGTCTTCTTGTGGGACTTCTAACAGTAGGAGCAGGAGATGTCTCTGACTCTGTTTCCTGTATTTGGGACCCTTTGCTCCTACTGGGTGCCTTGTCCAGTTTTAACAGAAGAGGTGCCTACTGGTACTGCAACTTGCTATGCCATGGCTCACTGGTAAACATGGGAGCTCTGCCCTTCTCTGAAGAGGAGGAGTAGGGAATGGGGGGTGGGGTGAGTTGGAGGAAGGGACTGGGAAAAGAGGAGTGTGGGGATGGGAAACTGTGATCGGGCTGGAAAAAAAATTAATCAATTAATGAAAAACGCAAAATAAAAAAGAACTACACATCACATTTGAACAATAAAAATATATGTTTGAGTCAAGTAGCTTCACGAAGTAGAAAGGCTGCTGGGACAATGACATCTCTGGGTGGCTGCCGTATTTGATGCTCCTAGAAATGGTTTCCATTGAGACAAATAAAAGGATTTATGTGACATGGGATTCCAGCCAGGGATACCTTCTGTATGAGGGACAGCTGATTCTTTGATTTATTTTATGGCTCTTAACTTTGCAGTTCTTTTTGGAATCAGCTCATGGCAGCACAGTCTAGACCTCCAGTCTGCAAGCCACTCAGAGCACGTATACTTTGAGATATTGTAAGTATTCTGATTAGTCCCAGAGCATCATGGATTTACTAAAAGGAAAGGCACAAGGTCTTTAGAAGAAGATGGAGTCGAAGTGGGAGGCTATGTGTATAAGTGACACACTTGAATTTCTATTTTTTGCTGTTATCGTCATCATTACTACCACCACCATCATCACCATCCATCAATCCAAATATCTGAAGCTCACATCTGCACTTGCTGTTTTCTCCAGAGTCAGCATATTTGAAGGAGCATATATTGGAGAATTATTAAAACTATGCACATCTAAATTTCACATTTCTTTCTTTGTTTTTGTTTGTTTCTTTGGTCCTTTGTTTGTTTCTTAAAAAGCAAGTGAATAAATAATATAGCAGACCAAGAGAGAGAGAGAGAGAGAGAGAGAGAGAGAGAGAGACAGAGAGAGAGAGACAGAGAGAGAGAGACAGAGAGAGACAGAGAGAATATGGCTATCTAAGATATGCCAATGCTTAATATGAGAAACCTCAGAGACTCCTCAGCAGAATAAACATAAAACATCAAATTTAGAATACATGCCACTGTAAAATTTTGTTCTTATAATTGAGGAGAATCACAATATTTTTTTCTGTAAATGATGTAGATTTTTTTCATTCAAGTAGAAACTCCTGACACACACACACACACACACACACACACACACACACACACACACACACACACAATTTAAAAATTGTTGATTTAAAAATTGTTTTTATCATCATAAAACAAAAATTGTGCTTTATTGTGTTTTCAGCATCATGGTGTACTCATTGGCAGGGTAGGAGCTAAGTCCCCCCCAAATCTGGAGGCTTCTCTGAAAGTAGGGGTCTTTCAATCAATTTACATCAAGCACTAAAAAGTGCAGTGTTTGTGTGGGCAGGGGAGGTGTTACTGTTGTGGTTTGGTAGATGGGAATCAAATTTAAGCTTTACTTTAATGATCAAGTACAATTTTCACATTATCATGACTGAAAGTTTTAAATGTAGAGAAACAGAATACAACATGAGTTGGTTTTCTTAACTGCACAGGTAGGGGATGCAAGAATGTTGATTACCTTGGTCAGACAGAAAAGTCACATGGCTTCCTGGCATGCTCAGGGCCAAGGTTTCCTTTCGCAGTAACTATTTAACCAGGAAATAGCAGGGCTACACATATCTGAGCACTTTAGGTCATCATGGAAAGCACTGCCGACATAAAAGAGGATTGCAATAGTGCTTGTAATTCTTTCTAGATTTTGTATTTTTTATAATAGGAAGTCGTGCAGTATTATTTTTGGGAAAGTTTCTATAGTTCTATTGGCATGAAGAAAAGCTTAAATTAACTCTGTCATTTTGTATGGCTTGGTTCATATAAGAAGACAGAGTTGTCTTCTAAATTATATCATGTGTCATGGTGTCCAATGAAAGAAACAAGTGCCAACTTATAATTAATTATTCATGTATGGATCTTGCCTGGTAATTAAACACAGGTGACATGTTTAGGTCCATGCTTTTTAAAGGCTGTCTGTACTTAAGGACACATGCAGGACATGCGAACACTTACTAACTAAAATATCCAGTTGAGATGAGCTCACCCTATCAAAACATGCAGGTAGACAACAGAAAAAAAGTTTTCAAGGTTTTGGAAAATACGTTATTTTACCAATCTGCAGGCGAAACTGTATTTAAGCTGCCATGAGTTGATTCTAAGTCCAGTATTACAAGGTGGATAGGAAAGGTGCTTATCATTCTTTCTGAGAAAGATCAAACGTGGTTCATGCTGTTCTCAAACCCACTATGTCGTCAAGGCTTCGCCTTGAATGCCTGCCTCCTCCTCCTCCAAAGTTCTAAGATTATAGGTATGCACTAACTAACCTGTCTCGTTTTCCCTCATTTTTGCATGATCACACATTTTCTTCTCTTTTCTGGCATTTTGCTGCTGCTGTGTTGCTTCTCTTTATTGCCTTGCTCTAAGATTCTACTGCCTCAGTATAGCAGAAATCAAAGGGACGAACACACCAAAGATTGCCTTACTACCTCAGTCTAATACAAATCACAGGGACAAATGCACCAAAGGGTGAGACTCCTCTCCTGCTTCTATCCAGTAATATGACTCTGGTTTCCCCAAGTCTGTTTCAACTTCTATAAAACAAAAATGATTATTTTAGCTGAGGTTAATTGACATAGCACATATGAAATAGTAAACACAGAGTTTGCTCTGTAGTAGCAATGCATTGGAAACTAATTTGCTTCAGCCTTTTGTCCCGTCCCTACTTTTTCTCCCTTTTTGCTTCCTCATTTTTATTCATTATTTATTTATAAACATAAAAAATCACTTTTAATTTGCAAGGTTCTGTATTGGGATTAAGGTTGAAATAGTACCTTACGGGGGAATGAATGATCTGTGCCCTCACGAACTAACTGTCAAAAATGGCAGACAAACATTAATCAAAATGCAACATAAGTGGGTATAAAAATTGCTACTGCTAAACATACAGGAGAAGCACATGGTGCTGTACGGGTGAATGACAGGAGGATTAATAACCCCACTTTTCCATTAGTACAAGCAAAAACATAAACTGCACTGCAGAAATTAATGGAAATATTTATATACTTATGGATTGAGTCTGAAAATATATGAATGTTGGTACTTTGGTGTTCTGAGATCCACAGAATCATGAAGTTGAGGAAGAGATATTATTACAACCTTATTTCTATATTATGGTTCAATGCTATACCTTTGTTGTCCATGTGCATGCGTGCGTGTGCCTGTGTGTGTGTGTGTGTGTGTGTGTGTGTGTGTGTTTGTCTGTGTGCGTAGAGCATTTTTTGTAGACTGTGAGATTTAGCCGTCCTTTGACTAAATGAATAGGATTTCGTTTGTTCCTGTGTGTAGGGATGTACTTTGCTGTTTAAAACTGCGTGTTACCCAGAAACTCTTAAGTTCAATCACATTACAACCACTGCACGGAAAATAAAGCTTCTTCCCCCATAGGAGTTTCATAGTAATGAATGGAGTCAAGGCAGCAGCCCAGTGTGCGATGCCCTGTGGGGGCTGAAGCCTCTCTCAAGCCCTGTGGTTTGCAGCAAATAAAGAAGCTCCAGGTTCCATCTACATAAGACCCTTGCCAGGAAGTGCCAGAAATCAGCAGTCTCAAACAGCAAGACACTCTCTTATTGGATAATAATTCTTTTCTTGTTAATCCTAGAAGGGACGGATGCTTGCAGGGAGCCCTGGGGTCTGGGGTGCAAAAACTTGTTATGAAAGGATTTTGCCTGGGGACCTCTCTTCCTTGCTCACTTTGTCTGCCAAGGCTGCGGAACTTAACTCCATTCATGGCTCTTGCTCCATAAACATCGTCTAGTATGTCTTTCTTTGTCATAGCAAGTGACTATCTGTTAAACGTGGGAAAATAACTACAGAAAAAATTTTCTTGGAAAATATGGAGTCAATTGATATACAAGACACAATAGCCAAGGACTGTTCATTCCTTTAGATGCCACTCCATGTGTATATTATCCAGCCATGGTGACCTTGGTTGCTCTAGGAGATGGCCTGCCTATAGCACACAAGACACAAGCTATATCTCCCAGCATCGTTCAAAGAAACAGAAAAGAAGACAAAACTTCTCTTGATGACTCTTTCTTCTTCAGCCATCTCCTTATCATGCTCCTTTCCTACACAGCATCATTATTTGAGAAAATTTGCTTTACAAGTTCACCTCCCTTCACCTTCCTTTCTTTTATATCCCACCGATACATTGCTACCATTCATAAAAACTCTGAAGGTTCTATAAGTCACTAAGTCAGATTAGCTCACAATCTTCACCAGATTCATTCATTGCCATTGCCTTTCTTAAAATTCTTTCCCCACATGGTTTTCCAACCCCTAGTTCTCCTTGGGTGCCCTATGTCAGTGGCTTCTGTTTCTTAGCCATCTGGCTACCTCAAGGTCTTTTCATTAGAAGTTTTTAGTTCTCAGAAGGCCCTTGTGCCCCGCATCTGTGATAGTTACTAAATACTATCAGGATTATACATGTCAGGATATTTTTGGGACTTATTTTTGGAATTTTTCCTTTATAAAAGGCACTGCATGAAAAAGTAATGGAACAATATTTTTGTATGTGCACATATTTTATTCAAAATAAAAAATAATCTAAAAACCCAAAGAAATGCGTTTTTCTGTAAGTCCTATACTTGCACACATATGAGCTATTCATTGACAAGTACCAGGAAACACACATTTTACTGAATGCTGATCACTGAAAATATGTATCTTTAGCTTTAAATAATAATTATCATTTGAAAGGAAAAAATTTAAAATAAAAGATCCACTTAAAATATTTGTGCGGTCATTTACCAGGAAGTAAGGGCCAGATCAGGGGGCTCAGTGGTAAGCAACTTCATTGATGTGACAAGCACCTGTCGCATCCTGCCCAGATGGTGAGCAGGGCATGGAAGCAGCCACTGATGCATGAGCTGGAAGCTCTTTCCCCTACCAATGCTTGTCTAGGGGGTCTAGGGTCCTACTGCTTCTCAAACTCATGTCCTGGGGAAGTACTTGATGGAAATATTTTCAAGACAAAAATACAGCATTTTATACCCAGTTTTCATATCTCTGTAGTATGTAGTGTGTTTCCTCCCTAACAAGAGGAAAACATGGGTTTAGGTAGGAGAAAACCAACTTGCCCATGTGGTTCCACAGTGCAAAGACAGTATACATACATCATTGCAGATTAAAGTACACTGTACATTAAAGCTTTAGAGAGAAGAATAATAGTTCTAACCAAGCTTGCAAATAAATTGTAATTACTGAACCACAGTATCGATTTCAAAATAAATTGAAGGGCAACCCACACCATAAATTTTATGGCTTTGCTCCTTGTATATTTCAAGTAAACATTAGATCTAAATTGTATACATGCTGACATTGGTCTCCTTCTTTGTGAACAGAATGAATGGACCTACAGAATCAGATTATTGAACTAGAAACACTTCAGTACAAATATAAGTATACATGTATTTTAATATATTTATCTTTTTGATTCATTTTGCATCCTAACCACAGTTTCCCCTCCTTCCTTTCAATATGGATATCTAAGGCATATTTGCAAAATAAAAATTGTACTGTGGTATAATTCACTGTGATTCAAAGTTGACGGTAAAGGAAAGGAAAACACTGCCAACATTTCCTTGTATTCTGTATTTTGTCTGTTGAATATTTTACTTTTGGACCTTCTGTTGCATTTTTTCTTGTTCTGCAATGAAAATGTAAGGTTATACGACAAGTGAATGTGTGGGTTAAGTTTACTTCTGTGTACTTTACAGACCCTAGACCTGTTCCTCATAAGCCAGATGATTCATAATTTGTGATAGACATTTCTAAAGCCCCAAAAGAGTTGGCCATTTGAAAGAGAGGCTGGCTATCTAAAGACTGGAGTTTAATCCATTACCTACTTGCCCCACCAACATTATCATTTACCTCATGTAACTGCTTGTATTGTGGCAGCAACACTTACCATGAGATCTATTCTTAATTTTAGGCACAGAATACAGTATTGTTAAACTATACATAATTGTTCAAATTCTCAATTCCCTAGTCTTCGAGTTTGATATAATAGCATATAAGAAGTAAGGCTTCCCTTCCCTGTTCTTGGCTTTATGTAGGTGTTTCTGAAGATTTTAAAATGAGGACACAGAGACCATCATTCTTTTAGGGTGCATATATACTCTATGTTTGTATTTACAAGCAAGGTTGGGTATTCTTCAGAATAATTTCCCCTTGAGGATTATGTTGTAGGTAAAAACTGGAGTGTAGGAAAAATCCTAGAAAGGATTGACACACCAAAGCGTTTCTCTCGTTTCAAACAGGCAGGACTTGGGCACATCATCAAACTGGTCAGGGGAGCTTCATTTCCTCCAGAAACTCAAACCAATGGTTATCTCTACAGAGCAGAATTTGGAAAGTTTAGTAACATTGCTTGCCACATGTGTTTGTAGGATTTGAAACATCATGGCTTACATATTTTTAAACGACAGACACAGGATAATGGAATGAATTTAAATACAGTATCTATAAATAAAGTTTTATTCGGACTCAAAATGTTCATTTGTTTTTCTGTTTTCCAATTGCTTTTCTGGTATTGCAGCAGAGCAGAGTGGTGTTTACAGCATCCATTTGGCTTACAAAGATGAAAGAATTTGCCATCTAAAGCTTTTCAGAAAAACAAAAAACGACAAAAAGCCAAACCAAACCAAACAACAATAACAACAACAAAAACCACCGCCACTTCCACCAACAAAACAAAAATGTGGATCCCTGGTCCAGAGAAGAATTTCTATGAAAATTATGTCACTCTCTGGCCTTAATGTATCTAACACCTTACATACAACATGGTTTATTTTAGTTTACATATTTCAGTTGTATCAAGAATGCTTAGCACATGATATACTCTTAAGTCTTGAAATGTCCAATCATATTACAAGTATTGAAATCTGCACATACTCAGCTGGACATCAGAGGACTCATTTGTCTTATACAGCTTTGACTGTGTAACTGTTAAACACCCCAATCCCCTGACACTAACTTGTATTTTCTACATTAGGCTTCTGTGAGTGACTATCTTTGATACTTCTTCTAAGTGGAATCATTTAGTATTTGTCCTTCTAGGTATTGCTCATTTCATTTACTTTAGTACAATCTTGATTCATCTATATTTCTGCATTTGGCAGGGTTTTATCTTTTTAATTTTTTAATTTCTAGAGTCAGTTGGTGTATAAAGTGGTATAGCAACTATTGAAAATATTTTGTATGTTCTTCACAAACTCTCTTCTGGATATTTATCCAGAAACAAAGAAACTGGAATGTTCATGATCTGATTTCTGCAGCATTTTTATAATAGCCAAGACCTGAAAACAAATTGAATATATATTCAATTTTGTGTTAATTTTGAGACCAGATATTTTTATGTAGGGTCCCATTGTGCAAGCATATTTGACAGAAAGGTTTCCCAGGCTACATAGAGAGTAATATGTTTTTACCACAGGGGATGTTAGTAGTGAAATTCTCTTTGGTATACTTGTGTTGGGGGGCAGACCAGTATGATTTTCAGTCACTTCATGGATTGTTGAGATTTATAAAGTTTTGCCATAAGGTAATTAATGAAAATGCAGAAGCAAATTGGCAGCATTATGTTCATTGAAACCAGATTTGTTAATGACAAATAGCTCATAGGACATTTGTTGGCCACATTTAAATTTGAATATTTGTACCTTAAGCTATGTGATCCAGTTTTTATCGCACTAGAGCAAATTCTATCTCTTGATACTGGGAAAGTTAGTGTCATTGTAAGAACTTGTTTGCCACAGGGCTTTTCCTGAACCACAGAGAAATCGCTTTGAGCATCATCAAGAAGAAGACATCTGTGGTGACTTGAAACTCGTGCCGTGTTGTCATTAACTTCTGACAGATGTACTGACTGAAGAATCTGTAGGATTATATCATAGACTTGGGTCTTACTTAAGTTCAGTTAATAACAACCCAGTGTATAAGGGTGGAGAAGGAGGGAGCTGTGTCTCCCTCCTGGTTTTGATTGAGGGATACACAGTCTCTACCTTTACCCATACTCATCCATGTGGTTTTTTGTGGGTCTTGGTATAAACATCTTCTGAGCTGTAAGCTGTGCTAGAGAGTCCCTAAAAGGAACAACCAAGAGACCCTCAAGGTAAAGTCAGAGAATAGTAACTTTTCTATGACCTAAAGTAGGTCCTCCATTTTCTTATTATAACTATTATTATAACTATTCCACTAACTAAAGGCTCTATTTGGAGATGGCAACTATTATCCCAGTGGTTCAAGCTGGAAGCCAGAAAATCACAAAAAGAGAGGTAGTGGAAGTGAGCTCAGACTCCACAACTCTCCTCTCGGGAGCAGAAGCCTCAGAGAGACGCCATGCTCACCGCTCCCTGGAAGATGCACGGGATGAAGCTCCGACCCAGGATGGACATAGGCTAGAATCTTCCCGGTAAGACTGGTGCTACACAGATGATAAGAAATGGGCTAGTCCAGGTGCGAGAATTAGCCTGTAAGGGCTAGAGCTAAAGGGCCAAGCAGTGTTTAAATGAATACAGTTTGTGTGTTGTTATTTCGGGCATAAGCTAGCCAGGCGGCTGGGGTGTTGGGGACGCAGCCCCGCTGCTCTTATTACTACACCTGTGTTACAAAATCCTCTAACTTCTTAAAATAGAAACTGGTGAAAACTGATATTGAAAAATATTAGCCAATTTGCTACAATGATCAAGAACTGAGAAGCAAAGTTACATACTGTATTATAACCTTCTGGAAGTGCATCCTATAACATTTTTCTCTTCATGAATCATTGTCTCTTGCCAACAATTCCTATTTACACATAGCTGCTTAAGCCATAAGACCCAAGGCGCTGAAATACAGTATGCCGACTTGAATTTCACAAGGTAGTGATTATACACATGGGCGTATTTTAGCAAAGATGGATTTTCTCTATTTGAAAGTCTCAGGAATAAGGCTACTCCTAGCTAGCCAACAAAAAGAGTTCAGTCTTTTGTATGAAACTGGCTTTTTTTTTAATGGCAGAAGTTTCCATGTGATCAGCACCATCCCTGTTGCTTTCAGGGGATGATCAAACCCTCCATTTTCTTATTATAACTATTCCACTAACTAAAGGCTCTATTTGGAGATGGCACCTATTATCCCAGTGGTTCAAGCTGGAAGCCAGAAAAATCACAAAAAGAGAGGTAAAAGAACAAGGCTGCTAAATGTAAACCGCAGTGGCAGCATCTCTGATGACCCTGCCCTTCCATGACTTCATAGCCACCAACCACCCGAATCTCTGAAAAGCTATTACAACTTCTCATTTCATATCCTTCTCAAGGCTTTATAGGGGAGTTTCATCTGTTTTATTGGTTTCTGTATCATAGTTGTCTTTTCCCCTAATTTACTAATCTGATCTAGTCATTAATTGTGACACTATCTTAAAATTTCATGATCCTTAATAATTTTTCCCGCTAACCATAGATATCTTTATCATATTTCACATATTGAAATTATACAAATCTTAAGTTCCAGTAATAAAACAATTCAGGCCTCTACATAGTTATCCTTTTACTGAGTAGCTTATAGGAGTCTATTTGCTAAACGAACTACACAAAGACTCTCAGCATCTCTCCGAGTAATTGTTGTTATTTTTCAGAGGCTAGAAACCTTCTGCGTGCCACTGACTTCTTCCAACACTTTGGGCCTCCTGAACACTCCTCTCTATAATGGCTTTCTCATGCTGATTTGACTGAGAGATGCCAGCTAGTGAGCTTGCAGTGCTTGCTTTAGAGAAAGTCAATCAAAATGCATGGGACCCTTTCTCCATCAACGATTAATGGAGGGCAGGAAATATGCTTGTGTTTAATATGAAGCACTTTTCCTATCACCTGGGGGAGGGGACCAGTTCCTCACTTAGCCTCTTGGCTTTCAGCATTGGCTGTGAGTAAAAATTTGATTGGTGTTTTCAGGTGAAATCTTCACTCCTAGTGCTTTTTTTTTTCTGGCAGATATTGACGTTTTCTCTTCCCAGAATCGCTCTACTTCTCTCTCTCTCTCTCTCTCTCTCTCTCTCTCTCTCTCTCTCTCTCTCGCTCTCTCGCTCTCTCGCTCTCTCGCTCTCTCTTGCTCTCTCTCGCTCTCTCTCGCTCTCTCTCGCTCTCTCTCGCTCTCTCTCGCTCTCTCTCTCAGAATTTCACTTACAAAGCAATTATCCCCCCTTTTTGGAAAAAGTGTGACTTGAAGCATTCCATGAGAAAAACCGATATGCTGTCCCAGTCATTCATGCCTGTCCTCTTGTCTTTGCCAAGGGCTGGGGTAGAGAATGGACAAGAAAGCACTTTCCACCAACAGGATAGCTGAGGAATCTGCTCGAGGCCTCAAACACATGGGCTGACTCATCTTCTTTGACTCACTTAGACACCGCTCCTATGAAGACATACTTACATCTGCTAGGAGCATTTGAAGAGCCAAAGGTAGACTATCGTCAGCCTAGCAAATCATGTCAGAATGAAAACATGGCGTCAACATTAAGCTTCCGAGAAAATCATACAACCGTGCAACCCCATAGTTCTTAACGGAGACAACAACTATGTATTAAGTGCTTTGAACTTCACATGGTCACAGACAGATAAGCTCTCAGCTAATATATAACCATGACATCCATTCAAATATATTGATCCATTGCTTTCTTTTCAAGGTCTTTCTGCTTAGACTGTATACTGTTATTATAAAAATAGATCATGCCTATCAATAATTATGAAATGACTAATAAATAGGACCAATTATTTTGTCTGATAGAGGAAAGCTCAATAATTTTTCATTGTCACAATGTAATTTTCATCCATATTGTATGAATTTTATAAGCTCAGGGATCATTTTGAAAAAAAAAAGAGGGATGATGGGATAATAGATTTGTAATTGTGAGTTACTGTTGTTAGACAAATATATTGATATAGATTCTTGTATATTGATACAAAGTTAAATTGTATTGACTATTGTATGCATTCATGTTTCTACCTCTGTTTAAAACATTTTTTATGTATTGACATATATTTTATTGTATATATTTACCATATTGCAGTGTACATTTCTACCTCTGATTAAGATACTTATATAATGTTCCTGTATTGGTATATATTTACCCACTGCAATGTATATTTGTACATTGTTTATATTTGGAGGTCATTGTCCTCATTTGTTTCACAGTCGTTTATTGTCTTAGTCTTTAAGTTAGATAGATATTGAAAATTATATAGACTAATAGTCATCTAAGTTTGTCATTTATAATTAGACTAATCAGGTTCTTTAGATATATAGAGATTATACTCAGTATAGATAGATAATCTTCAACTTCTTCAAAGAGCTGTAGAAAATGGCCTTTAATCTAACTCAGAGTTTTGTGGTAGTGAGACACAATTGCTCCTGGCAACACCACTCTATTCCCGAGAGAATGTTGAGCACCAAAGACACTCCACCTGGAGCATTTCTTTTTGGCAGAACTGGCCTTGGGGCAAAGAAATGCCCATACCTCAACCACTGACAAAGATACAGAGCATGCATCAATGGATAAAACAGGGCTGTCTTATCCTGCCAAGACAGGGTAAGATAGTTTTGAAAGTTGCTTGCCTTTGAAAATGGTGTGTCAGTTATGTTAGGCCTTAGCCAAAGTTGGTTGCTTCAACGCTGCTAATGTGACTTTGGGTGATTGCCTAGGTAGCTAGTTGTCTCTGTGATTTGTTGCATGTTTTGGAAGTTGTTTTACTGAACTTCCTAATTACCCAGATAACATTATTTCCCTTCTCAGATCTTTGATGGGGTTGAAGACTATATAAATGTAGTTACTTTCTCTCATGACTTGGCCAAGTTATTTATTATACAAGACCTAAGCTAGTTAGAATAAGATATTTGTACTTATTGTATATAATTTCATAGTAGGTTTAGAACTCTCTTATTTAAACAGAAGGGGGAGGTGTTGCGGGAGGTCCTCCCACTCCTCCAGCCTATTGCCGCTGAGATACCAGCCCCTTGGGGAGTGGTCTCTCTCCCTTTAAAAAAGCGGCCACTTCCCTCTCCTCTCTCTCTTCACTTCCTGCTCTGCAGGCGACTAGACTCCTGGTCGCGTAGAGGGCTGTTGCCTGGGACAGTGATCTGTAAGTTTTTCCCCTTTAAATAAATATCACCCTATTAATCATAATCCCAAATTGGTGTGGCATTGTTTGTGACTTACGCCTTCAGGCCCTATAGAATAACAGTAGGCTTATGGAATTTTAACAGATTGTATATTTGTTTTCTGTTCACAGCCATGGATTCCAATTTACTCTCTATTCCATGAGTTAAAAATATATCATTAATAATATTTTTAATATGCTGATTATTAATTTTCAAATGTCTTAGTGATATATGTAATTTATCATGAGAAGTAATCAATTTATTACTGAAGTAATATTTGCTAGCATTTTCCCTCTATACATGAGGGGGCTAATTTGTATAATGAAAACAACATTTATTAAGAAGAAACATAAAGAAATTTTGTTATGCTGTATTTGCATGCCATAGCTTTGAGAAAGGAAAGCAGAGGAAAATTACTACTGCACTGATGAATGAATAGCTTCAAGTTATGGGAACGCATGTTGTGGTGGTACCCGAGATTGTCTTATTAAAAAATGAGACAATAAGCTATAATTAAACTAATTTATATCCAGCATATCATGTAGGAATTTATCATTAGTTTTAATGTAGTATCCTTTCTATTGCACTATTATCCAAAGTTTAATTGTGTTTTTTTGAGGAATTTCATTTAATGGTCTCTAGCTACTGCCAGCTTCTTAATCACCCTGATTATGTTATTCTAAACTGAAATACCTTTCATGCGGACATTCAGCAAAAGGTATTTCCCATATGATCTTAAAAAGAGTCCTTAAGAAATCCTCAGTTTCTGCTACCAAGCTAACATTCACATTCTCCCTGTGTTTTTTCTTAGAAATTCAGTTGATGAACTGGATCCTTGACATTCAACAACAAAAACGTTAATAATTATGATTCAACAATGGGCAGGAAATTTGAAACCGCCAATTCACTTATGTTTAGCAACTTTCTTTGTTTTTCTATAATCATAATGACTATTTATATATTTCCTAGAAGCAGATGCTGGTTATGTGCATTTTAAATACTTTAGTGAATCTTGGTGTAGGTGAAGAGCAGTTTTAGATTTTAGCGCCTTTAAGGAATAATACAGCTGCTTCTCTCACCTTTCTCATCCCTCTAGCAGGGCCTTTCACACAAAGACCCTGGAAGCTCTGCAGCTGGATTGCAATCATCTCTGCCCATACCTGATCCACGAAGAAGGGAACTGGGAAGCTCACAGCTCAGAGATTCTGGACTCCTGCTGCTAACCCATGCTCAGAATGAACGTCCTGCATCCTTCCCAAATGCCATTTGCTATGAGTCTTCTTTGGAGAACTATGTGTTTATATGTATGTAGGATGCAAATATGCACGAATAAATTGTTGAAAATGCTATAAAATAATCTCAGTCCTGAATGTAAGCTATAAAATTATGTGGTAGAGTGCTAACTACCGTGGAATTAAGAGTTCAACACTTGCTCCAATATGCTGTACAACTTTACCAAGTCATATAGGCATTGGAAGAGCATAGGGGACCCACTTCTTTTGATCTAGTATTTGGAAATTAGTGATATTGAAGCTTTACATTCAATTTATATAAAATTTAAGTTGAGTATTAATTGAATGTATCTGGATATTTTAAATCCAACTCTTCTAAACTTAAGTGCTTCATTAGTTCCTGAAACAACTTTGATAATTCTAATCTTTATTCAGCAAATTTATACAGAGCCAGGCAAGTGTATGTCAGAAAAATTCTAATGACAGGATTTTATAGCAGTGGAAAATCCAAGTCTTTCATGGATTAGTATTGGACATATTACTTAACTAGGCTGACCATATATTAACATTTAATATAATAAAACACAGCAGTAAGACTTTCTTATATGAAGTTGAGTGAGTAGTCAGGGGTGATAATGGGCAGGCTAGGGGAATAAGATGACCCAGTTGGCTAGCGAAGACCTTAAATGTGGCATCTGACCCAGGATACCATCCATGTGGCATTTAACATGTGCTATTTTTTGCCTTGCAATTTTCTTTAGCTCATTCACTAAGTGTAAGTTGTGTTTTCTGTTGTGAGGCAAGATACTTGCATTGTTTCTAGAATGTGTTTTTATAATGTGAAAAGTCAGAAGTGTCTGCTATGTGTAATCCAATAAGCACACGTTCGTAACTAACACAAGGCAGGATGTGAGACCCACATGAGAGATATTGGTGAATTTCCAAGGAGGGAAGAAGGGTATCCCTTCACATAGACACTGCCTTCCCAGCCAGCTGGGAAGGAGGAGGGCACCATAATTCTTTCATTCCCAAATTCTAGCCGGTGTCCTTCTTAGCTACTATTTGGGTAGTGAAAGTTTGGCAGAGGAAGCCTGTCCTTTCTGGTATTTGTGTGTTGCTGCCTTCTTAAATTGACCTGTAGGAGAGACAACTATTCTTATGCAAATCAGTCATGTCTCTAGCCAATTCCCTTTCCACTTTTATTTCCCTTATCTACCTGTACGGGGAGTCTACACACTGTCCAGCCAGCCTCCTCCTTCCCCTATTCTATCAATAACTGCATTATGTAAGAATAGATGAGTCTTTACGTCTTTCCATCATCCAGTGCAAGTACTGGGGACATGAGCAATGTATATTCAAATGAGAAAGTGACTAAATGAAAGTTCTTTTCTGTATTGAATTTAGCAATATTTAATTCAGTTGAGAAATAGACTTTTCATGACTAAAGGAACTAGAGAAGTGGAAAAATTGTCAAGGTATTTTGATTTTTTTTTCTGTTTAGAAAGGACAGTGTGTGACTTGGGTTCCATGATTATTTTCATTAGAACAGTAGTACTGCCATTAATTGCTTGATTAAACAGATTGCATTTTAACCAGGTTTGGGGAAAAAAGAGAATTATTGTATCTTCGTTCAGAAAATAAAATATTCTGTCTGTGAATTTAAATACATGCATGATTGTCTTCTTTTGTGGTCCCTTTCAAATCCCAAGTGTCTCATTTAAAAAGGAATCATTCAGTTCCTCTCAGTCAAAAGATTAAGGCATTTTAATTTTCCAAGGAGAGAAATTCCCAATGCCATACGGAAGTTTCTAATCCTGTCCCTATATAAACTGAATTCTCAAAAAACGCCTGCCTCCGAGGGAAACAAAATCCATTAAAAAGTAGTTATTAAAGCCTTTGAAGAGAAAACAATATTAAAAGTGGAAACATGATAGCTCTGGGGCACTGAAACTCACTGGAAGTCTCGTATCAGGAATGAAAAAGGAGAAAGATCCTTGGTATAAAACAGGATTATGATGAAAAATATAACTAATTAGCATTTTCATTGTTTCTTTCAATAAAAATCTCAAGAAACTTTAAGGGACAAGCAGGGTGATAAAAGGAGGCCTCAGGGTAGGCTACCAGATGGAATAATTTACACACAATGAAAATCTATACGATATGGAAATGCCACTGTTTATGTAAGCTGCCTATCTGTCTCGTCATGGTGTCTGTGAATATTGTTGCTCCAAAGGGTTTGATATGTAAGAATAATATAAATATTTTAGTAAGCACTATTATCTTACAAGTGTAACTCTAAAGCAATGTGTAAGTAGCTTAAGTGTCAGAAGTTTTAATGTGAATGAAAACATATTCAAATACTGGATAAATTCTGTAGGTCCTTATTGAGTGATAACTTCTCTCGCTAGAGCATAAAAATTATCAACAAATAGTATATATATATATATTACCACATGTAGAGTAGAACAGTGGAGGGGAATAAACTCTGCATGTCGTAGTTAGATTTATATTGCTGTAATAAAGACCATAATCAAAAGTAGCCTAGGGGGATTACTTTCAGTTTATAGTCTATCATGGAGGGAAATCAAGGCAGGAGCCTGGAGGTAGGAACTGAAGCAGAGGCTCTGGTGGAACAATACTCACTGGATTACTCCCTGTCATGCTCTGACTGCTATCTCATACATCTGGAGACCTTCTCCCTACGAGTTGGACCATCCACAGTGGGGAGGACTCTCCTACATCAGTCTGGGAATGGCTCAGAGACTTCTCTACAGGTTAAGTCGACGAAAGCATTTTCTCAGTCGAGGCTCCGTCTTCCCAGATGACCCTAGCTTGTATAAAGTTGCCAGAAAGCTAGCCAGCACAGTTCACGTGTTATGGTTGTGAATCATCTGTCTTGGGAGGCTTGCAGAGGACTGAGAATGTATGACACATTCTGATGCTAGATCCGAAGAGAAAAGATGTGCTGCGAAGGCCGGATCTCCCGAACAATCAGAGTTAATATGCAAGAATCGCAATGAAGTTTAAATGTAACACAGGGCATGTGTTCTGTTCTGATAAGGCTTATTATCTTAAAAAAAATGGAATGAAAGCTCAGCCTTGGTTTCAATTCATAACAGCCCCCCTTTGCACTGACAGTTCAACAAAAATGCCCCGCAAACTAATGATTATGTTTCTAATAAAGGATAAAGATGGAACACTGATTAATCTATATGGACTGCTGATTAGTTCCATGAAACAGAAAATAACACATGGTCTACATAAGCTTACTGACCTGGAAACAGCTCCAGTCTTTTAAGCCTTAAGCCCACGTTATGAAATTTGGGAATTAAATAAATTGTGCATCTTGCAGTCTCTGCATAGAGGCTAGCCTTTGGAGTGTCATAGAATGTTGAATGCAAAAATCAACCCCTTACTAACCACATATAATGAAGGAAGTTGATGGTCCTGAAATGGACTGACTTCGTCTGGTTCATTGCTATTTGACTCTGGGAGAAAGGGGTCCTATGTTCCAACTTCTATTTCTTTTTTAAATTTTAGAATTTAATATAACCTCTGTTTAGCATTACATATTTATTCATACTTCTGTAGGTAGGCCCGGTGGTTCTGGACACTTAACATCAGATCCACCTCTAATCTTCACTATTTCACTATTACTGAATATGGAGTCTTTTGGGCAAACTTGGGGTCTGTTCACCTTACTTATTCTTCTCCAGTTCTCATGAATCTCAATTTCTGGGCATATCAGTTTGATTCTTCATTGGAACTGATTCATTCCAAGCTGCCTAAGTATTCCTAGGGCCCTGAAAGCCAGTCATGGAAGTGTTTTGAGTTTCTACTTATAGTTTTTTTCTTGGTGGCACTGTCTTTATTGGCTTTTCTTTAAGTTCTGCCAACCCTTCTCCTTTGAATCTGGCCTTTATTGAGTTCCCAAGACTACAAGAGTCAGTTCGTGTGCTTAAACCTTAACAGCATGAACACTGCTAGGATCTCTGAGACAAGAACAAGTTTTCAACTTACTGTAATCATGTACTTGCTTGATTTTTCTCCCCAAAGCAATTACCCAGTGGATTTACAGAATGCTTATTTAATCAGGACTCAATTTCACCCACTATGATTTTATGGATTCAGGTCTGTCCTTCAACCCAGCTGATTATTTCCCACAAGTTCTTTAGAGAAAGGAACTATTCTCAGTTCTTCCAGGGAGTGTAGCTATTTGAATGCCTCTATTCACCTTTCTCCCCGGTATCATCAATAATTGGACTTGGAAACACTTAAGACATTGTGTTTTTAAATCATCAGAAATGCTGGGGAAGGACAAATTATAAGAAAATGAGCTTGCTCACCATGAACTGTAGATGCAATATTTCTCCTGAAAATCATTTATCAAGATTTCTACTTGTTTCTTAATTCACGTCTGATATATTGAAATACATTTATCTAATAAGGACCATACCATTAATACACTATTAACTTTTGTGATGTATCCATGCATTTTTAAATAAGAGTTGTGATTACCTAATAACTGTGAGGATTAGAATTGTATGTGAAAATACACACTCATCTAAAATTTTTCCAGGCTCAGAACACAACTAACACTGCACTATTGTACATGGAATTTGACAAGCTCCAAACTGTTCCCATTCGCTCGCCCATCCACACATTTTCACAACCTTTGCAATTTTGAACTAATATTAGCCCTTTAGAATTCATTAACCTATTGTTTATAAGACTAATGACTAATTACTTAGACCCATAGATAAGGAATCTATTAGTAGTCTAACGCAAGAAATGATCGACATTAACTCAATGCTTTGGGTTCTCACTCATTAGAAAGGAACTTAAATCAGGCTTACCTTTGGCATTCAGTAAGGCTTTCCACAAGTGTTTCTTATATCACTTTTGAAGGGCAAACCAGAGTTTTGTGGGTAAAGAACAGAAGGCAGCCGAAAGGCAAGGGGGAAGAAGTGTCAAACACTCAAAACTCCCTTGTGATTTGGCTTGTTGGCAGTATAAATTGGGAAAGGCAGATGATGCTGAATGCTGTCACTGGGTCATAGAGGGCATTTTATGTCATAATGAAGACTAATTTTGTAGGTGAATAGCCATTGAAAAATTTATAGCAAGAGATGACATCATAAAATTTGCATTTGGGAACACATTTTAGCCGAGTGTGAAGGATTGATTACAGCAGAACAACACAAGAGATGACAAGAAGGTCTGGAAATATTTCATTGATAAATAATATTACAGAAAAGGAGAGTTGATGTGATATTTGTAAAATTAACACTGTTTGATAAACAAAATAGGGTAAAAAATGTCTGTAGAAATTCAATCTATCCATGACGAATTCTAGATTTCTGGTTTACCTATCTAGTTAGTAGCATGGGTCTGTATTTGTATGATATTTAAACACGAGAAGCAGTAAAATTTAATGTATTTAAGTTTTCACAAGCATTCAGTTTGTGATCACGGCAATGCTGTTACATGGCTTGATTTGGAGCACCAGATACTCATGTGAGTCTCATGCTATGACAAATGCAGGTATTCCTGACATGGTTAACTTATATACTTCATCAATAGTTGAAAACGTCATAGGACACCTAGCAAGTAGAATATCATGATTTATCAACATAAGCTGCTACAGGATGCTAGTGGCTTATGCCTGTGATCACGGGCGTTGCTCAGCATGGTAAGAACATGTTACCATATGCCTCTAGTTTGGAAAGAATAAATTCCATAGAACAATCTCTACTGGATGTGTATGGCTTTTATAGCTTCAGAGAGGAAATACCAAACCAAAGCATATAAACAAACAAACAAAACCCCAATTAACCAACCAACCAAACAAGAAATCTTAAGTCTATCCATTGTGGGTCAATTCCTCCAGATCACAGATTAGATGACTCAAACAACATAAATCCCTTTCTCATAATTCTAGAGGTGAGAAGTCCAAGTCAGAGTAACATCAAGATTGGTTCTTGGAGAACATGGTTTGCAGAAGGTGTTGTGTTCATGTCACTCAGAAAGAACTTCTACAGTTTCATGATACAAAGATAGCAATTAAAGAAGTTAGCTAACACAAAGGATTCAGAGAACTAACACACAGGAGGTGAACATAGATAGAGACAATCCATCAGTTAGAGGTGGCCAATGGCTTTATTTATTTTGAAAATGTTATAATATTTATGAAGCATATTTGGGTTCAGCAGAAAAGAGCATACTAATAATCTTGTAAAATTTGTTTCTGGAATAAATTTGAGATATTTAGCAGATTCATAATGAAAAATGGGAAAAATTTCTTTCTTAAGTAGAGGCAAATTCTTCCTCTATGAAAACTTCCTATATCAGGAAGAAGGAAAGTTAGGTATAAGAACTCAAGCTTTTTCTGAATACATGCATATAAACAAAAAGAGAGAGACAGTTAAGAAAGAGTTTATTGACTAGGCCAAGGCAGGAGGAAATGAAAATAAGGTAAAAATAATAACTAGCTTTTAAGCAGAACAGGATTATCCTCCTGTTCACCAGTTGCACATCAAGTGATTCCTGCCTGGAAAGAGATGGCTGCTGCTCAGAGATGATTTGCACACTGAGGTGTGATGTCAATATGAGGGCTGTCATATCTACTTCCCTTGTGGGTCAGCTTGGGCAGGTTGTGGAGCCTCATGTTCAGTATGCATGGTAGAGAAATGCAAAAGGATACTCTAATTTTCTCCATGAAATGCGAATAAATTTACATTCAAAATATGAGGAAGGACTGCACTGGTTGCTTATTAGTCAAGAGCACTTCTGGCTCTTGCAAAGGACACAGGTTCAGTTTCCAGAACCCACAGCCTGTATATAACTCCCCATAACTTTAGCTCTGGGGGCACAAAGCTTTCAGATCTCTTAAAGCACAGGGAACACATGGGCTGCACGTACATTCTTTCAGGAAAAGCATTCACTCATGTTCAATAAATAAAAAATAAGAAAATTGGAATGAGGAAATTTCAACAGTCATTAGTAGATGTACTTTAAACGAATAATTATAGGTTTACTAAAAGGTTGACAATCTATCAAAGCCCTAGAAGTCACAACAGAGATAATCGGAGAGATGGTTGGTCCTACTTTTACAGTGAATTCCTCATTTCATTCAGGAAATTGATCAGAACCTTCTGGACACGGGTGTAGATTTTGACACAACTAGGAAAGAGGAACTATTTAGGAGCAACCCCCCAAGGCCGTATAAACTGAGGATGCACCTCTCCATTTTAATGATATTGCCAATGTCTGTTTTAGTGTTATTCAAGGACTGATAAGTAAGAAAACCTGTTAGCTATCAGAAAATGCAAATGGTGACGCTAGCGTGTATTTCAAAGCCTTTGTATTTTGCCATCCAGAATGACCTGAAATACGAAGTCTAGGGAACTCTATGATCATTGAAAACTAATACGCTGGTCTGGAAGAGTAAGCTGGAGAATTTTTTAAGGCAAAATGCAATAATTACCAGTGATCTTGGCTCAAGAGACTGTGCAAACTTGTCAGCATAAGGAGATTCCTCTTCTGGAACAGAGTTCAGTAGAGGTGGACGCAACACAAACTTTTTTCCTAGACTTTTACTCTTGCTGTTGTTACTATATGTATTGTTGTACATGAATTAGTGTTGAATTACTGTGGTATAGCAAGCATCAGGGAGCTTGCTCAATGGTAGAGTACTGGCCTGCAAGTGTGGGAACCTGAGTTCAATCTCGCAAAGTCACCTACAAAATCTAGGAGTGGTGGTGCATGCTTGTAATCCCAGCTCTTGGAAAGCAGAGGCAGATCAATGTCTTGCCTTTCCTGGACAGCCCGACTAGTCTAATTGGTTAATTTTAGGGCAGTAAGAGATCCTGTCTCAAAGAGCATTATGAGTGGTACCTAAGGAATGACATACGTTTGTTCTCTGGTCTTTCTATGCACATACACTTGGACAAATACAACCACACACATGGTGGCCCCCTTCTTCACCAACAGAGAAACATGAGCCATAGACATTTCCCATGAACTAACATCTGGACGAGTCCCCCAGCTCTTCACTGCTCACACAGATTTCACAGTCCACCGAGGAGAGGGCTCTTCTGCTGGCAGTTACTATTTCTATATTTTACACCTCAAGGAGCTCAGAGTTTGGGAAATTGTTGTACTTTCTTTGTCCTCTGCAAATCAGAGAGAGCAATGGCAGGCAGCCTTCTGGTGGGGTGTCTCCTTGTCTCCTTTCTCAAGGAGCCTGGTAAGTGCTACACGGGTAAATGGCTTTCTTTATATCCAGAGCACCAAGCCAACAAACGGTGCTAACAACATTTCGCCATTCATTATTTCCTCTTTTAATTCTACCAATTAATCTAAATTCCCTTGGAGATAATATTCCAGCAGGTTAAAAATTATAAGGTTATTTCAGAAGCCAAATAAATATAAACTTTATAGTTCTGTTTGTATGATAATTTGCTTGACTTTGGAGAAGGACATGGATGAAATTCAAGATATTTATTTGTACCTGATATAGAATTTTACTCTTGGAAAATTCATTATTGTTTGGATTTCAGTTTTAAAGCCGTGAAACAACGAGGTTAGAGCATTCTTCTCATCTCCCCCTTCAGGACAGAAGAAAGTGGAGTAACCATTTATTAAATCCTATTTATTTGGTTCTGCTTAGATCCATTTTGAAAGTCTTAATATTTTACTATTATTATGCCTTCCATAAAAAGAAAGAGCCTTGGCAATTCGTTTATACACCGAATTATAAAGAGTAGACAGTTAAAATTCTTCCTTTTGAGGAGCGCTGTTTAGAAACAGGGCCATCTATCAAGCATGTTAAAAAGAACTGATCAAATTTTGCAAGTGGTTCCAGATAACAAAGAAAAATGTCGGCGTAGTGAAAGGTAATAATGAAATGATTTGGTAGCTCTATCATCATAAATATCAACGAGCACCGTAATTTTAATGTTGCTGAAATTGGCACTAGGGTATTATTGATTTTCTGTATCATCTAATGGTTTCCTGCAAATATCTTTCACAAAAGCACATTATATGTCTTCTTAATAATCTTTTCTCGAGTCATATACCATCAAATCCTGCAGAGTACTATTTATTGTGCAGTAAGTTAAAGTCATTAAGCATATTTCTATTAAAATTTTATTAGACCTGAACTAATATCCTCAAACTGATGCAATGTCACTTTAGTATTTAACCAGTGCCTTGATTGTTTTATGATAGGAACCATTTCAAAAATCAGAAAAAAAAATCACCTTATAAAGGACTATTCAAATTTATGAGAATTTGAACTTTTTGTATTTTAAAGTAGAGATGATGATTTGAAAGACCTGCTGCAACAATGACTTCCTATTCTCTGGAAGCCTTTGTCTTTCCATCCCTTCCTGTGCTTTCCACTTGGGCAAAAGATGTTCTCATCCCATGACCTACGTGAGATGGGCTTCAATTCTGCTCAATTCCCAGCTGCTCTACACCTTGGCCTCGAATTACTGCCTCGCAGCACTGGGGAATTGAAGAGAGAGGATAATTACTGAACTTTATGTTACTATTGATGTGTGAGAAATTTCCAGGAAGAAAATCCATTCATTTTAATAATATAGGGACACTGGCTAGATGAGAATTTTATTCTTAACACATTTTTAACCCTGTAGGAAGTTTGAAAGTACGTCACTGAATTTTGATTTTATTCAGGCTATGAGACACATATTTTGATGTGTGTGTGCTTCCTCCGAGTGACACCTTTTAGTAACAAACATTCAAGCTAATGCAGCACTTGATCACTTGATGGCTTTCTCTGGTCTGGTGCTGTCAGCTTACAATGAGTTGACTTTGGTATCACACATGTTTACTTTCTCAGCGTTGGGAAGAGGTCTGTATTTCTTGTATGGAAAATATGCTAAGAGCAAAGTCTGGTGAAATTATGTTTCTTTTCATTCTTCTTAACCCCCCCCCCCCCCCCACTCAACTGCCACAGTTCTATTGCCCAGAGGCAGAAAATGGATTCCTAGGAAATTGGCAATATTTGGTCTATAAACTGCAGTATTTTTTAGATGGAAAGAGAATCATAGAGTATTTCTAATAATTTCCTAACACTTGTCAAAATTACTCTAACAAAGTAAATGCAGACTCAATGATAATTAATCTTTTCCATTGTAATGTTTCTTAAGGTATTTGGATACAGACATCGATCTGACTCTACATGATGCTAAGAATGTTCTATCCATACAGTATATAGTCTAAATTTGTCTTTAAATCACTTTAAGGAATTAAAGATTCCAAAGATGCAATTGGAGACAAGATGGTAACCCATATCTGGGTTCTTGCAAGGTTACAAGGATTCTGCAGCTACCTTGAAGTTATATGTAAACGAACGTTATACCTGGAGTACTCAGGGGAGTTATGCGGCTTCTAGCAGAATTTCAAATGTTTCCCAAACTTCAGAGTTCTTAGGAATCTAGCTAGACATACTAGGCTTTCCTTACTATTTTGAAACTAAGGAAACAAAGCACACAGACTCCCACCAAGGGAAATGGGGGTTAAACTTGCATATTATAATACTGTCTGTACCTAAGAAGTAGATGGTTCAAGGGAGCTCAGATTCGGTGTGCTTTCCCCTTTTGAATAATTTATGCTCTTTTGCATCCCTTTCTCCTCCTCTTTTCTCAGTATCTCTCTGCATCTACAATGATTCCTACATAACTGAAACCCACAAAACTGATTTGACCCTACAATTTCTTTACTCTAAGTTATTCTCCGTCTTGAATATTTTTCCTGTGAATTATCTGTAGAGTTAAAGCGGCTTTCTCTGATTTTCATCCGTTGGTTTCATAGAGTGATACAGCGGTAAGAAGCTAGGCGGCTGTGCTAATTAGACTCGCCAAACTTTGAGTAGGGTCTAGACGGCAGAATGGACGGATGCTTCTCACCTGAATGCATGATGACTTCTCTTTGAGCCAGCAGGTGGTAAAGCAAGTCTGCAGCTCCTAGGAAGATCTGTTGTCTTCTTTCATCAGAACTGAGTTATTTCATCACTAGGCTGCCACATTCCTTAGTAAAAGATGGGTATCTTTTACATTAGCGTCTTTAGGGAGGAGCTGACACTTGATGCACAGCGACTACTCAAAGCTGACCAGCTTTGTTGGTCTTGCTCAGTTGGTAGGATCTATTTTGGGTCCAGGATTTTCTATGGATTCCCAACTTTCCATTCCATCTTTTGTTCCTAAGTGCACCCCTTCCCCTGGTGGTACCCTTAGAATCATGGCTAACAGGTTTTGCATTGGTACAAGATTAAAACATTTCATGTTTTCATGCTTGATGAGTATGATGCACGCATAGTTTCAAACGGCCGAACTTGCCTGGCCTTTTAATATTGTCTACGTGTCTTAAGAAATTTATGTTTAATAATAATTTTGCTCTCACTTTCATCATTACTTTGCAATTCATTTGTTATTGGATTCGTCTCGTCAGGAAGGTAATATTTGACATACTAAGCTATTTGCGAAAATACAGACTACATTTGAAATACTATCTGCAATTACTAATGGAGCAGCAGCATTTATACTTGATTGGATGTGCATGCTCATGGGCGATTTTCCCATTTGTTATTTGAATAATTGTTCTTGTAATAAGCAGATATAAGCACAGAAAGATCCAATCTAGTCTGATCATTGCAGCACTATTTGAAAAAAAGGAGATGGGCTGTATGAGTCAATTATCGTAAAGAGAATGGAGAGCAAACGACTCCAGTGATTTCTTTTAGATTAGGAAAAGCAGTATAGAAAACCTCCCAATTTCCCTTCTTCCTCCTTAACTAATTTTATGTTGCCTTTATTGCCAGAATGTCCACAGGCGTGCAAAACACCTTTCCTTTATTCCCTGGAGGAACAGAAGCTGTTGACAATATTTGAGGAAAAAAAAGGTAAAAGTCTGAAAACTGTTTTATGCTATACAGGTTTGCAACTCAGTAAAGCAGAGTGAGACAATGAGGAATTAACTCAATACGAGGCACTGGAAAGCTCACTGATATGTAGACTTCAAGTTGTATGTATAAATTAAATTGTTCTTGGGTGTTGCTGACAGAAGTAATTATGCTGCATCCATTTAAAAGTCTGGTGCATTTGAATGTAGAACCAAAGAAAGGCAGGATTATCAATTTATCAACTACCAACTGAAAAGGAAAATCGGGTTATTTTGGCAATTACTTAATGGTTTGCATTATGATGACGATATTCAGAGATATTTTTCCACTTCATCACGCCCCTTAAATACCCCCTCATCTGCATTATAACCAAGAGATGATTAACGGCAAGAGCACAATTGGAATCCACATGGTGGTATGCTTCCTGAACTCTCAAATTTTGGTTACTTAAACTATTTCGTCTGTTGGTCTTATAAAACTAAATGTACTGACTCTGAACACATTCCAGACTAAGGTGATACTCAGTTTTGTTGACAGGGTTACACTTTGTCACAGGATACAATCTGATAGTCTAAAGTATTAGCCTGGTGAATATTTTTCTACTGTTAGTTTTGATATCATAGCACACTTGCCTATCTCCAGAGATTTCTTCTACAAATGTCTTGGGCTTACAAGAGTCACCTCATCACTACTAATGTAACAAAAGCTCCAGAAAGCCTCCAGTGAGAAAGGGAATTAAAGTTTTAGGGGTGGAAGGAAACTAAGGGTGAATTCAGTTTTCTTTCCAGAATAATCATTCTTAGCCCAGCTTATTGTATTTGTGCTTGAAAATCTCTCTAAAATCTCAGAATATATGGAACTCTGTTCTTAACTTGTGCTGGTTAGATATTAAGAATTATTTCATTGTGTATGTTTTTTCATAATCTGACCTCCCTCTCTATCTTCTATCTCTCTTTTCCCTCTTTTCCTACTTTCTGTACATTTATTAGAACTAAGGTTTTGGAATAAATTATACCAGTGTTGTTTACTAGCATATTAAATAATATAAAGATATAGTTGAATAATTCAGTGAAGGTTTAAGGCATATGTAAAGGTTTTGGTTCAGACTACAGAAACCTTCTGTATCACTAGACTAGGGGTTTAGCAAGCTTCAAGGATTGATGATTATAAATACGGTAGCTCTAGCTATTGTCATGTTTGAATCCTTTGATGATCAAACATTGGTTGGAATGGACTTCTTCCATATCCTTCTAGTCATGACTAGAAGCTTTTTTGTATAAAGTATCACCAGTCTGTAATCCATGAAAGATGACGAGCTGGCAAGAGATCTGAGGATCAGGTGAAGACTTCACCTTACTCTTACTTCCTAGTCCTGGATCTCCTGTTGGATGATCTGCTGGGCAGGGAACATTTCCTTATATAGCTGAAAGAAGCATGAAAAGGGAAGAAGTGGCTTTGAAGGACACTTGCCTCTTCATTTAGACACAAAATTAGTGAGGAAGAATGGATTTCCTGTGTATCATATCAACTAAGGATTTCTTTCTGGCATGTTCCACGCATGTTCCACGTTGGGAAGTCACGGCTGCTGGAGAGACAGGAGACAGAGAACTGGTGTGGAATTGCATTAGGAGTAATCTCATAATCACATGGTTAAATCCATCACTCGGGGAAGTGCTAAGACATGGGTACAGCCTAGTTAGCAGAGATTTCTAACAAGATGGAGTTTGTTGTAATGGGAATTTTCTTAACTAAAAGCGACTGTATTATACATGTTTAGGGTACATTTAATGTAAGATTACAGCACTTAATCAATTCTATTTTTAAATTTATGGAGTATTTATCAATACCAACCATGGCGAGTGCCGTGTGTAAACAAAATGCTGAATATACTTGAGGCATACCATTTCCTCTATTCCTGGGCATTTACATCTGGGCCCTCGAATTAAACAAAAAGCAGATTAAGAAGTGAAACATATAAAATGCATTTAATGTGGTTTTGTGTGCTTGTGTGTGCTTGTCTATGTGCATCATATTGATGCCAGAGGACAAGCTAAGGTATATTTTTCCAGGTGCCATTTACCTTTTCCCCCCATTTTTACTTTATTGAGAGAAGTCTCTAAGTGGCCTGGAGATCACCAATTGGTCTAGTCTATGGCCACTATCCAATAATCTGCTTGCTTCTTCCTCCCCAGTTCTCTGAGATTATAAGTATGTGACACCAAACCTCTATCTATCTCTCATCTCTCTCTCTCTCTCTCTCTCTCTCTCTCTCTCTCTCTCTCTCTCTCTCTCTCTCTCTCTCTCTCTCTCATCTATCTATATCTATCTATCTATCTATCTATCTATCTATCTATCTATCTATCTATCTATCATCTATCTATCTATCTATCTATCTATCTATCTATCTATCTATCTATTGTTTATCTATTTTTATTTCTATGTGTGATCTACAGATCGAATTCATGTCCTCACATTTGAAAAGGTAAGTAGTGTGTGGAAAGGTCAGTATATTTTATATGCTTTAGAGACTCTTACAGTGAAATGAAGTGCTGAAGAACGAAACCTAGACACGTTAGCAATAGCTGTATAGAGAGGCAACTAGAATAACTACTATAGCAAGGTCTTTTTCCACACAGTTCTCTGGATCTCTCATCCTTGATGATGAGAATGCTATTTTATGCCACTTTCTTTCTGGTATGGAGTGGGCCTCTTGAACATGTTGACTTTATGTGCTATTCTTTAGAAGAAAAGAGATGTCACCTCACAAGGCCTGCTCAGCACCTGCCTTACTCTATTTCAATTAAAGTAACAGAGTCCACAGATTTGAGAAAGATCAAGGTGGTACATGGGAAGGGATGGCGAGAGGAAATGGGAAAATGGGAAAACTGCTTAATTTTATTTTCATTTAAAAAAATATTTAAGTTGAAATGGCAGCTTCCCCTTACTACTCTGAGTGCGGTTCCTGAACAATGTGGGTCCCAGATTAAGATTTGTCCCTGTGTGTGTTGTCTCTGCATGTCTTTTATTCCTGGGTAGGTAAGTGCAGTTATCTGAAGGGTCACACACAGAGAACATCTGAACACCTCACAGGTCTGAGCCCTCCTGTCTCTCACATGTGTATATACCTTATTCTGAATTTTAGGAATCTGTGGTAATTATTATAGAGATTTAGATTGTTTTGTGCAGTTTTAAAAATATGTTTTAAGTTGCTTTTTGATACAAAGCACAGAGGTTTTTTTTTTTTTTTTTAGGAACAATGCTAGATGCATCTCAGTTGGAGATTTGGAAAGTAAATTGTTTTCTTTACACCCGCTACATACTCAAACAATTTAGATTCCAGTAAGTCCCTTGATCCCATTCACCTCAAATATGAGGACCAGGGAGTTGGGTGTCAGATTACATCTCTTAGTAATATCAAAACTTAGAGCCATAAATTCTAACCAACATGACTAGGCAAACATGAGCTAAACAACGATGACATCAAGGAACATGGCAAACTGGATGGAGAAAAGCTCTTGGGTCCTCAACCCTACTCCCAGAGCCAAAGACAACCCAGGAAACTAGGAGTGGGAAAGGCTCCAGGAGAAGACCACACCAATTGGTTGTCCAGTGCCAACAGTTATCCATGAAAAAAACACATACAAGTAACATTATATAAATTTAACATGTTGTTTTAAGCAACATTTATGTATCTACATATATGCATGCAAATATAGTGAAAAAGGAGGCCATTAATTTCAAAACAAAGTGAGGAAGAATATATAAAAGTGCTTGGGTGAAGGAAAGGGAAAGAATGCTGTATTTAAATTATAATTTCACACACACAAAAGAAAGAAAACAAAGAAAAACCCAGGCCATATCCCTCCCATTTATAATACTGCTAAAGAGTATATTAATACAATCATTTCACAAAAATGAAATAGTAAGAAAAAAAGAAAAGCATCCCTCTCTAAAATCATGTGAATTACTTTTCCGTACAAGACAGTATTTTGAAAAAAGTTAGAGTTACTACTATTTCTCCCCCTTTTCTATTGTTTTTGAAGGAAGGGCTTATTTGGTTTATAGGTTACTGTCTGTTATTCAGAGATGCTGAGGCAAGAACTAAAGATTGGAGCCATGGAGAGGGAGTGCTTCCTGGTTTGCTTCCCCTTTCATGTCTGACTACATTTCTTACACAGCCAGGCCCATTAGCGGCAGGGATGAAACTACGCTGGGCTGGATCTTCCTACGTCTACTGGGAACCAAGAAAATGCGCCACAGACATGCCCACAAGCCAATCTGTTGATCGCAGCTTCTCCGTTGAAGTCTCCTCTTCCCAAGTGTGTCAAATTGACAACAAAAATTAGTCACTACATTTTCATAGTTTTTCCCTTTTTTCACTTTTGTTGAAAATATATTCTTTTCTCATGCAATGTATCTTGATTACTGTTTCCCCCCTCTACTCCTCCCAGTTCTTCCCCAACTCCTCTCCTCTCTGGATCCACTCACCTCTGCCTCTCAATAGAAAAGAACAGGCTTTAAAGAGTAATGAACAAACATTACAAAATATAATGTAGTAAGATGAAGCAAACAATATTGTATTGACGTTGGACACAGCTACTGAACAAGAGGAAAAGAGTCCTAAGAACATGTATAACTTATAGAATATTTCCTGTTAAAACGGTGATGGGAAAGAGCTATATAACAGGATTTTTTTAAAAAAATCATTAAATCAAGTCCAAGTATTTCTTGACCAAAATTACAGAGGATAGCACAACATATTCTTGCTGATAACTTTTAATGACTTTACACTAAATTGGTACTGTAGAATGCAAGCAAGCTTGCTTCACGTAATGGTCCGTATTTGTGTATTTTAATATAATGTTTTCCATGACATCCTTGTAGCCCTATTCTAATTAATAATAATGACACAAATTATGCTTTTACAGAAAATTAAGACTAAACAAACAAAATAACATAAAGTTATTTCTATTGAAATTCGACCAGGTGGAAAGGAAGCAGAGGTCATACCTTATAGGGGAATAAATGATCTGTTCCAAATTGCAAATTCCTTTTTACAACTCCTTTTGTTTTATTTAGAAAACATACAACAAAAGTATATGCTCAACTATGTTCATAGCAGCATTGTTTGTAATGGCCAGAACCTGGAAACAACCTAGATGCCCTTCAGTGGAAGAATGGATGAAGAAAGTATGGAATATATACATATTAGAGTATTACTCAGCAGTAAAAAACAAGGACTTCTTGAATTTTGCATATAAATGGGTGGAAATAGAAAACACTATCCTGAGTGAGGTAAGCCAGACCCAAAAAGAGGAACATGGGATGTACTCACTCATATTTGGTTTCTAGCCATAAATAAAGGACATTGAGCTTATAATTCACGTTCCTAGAGAAGCTAAATAAGAAGGTGAATCCAAAGACAAACATATAGTCATCCTCCTGAATATTAACCTTCATCAGGAGATGAAATGAGACAGAGACAGAGACCCACATTGGAGCACCGGACAGAAATCTCAAGGTCCAAATCAGGAGCAGAAGGAGACTGAGCACGAGCAAGGAACTCAGGACCGGGAGGGGTGCACCCACACACTGAGACAATGGGGATGTTCTATTGGGAACTCACCAAGGCCAGCTGGCCTGGGTCTGAAAAAGCATGGGATAAAACCTGACTAGCTGAACATAGCGGACTCAAGAACAATGGCAGTGGGTTTTTGATCCTACTGCACGCACTGGCTTTGGGGGAGCCTAGGCAGTTTGGATGCTCACCTTACTAGACCTGGATAGAGGTGGGCGGTCCTTGGGCTTCCCACAGGTCAGGGAACCCTGATTGCTCTTTCAGCTGATGAGGGAGGGGGACTTGATCGGGGGAGGGGGAGGGAAATGGGAGGCGGTGGTGGGGAGGAGGCAGAAATCCTTAAATAAATAAATTAATTAAAAAAAATAAAAAAGTTTTTTTTTTAATTAGGCAGTTTCTCTCTCTCTTTCAAAAGCAAGGTCATTGTTTTTCTTTTGAAAATTTAAAAAGGGGAGGATATATACATCTTTTTTGAGAAGGCTCATTTTACATTGGCTACTCATTTTAATTGGAAGACTTCAGAACTATCGGTGAGAATTGCAACTCCATTCCCATTTGAAAATCTAATTACCATGTTAAAAACCGATTTGAATAGTAAAGTAAAAGTAGCTGTACAGAGTTTTTATTTGCTCGGTGGTAGGAACATCTGTGGCAGTACGTTAATACTCAACAATACACCTGTGACTGTCCGCAGTATCTCTCCCACACCAAGCCTGTGGGAAAGATGAATTTTCCTCCTGGTCTTAGGCGCAGTCTAAAAGCAATCTCTTATTATTCCTGCCTTGCAGATTAGTTTTCTGTTTAAATGACTCATCGGGCTGACATACACGGGCCAGTTGCAAATTTACTTACTATTTTTTTTTCTCATGGTAGGCAATCAACACTATAACATACCATTTTAATCAAAGTAAACTTCCACAATTGCAATGTAAATGTACGAGGCAACTATGAATTTGCCAGTCATTTTCTACCATTGTATATCCGCAATTTACATACGGGACATAATCCCACACAAACGATTCTGCCCAGGTGGTGCTGCTGATAGCACCCAGTTTGCTGGATTAAGGTCAGGACCATATGGTTGCCTCATCTACAGCAGTGGTGATGACTCACAGTCAAGGTGAAGGCTGAGTGTGGAAGATGGGGCTTTCTGCTATCAGCTCTGTTATGGGATGCATCCCAGAGCAATTTATCCTAGAGACACAGCCTAAGGATCTAACATTATAGATGTTCGTACAGATCAAAACAGGGCCACAGGGAAACAATGAAGCCTATTGAATTTTAATAATTTTATTCTTTGTTATCCCTCCCCAAATTTCGTTCTTTAAAACAATTCTAATTCCAATCACAAATCTGAATTGCTTACTATTTATATCTAAAAACTATATCACATACTAGACCTTCTCCCTCACTCTTCATCCTTCTTTCATTTTATTTGATTAAAACAATGAAATCTCTCACATTTCCTTCCTTATGGGTTCTTCTGTATGGTGGTATGTACTTGACTTTTAAAAGAGCATAAATACCATGATTGTAAATGTTGGGCTTACAACAGGGACAGGGTGAACGCCAATGTATTTGGAACATTAATTTTTTTCCCCGCCTCCCATTTCCCTCCCCCTCCTCCCACTCCTCTCCCCCTCCCCGACTCCTCTCCTCCTTCTCTCCCTCCCCCTCCCCCATTCACCCTCCCTCTAGAGTCTGAAGAGCAGTCTGGATTCCCTGCCCTGTGGGAAGTCCAAGGTCCTCCCCGCTCCATCCAGGTCCAGGAAGGTGAGCATCCAAATAGGGTAGGTAGGCTTCCACAAAGCCAGTTCATGCAGTAGGAACGAAACCTAGTGCCATTGTCCTTGGCTTCTCATCAGCCTTCATTGTCCACCATTTTATATGAAATAATAAGACGTCATGTGCAATTTCTTCATGTGGGCGCGACTACTGTGCTGGTTATACTCTGGGAAGTGTGGATTCCATGCCAGCTGATAGATTTCCCAGTTAGTTTCTCTTACTTGCCTAAGAGTTGTATTAGTTATGTCTCTGTTGGTGTGATAACAATGCCCTAGTCAAAAGCAACTGGAGGGATGGTTTATTTTGGCTTACAGTTTTGCAGGAGTAGTCCATACTGGTAAGAAATGCATGGCAGCAAAGAATAGGATGATTGGCAGGAAGATGGCTGATCATGTTTCAATCACACAAGAAATGAAGAGAGAGACTAGGAAGTGGGGTAGGCTCTAAAACCCCAAAGCCTGCCCATAGAAACAAACTTTCTTCAGGAAGACTTAGCTAACTAGAGCATCTGAAACCTCTACAAACAGTACTACTGACCAGGGACCAAGTGTCAAATACATGATGCTATAGGGACATTTCTCATTCAAATCACAACAGGAGCTGACAGCCCTACCAGCAATATCTTTGAGAACTGTTCTATTGACCAAGTATCAAAAGGTAATACAAAATCTGCACAATGCTATATATTATCTAAATATCAGTCCCAAGGTAGGTCACATGCCTGAGGAATGAACACAAATTAAGAAAAAAATCTTATGCCTTCTAAAAAATAGGTATAATCCACATGATGAAAGTTCTCAAAGGGAATATCAATATACATGTCACAATGACAGTTTTCTTAGATGCAAAAGCATCTGTCTGTTTAAAAAAATTCATCTTCAAATTATTCTTTTCTGGTATTGACTACATTTTAAGAAACAAATTCTGAATATTTGAGATGAACAATATTCCCAGAATTAGCAGTAAGACTGCATGGGACTGAACTTCTTTTCTATGCTTAACTGAACCAATAATAATGTTTCTTTTAGCTCCATGGTTACAGCTGTTGATTTATCCTCAAAAATTTCTCAAAAAGCAGAATTAATTTTTTCACCCTCCGAGCAAGCTCTGCTAGAAAGCCATTTCCCTCTGCTGCTTTGGCAAAAAAAAAAAAAAACCACAAGTTTTTGTGGTCTGCATTTGCATGTGTGGCCCAGAGGCCTCCTCTAGTCTCAGCTGGATGGGTCCTTGGGACAGGGAAACAGATAACATATCACATTTCACAAGGAGGCTGCCAAATTGTTTTCCTTTATGCACCCCAGTTCCCCAGTTCTGCAAGCCCCCCCCCAAGGGCGAATGAGAGAAAAAAGTGATCTGTTCAGGGGAATAATCATTTCGCACAAGGTGAAAAGAAAATAAAAAGTGAAAAACATCTCGCTCAGCCATAGGATACGTTGTATTAATTCGTCTGGGTGTGACACAGCTCTACAAGTGGAAACGGAATTTATGAAATGGGAACTATCAAATGAACACGTTCTGTAGATAAAAATCACTTGGATGTTGTACTTCATAGCACCCCTACACATTGTAAGAATTACTTCACTTTTCATGACCTCATTAAAATATATTACAGAGATATTCCTGAATATGAATTTTAAGTCTAACCTTAGGCTTTGTGTATTTTAAAAATATGATGGTGATCCATATCTACCAATTCATATTTAAGCATTTTTTTTTATTTTTACAGTGAGAGATTAAGAGAGGGAATAGTGCCCTATGGTTCATTTGGTCAAATGCCCGAGTCTCCAGAAATGAAGGGGAGTTCTGCATGTCATGGAAACAGACCAAGCACATTCTCTCCTCCACTTCTGGTCTGTGTGCACATTCTAAATTCCGCTGAGTTTGATTATTAGAAGATGCTGCACGTCTAACACAGTTATACTTTAAGAACACAAGATACTTTAAAAAGGCTTTTGTGTTACCATGGAACTCCTTTGGTAGTCAATAAAATGTAGACATGTCATATGTCATAAATGGACACTCAATAGGAATTTTCAAAATTCCCTGGTTTGTTGAAATACTTCTATGGAAACAAAGTACAACTGCAAACTAATGGAAAGGTTTGTTGTCTGACTGTATTCATTTGAAGTATGATTTTTTTCTTTCAATTTTGTCTATAGAATTAAACATAAATTAGATATATAAATGTAAATATTCATAATTATAAATGTGGACAAACAACACTTTATTTGTTTTAGATGTCTGTTTTTACCACATGACAGAGACTCCAACAACCGTGGCCACTTTTTCTTATAGTTACTCTTTCTTATCAATTCACCAGTATATTTTTGAAAAAAATATCATGTTGTAATACATATATATATATATGTATATATATATATATTAATTGAAAGTGGTAACCAAGAGTAAGTGTATGATTCAGTAGGTTAACCTATATTGGCACTTCACATTTATATTAAGCTTACTTTATATATAAAAGATATAAAACTTCAAAAATTGTATATTTTATTGGAATATCTTTGATATGTGTGTTGCTTAATTTCCATTGCTGCATTTGTCACCTCTAGGAATACCATTCATCCATACAAAAGTCAAAATGCATTTTCTCTTATTCTTGAGATAGTGACTGTATGATTGCTTTTTATGTTCTCTCAGAGCTGCAGATCACAGGTCCTGTCCAACTGTGGCTTAGTAACCACAGGTCAGCCTTTCACTGCCTCCTCATTCCCTGCTTTCCTAATGCCTCCAGTTTTTGGAAGGCAAGCTTCTGCTCTCCACTCTCCTGAGAAAAACTTTTTTCCCTGGCAGTGAGGGAGACCCTGAAAGACTTCCTTTTTGTACCTGGCTTGTTCCACTTACAGTGCTTTCAAATGCCATTACTGTTGCTACAAAGAGCAAGATTTCATTATTTGATTTGGATGGCAACTATTTTGTTGTGTATGTGCCATGGTTTAAAATCTATTCATCAGGTGACAGAGAGGGGCTGTTTGATTTTGTGGCTATTGTGAACTATGCAGCAGTGAACACAAGACTGAATGAAGATGTCGCTCTGGCCTACTGATTTTCTTCCTTTCCAGGAGCTGGATTATATGTTTGCTTTAGCAACCTTCCATGCTGTTCTCCAAAATGGCAGAACTATTTTACATTTCCATCTACTGTGTGCTGTGTTCTTTCTCTCTACATCCTAAGGATCACTGGACACCTTTTTACCCTTGTTGATGGGCATTCTTACTAGAGAGAGGTAATATTACCGTTTTGATTTTCTTTCCTTGATGATCTATGGAGCTGAACATTTTGTTATGTATCTGTTGACCAGTGGTATGCTTTTGTTTCGTTGATTTCTATTTGTAACAATTTCCTCATTAGCTTTCTCTTGTTGATGTTCAGTAGTTTGTCGATGTGTGTTAAAAATATATCAGGTATGGGTGTGGTGGCACACACCTTTAATCCTATCCCTAGGGAGGCTGAAGCAAGTGGATCTCTGAGTTTTGAGACCAGCCTAGTCTACAGAGTGAGTTTCAGAACAGCAAGAGCTACACATACATATGAGCACATGCATGTGTGTGTGTGCACGCGTGCATGCGCACACACATACACTTACACACACACACGCTCATCACAACAAAACAAAAACAAAACACCTGTTTACAAAACAAAACATGTCTGAGAAAGACAGTACTTTAAAAAACATCTAGAAACAAGTTTTAAGTGGACTTAATGCATGTGCATTTTTTCAAGAAATAATCCAGTCAAGAGTTTTCTGTATATGTCACCGCTCTTTACAAATACACCGTTGCTCTTAATAAATTCCCCTAAATCTTTTCTGTAAACAACTTTACCAACAAACTACAGTTACACTTTCTTAATATATTCCTATGTCAGCATTGTTTCTCTTTTTTGATGAAAGGAGTCATTGCTACAGTATAATAATCTTTTTTTCCCAAGGACTAATTAGGAACGCAACCCTGAATAAGTAATGGTGTGTAAATTACTGCTGGTGTCCCAAGGATCCAGTATCTCACATATCCTTTCTTTCAAAGTTTGTTTTTTGATTATTATGCCTCATTTATGCTACCAAATATCGGATTCATCCTTTTTTATAGCTGATGCTGCCTCTTTTGGAGTAAAATGATTTAAGGCTGTTTCCTTCCTTGGGAAGAAAGTAATTTAAAAAATAATGATAAAAAGCCTCCTTCTAGAAAACTCCTATCTTTTCCTCACGTACATATGAAAATAGATTAACATCAAGACCCTTGCTTGTGTATTTATAGAAGAATTGTTTCAAGACAATTACTAAAATTACTATTGAAGATAAAATTCTGTTCCAGGTATTTTGTTAATTCATTTTTGAATTTCTGAATGTTTAATATCTATACGCAATATCTGCTCAAAAATAACTAAGGTTTGTGTGATGGCTGATCTTTCATGTTAACTTCATGGTACTTACCTCTGTGTATGCCTGTGAAGACATCTGTGGAGACATTTCACAGAGGAAAGAATGCCTACCCTGAATGTGAGCTGGACCAGGAAGTAGTTGGTGCCCTGGACTGAATAGAAAGGGTGTGGGGTGGGGAGAGAAGAAACAAGCCAAGCCCCAGGTTTATCTTTGCTTCTGGACTTTCCCATTCTTACAGCTAGAACTGTTCTTGCTCATCCCCCCCCGACATATGGCACTGTACCCGCAAACCATAGGCCTCACTTTCTGCTATTGCTTTTGTCGTGTATTTTGCCACAGAAATTGTTATTAATACAGCATACATGAACAGCTTTATTTTAACGCCATCTCAAATGCCACAGTGATTATCTTTTGCATATCATATTAGAGATGGTTTATTCATAGAATTGTATGAACACGTGTGCACACATATCTATATCCATATTTATATTTATGGAGTCATATTTCTTTACTAATAACCTCTTATTACACAAAACTGTGTACCTTGCTATTTCACTGGATATGTTTTAAGTACATGATGTATGGTCTCATCCTTTTTAAGTACTGTAAACTATTCCATTGTATGTAAACATTTGAAGAAACATTTCATGTGGACTACACAAGCTTATGCAATATTTTAATAACAGTCATCTATTATGTTGAAAATTTATGTGGTTTCTATTTTTTCTACTATGGTCAGTAAAATAAGTAACATCATCCAATAAGTGCTTATATTATAAGCTGCTGGTCAGGTTCTGGGATCATTTCTGGAATTAGTATCAGGGAATTTAATGAATTATAAATTATGATTGATTTAGCCAACTGCCTCTGTGTAGAAATTTCATTACTTTATAGTCCAGTGAGTGCTAGATGTAGGTGTGTGTTGCTGTCTGCAGTCACAAGCAGTATGTTATGTATTGAAAGTGCTATGTTGCGTCAGTCAAGGACCTGCTGAGTTTATGTGACAGGGAATATATTTGACATCCGTAAGAAAATATCAGACAGTCTTTTCCTCATGATGACATCAATTATCCTCCATCCTGGGGTCATGCTACAGTTTTGAGTAAAAGGTCAGGCACCACTCACTATTAAAGCAGGTAGAAGAAACATAGATGCCTGCCTTTCACATGCTTAAAACAAGGTATGGGAAGCATCTTGTTTCCCAACAAGGAACATTTGCTGAGCACTAACAATACAGAAGCACTGGAGGAAAAAAACCAAGCCACACACAAGTCCACATTCATGCTTTGCAGACACAGTTTAAAGCCGGATAGGAAGGATAAACATAAAAAAGTGGTGAGCAAGAGGGGTTCAAGATCATGGTTGGGAAAACAACAGAGACAGCTGACCTGGGCTGGTGGGAGCTCCGGGACTCTGGACAGATGGCTGGGGAGCCTACAGGGGACTGAACTAGGCCTTCTAAGTGCAGGTGACAGTTGTGTGGCTTGATCTGTTTGGGTGGGGGGGCACTGTAGTGGTACCAGGATTTATCCTGGAGATAGTTTTTTGGTGTCCATTCCCGATGGCGGGATACCCTGCTCAGCCTAGATGCAACGGAGAGGAGCTTTGTCCTGCTTCAACTTTGTGTGACAGGCTTTGTGGACTCCCCAAGGGAAGCCTTGCACCCTCTGAAAAGTGGATTGGGGGTGGGATGGGTGGTGGAGCAGGGGAGAGAGGAAGAACTGGGGGTGGTACGTAAATTGAAAATATTTTTTTAACAAAATCACTCACAGGTATCCATACATGTACACAGAGCCTAGACAAGGACTTTGAAGGTCCTACATATTTACTCTGTTTTACTCTCCAGAAGAAGGGTATTTTGTTGAAGCTGGACTTACCGGCTTGTTTCTACGTGCCACAGAGCTGGGGTTACAGGCACCATGGAGTCTGATAGGCTGTTGTTTTTTTTTTTTTTTTGGTTTTTTGAGACAGGGTTTCTCTGTGGCTTTGGAGCCTGTCCTGGAACTAGCACTGTAGACTAGGCTGGTCTCGAACTCACAGAGATCCGCCTGTCTCTGCCTCCCAAGTGCTGGGATTAAAGGCGTGCGCCACCACCGCCCGGCTGCTGTTGTTTTTTTAACATAAATGCCGGGATGTGGGGAATGAACTCACATCCCCCTGTGCAGTAGGCACTTTTACCCATTAAACTATCCTCTCCACATCCCCTTCAAGTTATAGCTGCTGGCTATGTTATGACTCCCTTCCTTATTCCCTTGGAGCACCTCTTCTGTTGTAGCCACTGGCTGCTCTAGAAACCCTCTAGGCCAGGTGACCTTGATGTTAGGAACTCACTCTTTTGTGCAATCTTGATACTTGCTGCACAGCAAGTACTCAATTATTACTTTGTGAATAATTCCAAAAGAACTTTCAAGTGTTTTTTTTTATGCAGAACATTTTCCCATATGCCCCAAATGAAACTTTAATTTAAATAATGCAGTTGTTGTCCCTTTGTAGATGAGCTAAACTGTAAAAATGAAGAGCATCTCTCTGGGCCCCTGTTGGTTATTTACAAGGGCGGAACTCAAGTTCTTAGACTTTTTGACACCAAAACCAATCTTTTACAGAAAAGATACTTTTTATTTAGAAACAAGTAAATCAACAAAGGTCCTGTCTTGATCCCTGAGATGCCCTTCACCTAAGTTCTGCCAATATACTTAGAACTGATCCCAAATCAGCTGTACTACTGCCAGGAATTCTGCCCCATGATGAAACATAGAAAAGGGCTGTTCCTGCAGTCATGTGTGATTCTCTGTCATGAAATAAAAATATATTTTTCACACAAAAAATTCCTTGCTAAAACCTTAAGATAAATAATTCCGTATTAATAATATACATGAATACATTTAACAATTATGGGAAAGATTGCTTATTTTGTATCTAGACATCTTGTCTGAAGATGTCTCATTGTATTCTACCTACACACATTTACTGTGTGTTTACATTCCTGTCCCCATAAAGAAGAACTGAGATTAGAGTGTAGACGGGCAAAAGATTTGAAGTTGATCTCTCCAAAGAGCAACTGTAAGGCAAAGTTGTTTCTTCCATTCATTGAACTTCCATCCAATTAAGATCATTTTCAGAATTTTGTTATGGCTTTAATTTTTTAATGATGTTGAGCCCCAGTCTATTGTGATACACCCTGTAGCTTCTCTTCCTCCCACAAGAATAAATTGTCCATAATTGTGGGTCAACAAGACCCAAGTAACATAGAAAAAAAATCTAAGTTTATGACCAAGAAGTCTTTAAATAATTTATGACTCAAAAACATAAGATCCTTTTCATTAGCTCTTTTTAAAAAATATGTTTATTTTTATTTGTAAATATATATATATATATATATGTGTGTGTGTGTGTGTGTGTGTGTGTGTGTGTGTGTGTGTGTATGTCTCTCCCTGTGGGTACATGCACATACGTTTAGGTGTCCACTTAGGCCAGAGATATTCGGTCGCCTAGAGGTGGAGTTACAGATGGTTGGGAGCTACCTGCTGCACACTACAATGGCGAATCTTAGTTGCTTCACTTTCCAATTTCCCTTAGTAGTGGTGGGATTATAGATATATGCTGCTGAGCTGGGCTTGACATGGATTCTGAGGATATGCGCTCAGGTATTATACTTGCAAGAGAAAACCCCCTGATCCACCTCCCTAGCTCAGATCAACTTACTTGTCTTTGATTTTTATAAACTCACAAGGAGGAAATTCAATCTCAGATCAATTATTGATCAATTATCTTATTTCCAAATGACACATCCTTTAATATTAGAGGAAGACACATTTTGATATCTTCCTCCCACCCCTTCTCCTTCTCTCTCTTTTCCTGACTCTATCTTTGTTGACAGAGGCTTCTCTGTCCACCCGGTCCTGCAGTCATTCAGTCCCAAAGAAACCACACAGAGGTCTACATTAATTATAAACCAATTGGCGTAGTATATCAAGCTTCGTATTAACTCTTAAAACTTATACTAGCCCATAATTCTGGCCTGTGGTAGCCACGTGGCTTGGTATCTTTTTTTTTTCATGAGTCAGGTACATCTTGCTTGCTCTGTGTCTGGTTTCCTTTCTGTCTAGGTGACAACTGCAGACTTAAACTTCCCTCTTCCCAGAATTCTCGTTATCCCTCCTTTACTTCCTTTCTGGCTACTGGCCAGTCAGTATTTATTTAAAATACAAACGACAGGGTACAGACCATTGTCCCTCAGCATACTATTTTCATTTTGTAACTAATTCCTTAATCATACTGTTGGACTATTCCATTGTTTATCTTTTATACATTGTCTTATTACTTATGATAGATGTTTTTCTTCATTGCAAGGAGTTTTGAGAAGTACATTCATATTCCAAAAATTTAAAAAAAATCCATAGAATTGTTTAAAAAAATCATCCTGAATGTGTTAGTAATGGCACACTTCACAGATAATAACACACACTAATGAAAGAGATAGAGAGAGAGGGAGAGAGAGAAAGCACTAAATATATTGATCTAGCTGAGAAAGGAAGCTGTTTCTTGAGGTCTAGTCCTTATTTCTGCCATTAATTAGTTGCGTGTTATGGAGAGTCTCTTAATTCCGACTATTTTTTTTCTCCAGAAGTAAGAGGGAGTTTAGGCCTAATCTATTTTCAGACCTTTTCTTCCTATGTAGCTCAAACTGGGCATCAGATATGTTTTCTTTTTTTTTTAAACAGGCACAGCCAATTTGCTATGAAACAACCACACTAATGTAATTAGATGGCTTATTAACTTTTACTTCTATTAATATACTGTTAATAAAATTGACTTTTGAAATATTAGAATACAATTTACAGTGACTTTGTAAGACACATTAGTTAAGGTTTAAGAAGCACAATAACTAAGACAGGCTATTACAGTCACATGGGTGATGGGTTCTATGTTTTGGGTTGCTGGGGAGTAGACTTACTATGCACTATGCTTCTATATCAAATTAATTAGGACTTTCAGAGATGATAATCAATGAAGACTTTTGGTAGTTTAAGGACTCATGGAAACTATCAAGATTGAAATGGAAAAAAAAATCAGCCCAAACTCACTCTTGTACAATGGAATCACTAAGCTGCTATTGTATCTTAGCAGCGCCCCCTATAGCATAGAAGTGTCCTCACTTTCTAACTCTTATATTTTAGTTTATATATTAATTTATTTTAAATTTTTATAAACCCTATTATTAAGAAACATGGATATCAATAAAAGCACCACACACAAAATTAACACATACAAAGTCTATACAATGCAAAGGTCTTTTATAGTTTGGAATTTTATTTTAGAAGGAAAGTTGTACAGCACATATAAAAAGCAATGTTTATGTTTATTCTTTAAGAAATTCATGCAATATGTTTTTCCTCTCTTCTCCAACTCATTTCCCAATCCTATTTCAGGTTCCTTTTCTCTCTTAAAAAACAAATGAAAAAATAAACAAGCAAACTGGGGTTCCAATTTATGAGGCTGACTACCCTTGAGCATGGAGCCCCTGTGATGTTTGGTGACAGACCCAGTGTTATTCCATTGAAGAAAGCTGATTTCTCTCTCCTATCATTTCCAGTTGTGAGTACCTTCATTAGTAAGGGGGGGGGGGCTCAAGCCCTCTTCCTCCTTGATGCTTCTTGTGCATAAAGTACCCTAGGCTAGCATCATTTTTAATGAACCATTTACCATTTAGGTTGTTACTTAAAATATATATGTGTATCCCAGAAGCAGACCTAAATGTGTAAGGTGGAAAGAGCTTTTGAACTGTTGACCCATAAGCCCAAACACATCTGAACAAATAAACGACTTGTATTTTGTCAGTAGAAAATGCACTTTAAAAACTGCTGTCTTTGGACTGGAAAAGTTGCTCAATGGGCAGAGTTGTTTTTTCTCTTTCCTATCGATAATACATAGCTGACCCATAATCATTTATTCTTTCCTCACGAGATACCAGCACCTGCAACCATACAACAGGCACTCACACATACAGAGCACACACACGTACCACACATACCACACATACACATACACTACACACAGATACACACACACCACACAAATACACACAGCACACATATCACACACTACACACACATATACACACACATACCACACACATATACACACACCACACAGCACACACACTACACACACACCACACACCCCATCACATGTATATACACACACACCATACACACTACACACACATATACACCGTACACACGACACACAATACCACACCTATATAATACACCACACACACATATCACACATACACAAAATATGTGTACAATAAATCTTTAAAAATTGTTCTTTACAGGAATCTGGTTAGTACCAGCAATAGTGCACATCTGCTGAGAAGAAAGCACAACTATTTCATTGTTTTCCCAATGCTGAGATAGCTGTAAATTACTTCTGACTTCAAACAGTCTCTTCCTTCAGAAACTAATCTTAATACGTCCATTTCTTCCATTTTTGCCAGTTAAAATGGAAGCCATGTGACCATTCATAGAATTTGAATGGGGAAAGGCTTTCCTTGTGTGTTGCCATAGACTAAAAGTCCAGAAAATATGATGAGAAAGACAAGGCAAAGGTAACCATGAGGACTGAGACAGACGAGGAATCAACACCAGCGATATGGGAAGACATTTAATTTTAGATAAAACCACAAGCCACAAATAGAAACCCTGTTTTCTAAGGAAAAGGTATCTTGAATATATTATGTCTGAAAGTGCTTCGAAATCCAAACTACTGGGAGAAAAGAAAAGAAGCAGCTGGCAGTAAGAAAGGAAAGAAGTATGGCTTCAGGACAGAAGAAACAGGGTAGCCAATTGCATGGCATGGTTGCGGGAGTGACCCTTCTTTAGGTTTCTCATGAACCACTTGTCTGGCTGTGTTAAGTGGGTCACATATGGCTGTAGAAAGAAATACTTTGGACAGATTGTCATTGTGTCATGTCTAGATCCCAAAACATTTTCATCACTGTCCAATTTAATTCCCCAGGGCCACACTTCTGTCTTTCTGAGTAAACTGATTTCACGGTTCTTTTTGTTAGATGCCTACACTGGGGTAACTTTCCCATCTCACTCAATACATGGGACTCGAGTCTTTCCAAAAGAGAAGGACAGAGAACCTTCTAAGTGCCCAGAAACTTTATATTTTTTAGGTTTAAGATACCTTATTATCAGACATGTAACCCTGTGTTATATTGTCTCGTTTATGACGTGGCTATGAGAGGCAGCTTTTTACAGCAGTAGGGCCCAGGGCTACTGCTATGTTCAATCTCTTTGCTTTGCTGTGAGGGTTGGAACTGCTTCTGAGCTTATATCTGTTTTACTAAACCAATTTCCTGAGTCATTTAACAATGTATAACAAATGCCCTCTGAATGCTGATCATTGCAGTAGGCACAGAGAGACATTAAAGGCAGATATAGGACCCATAAAACATTTACAGGAATACAGATAAGACCAACTTCATGGGGGGGGGACGCTAGCAACACATAAAACAGCATAACTGTGAATCCATTCAATAAATATTCATTGTCTATCACTGTCCAGATACTGCTAACAACTGTGGATACAAACAGCCATAACGGAGTGTGATTCTAGCCTATCTATCAATCTAGACAGGATGAGGTACCAGGCAGTAAGAACAATTATGAGTGTGCAGAGTAATTGTCAACAGAACATATTACCAGTCACAATAATTAGAAAGGGCAACACACACACACACACACACACACACACACACACACACACACACACACACAAATAATGAACATGAAAATGGGACCTGGCTTGCTTCTTTAATGAAATGAGCATTTTTAGTAAAGAGAATCTAAAACCACCACACGACAAATGACTAAACTGTGATTTGTGCATCTTTATGAGAATGACAATCTAGTTGGATACACAAAGTGGATGCACAAACACAGCTTTGCTATGATGTCTTTGATATATTTTATGATTACGACATTTAAGAGTATAGAACCTAAATATCTTCACTTCTTGGTACTCTGTTCTTTCTTAGGTATTTGGAAATTGGTTTTTAAACAATTTGTCTTAGCAGTTTCTTTACTAAAGTGATCATTTGTATCTATAGCATCCACTTGTTTAGATCACCTAGGCTGTAATTGGAAGTATAATCTGGGTGCAAAATCTGGACCTCAGAAAGGGAGCTGAATTCTTGTATGGGGTTAATACATTTTTCTATTACAGTGGAATACAATGTCTCTGAAGTAGATGGTTCTTCCATGAGCAATGGCTATCTATCACTCTTTTCATAATCCATATCCCTTTTCTGTTTCCTAGGTGGAAATTACAGCCTATCATTTACAACACTTTATTCTAATTATGCTAAGCTTACTACTGCATTCTCTATGTCTGATATTCTCAGCTCGTTACTTAGGCACAAATGCTTCTGTGTAGGATACAGAATAGCTTTAGAAAATAACACATTTATTTTGGGAACAACTGCAGTATGTACGGTTTGGAAATTCTTATTTAATTGTAAACCTTTATACTTTTTTGAACCTGACAGGTTATTTATTTATTTATTTTTGTTACAAAGCCTGTGGAATAACATGGGGGTAATCTTATTTATGCAAGTAATAGAACTCGCTGTAGAGTCGCAATTTTTGTTACAGAGAAACTTATGAAAACTTTTATTATAGAGAAGCACTTGTGACTTTGGAATCAGGACATATTCTTGAGTACCTGTGACTTCGGAATTACAATAAACGTTTCACTTTCTGTTTGTAATTTCTTGGTAAATTGTTTAGCCTTCTCAGACACAATCAACAATTCTTGCTTCGTAGATATCCCTTGCAAACTTTTGGAATGAAATATTGTTGCCCACTTAGTTCTCTCTTTAAAGAGATTGACCATTAATAGAAGAGAAAAAAGTTAAAACATTTAACCTGCACTGAAACAGCTTTGTATTTAAAATATTAATATGTAGCCATACAATATATTTTATATATTAAAAAATTTAGAGTACATGAAAAAAATTAGTGTACATGCTTAATGGAAAAGACAGATTTTGAGACAAAATTTTCTTTAAGGGAATTCATGAATTTGATCCTAGGATGCAATTTTGGTCTAAATAAATAAAAAGAATTGGCAATAGGCAGCTCTTATACAGATACCAAGAGAGAAAATCATTATAAATGGAGGCTTTAAAAACACACACCCAGAAATATTTTAATTATATTCTTACTCGATAAAATATTTTTATTATATGAACTTAGTCTAGGCATCAAAGTGCCAGAAACCACGAAGACAAAGTGACTGAAGTGCCCTCATCACGTTAGGGGCTGGGTTGGTAGTGGCTGGTTTCTCAGGTTACAGCTTAGGAGGCAGACATGAAAGCACTGTGCTTTGTTCATCTCATTCTTTCCCTTTTCTTTTCCCCATTATGTTACGCTTCATAATGTAGAACACTGCTTAGCTTATCCTTTCCAGGAAACTTTTATAATTGGATTTTCGGTACCAAATGTGCAGAAAAAAATTAAATGTAAGAAGAAGGAATGTACTTAGAAAACGTTTAATACATGTTATACTTGAATGGAACAGCTGGTGCTTGAGAAACCAATTTAATGATGCAGCCATGCTCTTAATAGTCATTTATTTGTTTCACGTAATCACATGGATACTAAGAAAAAAAAGTGAAATGTTGAGGTTTTTATCAGCCATCCCATTCTAACCACGGGACATTTCTTTGGAGGCGCTGCTTCAAACCCATACAGGCTTCCCATTGAAACAAGTTCTCTGGAAACAGGGACAGAGAGGGAGGAACATGGAGAGGTTTCTATTGTCCTGTGGTTTTTACAGAATAGTCTGGATTCTAAGAGAGTGTCCATGGGGTTGGAATGTTTAGCTGGATATCCTGCCTGTCAGTCCCTAGGGCCTCTGGAGGGCAAAGGGTCTTTGGAATAGCCACTCCAGAGAAAACATCTTGTTTAATTTCCGCATATGTTCTTTTTGGGTTAAAGGATTTGCTGAGGGTGCCCAAATGACAGTCGCTGACATTAGATTTACACTGTTTCCACACAATTGGATTTGTTGAGTTAACTATCCAACTGCCCCCAACAAAGCCCTAAGGACATCAATGTGTTTTAAAGCCTCAGATAATGAGATAGTGAATTTTGATTGTAGAAATGGAATTCCTTAGCTCTCTCTAATGCCTTTCTATAGTCCTTCTACAAGAGGTATGGTCTATGTTAAACAAAACGTTTCAACACATTCCTCCACCAACCATTCTATGGTTAGGCAGCCTCTTTGAGAAGAAACCAAATTAAGGACTTACAGCAGGAACTATTAGTAGCAACTAAAAATTTTAAAACAAATCACAAACTTTCTTCCTCTTCTCAGACAGTTGTGAAGAATTTGTGGTAGAACTTTAGCTTGTACCATGGAAATTCATTTATGCAGATATAAATCACTTAAATATATGGAATTCTATAATGCTGCTAAGTAAGATTTACAGTGGCTCTTATGTTTATGATGTATTTTCCTGCAACACAACCATTTAATGAAAGGGTTCAAGAACCCTATTGACATTTACTTTTTTTTATACAATATATTTATTAAGCTCAAATATAACATTCACATTAACATCAAGCACAGGTAAAATATGAAATTGCTAGAGAGGAATGATGACATATTTTAGGACTTTGATGGCGGTGCCAACATTTCATTTAGGATATTTATATGTGTCATCTAAAAAGACCAATAAATTTCCATGAAGGCTCCATATATTATGGGATTTTTTCATCAACACACACCACAGGGCAGGGTAAAACCACAAGAGGGGGAGGAAGAAATAGTGCTGAATAATCAATCTTTGAAAGCATTCAGTGTTATTAAAAAAGCTACATTTAAATTACCCATGAGTCTGAAAACATGAACGTGTTGGAAGTGGTATGATCCACATGTGTAGATGAGAGAGTTTTATAGGAATGGTTATTTTCCTTTTGATTTTTCTCAGTATTAAGATTATTTTTGCCAACATCATGTTATTTGTGATATTAAGGATCTGATACAGGCTTCGCCACTGAAAGGATGGGAAAGCCATCTGTGTGGAATCAGCAGCTTTCCTTTGCCAGTACTTAGCCACTGCTATCACTAGCAAAAGCCCAATTCCACGGATAGATCAGTGGGCGTGGTAAGGCAGGTAAACTTTGCAGTGTGAAGAGAGGGAGTTGGATGAGCCATTCATGACACCTACATGCTGCTGAATAAGGCCATCGAATTGGTTTGGCTTTTTCCAAGAATAAACTGAATTTATAAGAATTAGCATGAATCTACAAAATCCACTACGGCTCAGGACTTGAAAATGGGCAACAGCAATAGAATCAATAGAAGCCAGCTGGGCCATTGATGCCTTCAGGGGTGGTGATGGACTGCTCCTTGCTAGGACTGTGAGTATGCTGTTCTAAACTGAAGAGACAGTGGGAGAGTGATGGGAACCTCACACTTGAGAAGCAAACATCTCCTTCGCTATATAAAACCAGCTAAGGGGGGGTCCTCAACCTTGTTCTCTGGCTTATAAAAACGATCACACTGAAAGTGAGCAGTTACTAAGACTCCACCATAAGCGTGTTCGCTGGTCCACACTTCCTCTCCCTTTACCTCCATTTTCTCTATGAGTAAGGCAAAAAAGGCCAACAGAATTTTCTACAGTCTACATATCTTATTAATATCCTTAACCTTACTGTGGCACTTTTCTCCAAGATTTATTCAGGAATACTAAGGTATGTGTGAACGCTTGCAGGAGGCTGATAGACCAAAGGAAAACCTCTGTATAGAATACATAGCAGGAGCCAGACATGGTGTTGTATATTTATACTCCCAGCATTTGTTAGCCAGAGGCTAGAGGATTGCTGTGGACTTAAGGGAAGCTTGGCCCACAAGTTCTTGGCTAGCATGAACTATGGTGTGATATCCCACTTCAAACGAAACCAAACAAAACAAAAGCAAAAGCAAAAAAATAAGTGGACTTTAAAATAAATTCAAGAAAAATCATTAAAATAGCAATCTGTGAAAGTGATAATCTATATCTATATCTATATATATATATATTACTTTACATCCCTTTCTGTTTCTGTCTCACCCTCATTACATCTTCACAACGCACAAGCCTTATCTCCCAATAATAGGCATGCATATGAATAATCTCTAAATCTGTAATACTTCCAGCGATTTTTAATTTCCATAAAATCCTAGAGCAGGTACAATGCACCTGCTGGGTAGAAACACTGTTTTGATTTCCAGAAAGGCATTTTCATCTTTTGAAGAACAGAGAGAAGCGTGAAAGCCTTCTGAATGTGAAGTACTATTTACAAATGGGTACTTGGTTATCAATGCAGATTTATACATACGTTATCTTAACTCCCTTCTTGGCAGAAATGTCACCCTCTGTTCAAGAATGTTATTTTAGGGCTCACGAGACATCTAATCTTTGAAGAAATACTTTGGTAAACCAAATATATACTTATTTAATACAAATCCATATACCTACGATAGGCAAAAATCTCCTTTAGCAAATTTATAAAGAAAATATATAGACCTTGGGAGACACATTTGTGGGTTATTGGATTTGACACTGACCACAGGTAGAGTCTCTAACTTTTCTTGTTTTGACAAAAATTCTCGACTCTGTGACTTTGGCGTAGAGAGGTCTACTTTGCTTCCCTGTTGCAGAGAGGGACATCCATCATTATGAGGGTGATGCAGTCAAGGTCTCAGTCCATGGCAGTGTGAGGGGTAAGGGACGGCTCTTCACATCCTGTTGGATCAGAAAACAGGGTCCTCCAGTCTGCAGTAGTGCCTGGCTGTCAGCCATGTTTAGTGATAATCTCTCCAAGCCAGGAGCTACTTTTCAGATGCTCTACAGTTTCGTCAAACACTACAAGCTGGGGACCAAATGTGAAAAGTTTGTCATCTAAAGCGCGACAGTATCTGTCTTTTGTTTGGCTGCTGGTTCAGTGTTTCCCATAGATAAAGAATCTCTGGAAACTCATATAAAGTGATAGTCACAGAACATCCCCTCTGAAGATGATTTACAGCTTCTTACGACTTTGTTTTGAATCTTACATAGATACTAAGATGAGAGACAAAAGTGGCTCATGAAACCTTTAACACACACCTGAGAAAAGAGTCTGATTCTCTACCTGAGTAACAAACTCTCTGCTCTGACCTGCAAAGGACTGTAGCTAGTCTTCCATTTTATCACTTTAATAGTCAAGGTAAGTTCTTAATTTTAGACGTATTGTTTCCTGGTTTGTCTTTACTCTTTCTTATCTTGATGCTATTCTTTTCAGGATGCTTCCATTGCTGACTTCTTCATACTTGATTTTAACGTTGAGGTAGGCATTCGATTGAGTTCACCTTTCCAAATGTCCAGGAAAAGCCACATAAGACCTAATCTCTTCAAGCTAGGTCTTAGACCCCTGAGATGGTTATGATATGTGCCAGACTACTGATAAGGATAAGGGTACTTCAAGCTCTAAAGTCATCTTTAGATTTGAAGAGCACATTTCCCGTATCTGACTTAGTAAAAATTTACTGGAGATGGATTGCTTTTTCACCTCAACAGCGATCAAATCAAGTTAATCTACTTATCCACACCGAAAATAGGCACTGAGAAACCCTGAGAAATTGTTGCCTTAGGTTAACACTGGTATCAATGATACGCAGAAATAAAATCTATTCTGTGCTAACATAGTAGTGGATGTTCATGAAATAATTACCTAAGAGTTTTCACTCCTTGAATGGATGAATGCCACTCAATTGCTAAAATATACCCCTAAAAAAAGTCAAGCATGTCGAACATGAATACTATATTAACATAATTTCTATCCTGGTTCTACCTGTATCTGACCACTAGCTCAAATTCATGACCTCTTCTGCTTTAATTGATATTACACATATTACATCACAACAGAACCCTTAAAGTTCATTTTCTATTGTTCCTATGGATATGTGTTTAGAGCTTACCACTTGATACGGGGTAAGCTAATTCTTACAGAAAACTGATTCTTCTTCTCTTAGAAGCCATTGATTGCTTCATCTATGGGTTGGACTTTATAATTTTTTTGGGCAAGTTTTCATATCAGTTGGTGTTCTGTTATGTAAGCTTTGTATAGGCAAGAATATTGTTGAGATTTCATAGATACAACTTACCTGTTATGTCTAGAGGACACAATTATAGTAGCAGGTACTCATGGTCACTGATTCTTAAAATGTTTTGTTCCCTTGTCCATGATGTTTCCGGAAATGCACTTACAGGGGTTGCATTTTCAATATAGCATTCTGGGCTGACCAACCCATGGCGCTTATTCCCTGAAGTTTGACCATGAAGTTTTTTTTATCTATGCAATATTCTCCACTGATTGTAGAGGGAGCATTTTTGATGAGGGGTGAGAGTTACGTTTATCTGTAGCATCATGAGAGCTAGTTCTCAGGGAGGAGGATTTCAGGCCAGTTCCAGCTTAATCCCTGTGAGTACTGTGACAACAGTTTGTGGTGTCTTCAGAAATAGGGTATTACCTTCATGTTCTAGAAGGCAGCCAAAGGCAATTGCAGTAGCTTATATTGTTTGAGAGTCTCTTGGGCCCTCTTGATCTGACCAACTAAATACAACCTTGAAACAACAACAAAAGACAGAATGTATTTCAAATACAGGCTTAGAGGAACCTGAGTTTGAACTGATTCGAAAGCCTTCTCCCTGAAACTAACTTTCATTGTACCAGAAGATGCCAGGCAAGCTCCCAAAGGACGTAAGCAGCCAACAGTCCTACCCAGGTTTGATGCCTGTGAATCACAACAATTGGCATGGAACCATAATCCCCTGGTGCACTAGTGGCATGCACACCTTGGTGGTAACCAACAACTCTCCAATTGTACTTAAGACCCACTCAAAAAGAGGGAACTTATACCTGGCATTGGAAACCTATTGAACAAACCAGGGCTACAGAAGTCAAGGACCTTGAAGGAGAACATACAACATCCTCTTTACTAAACAAGCACAATCCTTAACTACATTCTAAATATCTGTCCTTATACACACAGATAACTATCGTCCTCACCCCTCAACTACTAAACTTCTCTTTGCTACTAATGGAGACCATTATAGAAAATTACAACCAATCAAAATGTAGATTTATAGAGGTCAATTCCAACAGATTCATGCAGAAGAGGGGAAGGAAAGAATGTTAGAGCCAGAGTAACAAGAAGTTTGATATAAGATTGTTCTTCTAGGAATGTAAGAAGCTACACAGTAAATACATATAAACCTTAATACCTTCCAGATTGTGGGAATTAGATAGACTCCCCTAAGCCTCACATTTAGAAAATATCTTTGACACTATTTCGTGTTTTGAAACCCGGTTCAACTTTTCATCAAGTCTCCTACATCTAGACGTTTTATTATTAACATACCTGCCTAGATGTAAACTGAACAAGGCCAACCATAATAGAAATGCTAATGGGCACGGGAGAAAGCCCAGGATGCTCCAACAGTACAGAAAGAACTGCAGGAAACTAAGGAATGGTGAGAATGGGAGAAACAGCCTTCTACAGGGAAGAGCATAGGAGTTTTGGTTATCCAAAACAAAATGGGCTGCCTTTAAAACATACATAAAAGTACATTATGAAGACTAAGCACGTTGTATTTAAGTACATTGGAATATATATGTAAATACACATACATATATGTATGTCACAGTTAATAAAAAAATGAGGCTATGAATCTGAAAGAACAAACAGGGGTTTGGAAGTAGTAAAGGAAAGTGGAGATTGATTTAATTACATTATAATCTCCCCAAATAAATAAATATATAAATACTTATTTTTTTTTAAAAAAATGAGTAAGAATAGTATTGTAAAAGTCTATTATCAATTTCAAATCTGTTTCCAGCCTAATACTCTCGTTGTGCAAAGGATATTGTCATCTTTATATTTCAGTACTAAAGAGTGTTTTGATTTACTCAGTAAGGAAGAAATAAAAAAGACCCCGAACCTTTGATACAAAGCATTCATTTAAAAAATTTTACTCTGCTCTACAAATTAAGGGGGGAAAGAAACAAAAATCAAAACATCAACAAACCCCACTACCTTCCAGTCTATGAGACTTAGAGAGAATTTCCTGAACCTCACATTCAGATAAAATATTATAACACTTCTATATTTTGAGATATGATCCAACTATGCATCAAGTCTCCTTCTTCTAAACTCTGGATTCTAGACAACACATCCCTATAGATTAACAGGACTGCTTACTTCTCAGGGGTGCAGTGAGAGAAACAATGTTTTTCTATTACAGAAGAAAAATATCATGCACACATGTTGAATGAAATTAGACCCAGACCTTGAGCCTGGATGAGGATCTTACTCTTTTTAGGTTACTTATCTATGCAGAGGAATCACACTGTTAGAATTCTTTAGGCCCAGATTTCCTGGTCATAGTTATGCATGTTGCTTACTTACTTATAAAGACATAGTCCATACAAGACAAGTGCAATGATGCTACAAGCAGATTGTAGAATTGTATTCTTTCTGCTTAGGTTATCTGAGAAATGCATATTCTTTTATGTCCTTTTTGTTTATGTTCATTCAAATGACTTCCTTTTTAGGGCAGTTTGCAGACATCTCTGTTGTTCATATATTTCTGTTGTCAAGACATGTTGCTAAGACTTATCAAGTTGCATTATTTTATAGTCAAAGTTTCAAATATGGGGGAGTTCAGTTCCCTCATAATGAAAACAAGTGCAGCTTCATCTGGTAATAAGGAGAATATTGGCAAACACAGCAAAATCTTCTAGTTAATCACAAATTTTAACCACCATCTAGTTGACATGTGCCTGCTGTGCTAATTGCTTCATTACTTAATTATGCAAAAAATAATAGCATCCACAGCAAACAGCACATGAAGCATTATTAAAACACAAAGAAACACGTTCCACATTCTTTAGTGCAAATATAAATATTTCATAATGAGGAAAAACACTTTTATATAACAGTAATGAAAATTCTGCAGTTAGCTTGAGTTCTTTCTTTCAAGTAAGTCTTTGCAGTGCTATTATGTCCTATGACCTCTGCTGTCTGTGATTAGAACCATAGATTTTGCTCTGACACCCAGATCTCTAAAAGTGAGGGGGTTTGCTTCATTTCTTTCAGAGCCCTGTTATATAGTCTTTTCTTATTGCATAATTGTTGATGACTCTGCAGATGTTAACTAAAACAGTAAGTGGAAAAGCAAGTGAATAAATGAACAAATAAATACAACCCATCAATCTATTGTCAGATGCAGAATTAGAAAGGATGTCAAGGAACCGCTTTACTGAGACAAAAAGATAGTATGTCCTGGAGAAGGTGGGCAACAGTTATGCTTGTAGTACTTACGGCAATCCAGGGCTAGTTTTTATATAAATATTCCTAGCCCAGGACAAATAGATAAGTACTGTTGGTTAACACTAGCCAATTCTATTACTTTAAATATTTCTAAAAGTCTTATCCCTTTAAATGTTTTTAAAAGAGTTATTCCTGAGAAGCTGGACAGAGTGGCCTTTACCTGCAATCCTAGCACCCAAGATGACAGAGTATCTTGGGTGTCGGGCACATCTGTGCTACATAGTAAGATGCTGGCTCAAGGCAGAAAAAGAAATCATATGAAAATGAAGCATTAAAGAAGGAATCTTTTTGAAAGTTTAACACTGATCAAAGTTCAGCTTTCTTGTTTGGTGCTTTCCTCAAAGTCAAAACAGTATTGTGGTCTTGCAGCCGCCTTTACCATATATAGCTTTTAAATTAATACCTTGAACAATTCATAGGCATTCTTGAAGATCAAATAGTTGAAATTATTAAAGACATTCCAGGACTTTTATGACTCTCAGCACAATTTACAATAAGAGATTCTCAGATTCAATACTTGTACATTTGGAAGCATGCCTGAAGTACCTATAAGTGCCTACATCTCAATTTTGAGACAATAACAAGCCCTCATCTGGTTGCAAGATTTCTGTCATATGTTAGTCTTTCCCATTTTGATAGCCCATCATCCCCCATTTCCTTCATATCCACCATTAGTGTGCAGTTCTAATAATGCTCTCATTATTTTATTGCATTTCTAGGTAAAGATATTTAGTACTATCCCACATCAGCATGTGCATGAGAAGATGAAGCGTCACCCATAATCTGTGCATATTATTCCTAATGTTTCCGAGAAGAAACAGTTCAATTGTTCAAGCCAATAGCATGCTTAGTATTGTTGCTTTATCCATTCACCCATCCACTCATCTGTTTGTTACACAAGTCCAGTCTTAGATGTTAGGACCTTTATTGATGACCTTCTACACATCAGGTTTCACACTAGAAACCAGGGCTACAGCTGTGAAAGAGATAGAACAAGCTCACACAGCAAAACAACTAAAGTAGGTTTCCCTTCAGGATCCACGACCTCTCTAGGCATAGGTTTTTGGCTACATTTATACTACTAGGCATGAATCTCCCCCTGCAGTGCAAGGATCAAATCTAATCAGAAAGTGATTGGCTGACCCCCAAACAGCTGATATGTGCTGATGTAGATACTGATCAGAGTAGGCAGAGGGGTTTATGCAGAGACTGCTGACTCTTCAAAGTGCAGAGAATAGGTAACTATGAGTATGCAGCTCCAGATAAGACATATAGATCAAGCTCTTCTATCCCAGGTTGAGGGAACACTGCAGGGGAGGGGTCAGAAGGAGGAAGCATGGAGCAGAGCACTGTAAAAGCAATCTTCAGAATACAGCCATAACGTTGCACACACTAACCCAGAGAAGCTGTGGTGGCTAAGCAAGACATAAACACAGTGATGCTAATTCACATTTTATTGCATCTGAGACCCTAGCCAGCTGAGAAACTGTTGGCAGTTGGTAGCTGCTGAGAGATGAAGAGTTATTTTTCTTTAAGACTGTGACTACTTGTAGGTTGTGTAAACTCAAGTGGTAATCCTTGTGCATGTATGAAAACTTTAAAGAATAAAAACAAAATAAAAGAGTAAAATATCATATAATAAGAAATATAATTTCTTGTGTGTTTTCAGAGGAGAGCAAAAGGAATTGAAAAGCAAAAGGAATTCACAACAGGATTAGACTGAATTAAGGAACTGACAAAAGATTTTGGGAGGGAAATGGAGTGAGTAAGCAGGCTTGGAGCACCAGTGGGAATCACGCAAATGAAGAAGAGGTAAGAATGTTCCAGGAAAAGGAAGTGACGTGATGTGACTAAGACTTGAATAGTGGAGATATGAGGCAGGACTCAGTTGACTCCAGGATGACAACATCTAGAGGGCAATATAAGAGAGTAGCCCAATTTGAGATTAGCTTCTAGAGGAGAAAGAGTAATATCTTCACAATATTAAACCTCACCTTAACTCTGGTGAGGGGCTACTTCAGGATTTAGAAATTATCATGGTATTTGCTTCTGCAGTTGCAAAACTTCGCCTGGTTCCAAAGTAAAAAAACAAACAAACAAACAAACAAACAACAACAACAACAGAGGAGCAAGAGATAAAAAAAAAACACAAGAAATACCTTGAATTTCACAGGCATCAAGGAGAATGGATGTGCCAAAGAGAAAACACCCTGGAGGGCTAAGCAGCAGACCTCCAACAGGCTGGAGATAGGCAGGGGATGGCAGACAAGTTGGGGAAGTCACAGGTAGCCCTCGAGATTCTGCGCTAAGTACAGTGTCCATGCGGTAACAAGTGCTGGGCTCACAAATATGTACATGAAGGTATTTAGTGTCGGTTGTAATTAGTATGTGTTTGTGACATTCAAGTCATATGTCAAGACAACAAACTGTTGTCAGAATACCAGTGATTGTCAAACAACATTGCAGAATCCTTATATTGACTTTTCAAAAGTCTCAACATGTTTTCAGACATAAACCCATACACAAAATTTGGATGTAGAAAGGCATTAGCATGAATATTTTATTCAATAAATATTTGTTCATTGAATCTCTACAAGCAACTAAAGCTCAAAACATTAAAAAAAATGTTTCTTGCCTAAGGTTTTAATATGAGCATAGATTTGCAGTTTCAGGTTTTATATGCTATTGATTAGATCAATAGTGATACTATCTAGAATGAGATCCGATAAATGCCTGTGAAGTCATGGTGATATTACAATTCTTAGAACTTTTGACATTTTCATGACCATGGCTTCCTTGTTTTAGGCAAAATTCATTTTTCTTATATTAAATAATTTCAAAATACCTGCCTCAGACTTCAAGTTTTTGTGGTTCTAGTGAAATTAAATCTTAGTTCATTCTCTAAGGAGTACATAAACCTGATCTTTTCCCCTTTTATCCATTTATTATATGTTTTAAATGAAAATATAATTACATCCCTTTTCTTTTTCCAGCCCCTCTTCTTTCCTTCTACCAGGTTCTCCCCAATCCTCTACCTCCAACTCCTTCAATGTCCCCCTGACTGATAGCCTTTTCCAATAGTATTACTATTATACATGCACATATATGCATAGATATATTGATAAACGCTGATGCATCTGTTATTGCTATTTGTGTGTATAGGGTGTCAGGGCTGACCACTTTGTATTGGATAGCCAATCGTGGAATCCATTGTTGGGAGAGGCTAACTCTTCTTCATTCACTTGACTGTAGTTGCTAATTCAGGCATGTGATCCCATGAGATTTTAACCCCTTTAGTGTTAGCATATCGATAATATTGCTATTATTCAAATTTTGGTTATGCAGTCATTTTTTAGGAGAGATTGTTTCACTGTAGACTTCCTGCACACAAATGTAAAAATCCTCAATAAATATGAGCAAACAGAATGCAAGCACATATTAAAAAGATAATCCATCCTGATCAACTTGGCTTTATCCTGGAAATGCATGGTTGGTTCAACATACACAATAAATCATATAAATTGACTTAAAATTAACTAGTCATCTCAATAGATTCCCCTTCTCCTCTGATATGCTGTGACTCCTTTCCCTTTGGTAAGGAACAAGCTTCTATCCTGGTTCTCTTTAAGTACTGAAAGTTTATTTGATCATACTGCAACAAAATTAGTAACTTTATTTCTTACTTATTTTATTTTAATTTAACTGACAAGGTTCTGGTACATAGCCCATGATGGCCTTGTCATCTTCATGTCTCAGCTTTTTAAATATTGGGATTTCATGTGTGAGCTATGATGCCAAGTTCATATTTTATAAAGTCAGGCAATATTACTAGGCTTTCTTACTTATAAAATAGGTAATGAATTCAAAGTAGCAAAATATTTTGAGGACGTAGCTGTGGAATTAAACTCTCCATGTTCCAATCCTGGGTCTACTATAAACAAATAATTTTGAATGAACACATAAACTTTTTAAACTTCTATTCCTTCATCCCTAAAACAAGAAATAATAACAATAGTTGGGTTTTGGTGGATGGATAAATATGATAATATTATAAACTTATGAAAATGAGAATTGGGATGAATTAATAAGGGTTACATAGTCTTGTTCTGTTGCATGGAGGCCCGCTTGTTGGTTCCTGACTGCTTAGCCCATGAAATAATCACACAGAAATCACTGCTTAGCCCATTAACCCTAGCGTCTTATTGACTAACTCTTACATAATAATTTAACCCATCTCTATTAATCTGTGTATGGCCACGTGCCTATGGCTTACCAGCTAAAGTTCTGGCGTCTGTCTCCCACAGGGCTCCATGGCATCTCTCTGACTCCGCCCTCTTTCTCCCAGCATACAGCCTAGCTTTTCCTGCTTAGCTATGTTCTGTCCTTGCCATAGGCTCAAAGCAGTTCTTTATTCATTCACCAATAAAAGCAACCCAGAGACAGAAAGACCTCTCACACTATTGTTCAAAGAAATAGTATATCTTTTCCCAAATGCTTATTGTTCCTTCTGGGTCACCCTATAGGTGCTAGACTTAGACTTGATTTCCCTTCTTATGAAGACATTGTAAAGTAAGGTTATACCTGATACTATGATCGCTGATCAATGCTTGAAACGAAATTTTCTCCCAGTGGAAACAGCTACTTCAAGTGGACCCATCTCTTTTATATCTACATGCCACCTTTGCGTAAGTAGAAAATGTTAACCAGTATCACTATTCAACAAATATTTGTACTAAGTGATAATAATACAATAATCAATAGTGACAATTACAAATAAAACAAATATCGTTAGCTATAGCTATTAAATCCTTACTTTCTCTAAAAGGTTTGGAGACATGCCTCTAAAAATGAAATAGCAATAATTCGTAATTTTACATGTGTGACTTGTCATGGGTAATCAAGCCTCAAACTTGATTTATTATTTTTCTTGTAGCTTGACTCGTAGTAATGATTGCACCAGTTTTTAATGCTGTCCTTCTACCAAGATCAGACATACACCATACTTCAGTGTTGACTTTTGTCAGTTACCAAGCAGTCTTTAAACATATCTTTGAAAATAACTCTAGACAGCCAATGGACAGATTTTACTTCCAATTGGGAGTCTCTTTAATCTCCAAAGCTCCACTAAAGGAGCAGAACAACACATACACACAGTTCTTCATAGTACAACCTGACCCCTCCATGGAGTGCTCCAGGTTTAGGAACTGGTAAACATGATCTTGTCATGTTCTGAGGGGTTAGTGGCTTAATTTATGGATTGTGCTCATTGGACACAACGATTCACTTATTATCACAAGTGCCTTCAATTACCATTTTGCTACTCATGTTCAACTACAATAAAGATATTCATACTTGTCTTGATTTTTTTGAAGGAAACTGTATTCACATAATGGGTACCATTATTAATTTTTATTTTCTTGAAAATGAATTTTTTTCCTGCTTGCCATATATTCTGACAATGGTTTCCTCTCTCCCTACTCATCCCAGTTTCTTCCCACCTATCCCCCCATCTGGATCTATTCCCGTTCTATCTCTTATGAGATAATGAACAGGCATCTAAGAAATAATAATACAATAACATAACTAAAAAGTAAAAAAAATCAGATTATGACAAACAAGAAAATTAGATAAAGAACCAAAGCAAAGCAACAAAAAAAAATGGATACAGATGCAGAGATCTATGTATTCACACACACAGGAATGCTATAAAAGTCCTAAAACAGAAACCATAATGAATATGCAAAGGACCTGTGAGTTTTAAAAAAATCCCCCATTTAACATAATGAGACAAAGAACCTACAAAGATGCTGTTGAATTAATTTTGTGTTGATAGCTTACTGGGCTTGGGGACTAAACTTAAGAGTGCTTTGTTTTCCCAGTTAGACTCCCTCAAAGAAAAACTAATTATTTTCAGTTGCAAGTGGCCATCAATTTGAGATATTCTTCTAGTTAGAGATGAGGGCATGTGTCTATTTCTCTGCTCAACTCTAGGGTTCCATTTAGTTCAGACTTGTGCAGTCCCTGCCTTGGTCTCTGTGAATTCATGTGTGCACTAGTTCTTTGGTGTCTAGAAGACCCAGATTCCTTGGTGCTGACCATCACCTCTGGCTCATACATTCTTTCCACTTCATCCGGAGAGTTATCTCCCTGAACCCTGATGGAAGGGATTTAATGAAGATATCCTTTTGAGGGGTTGAGTATTTCAAACACTCTGCACATTGTCTGGCTGTGGGTCTCTGTGTTTTGATGTGTGAGTCTGCTGTTTTGTGTTGATTTCATTGGTTAAATAAAGAGACTGCCTTGGCCCTTTAAGAGGACAGAAAATTAGGTAGGCGGAGTAGACTGAACAGAATGCTGGGAGAAAGAAGCAGATTGAGGAGTCGCCATGATTCTCCTACTGGACACTGACACAAGTTAAGATCTTCCCTGGTAAGACACCTTGTGGTGTTACAGGGATATTAGAAATGGGTTAGGTCAATATGTAAGAGCTAGCCAATAAGAGGCTGGAATTATTGGGCCAGGCAGTGTTTAAAAGAATACAGTTTCCGTGTAATTATTTCGGGGCATAAGCTAGCCATGCGGGTAGCCAGGTTCCAGGGACGCAGCCTTGCTGCTCCTACTACAATAATGTTTGTTTCCATCTGCTGAAGGATGAGCCTTCTCTGATGATGGCTGGGCAAGAGACAGATCAGTGACTGTCATTAGGAGTAATTTTCTTGCTATATTCCTTCCCTTAGCAGAAGAGTGGTATTTGGTTTTCCCTTAGCTCTCCAGTTATCTAGTGTCAGGCTGTTGACAACCCAAGCAGTGTCCGCTTGGCTTTTATCTCATGGAGTTGGCCTTACCTCAAATCAAATATAGGTTGGTTACTTCTCCAAGCTTTGAGCCACACTATTGCATCAGTATATCACAAATGTAGGTCTCTCTTGTAGAGGGGTCTGTACCTGGGTTGACATTTACCTTTCTACTTTGGTAGCATGCAGACTGCCTTCCTACGTCATAAATACATGTCTGTACGGGTGAAGTGCATTACACTCTCATAGTTGTTCTTACTAACCACTCATTGCTGTTGACCTCTTTCTAGAACTAATGTATAGACTGAACTTCATCACTGGTATTTATGTGTAGGATAGACATAGCCATAGTTTATTCCTCTCATGGTTTTGGTATCCTTGGGGATTTTAGAACATATTCCTGGTGGGTAAGTACTTTATTTCACAAACACAAAACAGTCATAGTGATGGAAATGTGTGCACTCTAAGTTTGTTCACATCTTTCTGTGTGATTGAGAAAGATCACTCCACATCCGTAATAAGAGATCTACTCAAAATGGCCCTTCCACTCTTCACCTAATTCTAGAGAGAGACATTTCCTTACTCTGAATGATGCATACTTCACCTCACAGGAGGGTGGTGACTTACAGGTGCTGTCTATGTCATACAAAATCCATTTTCTTCAACTCCAGTTTCTTAGGTGTGGGTATGTACAAACAAAAGACAGAATTGTTTATATCCTGGAGGTGAGTCCTTGTTTGCTACTATTCAGCATAGGTATATATATGTTCCTGAATTACAGTCTAATGATAGGAAATTGCAAAGTGACGAGATATTCTGTATCATCTTATTTTTTTAGAAATAGAAAATTGAGACACTTTAATTGCAGATGCTGTGCTATGAATACTTTATATTTACTGGAATTGTTATTTTCTTTTTTTCTTTATTTATTTTTGCATCTAAGTGACCAGCAGGAAGGAACTGTGTAAGACTTACACCTGAAACAACCCTATTGTAATCAGCCTTTATTCTAGTTGAAGGCTGTAATGATGCACATGGCATCTACAGGCAGAACTGAATAGCTAGCACCCTTCTTGCTTCACTCTGACCTCATTCAAGATCAGTTCTCCTGGTTGTCTTTAAGCCAAGGGTTATCTGCATCTTGGGATATTGCACCTCAATCTTGACACCTGGTCTCTCCATAACAGTGACAGCTGAATCCCCATTCTCCTGTAGTGCAAAGCCACCTGTGGTCTCCTACAAGGTTCTTCCACTTCTGTCTCCAACTTGAGGTGAATTTTGATAGAAGGGAGGGAGCTTGATCCTAGGGTTGAGAGTCAAGTTGTAAAGGTTCATTTCTGGCTGTGAGCTCATACAATCTTTAGAGTTTTCATCTTCGGGGACTCAAGGCAAGGGTGGCCTAAGTACTATTATGGATTCTTTGGCAGTATCCTAGGGCATCCAAACAGTGCTGCAAATCAGTCTCGAAAAACCACTGTGTACTTATTTTCTAATCATTTAGAAATCATGCTATGTCCTGGGGAGGTTATAAAATACATGGAAACCCATTTAGCCTCCAAGGGAATAGAGGTCTTGGAGAGAATAATGACAAGAACTTGAAATTTCGTTTGGAACCCTGACATCATGAATTCAGACAATATCTGGATGATTTCACTTTGGGAGGCCACAGCATCATGAATACATAAATAAAGAACAACAAATCTTACCACACAGAGCATCTATCATTTTAATCTTCTTATGCTATTGCTTACAATTTATCAAAATGTAGAAGGTGAATTTATATAATGAAAAACCTATAATACTTATGTTAGGTTAAAGAGAGAACATCAAACTATATATACTATATACTTTTATTATCAGTTGATAGGATCACACATATATAGAATTGCTTTAGTTTTAGATATAAAAGGCAATCTATGCAATGGAATATACAGTCCAAACAACATTAATATAGAATGCTAAATTCATAAAATAATAAATAAGCCATTTGAGAAAGCATTGCGTCCAGTAGAATGCACAATTTTATTCCTTGCCAGAGGAAAGCCTCTAATGTTGATTCCTCTTTGTATCACCCTGCAAAGTGAAAAATGCTTGTAGAAAGTCTTGCATGTTTAATAGGAACTTTCCCATGCGCATTATTTTAAGACTTTGCACAGTAATGAGCTTCGATAACTTCAGCTTTGACTTTAAAAATCACCAGCATTTAAACTGCAGCCCCATGACTAAAGGCTGGACTACTTCATACATTATATTCTTGTCTTAGTCCCAGATAAATACCCTGTCATCTCAAGAATATTTGCATAAATATTGAATGCATAATCAGTCCTTGAATCCACAAAAGCGGTATTTTGTGAGAAACCTACGTGTGACATAATGTTACCTGAGTGGAAAAGATCAAAATGTTCTCTTGACAGAATCTGCAACATTCCTCAATATGCTAGGTGTTCATTGCCTTTGCTATCAACAGCTTTGGGAGCAGTTGTTAAAAAAACATTTAATCTCTTTTAAACTGCAGCTCCTCAAGGCTGATGTGATCACTAAACCAAAGATTTTCTAATTTACAGATTTAGTTAGCAGATGCAGTTAACACTCTGCTTACAACATTAACAGGCACAGATACCTAATTTTAATTTCTTCCTTAAAAGATTATAGGAGGATGCTTCTGGCAAGAATAATTTTCATATTAACACAACAGCAATTCAAAATGAGAAACTTTAACTTAGATGTGCTAAAACTCCAAGGAAAACACACTATGAAAAGAATATGGCTTACTAGCCCTTAAGCAGAGATAACACAATTTCCTCATTCTTCTAATAGGTTGAGAATTACCTAAATATGTAAGCAATAAAAACAAAATTGGCTTGCATGTTATGAATATATATATATATATATATATATATATATATATATATATATATATATTGAGTTATGTTTCTTGTTTTAAATTGTGTGTGTAATGTGTTTTGTGTGTATTTGTAAATGCTGGAACTGAAGTTATAGGCAGTTGTGAGTTCCTGGCCATGGGTTCAGGGAACTGATTTTGGTCTTTTGCAAGAGCAGTATGCAGCCCTAACTGCTGAACCTTCTCTTCAGTTTTTGGATATTTTTGTTTCTTGATTGTTTTCTTTTAAAAAAAAAGTATTAATAGTAAGCTGTTTTTAAGTAAAATAAAATCTGTACCATTTCTCTACCATTGAAATGGATTTAGTCAAATCACAGCTTGATTGTGTAAATGATGAACATAAAATCTGGGATAGCATGAAAGGGAAGTAGGTATTTTTATGAATAAAAGAAATACAACATCAAGATTGACTCTTCACTCTCTGCATTATGATTCCATTTTGTGTCATATTATTTTTAGAATAAATCAGTGCCTTGGTCATTCCAAATGCTAACAAGTTTCTGTTCACTAAAGAGCAGTTGCTTCTGTGTAATAGGATCAATACTGTTTGGGCTTGCCACATCATTGTACAATTATTCTATTATGAATTGTTATCTCGGCGTCATTCAGTGTTGATCCATGGAAGATACTTGGATCATCTCTTTGAGACTTATTCCTAGCATGGGATAAAACTGGACTCTCTGAACATGGCGGACAATGAGGGCTAATGAGAAGGCAAGGACAATGGCACTGGGTTTTGATCCTACTTCATGTTCTGGCTTTGTGGGAGCTTAGCCAGTTTGGATGCTCACCTTCCTAGACCTGGATGGAGGGCAGAGGACCCTGGACTTTCCACAGGGCAGGGAACCCTGACTGCTCTTCAGACTGGAGAGGGAGGGGGAGAGGAGTGGGGGAAGGGGGAAAGGAGTGAGAGAAGGGGGAGGAAAATGGGAAGTTGGGAGGAGGCAGAAATTTTTTTCAATAAAAAATAAAAAAAAAGAGACTTATTCCTTAATGAGAGAAATTCCAAGATGGTGGACTCATTTTATTTATCTCCCTCCTAAATAACAATGCTGGAACTTTTTGTGTCTGATAGATTCACCTCTCAGGTTTTCAAATATATCTCTATCCTGTTTTTACATTTGCAGTTTTGACCTGAACTTCTCTGAACTTTTGTGTCAGACAGATCAAATGCACATAACCTTTCCATTTAGATGCTCAAATGACTTCTAATCTCCAAAACTAAACTCTTAATGTCCACTCATTCACTTCAATACAGCGCCATTATTCCAGGTGCCCAAAACTTAACATCTGAAACAGTTCCTGAAATATCGCCCTCCTATGCGTACCACTGTCCATGGAACAATTTCCAAAGGTTCCTAACAATTAGGCGGTGATCACTACCCCCAGTCAGCAGGCCCGGCATGAGAGACATAGCACTGGACTATGGCAGCTGGCAGCCCCCTTCAGTGCATCTTGCAGTTTTATGTGCATCTCGAAGATTCTATCATTTGTTTCTTTTTCAGGCCATGTTAATCTTTTCTGTATCATTCCAATCTTAGTAGATGTGCTGCAGAATTGAGCACTCTCTTTATCAGTCCATAGGCAGGAGATTTATCTAAAATATACAGTTAGTTCATTTCCACCTCACTCTCAGGAGAAGCAAGTGCGGCTCACAAGCTCTGTGCCGTTCGCTTTGTTCACCCGCTCAGTCTCACTCCAACCTGCTCTTGTTCATCTTAGTCCAACAACCAATCTCTTTACCTCTTTTTGCACATGCATGAAGAGACATTTTTCTGCCTTAGGCAATTCAACTTCTTTTTTTTTTTTTAATGAAACCTTTTACTGGCTTGTACTTCTACAGAAAAGTTTCTTTAGGCTGTTCTGGAGATGACACCTTAGCCAAGAGTTCTTCCACGAGACCTGTATCACTTTTACACATATCCTGCAGTATTCACCATATCCATCATCCCTTTTCATTTTTATCCCTTGGAAGAATGCAAGTCCCTGGAATCCACGCAAGGGCTTTTTTCACTGTGTCTTCATTTTCACATAGGAACAGTGCCTGACACAAAGTAGGAACATAATAAAAATTTATAGAATTAATTCCAAAATGCTGCAGGAAGTGTTTGGCATAGAGAACATGGTAAATATGTATTTAATGATGAGAGCCTCCTGGGCGAATATACACATAAATGAGAACACTCATGTGGCGGCTGTACTAGCTCAACTTAAGGAATCCATTCCTTGTACAGCTGGTAGAATTCCTGGGAACATTAGGGAAAGAATGTTTTCCCCTAGGGATATAGCTAGCTCTGCTTTCATTAAATTTTTATTCATGACTGAAATGTGCCAAGGGAAATAACACTCTTGGTCCATTCAATTACAAATTGAATATCCCCTCAAATTTTGATTTAGATGGTGACGCCATCATTAGAGTATCAGTTTCCTTCAAGCTTTCTACACTCTTTATATGCTCACTGGCTACACATCCTGAATCTAAAACCCAAGTTCTCTGTAATGTTTCCTGAGTGAATGAATGGCTTAGTGAATACGCAAATAAATGATAGCAAGCATCTTACAATGGGATTTCATTGGAGATTTCTTATAAGGACATTTACAGTTGTCTTGAAAGCATCATAATCAGATTGCTCCTGTATATGGGAGTGTGTATAGTAATGCATATGCTTCTGTATATGGGAGTGTGTATAGTAATGCATATGCTTCTGTATATGGTACTGTAAAAATTCCCATGCTCTGAGGGCTTTGGATTAGAATACCTTTACTGATTCTCAGCTTGCACAACGCTCATACTATTTCGTCCACTAAGTATTCGGTATTCTCTAGAACACTGGGAATTCTGGAAAAATTGTTTGACCTTTGCAGCTTTAGTTTTCTGTTCACTGCCCTCAACTCATAACAGACTGAAAGTCTCTGTCTAAATTATTCTAAGTTTTGACTTATTTTGAATAATGTGTAAATTGATTGATTTTTGTTTTCATTTTTCGAGGTTTGTAAATATATCGGAATCAGTGTTCCTTAGATTAAAAATGCTGCTCCACTTTCTCAAAGACATTAATTAATAGAATAAGCTTTGACTTTTTTATTTTTTTATTTTTTTAAGGCTGGTTTTATTTTAATGACTGATCCACCTGAAGCCAAAGGCAGCCCATTATGTACAGACTCAAGGGAAGCTCTATTTCGTGGTCTCTTCCTCCTTGGACAGAGTCTTGATGATCAACTCCTTCTTGGCCTGGAGGCCAAGCTCCTCCCAGCGCTTCCCTGCTTCCTTGGTCTTAGACCTACGAGCCTCAGCGTGGTCAGCCAGGAGCTTCTTGCAGGCCTTGTCTGCCTTCAGCTTGTGGATGTGCTCCATGAGAATCCGCTTGTTTTTGAAGACATTCCCTTTGACTTTCAGGTAGAGGCTGTGATACATATGGCTGTCAATCTTCTTGGATTCACGGTATCTCCTGAGGTGCCGGCGCAGAATTTGCATTCTTCTCATCCAGGTTACCTTCTCGGGCATTCGGGTATTGGCAGTACCCTTCCGCTTTCCTATGTCCATATCCCTGCCCTTCCGTCCAGCCAAAGTGTTTTTCCGGCATCAAGCCCAGGAATGGACAGTCACAGGCTTCCGGATGATCATCCCATTTTGATCACCTTTCATATCTGCTGACGGGAGTTGGCATTTGCGATTACATTGGTCTCGTTAGGGGTCCAACCTGACCTTCTTCTTCTTTTTTTTTTTAAAGATTTATTTATTTATTATGTATACAATATTCCTTCCATGTATGCTTGCATGCCAGAAGAGGGCACCAGATCTCATTACAGATGGTTGTGAGCCACCATGTGGTTACTGGGAATTGAACTCAGGTCCTCTGAAAGAGCAGTCAGTGCTCTTAATCACTGAGCCATCGCTCCAGCCCCCCAGACCTTCTTTTTACCATGGCACAGGATGCTAGAGGCAAGCCTCTTCTGTAGCCTGAGCATACTCATGCAGCTGCGAAAGCTTTGACATTTTTTATATGAAATGGTGTTGCCTTACTAATATGCTTCTCTTTATTTACTTAGATTACTTATTTCTAGATGAACTAATGTCTTACTCTTGCCTTATGTGAGCAAAATTGATGGCAATAGAAATAATTTTACTTTTGTGAATGCATTATTTTCTCATCAACCTACAATAAATTAATACATTTAATATTTTATATTGCACTTGCCTTGACATATATGTTATAATTATATAATTTAGATATAAATTGCACATTACAAATGTGATAAATAGTTCTTTCATGAAAACCTTGGTTAAATTATTTGCGTCTTTGACATAATCTTCCAATTTGAAATTGGAATATGGACTAAACAATTCACTTTAATTCAATAGAATTGGTAGTTAGGTAGCTTAGAAAGCTGACTGTTGGAAGGATATTGGCAAAACTATGTCAATACACACTGCTCATTCCATTTACTCTTAATTGTGTGTATATGATTTCAGGGCTGAGTACTTGCTATTGGATAACCAATTAGGTGGTTCATCCCAGGGGAAGACTATTTCTCCCACTCTCAATATTTCTTAGTTGCCCGTAGTTATTTTTGGGTTCTGTCTTTCTATTCTTTATTTCCATGACAAGGACAAATGACAACATTTAAGGGTTTGTGGAAATGGTGAATTCAATCTCCAGTCTCACCTAGGATGCTATGGTACAAAGTGCTTACTTGAAGTCACATTGCAATATAATAGCTTTTCGGTGCTTGATGAAAACTGTCGTTTCTATGAATGGGAGTGTGTTAGCCAACTGTAGATGAAATATCTGATGAATTTAAAGGGACTGAGATTGTGTAGAACATAATGCAACACCAGGGAAGTGCAGAGAGATCATGTGGAAACAGGTGTGAGCTATTCAAGGATTTTTCTTTATAGTGATCTCTTTCAATGTATATTTCAAAGCATATTTATGTCAGCCTCACTTGAACGTCCAAACAGCAGTAAGATCTGTGTAGGGTAAAAACTACAATCTTTCTTTGGAAATAGGAAGAAAATCTTATAGTGATTTGCCCAAGTCATAATTATTCAGATTTCAGCGTTGAATGAAATTGTGTCTTAATATGAATATACAGAATGCTGTGACATTACATTTTGAATAAATTCAAACTTTCTTTTTTGTCTTTTTTTAAAATTGAAGATAGACTCTTCTCTTATAAAATACACCCCAAACACAGTTTATCCTCCCTCCACCCCTCCTAGCTCCCTACGACCACACTCTTCCCAGATCTACCACCTCTCCATTTCTTCTTCAGAAAAGAACAGGCCTCCAAGAAACAACAGCCAAACAGGAGAAAAACAAGATACAATAAGAGAAGGCAAAAGCCCTCATATTGAGGCTGAACCAAACAACTCAATAGGCGAGTCTTAAGAACAGGCAAAAGAGCCAGAGATACATCTGCTACCACTGTTAGGAGTCCCACAAAAACATCAAGCTAACAGCCATAACATAGACCCGTGCAGGTCCCATGTTTGCCACTTCACACTGTGAGCCCACGGAGCACTGCTTAGTGATTTGGTGGGCCCTGTTCTCCTGATGTCTTCCAACCCTCCTGGCTTTACAATCTTTCATTCCTCTCTTCCTTGGGTTCACTGATCCCCGAGGGGAGGGACCTAATAAAGACCTCCAATTTAGACTCTCTCTGTGCATACTGTCTGACTGTGAGTCTCTCCACCACTCCCCTCTGCTACTGGAGGAAGTCTCACTAGTAAGTGCTTGTAGTGATAGGGTATGGAGACTTAACTGGCCATTTGTATCCAGGCAAAGCTTCCAGTGGTGGGTTTCATTTGTTTGAGCTGTTTGTCCCACAGAAGTCACTAAACAACCCAGGCTGAAGCTAGGACAGAAAGTTGCCCTCCAAAAACTGACAGTGACCCCATTGCTCAGGACCACTTTCACAGAGCTCACTGAATATAATGAGTTCAAGCTGGCGTGGGCCTTTACTTATACAAATTGTTGGAACAACTCAAAGGCTTATTGAATACTTTTTAAAAAGGCTATGTTTTCCATAATATTGTGTATAGTATAATGATCAAGGACAGTGTGCTGTCAAAATAAACATTTTCTTGAGCTTTTCATTGTACAGTTTGTATTGTTTATCTAGAACACCAAGCTGCTCTTACAGTTCAGTTTTGTACATAGAAGCAAAAGTAGATCAGAAAAAACCTATTTACATATCAATACAAGTGTACTAGAAAAATAATCAAATATTACTGTGATCCACACATTCTCAATAGTGATCTTAATTTTAAAACAAAAGCTGTTAGAACCAAACAGTGTTAATGAAAATAAATTCTCATACAAGCTTGAGGAGGGAGAGGCCTAGCAGATCGGATCAGTTTCAATGACTTCTTTTTCTGTTTTAAATTCAGTTTCTAAGTTGTTTAAAACCTGATTTAAGAGGACGTCCTTTATGACATTGCTGCAAAACTGGGAATAAATTACAAGTTTGTGTGTGTGTGTTTGTGTATGTGTGTGTGTGTGTTTGTGTGTGTGTGTTTGTGTGTGTGTGTGTTCCACAGCATAGGTGTGGACGTCATAGAACAACTTTGTGGCGTGGAATCTCTTTCACCACTTTTAGGTCAGTACCATCAGCCAAACTCAAGTAGCTAGGCTTAAGCAACAAGCTTCTCTATCTGCTGAGCCATCTCGCTGCCCCAAAATACACATTTTAAACTACATTTTATAAAATGAGAGACAGTATGATTTTAAATATGTAGGTGAAAACCTATGAGTGGACAATGATATGGCTAATTGCTGCTATTTTGTAATCTAAAACAAGAACTTCAGGTCATCCAAGCTGTTCAGAAGACTTGTTGACCAGCTGCCTGAAAGAGATAGTTGCTGTCCAACTAAGCTTTCTGGCAGTTGTAGAGTGAGCTCCAGCTGTTAGGAGCTGTCATCCATCCAGGAATGCAACTGTCTTTGTTCATCCTTGCTTTAGTCAGTAAACTCTCAACCATACATATAAGTAACCCCACTAAGTTTACTGATTCACCAAGCTGGACTTTGGTGATATATTTGACTTGGTCTGGTGTCAGCTCCCTGCGTACGATAAGGAATGTTTGTTCATTTCTCCCCAGGAATAATCACACACACACACACACACACACACACACACACACACACACACACACACACTAAGATCCGATTTTTAATTTTCAAGATAGATTGAGTATTTATGCTGATCTTATTAAGATTTATACAGATTTACAAATTATACGGATTTACTGAACTATAAAAACCCAAACCAGGAAAGATTCTAATACTTTTCAAGTTTCTCATGTTTTTGCTTGACATATCTGCAGTCCCCCTAACTTTCTCATAAGAAAGCTATTCTCACACGTTTTCAATTACATTTTACAGTTCATAAGATGGGCTCTGTTTCTGAAGCATTGTCTTTTGAGTTTCTCTGATTTCCATCCAGTCTTCTCCACGTGAAAAAAACTTGTTTTCCTACACACATAGCACGATTCAAAGGAGTGCCTTCTATCTGCACATGAGGGCCACTCTCAGTCTTGGCGAAAGAAACGCCTGTGTTCACAGAGCTGGGGCTGATCCGTGACTCACCACTCGTAAGATTGCTGAGAGCAAGCGACTGTCAATTGCTCAGCCCTAAGTCACCACTTCAGAGGCCGTGGAAGAAGAGGAGTTGGGAAGAACGTAAGAGGTAAACGATGGTGGAAATGCTCTGAAATGCTGTTGTCTGAATATCTTGGCTGCTGTACTCATGAACTGACAGTAGCCATGGTTACCAGCACAAGACTGGGACTGCAAACATTCTATCATAGATGTTCCATGGACTTACTATGCCTCACCTTTCTCTGAGAAACTGCTAGATGTTAATGGCTTCCAGAAAAGATGTGGCCAATGTGCATCTTTTGTATAGCCAGTGGTACATTATTCCTGCTATTAGTGAAATTGCAATACAGACATGCACATGCAAACAGTCATAGTTAAGCTCAATGTGCTATGTTCACATTTAAAAAAATAGATGTGGACTTCATGTATGAGATCATCAAAGAATTAACTAAAATATTTTGAACAAAAGTACAATTACTCGGAGGATTTTGTAATAAAATGTGCTTCCACTTCCATTGTAGAAAAGAGGGTCAGGAAATAAATTGAATTAGTTGACAATGTACATGGAACCCTAAAACCTGCTTATGAAACTTACAGTGCATATTTAGGAGATTGTTACTTGACACTTGAATGAAGACTAAATTTTCCTCATAGGTGATACAACTGTTGCAAAGCTTGGATATAATCTTAGAAACGAGAGAATGAAAATGGTGAATGCCTGCAATGTCTTCAGTGAGATCACTCAGTTTTTCATTAATGGAAGTTGCTTGGTTATTTCACTGTTTATTCCTGACCTCTACTTTGTTTCATTGGTTCTTAGGGATGGGAATCAATAAACCATTTGATCTTAGACACCACTTATGAGGGCTACTCAGTTAATTTTATAACAGCTATTTATTAGATATGAATGCCACACACCATGGGCCAAGTCCCATTCTCTTTCCCTCCAGAATGAGTCACAGCATAGGAAACACTGAGTTTAGATACCTTGAGATGTGCCCGTACATTAGTGAGTGAATTTCTTAGCTGTAAATTCATAGGTTTATGCTCAAAAGTTGTGTTAGTTCTTTTTATAATAAAATCGAAATGGCTTTCCAAAAATGTAATTGTTCCTCTACTACACAGTGCTATATTATATTTGAACAGATTTGTTTGTTATCGTCAATAACTAACAGACTGATTTTTTTATATTTCCATCCACTGGTTACCAATACTTTCATTCATTTTGTGTCTAACTGCAATTTTATTAGGTGTGAAAACAATGATACCAAGTGTGGCTTATCTCGCTAGAAAATAGAAATGGTAAAGTGTGTGGCTACCTGGAAAGACTGGCGATGTTAAGTTTAGGGAAACCAAAATCCACTAGTGCATATTCTTGGTTGGAGAATTAAGGTCAAATTTATTTAGAGGTGAAAAACCTATTAATACTTCATTTTCTTGGGGAATGTTCATTTCTGATTTAACCTTGATAGCAAAGGCAGGGGATATGTACAGATTCCTCACCCATGGTGTCAAGATAACTGCAGAGACTGGGAAGAAACCAAGGGAAAGTCCTTCCTGAACAATCTTCTACTCTTTGTCACCAACCAATCACAAATGAATATCAAGTATAACTTTACTATAAAAATGCTTACTCCACAGACTCTGATTCAAAACTTTCTATATAGTTATGACCTACTTTTATAGTTCTGTGATTTGGGGCTATATGCAAGGCCAGAGTTCTAGTTCTAGGTTGCTTAGGGAGTCCGAGTATGGATGAAATGAATCCATTAGATCTTTTCTGCAGCAGCTTCTCTTTTGACCAAGGATGAACTAGTACTGGGAGTGGCCTAGTACTGGGAGTGGCCTTTAGTTCCTGCATATGTGTACAAACCTCTCATGTTACTATATTTATATCTAGCAGACCTAACAAAGCAATAGTATTTGAACAACTAACCTTTTAATACAATTCTGCCATATTGCTAATGTGAAAAGTTTTTTTTTTTGTGTTCACATCTGAGACCTAGTCTAGATATTTAACCAGAATGGCTTTTGACTTACTCATTAGTACAGACAAGCCTGGAAGTTGGAATCTTATTATCTTTCTCTCTTAAGTATCTAACATTATATCTGTAGTACCAGGCCCAGGCCCATCAACATTTTCACTTATTTTTATTCTAACATAAAATTACCAACCATTCTTGTACTTTGATCCTGCTCCACTTTAGCTCAAATTCCTCTCTAGAATTGCCTGCTTTCTACATTGGCCTTTCACATCTTTCTAGGTCTTCACAACCCAGATAAGATCACACAGCAAAGCACCTTCTGCTTAATGTGATCATCCAAAAATTAAAAAAAAGAGATTGCTTCCAGAGGAAGAGTTTGCAAAGGCCCACCCAGTATGCAAGAAACTATAGGTTTGATTATTACCACTTTTTAAAGCCCTGCCATTATTATTTTATGCATGCATTTCCAATTGTTTTTAATCAAAGAATATTATTGGATACTTCCCACATTTGAGGAAAGTCTTAAGTGTGATAGGAACTTTGTTTTCAAAGAAGGCATGGTCAGAGGAACTGGAAATATGGTAAAAATGCATGCATTATGTCCCAATCTCTACCTAGATTTATTAACAATTCTTACATTTATTGAAATAACATATGGTACCCTGGTGTAGGAGATCCTTCTTTCTATGTGTTTCATGTATTGGTTAATGAATAAAGAAAATGCCTTGGCCTGATAGGGGCAGAACTTAGGTAGGTGGAGAAGATGGAACTGAATTCTAGGAGGAAGAAAGCAGAGTCAGAGAGCAGCCATGGAGCCACCAGAGACAGACATGCTGAATATTTCCTGGTAAGCCACTGCTACATGGCAATACACAGATTAATAGAAATTGGTTAAACCGAGATGTAACAGTTAGCCAATAAGAAGATAGAGCTGATGGGCCAAGCAGTGTTTTAATGAATACATTTTCTGTGTGGTTATTTTGGGGCTAAGCTAGCTGGGTGGCCAGGAGAACAAGTGGGCGCTCCTCCAACAACTGGTGCCCAACATGCTCATACTAGTTTTTTTTAAAAAAAATAAAGTTAGAAAACAGATAGAATAAAAAAAAAGTAGAATCATATTGCAGTGACAAAATCCTTAGCAATCATAGCTGGCAAAGCCCTGTGTTAATCATAACGGATATTTTCAGACAACTTACTAATCAATAGCCGAAGGTTAAATAATCAAGGCAGAAGGAAAGATCTCCAATGGGGAATAAACAAACACTTCAGTGTGTCCGTGTGGGCTGCTGAAAGTAAAAACAGTTGCAACCACATACAATAGAAATTAATATAGTGAAGGACCGTGAAAAATAATAAATGCTTTTTTTTTTACAAAGTACCCATTTGGTCTAGTCCTACACACTAAAACTAAATTCATGTTTGCCCTTCTATGTAGTTACTAGCCTTGCCAGACAACATTTAAGAAGTTGAAAAAAAAAGATTTCAGTATTAGCCAACCGATGTCCAGGTTAGGCCTCAAACTCTTGTTTCCTTGATGTAAGTTTTTACATTACTTTACTCAATCTTAAAATTTATGTCTGCATCATGTATGACCTTTTCTATTCAATGGGTTGTACTTCTCCCAAGCATTAAAAAGAGTCGCATATCTTCATGTCTACATTATGCTTCTAGTGAATAACTTTGATGCAAAGAATAATTTTTGAAAATAATAATTCTCTAAAGATAAATAATTTAACAAGGAGGTTTAGTTCAGAAAAAGTTATCTAAACATAAAGGAAGAGTGTTAAAAGTGTGTGCAGAGGTAGAGAATCTTGGGAATACACTGTATATGTTATCACAGAGTATATAAAAAAAGGAATGCCTGTATGCAGGTGTGATTTTATGAGGCAATGAAGATTATATGGTTATGACATTGGTTTGAGAGTCCATTGATTTCGCTTTAAACTTTCGAATGATAAATGGTATTATTTTACCAATTTTGTCTGTTTATTTAATCACAGAAATTTTGAGTGGTATATTAAAATTTTATATATTTACATAATTTACCTAATCCTACAAGGACAAATTATCCTTGAGTAAAAACTTCCATTCACTAATCCAATAAGGTTAAAAGAATAATTTTCCTATGTGTTTTGATGTAGCATCAGGTTCTCTCTCCTAAAAAAGAGCTCTATAAAATGAAATATATTAGTCTTCATGCATTGTTGAACTTTGAAATTGATGTTTTAATAATTAAAACTTTCTGGTTGAGAGGTTTAACACACGTTTCTCTATTTTAACGTAAACTCGGATATATTAGTTATGGGATGGTTAAAATCCAATATAACATGGTAATAAACCATTTGGTTAAGCAAGATTATTTATTTTTCAGTAAGTAGACTTTTCCTTTTGCTCATAATGAAGGACAATCTATTCAGTGTGCTGCCAGCCTTTCTGTCTTATCTTGGCCAAGTCATAATGAATAAATTAAAAAATAAGCCTCTAAAAAACAAGAACATTTTCATTCAAATGTACCTTTTCATTTTTTTTATATATAGTTGAATGCCATTTTTCTCAGAAGTATGATGGGTAGCTGGCTTCTTTCAAAGGCTGAATGAAAGGAGAGCACTCGCTCCCAGCACTGCTCGACTGCCTTCATCAGTCAACAGCTGCAGTAAAGTGAAGTATGCTCCTTTCATCTTGTTTTCTTCCTGCGCTCACGGTATTCTCTATTTTTTTCTTTTTCTACAGTCCCAGAATGCATTCTTCTATTATCAACTGTCTACAGGATTTCAGTTACTTGTACTTCCTGAAAAACAAACTTACCTACTTTACTTAACATCGTTATCATTCTATTTATAGATATCTTGTCAAAATGAACAGCTCTTTAACTGAAATAAAAACCTTAGGGACAAGACCTTTGTACTGTTCATTTTGCTTAATCCCTTTCTAAAGTTAAAACATTTACTACATAATTCAGAATTTTTTGTACTATATCTGGGAGATCCTGGAATAAGTAGGTAGGTACATTATCCCAAGTGCTCTATGCTAAGTACAGTGTTCAAATAAGTGCTAATATCTTAGAAATAACCTTTCTGGGTTGCAGATATGACTTAGTTGATCAAGTTCTTGCCAGACAAGCATGAGGACTTAACTTCTGATCCTCAGAATCCATGGGAAAGTCTGCAGTCCCAGTGGGGGAGAGAGAAGGGAAGGGAGGAAGGGAAGGGAAGGGATCTGCTGGACAGTCAGGAAACAGCAAGCTCCAGTTCAGTTTTCAAAAATGGGTGATTGGTGTAGGAGGCCCTTCTCTATTTGTGTTGTTTTCATTGATTATTAAAGAAACTGCCTTGGCCTAGTTGATAGGGTGGAACTCAGGTAGGCGGGGAAGAAAGAACAGAATTCTGGGAGGAAGAAAGCAGAGACTGGCAGACACCATGGTCCTCCTGCCTGAGACAGACACTGGTTAGACTCATGCTGGTAAGCCACAGTCAAGTGTCAATACAAATTAATGGAGATGGGTTAAACCAATATGGGCGAGTTAGCCCATAAGAGACTAGAGATAATGGGCCAGGCAGTGATTTAATTAATACAATTTCTGTGTGATTATTTCAGGGGTTAAGCTAGCCAGGCGGCCGGGATGAAAAGTAGGCCCACTCCCTCCATCAACAGGTGATTGAGGGAGACATCCAACATTGGCTTCTTCTCGCCTTAGGTAGTGTTTTAGTCACTACCGCACATTGGTACACCAGGGTGTTTACTTCATGGGTGTCATCTCACCTATTTGGATACACACATTATGATCTAGTATAGTAATAACTTTTGTTATCAGTGGGAACATTTACTCTAGGCTTTAAGATCTGCTTTTCCCAATAACTCAGTAGTAATGTACTGATTAATTTTTTCTTAGTTTCTCAAAGAAATGTAAGGTCTTTTGTTTTGAATTTCATCAACTGACTATTCCATATGCAAATAGTGTGTTCTGCTGCTGGGTGCCAGCCCTTCCAGTGGTCAGGTCCTAGAGATAGATGGTGTGGGAAGGATGAGCCAGACATGATGGTTAAGAGAATCTTGCAGCCTGACTAACTAGCAGTCAGAATGCTTCTTTATTTATAAAGAATTTAGGAAACAGAGATAGATGCATGTTTTCCCAAAACATAGAACATATAATTTTTGTTTTTGAACATGTGTTTAGCATTTTCTCTTACAAATCTGGGTTCATGAATTCAGTCATCATTGTAAACTGTGACAGAACAGAGTTATCATTTACAATCATTTTCCCTCGAGTTTCATCCTCATTGATAAACACTTATCTTTTATAGTCATTTTTACTCATCAACCCCATAACCCATTTTTTTAGAATCTAGAGACATATGACATGCCAGCACACGCAGAATGCCATGTCCCAAGCAGCGTATCATTGACTCTTAATGGTCAGAGTGTCCAAGAAAAATCCATAGGCCATAGCTGCTTCAGCTATTACTCAATTTCTGCCACAATATGATGGTTTATATTTTATATCTTTAAAGAATGTGTCTATATGTCTAATCCCGGCATTCTTTTGTTCCTTGGTTATATGATATCACAGTGGCTCTGCATAAGCCAATTTTCTAAAAAAGGGAGGAGTCATCCTTTTTATCATCTTATCACATAATTCTTGGCCCATTCATGTAAGTTTCTGGGTGGGGCAGAGGTAACCTCAGTTAAACTAACTTTGTTGCTGTCTCTGCCACATAATTACCTGAGTGTATAGTGGGAAGAGGCTTGAAATCTGACTCGCAGCCAACTTCTCTAGCCCACCAAATCTTGTTCACACTTTTCAAGTTGATTTTGCTTTGATTATCTTGTTCCTGAGTGAGTACAGGGGCAGATGTTTGAAGAAAATGTCATAGCCTCATATGTAGACTTCTGGCTTCTTAATGTGTGTTACAGACTCTGGAGGACGTACCATTTTGTGCTAGCTCTGGGGCCACCAGGTAGGAGCGGCACTCAGCACTTTAATTCTGAGACTGAGCGTGCAGCACAGAAATTTTTTTTCATCCAAGTTACATCCAAATCTGACACGCAGAGCACTACACAGTCTGAAAACACGTCTCTGTATGGCAGCAGGAATCCGCCATGCTCTTCCGCCTGCCTAAGCCTGATTCTGCCTTCTGCCCAGGAGCAGGCGGGGAGCTCTGAGTCATTGTCAAGGTCTCAGAGCACTCTCCTTCCGATCCCAGGTGGGAACACAAACATAAAGCCAGAGTTTGCACTGGCGGCAAAGCCCCAGGAAGCCACACTTTAAAATAATGCAGCTTTTTTCCTGCTACGGCTGAAAACCGAAAAGCATGTGTTCAGCTTTTCGTCAACACCATTTAAGTGTTTCCTGGCAGGACCTCTTAATGAGCTGCAGGCTTTGCAGCTAAAGCTGAGTCAGGAAGCCGCTCTTAGATGAGGCGCTTGCTTGCCTCTGGCAAGCAGAGTAGACCCGAGAAATTGCCATAAGAAACATGCTTTACTCTATTCTTTTCCAAGCTTTCTCAGGCTTTCTGTGGACTCAGTTAGCCACACGTCTGGGCGCCATTTGTAGTAATAGGGGCGACGGCGGGGCTATGTCCCCAAAACCCCAGCCACCTGCCTGGCTAGCTTATGCCCTGAAATAATTACACAGACACTGTATTCTTTTAATCACTGCTTGGCTCATTTCTACCTAGCATCTTCTAGGCTAACTCTCCCACCTGGACTAGCCCATTTCTTATCATCTGTATAGCACCGGTCTTACCGGGAAGATTCTAGCCTAAGTCCATCCTGGGTCAGAGCTTCATAGCGTGTGTCTTCCCTGGAGCAGGTAGCATGGCGTCTCTCTCTGAGGTGTCTGCTCCGGAGAGGAGAGCTGCGGAGTCTGACCTCACTTCCTCTTCCTCCCGGCATTCTGTTCTGTTTACTCCTCCCACCTATCTCCTAACCAATGAGAGCCAAGCAGCTTCTTTTATTTTAACCAATGACCTTCCTCCATCACATGGCATAAGGAAGACCTTAAGTAGATAAGGATATCTCCTTAAAAGTATGAGGCATGGTATGCTTAGAACATTCCTGAGGGAGTTTGGAAGCAGTACTCCTGGGAGGAGGCACAAATGATTCATAAGGAAATTTCCATCAATCCAATGTCCTTAAATTCTACAAATTAAAAGCCCCCCCTCATGCAGAGATCAAAACCAAAAGTTTCACGGTGGCCATCATGTGGCTCAGCTTTGCTGAATCTTTGTCAAGCAGCTGTGCTGGCTTTATGAGTTCTGCCACCCCCATCGGATATGGCTGCAGCACTGGATATACAAGAGTGAACAGGATAACCGTGGTCTCTGCACGTATCATTCCCTGTGGACTCTAAATTAAATTCTGAGACTAGATATTACAGATAGTGGGTGAATGGAAGCAAGAAAGGTACTTTTAAGATTAAAAGCATCAGTTACATGTTTTGTAGTTAGAATTCAGGATTTTATATTGAGAAAACAGAAGCATTTAGCTTAGACACTCATAACACAAAGTTTAACATAGTATGTAAATGAAATCATTTTTTCTTATGTCTGTAGTTATAAAATTATCCTAAGGAATATTATGTTATTCGTGAGAAAACACGAATTTTAAAAGCAGGCTACGTACTTGCCTCAAGTAAGTGAATAAGCCTTGTGAATAAAGAAACCACTTCCGTATCTTTTTTTCAAGAACAAATCCTTCTGAACCTCTTTTCTATAGACACTCTGAAGTATGGACAATACAAATATTTTCTTTATATTGCAGTTTTCAGGTTCATAATTCGATGCTTAGTTTTCAAAAAACTATAAGCCAAGAATAGTCAGGACAATAAGTAAAATAAAATTAAGGCTTTCAGGCTGCAGAGCCAATACTCTTTAAAAGACCACATCATGGGCTATATTCTTCCTGTTTAGTGTCTGTTGCCATTGTTGCAAATTCTATTTCTTATTTCTCAATTATGTTTTCTGAATTGGCTCCTGCCAAGCATTCTGTTATATGGGTGGTTGGTCTTCTGCTGTTCTAAACACTTGCACAAACTCAAAGAACATTTACGTCTTGAAGTTGATTATGGACATCCAACTTCCTAGAACATGCAGTTCCTCAGACAGAACGATAGATGCTGGTAAAGCAAAGGGTACCCTTATAGCTTCACTTTTTATTGGGTTAATGAGCCATTAGCCTACACTTGAGGTGCAGAAATTCCCAGCATTCCTCGGGAGAATAAGAGAATTGCCAGCTGCTAGATTTCTCCCTAAATTCTTGAATGTTGTATGTCAGGACATGAAATGGAGTTATTTTATTTATGTGCTTATTAAATTCACATGTTCTTCTATAACATGTTGCAATGCTGCTGAATAAAGTAAATTTTCACTAAATTAAGCTGAACCTTGGTTCTCCTAGTTCAAAACATCAAGCTATTCATAATGCAATTAAAGAAAATACACAACAAGAAAATAAAAACAGAGCTTGCATTATGTTTCTAAAATAATTTATTATCTTTGCCTGTTAAACAATGCTAGTCTTGAAAACATACCAAATGTTAATGTGAATATAACTTCAAATCTTTTATAATAAATAAGAGGGAATATAAATAGAAAGGCTGTCATTCATTTTAGTGAGTCAATAAGAAACTGTGAAGAGACATAATTTAAGGCAGACAGGCCAATGGTGTGTACCATAGAGAGCTAATTTAAGAAAGACAATTAGGAAAATGGTATGTATCATTGGGAGTTTATATGGTACACCTATTCGCAGCAGATTATTAGCTTTCCTCGAAAAGTCATTGTATATATAATTAGATAGAAAGCATCGTGCACGCAGGTACAAAATTATGCTTACAGGAAAATCATTTTCCTTATGGCTGACTCACATTTTGAGTCTGGCTTCAAGTAAAGAAAGTAGATAAGCTGGCTAGCGGCATCCCAGCAAACACCTGGGGCATACATTTATTACAATTTCACCGTAAGGTCTCATGCTGTGACAGTCTAGCACTGAACTGCTCTCTTGGATGTCATCCAGAAGAAGGCAATTACAAGAAGCACCGTACTTTTCCTGCTTCATGTATAACATACTTTTAGGTCATAGCCTAAGAAACCTTGCGTTACAGGTCATCTATGAGCACACCTGGGACTCGATGCATAATTTCTGTCTACCTAATATGGCGTTTGCATTATTTCTGAAGCTGGTATGGAATAATTAATATGATTAATGTAATTTGTAATTTTTATAGTTATAACCATCAAGGATTAGTTTTATGTGTATATATAATTTTTCTTGGATATCTCAAACAAACAAACAAACAAACCAAACCCAAAACAACAACAATAAAAGCCCAAGCAAACAGAGTTTAGGTAAAAATAGCCAGGGTGGAGAATAAAGAAAGCTTTGTAAATAACGAGCAGAGAAGGGCTAAAAGGTGGTTTGATACTACAGCATGGAAGATATTTGAGTGTGACCTGACTTAATACATGTCAGACACATGATAACTGAACATATACAGAAGCACATATGCGCGCGCGCGCACACACACACACACACACACACACACATCTTGCAACACATACATGTGAAACAAAGCATTCTGTAATTTTTACCTTTGGGTAGCCAAATAAATGAGATGCTAAGCATACTCCACACGCTATTCGATTTTGTTCATTAAAATATTAATCATCCACTAGAAAGGAAGATATCATATCATTAAGGGGTCCTAGTATGTAGCTGCAAAAAAAGTTACCACTGTTAAAGTGTGGCTCTTTTGCTTTTAAGTATGTATTCTTAATTTTAATTATGAGTGTGCGCACATCTCTGTGTGGGTACAGGCACGTTTCTGCTGAGGCCTGAAGACTGTGTCAGGTACCTTGGAGCTGGAAGTTGCAAGTGGTTGTTTCATACTAGCTTCAAAACCCCAACAGTATTAGTTCTACGCAGTTTACTTGACTCTCAGCTCTTTACGGTTCGGGCTACACACTGCTTGACTTTCAAGCTATTTGAGGACAACCTTGAACACCTACAAACTGATCCTCAGGGGTTATTGTTATAAAACATGGCTCTAGCATGCTAGGTTACAGCCGCATGACATGGATATTCGAAGCTAAGCTTGGGGTTTCTGAGACAGCAGCAAGAACTCTTAACCTGAGCCATCTCTGAAGCCTGCAAGCGTGGTTCTTCATGCAAAGCCAACGTTTAGGACTGAAACACTTGTCCAAACCATTGGGAGATTTGAGGAGATGAGCCATTTCCATCAGAATTTCAAGTAGTTTCATGACATCTCTTGAGATAATAAAAGCTAAATACTGTAGCACTATTTATACTTAGAATGGCACATAGCACCTGTGTTTTCTACTGACATTTTAGATGTAGTTTCTTGTTTTGTGTTTATAACAGCATTGTGAGCTTGCCATAGAAGTGCATTCCAGTTTTTTACTTGAAGAAATTAATCCTCAGTGGGAGAAAACATTTTTCTCTTCACTGAGGTAGTAAAAAGTAAATACATTTTAATACGGGGAATTTGATCATAGAATTATTTTAAGCCTATTAAATCCAATACATTAATTTCCTTATTTTACCAAAGATTTTCTTCTTCATGCCTTTCCCTGTGCTACACCTCAATGCGACAAAATAATTAATACTACTCTGATAGCCTCATCTAATTTAAGAATAATTATCTTATCTGAGGGACATATCAAAATCACCGCAAGCAACAGAGAAACAAGTTATTTGTAGCATGTAGCAATTGCCTGTGGACAGCCATGCAGAGACCTGCTGCCACTGGTAGCATCTTTTTTACAGACCAAACGCTCAGGAGATGCAAAGCACACTTTGTTACTTCTAAGTAGTATTAGCACAGTTGAGATTTCTCCAGATCCAGATGCAACTTGGGAAGTTCACACACTACTGGCCATCTCCTCTGGTAATGTGAATATTAAAGATTTGGAATCATAGTAATATGGACTATTCTATATATATTAGTTGAGGAAAATTACAGATCACAATACAAACAAAAAAAAACCTCAGGTCATTAGGCACATGGCTTAATTTCCTTCTTTCATTTCCTGTAAAAGAGTTATCTATAACACATAAAATCTGCCACACAATTCAAGTCAGTGTTATATTCCAAAGTGTTTTACATGATCTACAAATGTAAGGTTATTATGAAATAAATCAGATTATTACATAGAGGTATAGAATTAATATGATAAGTTGATATTAATATTAAGGTACTAGACTTTGTCCTTGTTTTGTAATTGTCTTTAGTCCAGATATGTATTATATAGAAAATATACACATCTGTTTCTAGCCTTGACCTAGTTTTGAACCCCAAATTATTTTATATACTTCATATGAAATCTGGTGTTATTGAAATTTAATTAATCTTTAGGAGTATAACTATTATCCTCACTGAAATATCCTGTTAACTCTGAAGCAAATCTAAAAGAAGACACTGGGAACTTAGAAGAGGCTGACATTTCTGTTGAAAACAAGCATGCTTCGTCTAAACAGATGAGTTGGAAGGAAAAGCAATTCTCTGGATATATATGGATATATATCTTCTGACAATGTTGACAAGATGTCAACATAATGCAGTGTATATCCCAAGGATCTCTAACCTACTTTCCTGCTAGAAGACTCAGGGAAGGAAAAGGGATGATTTTGACACTGGAGTCGATGAGGCTCTCCAGTGAGAGTAATGGTCCCTTAGACCCCTTTAGTTTTCTCAAATGAGTGATGATGATGAGCTCTTGATATTTAAGGAAATATATATTCAGAGATATCAAGTGTAATATGACAAAAATATAATCTTAAATTTCACATTCTTTTATTCTCAATAAATACTCCCACTTACTAAAGCCAGAATCCAGACATTATTTCCATCATCTAACTGTTCCACTCTGAGTCATTAGCAATTTTAATGCCAAATCATAATGCCAGACAATGCACTTTATTTTCATGTCCGTTTCATGACCCACTTCAGATAATTATATCACCCATCTTCCCACATATTTAATCTTCCTACTTCCTTTCCACTTGCTGTTATTTATGTAGCAGCAAAGAGAATTCTCCAACACCAACACATGGTCTAAGATGAAGCTCCCTGGCAACCATCCTTCAATGCAGTCCTTATCACACTGAATAAAATCCAAAGGCAATGCAGTGTTTTCTAAGATCTCAAATGATTCATACTCTTTTGCCTCGCTTCTTCTCCATTGGTCTTTGTAGTTTGCAGTTTTGCTTTTTGAATAACCCAGCCATATTTGCTTGTACTGCTGAGATTCCTCACTCTGCCCCTTAATTGAAATATCAACTACTTGGAGAGAGAAGTCATCGCAATTGTTTAAGCTTTAAAGCATACTGTTAAATCCTATTATGTCTTACATTTTTACCCAGTTCTATAAAATATATGGTGTTAAACTTGAGTCACCATCAGAAATCTGGAGATGTTATCAGTTATAGAGAACTTGTCTAAAATCAGCAAAGCCATAAATCTGCCCTCTACCCATGTATGTACTCGTTCTCTCTCTGTTTTTCTCTTTTTCCCTCCCTCTCTCCCTTCACACTCTTGCACACACAAACACCCACAGATATATCATTATCAGTATTTTATAAGTATGCACCATCAAATCTGGAACACAATGAAAGTAAGACATTTGCTGAATGAGCACTATCACTCATTCCCTAGAATAGAACAAAGGTGAAATATTCATCTTGTTGCCAAGTTCTGTCACCAGTTTCATATTTACAAAGAAAACTGTACTACCATTTTTCCCTAACACTGTTTCTTAAACTTTGTAAAGTCAAAGGTGCTTTGCTAAGCATGACTCTCCAAATTTTCTACATCTACTGAGAACTATGTACATGCATATGTAATCTGCTCACTAACATCTGAATTTAGCTTATCATCCAGGATGATGACTTCTTAGATATGTTTTGCCATTAGTCCTGAAAGTGCATTTGCTTCGTTCACCTCACTGTAAAACCCAACCTGCCTGACTGATAGAAGACCAAGTTCCATAAGCAAAACAGTCTCAAATGTTAAAGTCAAACTAATCCTAGTCACTTTAAGCAGTCATCACCCAACTCAACTGCTTTCAAGGCAAAGGCTTCTTGGCATTAGAAAAATGGTTCCTTTGGAAGAAAAACTCATAGTTAGACCTGCTTTCCTATCACACCACCAAGCTATGCTGTTAGGAAACTCAAATGCCAGAGAAGCAGTTGTTCATTCTATTTTATTCCTGTTTCCTCATACACTGGTGCAGAGTAAAGTGGGTGATTGGTGGAATTCTAGCAGACAAGGGAAGGATAAGTAAGTGACTAAGTCAAGCACTAGAGACAGCACAGACATCATGTTAGCTACTGGGGACGTGGCAGTACTTTAGGTCCCTCCTACATCTGTCACTAAGGAGGAGTTTCAGGATGCATTTCAGGAGAACAATTTATGTCCACCTACAGGAGATAAAAAGGACATTTTGCCAAAAACGGGAAAAGTCTCCTTATTTGTTTTTAAAAGGAGCAATGCATTTGACATTTTCACTGATAGTATCTTCCCAGGCAAACTGATTATACATTAGAATATCTTATAATTGTACCATTTGGCCTTTAGAAATAGAGATTTCTATTTCTATTGGGATTTACAAGGTATCTGTCAGCCCAAAATCTGTTCATGAAAAATTGAGTACTTGGTCCCAGTAATAAACAACCAATATCATTACTTTTTTTCTCTCACCAATGATTAAGGCCAGTGCTGCTTACAGATTTCTGCAGCAAAACAAAGAACTACAGATGCTTCTGTGCAGAGTCACAATAGGATTGGATTCAGGATTATATAATCTCATGCTGTTACTATGCTTATCTTGCTGTATTACTTTGTTAAAACATACCATTCAAATTGCTAGGACCTCTTCTCTGTTTGCAGATGGAGTCTGATTTAGATGACTTGTATGTTCTCAGATGGTAGGATAATTAAATTATTAGTTAATTAAATTATTACTATATGTGGTGTGAAAAGAAAAGTTTAGATGAAAACATTAAGCCTAGTACTTAGCAACCTTTTCTACTCTGTTTTTCCCTCAAGTCCATAATAATATATACATGTGTCTAGTAATTTCTCAGGAGTATTTTAGCACAATTTACCTATTGCCCCATAAAGAACCTTTGTTTTTGCAAATAGACATGATAATCATAATTTTTAAACTTTACAAAAAATGAATTGAAAGCTCCTGTGTCATATAGTTATCTTGTAGTATAGAACACTTCCTGGCGTACATTGGCATAGTAAAGGAAGCTTCAAGCCAAGGATCATTGCAGTTTAATTGGGTTTTGTTGGGGAGTGTATACATATAAATAGGGAAGTATATGTGTGTAAAAGGAGGGTGTGTTGGGAAATAAAATCCAAAAGACAGTTGGCAGAGAAATTCAGTGAAGCAGATGAGTCCTACAACTGCAAATAAAAAGAGATGAGGCAGAGAGTTGCATAGATTTCATGAGAGCTGAAGAGGAGAGGAAGTCAAGTTCAACACAGCCAACAGTGATTCTCTATTGCAGTGCTGCATGCCCACTCCCGGAGGACAGAGTGTGGAGTCTACACTTTCAAATGACCTCCACAAACGTAAACATATGCTGTCAATGAATTGTTTATTTAGATAAACACTTTCCAGGCAAAAATACACAGACTCCAAAATCAGTAAGGGCATAGATTTTTTAATTTTATTAAAGCATATTTAGGATTAAGGAAAAACATTACCTGATCTATCAATTGCAGGGGCATGAAATTGGGAGTATGACTTTGGTTCATGTCTTGTGAAGGGGTAAGCAGATGGTATATAGCAATTTTAACCTTGAAAAGATATATAGAATATAGTAATTCTACCAGCCAAAATGACAAGGAACCTCACGATGAAGGTGAAGGACCTCTCTATCCAGAGTTTCTGCTTCTATCAGGAATGAATTATATAATAGCATAATGGTGTAATATAAAGGGGCAGAAATTTGTTTGTTTTATAAGAAAAGAAACAAATGATGAATTATATACTTATTTGATCCTTTAAATCATACCATTTTTTTTTTCTTGAAGATTCAGCTCTGCAGATATCTACGGTCAAAGAGTCATGCCAGGGAGAATTTGAGTTTACATAGCATGCTATTTTTCTGAATTATTACATAAGAGCTAAGATAAAGACATGCTAGAAGAAAATGAAGATCCATTTAAAGATCTAGTTTGCTAGTGTACAGGGTACCAAATACCATTCTCAAACTCTGTGGTTGTCTCTATGCAATACTTAGATCCTAATAAATGCTATTCTACTAATAAGACATCTATTAGAATTTCTTCTCTTTCACAAATTTTATTCATAAAAAGATTTAATTAAACAGCGTCTGCAAATTACATACAACATTTTTCTAATTAATCAAGAAAAAAATCAATTATTCTGACATCTTTCTTAAGATGCCTTAAATGTAGCAAGGTGAGACCCTTGTAATTATAGCACTCATGAATTTATCAATATTCGTGGTAGAATAAAATTATCAGGGTTGATAACGAATGATCATATGTACACTATAAGAAGTGCCTCATTGTTTTGAGACTAAGCTTCATGACTGAAATATATTTCTTAAGACATAAGTTTGGTAGTAAACTATGGATACCCGTGTGTGTGTGTGTGTGTGTGTGTGTGTGTGTGTGTGTGTGTGTGTGTAGGGTATTCAATGAAGTATTATGAAAGGTACAAAACATAATTATGCAAAAAATAAGGTGAAAACATTTGTAAAAGGAACAGACATTTTTGGCACAAAATGTAGTGGATGGACATAGTTATTATCTGCCAATATATTCCATAATTTACTTAGTACCTTATCAGAAAGATACCCGATGAGTTATTTCCTTAACTGATGAATCCGTATTAATGATTTTATGTAATGAGAAACGACACTGTAGAAATAAAGAAATGGTGGTGAAAAGACAGCTAAACAAAGGACCACATTGACTCGCTATTTCATGAACCTGAAGTTTAATTGCGTTAGCATAGGGGATTTGAAAGACGAGTTAGAGTGTTCATTATTTCAGACATAGCTGCTTGTTGAAATTCAGCCAAGTTGTTTACAAAACCTTCACATACAAACTCCAGGACTAAAGAGCGATAATGCAATGGTTGTTTGTTGTTCATTTGTAGTAAGCAATTCACAAAGGACATATCTTGGATAGACAGAAGAATTGGCGAGGCTTCTGTCAGGTGGGTTGTGAAAACTACAAGAACCAAGATTTTGAGTTCATTTTCGACGAGACACACTTAGGGGGTTGGATAGGTGGGAATTATTGTGCATAAGTGGACTTCCTGTGGCTGTAGAACATTTGACAGTACTGTTATTGCAGGATACAACCCACGGAGTCAAAACACCATGAAGCAAAGCTTTCTACCTTTGAAACATCCATTTTGTTTCGGGCTCTGTTGGTGGTTTCCACAGAGTAGCTCAGGCAGAGTCATGTCACATTTCCTGGGTACGGTAGCTTTGGATGATATTTTCAATATCATCACTAAGAAGTCTTAAAAGGTCACTTTGTCAAAAGATTCACCATGGAAAATATATTTTTCACCTTATTTTGAGGAAAAAAATAAAGATTCTTGCTCATCTGTGTTCTTTGCACTCTATTCACATTTGAGAGAAAATGGAAATAGCAAAAACAAAATTCTTTTTACACTGGTATCTTTGAGAGTTCAAGCTTTGCATCCTGAATCATGTTTCTTTCTAATCTCACCAGTGATGCCTGGATTTTCTAGACACAGACTAGAGTTTTTAAAACAACCTACTCTGCTTCCTGCTTTACGCTCTTTACTCTAATTCTGACAACATTAAAAAAAATCACAAAATTTCACAAAATCTACTCACAACCTAAGAGTAAAAATAGTTTATTTCTGGTATGATTCATACGTCCTGAGAATGAAGGGTAAATCACTAGTCTCTCAAGGCTGGTCTAGATTTAAGGGATGGATAACTAACAATTACTTTCAAAAGTTCACGTTCATTACCAGAGCTTTCTTTGAGATTCAGACCTAGAGATGCTAAGAAACAAGGAGGATTCAAGGTGGGACACATGACTCTCCATCTCCCTGGGAAAAAGAAATAGAAAAGATTTTGTGGGTGGACAAGGGATGGTTAGGGAAGAAAACAGGAGGGAACAGGCAAGGGGAGAGTGATGTAGAGAGTAATGGGAGGACTATTGGAATTGGGGGTTGCATTTGGGGGTGATGTGGAAACCTGATGTAGTGACAACTCCTGAGATTCTATGAGGGTGACCTTAGTGAAGACTCCAAGGAAAGCGTGCTGCGTAGCATGAACTGGCCACCTTCTGTAAATAAAAAGGCTTCCAATTGTGGGACAGGGATATCAACCCAGTCACAAAAACTTTGACTTACAATTTATAAGATGTGCTGGGGCAATGGTAGCCCAGAAATTGTGAGAGGAGCCTACCAATGACTGGGCCAGCTTGAGACCCATGACACGAGAGGGAGCCCAAGCCTGCCACTGCTTGCATGGCCAGCAACCAGAGGCTGGATAGCCCAGAGACCAAGGATACAACCAAACATGACCAGAAAAAAAAAGTCAGTGAAATGATTCCTAATGATATTCTGCTATATTCATAGATTGGTGCCCGGCTCAGTTGTCATCAGAGCGGCTTCATTCAGCAACTGATGAGCGCGGATGGAGATACGCACAGTCTCATTAGGTGGAGCTCAAAACCTCCATCACAGACTGTTTCCCATGTTGAGAAAAGATGCTTCCAAGTTTTTATTGTATTTGAACTTCATATAATTCATGAAATAATAAGTTCTTTTATGATCTGGTGTTCTAAATGAAGACGTGAAAGAAATCAGAAATCCCAAATCACCTCTAATGGGTTGCATGCGAGTGAGTCCACACGTAGTATTAATTCTGCTACACCATGATTCATACGGATTCTTGATAAGGCTTATTTTCCAGTAATATTTGTGCCTTTGTTAAAATATTTATGTATAATATTATAGTAAATGAATCGCTTTACACATTTTTGTAGAATTTTTTCTTCTTTTTGTCCCAGGATTGAAGGGAACATTTCAACAGATTTATAAATCAGCATTTACTCTCACAAACTGCTTCATTTTCTGAGTCTTTATTTCTACCTTTCTTACTTTATTTCAAGAGTTTGTTTAAGAACATTCCTGTAGACACAGCCATAAGAAAAAGTGATGAAATACATCTTATTCACAGGGGATGAAAGAAAAATTTGAAGAATGCTGGATATTCCAGTGTATTATTACACACTGAGTCATGGGGTAGTGGGCACCACTTACTTTTGTCCAGCTCTGTTGAATAGATGACTTCCAGAGGCCAAAGCAGCTGGCATGAGGTGACAAGAAAACAAACAAAAAAAAATGCATCCTAAAGCTTAATGGTGTAGTTGTTCAAAAAGAGAGGTAAGAGATGAATCTCAAGATGAGGACATTTGCGAATTGTGAAGGATTACCAAGAGCTGCCGTTTTTCATAACAGCACACTTTTTTGTTTGTTTGTTTTTCAAGACATGGTTTCTCCGTCCTGGCACTAGCTCTTGTACACCAGGCTGACCTTGGACTCACAGAGATCTGCCTGCCTCTGCCTCCCTAGTGCTGGGATTAAAGGCGTGCGCCACCACCACCTGGCTTCCATAACAGCACACACGAATCTACAAAGCAAAGAACTCTGCTAAGTGTAGAGGATACTCAAATCCTCCCTCACTGCTATTTGTTTGACTTTATTGTTTACCACAAAGGAAGGCAATCGAGGTGCCGGAAGGCTTGGGACTGTGTAACTCCAGCGCAGCGCACCGAGAAGAGCAATAACCAAAGGTGCCTGCTGCAGCAGGTCCTAAATTCTTTGCTCTTATCTTCACTAGACAGTTTTATATTTGAGATTTCCCTTATCCACCTCTTCTAGCTGATCAAATTGCAAAAAAAAAAAAAAAATCACTGAGTGGGATTCTATATTGGTCTTACATGTGAGCGGGCAGGCCCTATAAATTAGCTAAGTAAGAAAGGGTTATATATTCTAAAGGACGTTACCGCTCAGTGATGGGAGGGGCTTTAAGTCTCTGAGTTGACAATCACAGTTTTTTTTTTCAAAGTGGAGACATATTATGGATTAGTCAGGTGGATTTTTAGTATGAAAGGACTAGAATGTACAACTGATTCATGATGCTAACATATATATATATATATATATATATATATATATATATATATATGTTATATATATATTGTAAATTCAGTTTTTAACTGCCACATGCATTGTACATAGAGCAGGGCCTTCTGAACAAGAGGTATGAAGTCCCATTTTCTTTCTATATTAGGTTTGGAAATAGTTGACACCCTCTTCAGCTATTGTGGTTCACGGTGCAGTTTGATGTGCCTAGGGAACTACCTTATCAAATAAACACATACCTGAAGTTGTGACATTATATTTTGAATGCCTTTTTCCTTTCTTCCCTTCTTCTGCCTCTTTAAAACAAATTTTTCTATGCAGAACTGGTCACTGGTGACTCTTTGTCTCACCCAGCACAGTTCTATACTGCAGCATCAGGGACCTTGGTTCACGGGTACGGCAAGCAAGCACGGCTTTAACAGTGGAGCGAAAACGTTAAGCAGTCCAATGACTCTGTTTTCCAAGTCATAGTGTTTTTCTCTGGCTCTGGGATCAGGGATAAAGTGTTTCTTTAGCTGGCTCCAATCCAAGCTGTGTTTCTTTCACTGGCTCCGTGCTCAGAACCAGGTTACTAAGGGATTATGCTAGCACTATGGATCACAGATCTGCTGGGGCCTGGTTCTCTCACCAAGGAGCAGACATTTCTGCTGAATTTTACTGCTTTCTATTAATAAAGTTGTTTTGCTTAAGAAATTTACTAGAGTGGATCTACGGCTGCATTTTTAAGTCAGAAGTATTTTCCAATAAATTTAATGACAATGTTGAATTGATTCGGCCACTCATAATTTCTTTTGGAACGTCAGCTCTCCATCTTTTTGTTATTTCTTTGAAGATAATGTATCATTCCCCACCCTATGGGTGCTTTGAAGATTTTTACTTCACTATCTTCATTGACCTTCATTCCTGATACTTGAAGATTTCACTGTGATAAAAACCAATGTGGTTTTCTTTGAATTCATTTGACTTTCACTATCTAAGATAAGGCATCTGATACTTGGGAAACTCTTACTGATTTTAAATTGTGTTTTCTTCAATAGTCCCTTTCTCTATTTCTAACATAAAAATTACATGAAATTTGTTCTAGGTTATATGTTCTATGCTTCATTTTTTTTCTTTTTTTAAAAAAGAAAACAAACTATCTCTGTTCATTATACTTACCAATCTAAGTTCTCACTCCCTCCCCTCCTCCCATTTCCTCCACATATCTCTGCCCCCATGCCCCATCCACTCCTCAGAGAGGGTAAGGCACACTTTACCTCCCTACTATATACATGACACACTTTACCTCTAGAGCATGTTAAAGAAATTTGCCCTGGCCCTAAAATTGAAGTCTAAAAGCTAAAGAGAGCCAGAAAAGAAACACAGTTTGGCCCCAAATCAGAGCCATCTTTTCCTCAGACTAACTGAAACACAAAAGCAACCAGTCCCTCAGTAGGGAAGTAGCTACATCTGGACTAGAGGCATGACCTAACTCTGATCTTAGCAGGAGGTGGCCTCTTTCAGTCAGGGAAACAAGACCTGACTGCTCCTGACTTTCCTCAGCCTTTAACTCATGAGGTATCCTCAACCAGAAACTGGCAGCACATCACTCCACAGAAAGAGACCAATCAGGAATGGGCAAGACCCCACATCACAAGAAGAGGCCAATCATAAACGAGAAAACAAACACAAAAGACACATGAATTGAAACTTGAGAGACTGCTGAAGTTTGCCAGACAAACATGAAGTGGTGTAGACAGAAACAAATTAGAGGGAAACATACTGAGGATGAAGAAGAGGCAGCTAGGATTAGATCCTGAATGCTAAGATAAAAGCCATGTGACATCATACCTGGCAAAACAAAGGAAAAATTATGTTTTAAGGAAGGAAATGACATCTTTGTATTTCAGAATTGTTATTTCATATGCAGTTTGGAGAATTCATTGGATAATTTGAGACTACAGGCAGACAGACCTTCTGAGAGACAGTTACAATAATTTGGGTGAGAAATGCTGATACCTTGAGTCATAAGAAAGACAGAGAATACAAATGAGAAAGAGCAGACATAGAACTTAGAGAAAGAATCTGAAAGACTGAGACACCTTGAATATTTTTTAGCACTACCTTCAAGTACGAGATTTCTTGCCTGGTTGATTACTTGTTTGGAAAATGATGTGTTTATGAAGATGTGAAACAATGCCTAAGCATAAAATTGGTATGAAGTCTTACATGTAGAACTTGGTTTCATACATCTGAGGCTAAACTTTTTGTTCTTATTTCATTCAAATTTTCATACATCTACATAATGATCACACTAAAGCCCTGCTTCAAATTCCTCAGCGATTTTCCTTGTTTAATATGAATTGACTAATTATTGTTTCTAATGTGCTCCACAATCTGGATGTACATATTAAGCACTATATTTATCAATCTCAAGCTCCTCCCTTTTTTATTATAGTCTATGGACTTCTAAAGATACATATTTTGCCATTAAATATCTGTCTGCATTTTACATTCTGTATGAAACATGTGTCATCATCAAAATTATACCTTCTGTAAAAACAAAAGAAATCCATTAAAGTACATATTAACTAAACAACCACAAAAAAGAAGTACAATGAGGTCACAGCACTGACATTTTCTCAACTGTTACTTATGCATCTGACACACCCACTAGAATACCACATATATTTCAACAAGATGTACACTGTTTTTGTTAACCCTTAGCACAAAGCTTTGAACAGGGAGATATAATAAAGTTCTGACTGCATGGATACATGTTACCAAACCTATTTAACCAGCTTAACAGATAAAGAGAATCTCAGAGAAAAGAATCAGCCATTAAATACTGAACAAAATTGAAGGAGACTAGATATTTCTATCTAATGTACCACTTATATATCTTGTCAGCAAAAATAAAGATGCATAACTCATCACACCAGTTCATTCAGCTGCTAGCTAATAACAGTCACAGATAACATACAAGCTGTATCAAGACATATTTCCAATTCTGCATGCCACTGAAAATTTAGAAAGTTGTGTAAGAACTTGTCTTAAATTAATTAAAAGGGAATTTCTAAACACTTTCCACAAATCTCTAAGTGAAGGCCAATGCTGCTTTCTGATAAATAATAGTATTCATCTGGTAATGAGACATATAATTGCCAGTCTCCATTGTCATAAAAATAAATTTACCTTTCTTCATGCTCATCTGATTGATTTTGAGTGAATGCTTAGTCAATTATCTGAAATTCAAAGCTAATATCATTTTAGGTGCATCTGAAAAATGACAACCTTAAATGTCAAATATTCTGTCCTTGTAAGTTAAGATTTCTCTCAAATCTATTCTAATGACATACATCTAAATCTTTTACATATCTAGTAACTCAAAAAAGTTTTGGAATTTTGCTTATTTTTAATATTCTGAAATTTGAATTTTTAAGAGTAATAACTGATAAGAATAGATTTTATTAAAATTAAAATGCTGCTTGAGTTTGATCTGCCTGGTGAACATTAAAAATGGAGCACTGAGCATCACCGAGTGACTGAAGCCTGACCGTGTCCTTTAGTTTTTCAGTGTGTATATCTCCAGGAAATATTGCCAAGGTCAGAAGACTAAGGCTTCTAGGCTAAAACCACAGTTGTTCAGAACAGGATATTTTTAAATGATTTATTTTGATGTGTATGAGCATTTTTTTCCTGCTGTCTAAGTGCATGCCAGAAGGGGGTCTCAGATTTTCTCAGAACAGAAGCTAATGATGAGGGTTCTAAGTCACCACAGGGATGCTGGAACCAGACACAAGTCCTATGTAAGAGCTGCAAGTGCCCTTAACCATTGAGCCGTCTGTCGACTAAATTCAGCACAACTCTCTTCACTAAAGCAAATCAGAAACTGTGGCATTAGGATAGGCATATTTCTCCCAGAGCCCCTCCCTCTTTCCTGTCTTGTTTTCTTCCTCCTTTCCAGGTCTTGTATCTGAGTGTGGAGTATGAGAAGACTGACTGTCACAGAAAGCTTTTTCTGTTTACATTTTTTTTCCTTGTTGTTTGAGGAACTCCCATGTAGTTTTGGGGGAAACTTGGTTGATTATATAAAGTTCAGTATTTTTTCCTCCAAAGTTAGCCAAGCAATGAAAAAAGAAAAAGATGACTTGAAACTACGAGGTTTGGTGAACGTGATGAAGGAAGAGGATGGGATGGACTTTTGAGAGGAAAACGATAAAGAAGAATAATATGCACACATGTATCACAACTATATTAGTATATTGTACAGTTAATATTCACTAACCAAGAGAGACAAAAAAAAAAGAAGATGTCATTGAGATAGTTTGGATATAGCTATCTGTAGTACAATGTTGACTCTGGAAATGAGAAATGATAGCATGATTCTTATAGACATGCACATTTCCATACTTTTAGGAGGACGAAAGCGAGAATGTTGTATGTAGAATGGAGAATATTGAGAATTCTCTATCTTTCTTTCAGTTTTTATCTCTCTCTCTCCTTCCCCTCCTCCTCTTTCCTTTCTTCCCTCCTTCTCATGCTGGGTATGACAAACCAATCTCCTGTCCACTGAAGACTTAAAGATGTCTTCAGTGTGGTATACTACTCCACAGGGAAATGTAGGTATTCTGCTTTAGGAGGAAAAGACTGTAATATAAACTATGGTTTTGAGAAGTTTTCCCATGCATTATGTATTACAAAGGAAAGATCATATTCCTTTAAATTTGTATGATGAAATCATGACTCCTTAGATTAGGAAATGTAACTGCTGGACAGTAATGCCAACTCATATCATCAGATTAGTGCCTTCCTAGAACAGATGACAGAGAACTCTTCAGGGCTCTTTCACCATGGAAAGATCCAGGAGAGGATACCCACCAGAACTACCCCAGACATTCTGATGTGTGGATTTCTACCACAGAATGGTGAGAAATGGATATTTGTTCTGTAAGCCACTTGGTCTCCAGTTACTTTTCAGATTAAGAGAGACACTACATACAACCCATTTTTTTTATCATTTGAATACTTTTCAGCTATAAAAACAAAATCATGAAATTTTCAAGTAATGGATGAAGCTAGGAAAATTATATTTCATTTTATGAATTCTACTATTATTCTAATTAGCTTTTGTTTTATTTTGACGTTTGAGACAAAGTCTCTCCATATAGCCCTGCATGGCCTAGAACTCCCTGTGTAGACCAGGCTGGCCTCCAAGTCAGAGAGACTTGCCTGCCTCTGCTCCCTGAGTATTGGAATTAAAGGTGTGTACCAGCATGTCTGACCTGTTTTTAGAGTCCCTAACAAGATGATTCTGATAATTTTGGGAAATCTCTGGGATTTAGGAGCATACAATGGTCTTCCAAAAGCTCTGCCTCTCCCCACAATCCCATGTATGCTTCTGCAACATAAATGTCCCAGTGTATGGAATCTGGTAGTCCTGGTGGGGGCAAATGCTGTCTACAGCAGGCCAATGGAGTAGTCAGTGGACAAGGACATTACAGCATCGAAAACTGGAGAAAATGTACCCTGTCTCTTATTTTATTTATTTATTAAAGATTTCTGCCTTCTCCCCGCCACCGCCTCCCATTTCCCTCCCCCTCCCCCGATCAAGTCCTCCTCCCTCATCAGCCTGAAGAGCAATCAGGGTTCCCTGCCCTGTGGGAAGTCCAAGGACCACCCACATCCATCCAGGTCTAGTAAGGTGAGCATCCAAACTGCCTAGGCTCCCACAAAGCCAGTACGTGCAGTAGGATCAAAACCCAGTGCCATTGTTCTTGCGTTCTCAGTAGTCCTCATTGTCCGCTATGCTCAGCGAGTCCGGTTTTATCCCAGGCTTTTCCAGACCCAGGCCAGCTGGCCTTGGTGAGTTCCCAGGGTGTCAGGACCACAAGGGGTGCACCCACACACCCTGTCTTTTATTAAGAACTAACTGGGAAGAGGGGCAGGATCCAAGGACCCTGCCCCCAGTGGCTATCGGGGAGGAGGCAACTTTCCTAACATAATCAAGGATTTGGCTTCTGTTGATAACAGTAGAAAGTGACAAAGCATACACTTGAATGATTTTGTGACAGTCTTCTCAAATATATATGGGGACGATGTCTATGGCCCCTAACTAGAAGGAGATTTAATTAACTTCTTTCAATGCATGTTTTGAAATCAATTCTGCTTGGTAAGTCTATCAGGACCCTGTTCTACCCCAAACCAAACACTCTGTGGAAACAGTGAAGAGATAAATCGGAGTGTGATTGTTTCGCTGTCACACGCTGCCTCCTGTTCGGGTCCTAACACCTGCTGTGGGAGAGTATTTGATTAGTAGAGGATTTTCTTTCATCTTGTCTTTCTGCTGAGCTAAACGGAATAGGCTCGTCACAAAGTGATTCGGAAATAACTCCGTGTTTGCATTCATGCCATCACACTGTGGGGTTTTCAGTTGTCCATTTTCTACGAGCATTTTAACAAAATCTGCTTGTTTATGATATCTGACCTTTCCCACTGGCCTTGGGCATCACTCATGTGTCTGCTCTCAGAAAATGTGGGCATCACGATGGTTTATAAGATTGTGTCATAATTGTAATCCCAGCAGATATTTCGTCTCCTTTAGAAAATGTTAAACACTTCCACCAAATATATTTCGAACAAAATGAATGCTGGCGTGGGGGGGGGATTTCCAATAGCACCTAAGGGACTCTGTGGGCGTCTTCGTTTTTTTTTTATAGCTAAATGAACCAGTTTCATTAAGCAAAATTACACTAATATTTATCTGTCTTTATAGGCTGTATATATTATCCCACCAGATGAAATATGCGATTAGGAAATGTGTAAACAAAAACTTTTCCTTGTAGTCCGAAGCACAAGGAGAGATAAATACACATTTCTAATTTCACAAACATCATTGCCTAACTTCCCAAAAGTCACATAATTCAAGGCAAAGGGGCCGGATACGTTTATAGGACATTGTATTCTCTATGCAGGAAATAACCTACGGCTCTGCTGCCTTAGGGCCCTGTTTCATCCTAGCTGTTGCATATAGCTACGCTGTTATGCTTGGTGACTACACATATTCAATACAACAATCATGCTGACAGCTGACACTTTAAGACCTCCAATGCAACCACTACTAACCTCAAATCGGGTGACTAAGATATTCTGAGAATCGATTTAAAAATTAAAAATATTTTCCATTAAATTTTAATAAGTGCTGAGAATTATATTAACCTTTGTTTGTAAAATAATGCTAGCCAACTGTTCTTCACTGAAACCATTTAAAAAATAGTACATAGTACACATGTATGTACATATATATACATATACATATATAAAAATTAGCTTAATGAAGTGAATTTTCCCTTCGGAACACTTATTATCTTTAATAACAAGGGTTTTATTTGAATTACCTCATTTATTTCTCCTAAAAGTCCTGTGGAAAGGACTCTGAATGACAGGCAGGCTCAGAAACTAACAAAGATAATAAAACTTATCCACAGTGATACTTAAGTAAAGCCTGCATTGTATTACTTAAGAGTCCTTCAACTACAGGTTCAAAGTATAGGTTTGGCTGTGGCTATACTTCTATGTTAAGGTAATTTTGTAAATGTACAGTAAACGTAGCTTGTATTAATGTTATCTGTTTCTTCTTTTTCTCGCTCTTATTTTTGAGACAGGGTTTCTCTGTGCTGATTTGGAGACTGTATTGGCACTCATTCTGTAAACCAGACTGGCCTCTAACTCTCAGAGGTCCCCTGCCTCTGCCTGCTGAGTACTGGGATTAAAGGCATGTGCCACCACCGCCTGACAACATTATTAGTTTCTATAGTACCTTTCCCACAATACTTTTCTACTGTATCATTTTATTTATGCCTATGTACTCTTGTGGTTTTCCGTCCTTCCTTCTTCCCTTCTTCCCTCTATCATTCCTTTCCTTCCTTCCTTTTCTACTTGTGGAGGAGAAACAATGACACTTGCTATTTCAGAGCCTGGATTAGAATCAGTGTAGTTTCATGAGAAGGACACTGATTACTCAATCACCTGGCCCCTGCAGGCCAATCTCTTCTTTTACTGAGTAGTATATTCAGTGGATCACAATTCCAATACAGTAAAATGTTAACAAGTCTACTTCAATATTGCACAGTTATGCAGTGTCTGCAGGGGTAAACATTCCTTAATGTGATGAAGAAGACTTTCCTTTTTAATTCTCACTGGTCTCACTATGTGGGTGGAAAGCTGTGGCATAGATTTCCTGAAAGACACAGGGTATCATTGGTGATCCATGTTATAGGAGGTATAGTGAAGAATAGTATGGCCAAAGATATTAATCCACAGAAGTTTTCGGTGAAGTTTTAGTATACACTGGTCTAGAAGACAGGTACGAGGTGGCTTTTTAAAGTGTTTTCTGAAACTGAAATATAAAAAAAAAATTTCTGCTACAAGTCTTCATATGTAATTATCATTGAAGTTGTCCTAGGATATAATATTCTTAATAATTAAAGTCAAGCCATAGTGACAAAGTCATAATACTAACATAATTTGGCTTAAATTTTATTAAAAAATCTATTGTAGAACATATGCATAATTTTAGGAGGATTAGGTTTATTCAAAACAAATTACTCTATATAGGCTACCTTACAATTTTTTTTTTTTACTTTTGGATTACAAATCTTTTAATAGTCAGATAACAACTTTAATTAGAACTTCAACCTCTAAAACTATGGACATACCTTACTTTCCAATATACTCATTAGAGCAGGTTGAACTTTTAAATCTTGCTGCAGTTTTCCTCATGCCCAGTATCCCTTCAATAAATAAAGAATAGTTTAATATTCAACTACTATTATTTACCACAGAAAGCCTCTTGGTAAGGATCAATGACAGGATTTGAATTTGGTAACACGTGGTAAAAGATACATCTTACATGGTATGAGGATGATATTTATCATCCACTGAGGACTGAACAGTATGGTGTCTTTATACAATTAAAGAGCATTGCTGAAATTGTATGACCAGTAAATTGCTTACAGCTCACTCATAAAGAGCCGAGTTGAATCTTCAGTGTCTATACTGAAAAGAAAATAGTCAGACACTGTAGTACACATCTGTAAGTCTAGCTCTGGGTAGACAGAGACAGTTGGATTCCCACAGCTTGTTGACCATTCAGCCTAGCTGACTGGTGAGCATCTAGGTTTAAGCAGAGTCTGTGTCTCAACACATACGTGGGTGATCAAGCTAGACAGACAATGACATCAGTCTTTTGCCTCAACACACAATACTGTGTTCATGTACTCACATACAAAACTGAACACATATGAACACATACATGCACACACAAGTTAAATAAACAACTATGACATGAGTTTTACAGCTCTTGGACTTAAATGTGTACATAGTAATAATTATAAAAGAACCGATTACTTATTGAGCACAACCATAATCTTACTTGGAGTCCCACTCAATGTCATAGAGTTAGGACTGACGTTATTTCTGTTATACATAGGAGAAAACTAATGATCCATATAGTGAGGTAATATCACTTGTGTTCAATCAGGAAAACTTAAAATAATTCACTTAGAAATGAAATTCTTGTTTTGTACTGAAGAAGCATTGGTATGTTTTCTAGGTAAAAAATTACTTTTTAAAAATAAACTGATCTCATAAAAAACACATTCTGTATATTAGAAACCAACATAAAGTTTAAAAGAGAGGGATTATTAAATTTCTTTTTTTGTCTGCTGCTTTGTCTTGGCACCCGAGGATTTGTAAGCTGGTGAGCTGGAACGCGCTTCAGCAGTTTTCTGTGTGGGCCCTTGACGTAGCCAAGGCTTACAGCAAATGGACTGTCAAATGTTCTCCAGCTGAAGGTTTTTAAAAATACATATATGTTACTCTATAAAATACTCTATTAAATATTCCATATATTCACGTCTATTATATTATTTATTAAGAATACATTTTGGGAAAAGCAGAAAAGGTTTTAATATTAAGGCATGAAATTCTATTTCTGTTTATCTCTGACACTTGCAATGTATCACCACCTTTAAAGGAACTGGATGGGGCAAATTTAAAAACATACATTAGACAGTGGTGTTAAATGAATTCAGTCCTCTTCCTGTTCTGGTCTATTTTACCATTCCTTCCTCCACCCCCTTTAAAGTTTCCATTGTAATTGGTGACTGAATGCACTTTCTTTACAAGCTGTGTTCCCTTGGGCCACAGATGTCGGGAGGTGGGAGTGGATGCAGCTGTGAAATGGAGCCAAGTTCATCCTCCCCAGCAAGCAGAGGTGAACACAACTCTACTCTGGTTTTAGCGTGCTTCCTCCTGCCTTTTGGATTCTGAGCCTATACTCTGGCTTGTAGAATTCACTCAGCAGTATTTGTTCAAAGTGTTTGTCCAAGATCCCTGGGCCCAAATCCTTGCAATGTCCCCTAATTAATCCAGACTGAGGTCTTTTGCTCCCAGGCATAGGATTCTGTACCTATTGTCACTAGTGTGGGCTTCATCTGCAAATTTCCCTTTTAATAGGACTTGATAGCATCAGGAACCAGAAAATTATCTGCTTCTACTAATCTTTTTAACACTAATAAAAAAAATCAACAATCTCTGTATATGCTTTTAAGGATAAAAAAAAAAAAGAAAGGGATCATTTGTTACATGTTAGTTTGGGCATTTTGGGTTAGAAAATACTGAGTTGCAAATGAATCATTTGTAAATTATCAACCATACACTTGATAGAATTGAAGCAATCAACAGGAAAAACCTTTAAAATGATTGCACAGTAAATTGTTTCACCTGGGTGATGGTCTACTTAAATATCCTGTGCACTTTTATTACACAGGGCCCTGGAACTAAGTCTCACACCAAGTAGCTGCAAAAGCATTCAGTGGAGTAGAAGAGAACAGGGGGCAGAATTAAAATGTATAGTAAAAGGGTGTTACTGACTGACCCTTCACTGCACACAAGTTAACGCACTCCTTAACATTCTAACAGTATAGTCTATGCCAGCGGAGCATGGTTCCTAAGACGAAATCTGACTCTGATTGTGTAAATGTGAGCCACATGGTACCTAGGGGGCGCTTAACGAGCTACGGTAGGTTCTGCAACGCATGCTGTGTCTGCTGTTATAAGTGCAGTGCGCTGCTTCATGAAAATGGGACCCTCTGAAGACAGGAACATCCATCAAGCTGAGAATGGATTGTTTCATCATAATGTGGAGAGAACAAAGTGACTGATGTAACAAAAGGAGTGCTGAGAGAGAAAGGTCATCTTCTTTCTCTCACTTCTGTGTTTTCTTTCCCACACAGGTATCTCTGTGAGGAAATCTATCCACGTGGGAAAATTAAATTCTGTACATTATTGGAGGACACCTTCTCCAATATGCCTGCTGACCATGAGCAGGTCAAGCATAAAAGGATGTAGCTGCTTTTGAGCTAAAATTTGCATTATGACACCTTCCAAGAAATTAATGTTCTTGACGTCTATTTGATTAATCCAGTAAGAGAATTTGCCAAATATTTCTATGTCCACTTTTTCTGGTTCAAATTACTGACTAAATATTTCTTTGCTATATTTTTACGTTATGGTTGAAATTAGAGATCCCGGATTAGAAAAACCCCCAGCACACTCCACTAGCATTCTTGAACATTTTTCACTACAATTGCGAATCCATGTTCTTTTTGCCTTTGAATAATATTTTACAGCATTCAAACATAAAAAATATTTAGCTTATAGACTGAGGTAATGGAGGTCCTGAATAATTTATATGCACAGTGTTTCATTAACAAAGACCTAAAAATCTCTACTTAAATTTAAAGAAGAAATTTAAAACTATTTTTAATGTGAAATAATGGCTCTACTACCTTATAGTCAAAGAAATCGCCTGTATTTAGTTTCTTGAGAGGGTTTTTAGGAAGTTGTGTTTTGTTCCCCCAATGAAACAAAGCGTTGTTTCTCCCTGATACAGATCTTGAAGAAACTTGAAAAGTATGGGCACTCCTGTCTAAATGGAACCATTCAAGCAGGGCTTTGAATGTGCCTTTGGCAGAGATTTATAACACCTACTTAAAATGCTACATGGGTAGGAAATGAGAAAAAGACGAAGACAAAAACATATCCTCTAAAGTGAGGGGACTGCTGAGGAAAGCGAAGTCTTAGCAACCAAATACCACACATCACTGGAACACATCCTTGGCTCTTTGACAGTCTACCAAATGCACAAGAGAGGGAGAGACTCACTTGATGTAGGAGATGAGAATAATTGCCAAAATTTGAAAGAAAATGCAGGGCATCAGTTCTGTTTATAGTAAATTTGAACAAAGATGTTGGTACATTTTATGAATGAAGTTAAACTTCGTACTTTAAAACATGTTTTTGTACTCTGACAGTACCAACCTCCAACGACAATGAGAATTTTGTTACTTAAGCAGAAGAAAATAGAACATAAAATCCACACTACATACAGTTTAGATAACACTAACTTTAGAAGGCACTAGCTTGCTTTTCATAAGGTACAATGGCATCTTTTTAAAAATTATTTGTACTTCACATATGTGTATATGCATGTGAATTTATTAATACATGTTTATGACTCTTACATATTTTCTGTTGCGCCATACTGAAGCTCTTAGCAATCTGATCACGTAATCGCCACTTAGGACACAATGTCATATATAGAAATCAAAGAGAGCAGCCTTTGGCATTTTTCTTGAGAGGATTATGGGAATGAGCTCAGAATTTATGACGTACTTGATTGGCTCATATAAGTGTTAAAGGGTTCATTGTAAGAAGCTGCCAATTCTCCGTAGCAAAACTTAAGAGGATTTCTCATTAATGTAGTCTAAATGGATAGCCAGTGATGGCGCAGACACCAGAGAAGACCATATAATTTCCTAGAAGTGGACGCTTAAAAATTCATATTCACTGTCATTGCTGCCAAATAATGCTGTGGGTACAAGTCCCTGTTTCAGTCAGCTGAGCGCTGAGATAGGTCACTCTTCATGGTTATTCTTTCTGCCCTAGCCACGATACTTGCTTCCCTGGCCTGCTTCCTGGAATACATCCCTAATCAGCCTATACAGGTAGTACCTGCTCTTCCCTCCTTCCCTTCCATCTTGAGAGCCCAGTGAATGTTTTCTGATCCACTGCATATATGATACAAATCCATTCATCTTTTCCACTGAAATTTGAGGACGTGGTTTTAATCCAAAGCTCTAGCGCAGTATGTTTTCCCACAACGTTTGCCTATTTTGGCAGACCAAGTCATGCCTACCAAACTCATGTAACTCTTTTCTCATGTACTTCAGGCATTTTAAATTAGATCACACCAACCCTTTTTGCCAACTAAGATGACAATCTTAAGCTTCATTCCCCTGTCATCCTCCACTCACTGAACATATTTCCACCCATTTCCCCCATGATTTCTTAGAGGTCTGCATATTTAATATTACTTTATTTCAAAGTTACATTACGTGTTTCTTCAAGAATTGAGCGGGGGGGGGGGGATTGTTCATTGGGCGAAGTGCTTGCTTCATAGACAGCAGAAGCTTGGGAACATCTGAGTGCAGATGTCAGCATCCAGGGAACAAAAATTTGGGCATAGTTTGTGTGCCTGCAATTTAAACAATGGGGTTCAGGAGGAGTTTGGGTGATATTTTCTGGAAAGAGTTTATTCTGCAGGTAGCTAAATTTTGAAATCTCCCCTTTATATTCTTCTTGATATTTCTGGCTAGTACAGCTATTTTTTTTGATGATGTTCGAGAGTGGCATTTTACATAAAATCCGTTTTAGCTGTGAGAATGTTGTCCCTCTTACTGTTAAGAAAACTGGGTTAAAAAATTGCAACATGAGTCAACTAAAAGAAACAACAGCAAGGGTATCAGTAAGTAAACTTTAAAGTGTGTGGAAAAAGCCCGGCACCCGAATGTGAGAGTGCCAGTGATCACTGCATGCTACTAGGGCTGAAAGCAATCAACGAATGCCCCTGGGCTAGGGAAAGGCTTGGCAAACCAATGTGTCTGGAAAGTTAACTATGATGCACTAGGGCAGCGTGCGTGTGATAAGGTTATAGGTAGCATGCGCCCCCAAAGAGGATGGTGACTTTCTCCATATTAGTGAAGCATGTGCTCCACAAGTCCCTGCCAGTTTTGCATTCCTGATAGCTATCTCAGTTTTATAAGACTTTCTCAAGGAAGTATGATTTTATGTGTTTAACACCACTTAACATTTCACTGAAAGTATCCTTCCCCTTACTGAGATGACACCGTTCAACCTAGAGCCTCCCTGACATCCTGGGGTTGGCGCCTTCCCTGCTGAAGTCTACACGCATTTGCTGGATGACTGAGCGAATTTTTATGTGTGTCTGTACTTTGTTTTGTTTCCTTGTCCTTTCATAAAGCTAAAGTGTTTATTATTTCCATAGCTTTTTGTTTACACATAAGTTCCTACTTGATTCTCTTCTACATTATGGTGCATATGGTATAATTGTGTCTACCCAACATTTACTTGTTACAAAGTCCTGAAGTCAAAATATAACTATTCAAAGATATAGGAGGATCCTTGCAAGGTAACTAAATGTGAGAAAATGTATTTCTGATTTATTTCCATTAAAAATGTTCTTTTGTACAATATATTTTGATCACATTCTCTCCTTTCTTCAGTTCCTCTCTGACAAAACATATCTCCATATGCACACATCTTCCTCTTGAACCACCCACACAGTAGTGCTTCATGATGTTAACAAAGGAACACACACACACACACAAACACACACACACACACACGAGTCACTCATTGTGTGTCTCTCTGTGTCTATGTCTTTCTCTCTCTCTCTCTCCAGATAAAAATATGCATCACAGAGAGCCACAGCTGGATAATGTGCAGCAAGTGAGAGCCCTTGGAACACTCAGCCCTAAGTGGGATGTCTCCATCAAAGCCCTTAGATCTCAGGAATCCTAGAGAAGAGAAGGCACATAGAGTATAAGAGCCAGAGGGGATGGGGGATACCAAGGAAACCAGGCCTTCTAAATACTGCACAGCGCACAGCAGAGTCACACACGAACTCTCAGAAACTGGGGCAGCCTTCACAGAGCCTGCTGTGGCCTGATGGGGTCCCAGTGCCGAGAGGGTAAGCATTCAAAGCCCCCATCCTTAACCCATCTTCAACTGATAAACATTCAAGTGTGAAAAATTAATTTTCTCCTACAGAATCTCAGCGTAAACAAACAGATCCACATGCCCGGCAGTGAATGGCCAACACAAAAGGAATTCCATGGCGTTTTTAGAGGTTCTTCGTCTCATAATGCTTTTTCAGGTTTTTTTGTTGTTGTTGTTTCCATTCCAGTGCACTTTTGAATGACTTTTTGTTAATTTGAGGTGGTATTGTTGTACCACATTTAGCACAGAAGAAAATTATCCAGTCTATACTGATATAATTAAGAAAAGAAATGATTAGTTGAAGGTAGTCTCATGAGCGCACCACCGTGACAAGATGAAGTGTGTCACGTAGCTATCTTATATGGCAAGGTAAAAGCAGTTGACTTTTAAGTTGTACTGTTCATTGAATTAACAAAAACGTTAATTATTTTCCGAAAAGTGCCTATTTCTGGTTGTCATCTTTTAACCCAGTAAGGAATTGGTTTCCTAGTTTCTCTTACTATAGAAACGGCTCTGAGCAGACCATCCCTGCTACCCTTTCAGGCATGAGAACCACACATAAGGGAATTGTGAAATGATGAATGTCCCCAGAAAGACATATTTCACCACTGGCCTATTCATAATAACTTATGAATAGAAATCATAGAAACCCAAAAGGAAAAATAAAAATGACCTTCAGACTGTGCTATTATTATTCTTTTTTTCATCTTCTCAGATCCCTCACACACTTTAAAAAAAACTTAGAATTGGTGATTTAAAACCTGCCATGGCTATTTTCAAAATATTATTAATTTTTCTACGTCTCCAGGAGGAGCCACGTTTTTAAATAGTAAAGCATGTATAATAATGAAATCAGCCTTCACTGGCCTGCTGTCTGTAAGTTCTTTTCCCTTTTGCCATTTAGCTGGGGAAGAAGGATGTATTTTTTTTTTTTTTTTTTTTTTTTTGAGAATGAACAAAAGCAAACAGGTTCAGAAGAAAACCATTCATTCACTTATACAATTCAAAATTTTCAGCTTTGGTGAATTGTGGGCTTTGCCACATTTATTGAAAATGAATTTGGAGAGACAAAAGATGGTTTTTGAACTTCCAGGCCTACAGAGTCTGAAAAATATATACAGGTAATCAAAGGTATGTACAAAGTTGCTACTGCTTACATTTTTTGTGAAAAATATCAGAAGGATTCTGAAAATTTAACTAAAGGAAAACAGTTGAATAAACCTGTAAGGTATAATATTTCTATTTTATAGTCAACAAAATTTTGGATAGCATTGAAAAAAATCTTTCTTCTGACAATTAAAAGGACAGAAACCCTATGAAGGTTGAAGTCAAATGGTTGCTCTTGAGATTTGGTCATTTAGGACTTCATTTACTTTTTAATCAAAACTTGTTACAACAAAATTATTTTAACATATATCTCTGGGTGTATGTATGCATATAAAAATGTAGATAATTGTAAAAAAAATACCAGAAAAAAGTCAGATCATATAAGTGTTGACGGTAAGACATCATGACTACAGGCCTTATCTATTGTTCTGTTTTCCATGGTGTGCCGAAATCTTTCAAAATGAGTGGTCATGCAAGGCTCTGAGGGGATCGAGTCACAGATCGCTGCAATACAATCTTCTTTTTCTATGAGAACAGTGTAACCTATAGATATATTTATCAGCAGAAAGATAATTTCTAGAAAATGAAGAGAATGATAAGTGAAATCTGAGATTTTTTTTCAGAACTTTAGACATGGCTTTCTCAAACACATTTATTTTGCCTATGAGAACAATGAGGTGAAGCAAGGAAAATCCTCAGGGGTGCATGGGTTAGGGGTGTTCCTGACTGTGCACAAACACAAAGCTCCACAGTTGATGCTGGCTAAGCACAGCTACAGATTTACAGCTAAATTAGTGCATTTCCTCCTAAGACATAAACTAGCTCCTTAAACAAGTTATTCCTCAACACCATGCAAGAAGGTGTATAGATTTTTGTGTCGTCAGAATTACTTTGGAAGGAAATTCCTTAAGTGTAGTTATTTGTTGATCTGTTGTGAGGGCAAGAACTACCTGGTCCTTGTAGTGCCAGAGTAATTTGTGCATAAGGGTATTTTAGAGAATCCAAAGAAAACTTTTTTTTTAAAAAAGTCTTTTATATTGATTCCCAGGAATCAAAACAGAGCTATTAGTTTTCTTAAAAGCTGGCTTTTACAAAGGGGAAAGGGTGAGAATTAACTTTTAACCCTGCACTACAACCTAGGAAGGAGCCAAGTTTCCATGCCTAGACTGAAACCGATAAAATTCATCAAGGAAATTTAGGGGAGGATGACCCAGGAGTTTTGAAAATGGGGCTTTTGTGTGACTTAAAAGCATACCTAAGTCAGCTAAGTCTAAAAACCAGCCTTCCAAAAACATTGCTTAAACGAGTCCTTGTCGTAGGCATCATTCTTCGCTGCAGTGTTCCCTGGATACATGCTAAGGTTTGAAGTTTCCTCCAAATTCACAGACACCCTCCCCAGATCTCATCAACAGACGCATTCTTGGCTCCACTCACTGGCATCTTTGTGTCCACTCATCTCTTTTTTAAAGGAATGTCACTGCTATTTGAAATCATCTTTCAAGTATGATACATAAAGCTGGGATGCTGACAAGAATTTCTGTTCGCTGCATAGTTAAAGACACTTGGCAGTGATTGAGTTCAAAGCTCCTTGGCTAGTATGTGACCCAGATCAATTCATTTTGGAATTCATTAAAAGGGAGTCCTTCAACTTTGAAACCTGAAAACGTTTCGTGGTATTACACGCAGCTGTCAACAATGTCACTCTAATTGCATTCAGGACTAAATTCTGTGGTTCAGGACCTAACTAGGGAAAGAACAAGTAACACTGAGGATCCTAAACTTTCAAATCATCTAGGGTTAACTGAAATTGGGTCTATTTTTCCTAATTTCGAAAAAATGTTTATCTCAACCTTCTTTTAAGTAACCAATGTTAGCGCAAGAATTTAAGTCCAGGAATTTAAGTGTTAACATGATGTATAAATTGTTCTTAATACCTGGATTTAAGTTATTTAAAGATAGAAATGATGGACAGGAAAGTGGAGGTAGGATTCGTCACAGCATCCTAAATTTTCTGGATTTAATTTCAGAATAATTTCTCAACCATAATTCATCAAAGTGGGTTGATATAAAATTGGAGTTTTGCTCAGTGTCTGATATCTTGCTAGACTATGTATTAAATTTGGATCTGGTAGAAAAATTGTCTCTTATTTCTGTGACAGAGATGTTCACATTGTATTTTTCTGACATTTGCTAAACTCTCAAATTTGTCACTCGTCTGAACACACTGAACCTGATAGAAGAAAAAGTGGGAAGGAGTCTACAACACATGGGCACAGGAGACCACTTCCTATGTATAACTCCAGCAGCACAGAAAATAAGGACAACATTGGATAAATGGGACCTCCTAAAACTGAGAGGCTTTTGTAAAGCAAAGGACACTGTCACTAAGACAAAAAGGCAACCTACTGACTGGGAGAAGATCTTCACCAACCCCGCAACAGACAAAGGTCTGATTTCCAAAATATATAAAGAACTCAAGAAACTAGACCTTAAAATGCTATTTAACCCAATTAAAAAAATGGGGCACTGAACTTAACAGAGAATTCTCAACAGAAGAAGTTCAAATGGCCAAAAGACACTTAAGGTCATGCTCAACCTCCTCAGCGATCAGGGAAATGCAAATCAAAACAACTTTGAGATACCATCTTATACCTGTCAGAACGGCTAAAATCAAAAACACCAATGATAGCCTTTGCTGGAGAGGATGTGGAGTAAGGGAACCACTCATCCATTGCTGGTGGGAATGCAAACTTGTGCAACCACTTTGGAAATCAGTGTGGCGATTTCTTAGGAAATTTGGGATCAACCTACCCCAGGATCCAGCAATACCACTCTTGGGCATATACCCAAGAGATGCTCCATCATACTACAAAAGCATTTGTTCAACTATGTTCATAGCAGCATTATTTGTAACAGCCAGAACCTGGAAACAACCTAGATGCTCCTCAATGGAAGAATGGATAAAGAAAGTTTGGAATATGTACGTGTTACTCAGTGGTAAAAAACAATGACATCTTGAATTTTCATGCAGATGGATGGATTGGAAAACACTAGCCTGAGTGAGGTAACCCACACCCCAAAAGATGAATATGTTAAGTACTCACGCATAAATGGATTCTAGCCATGAATAAAGGACATTGAGCCTATAATTCTTGATCCTAGAGAAGCTAAATAAGGTGAACCCAAAGAAAAACATATAATTATTTTCCTGGGTATTGGAAGGGGACAAGATTGCTAGGCAAAAATGGGAAACTTGGTTGTGGGGGTGAGGGGAGATGGTGAGAAAAAAGTGAGAAGGGGGGATGGGGAGAGCTTGGGGGAATGGGATGGTTGGGATGGAGGAAGGGTAGATATGGGAGCAGGGAAGTATATGTCTTAATTAAGGGAGCCATTTTAGGTTTGGCAAGAGACTTGACTCTAGAAATATCCCCGGGTATCCATGGAGATGTCCCCAGCTAGATCCTTGGGCATCTGAGGAGAGGGAGCCTGAAATGGCCCTATCCTATGGCCATACTGATGAATATCTTGCATATCACTATAAACCCTTTATATGGAGATGGATGAAGCTAGAGACAGAGACCCACATTGGATCACTGGACTGAGCTTCCAAGGTCCAAATGAGGAGCAGAAGGAGCAAGAACATAAGCAAAGAAGTCAGGACCACAAGGGGCGCGCCCACCCACTGAGACGGTGGGGCTGATCTAATGGGAGCTCACCAAGGCCAGCTGGACTGGGACTGATGCAGCATGTGATCAAACCGGACTCTCTGAATGTGACAAATAGGGCTGACTGAGAAGCCAAGAACAATGGCACTGGGTTTTGATCCTGCTGCATGTATTGGCTTTGTAGGAGCCTAGTCCGTTTGGATGCTCACCTTCCTAGACCTGGATGGAGGGGGGAGGACTTTGGACTTCCCACAGGGCAGGGAACCCTGAGTGCTCTTTGGACTGGAGAGGGAGGGGGATGAAAATGGGAGGAGGGGAGGAGGTAGAAATTTTTAAGTAAAAATAAATTTTAAAAAATGCATAAAAAAATACCAAACAGCACTTGACTTCTTTTCCTCCCTCCCTCCTTACCTTTTCCTTCTTTTCAGGTGTGTGTGTGTGTTAATGTGAGGTCTAGGTTAGTCTTGAATGTTCCTTCCTCAGGTGACATTTACTTTTATTTTTTTAGGGACAAGCCTCTCTCTGGCTTGTCTAGCAGGCTAGCATGGCTAGCCTGGGACTTCTATTTATCTGCCTGTCTCTGCTTCCCCAGTTCTGGGATTGTAAATGTATCATCATGGTTGACTTGTTTACATGGTTCTGGGAAATGATCTTAGGTTCTCACGCTTAATGGCAAGTAACAGACTAACATGAATTAACGCTTAGTGAAAAGCCAATTCACCTTTACCTCACTATTACAAGTGCTTTGAAGGTACTCTAGATTAGTAGAAAAAGACCATATTAGTAGCATAGGGAATACTAGTTTTGCATTAAATTCAAGTGGAGAGTTAAAAGTAACAGAGCAACTGCTTTTTTAGGGGGAGGCCTCATTTCATTTTGGGGAATAAATGGGGATATGGGAACTTCTGAAGGAATAAGCTGGGAAATTTGTTTCTTACTGAACTTCTAGAAGAGAATTTCTTTTTTTGCATTTTAGTCAAACCTTGAGGACAATACTCATTTGCTAGTTCCAATGTGCATTTTCCAATTGCATCTGCCATCTGAATGCTAATGTGTAATATAAAACAAATGGAAGGGGAAATGGAAAAACTGGAAAGCATTATAACATGACTGACTTGTAGTTATTTTGTGCTTATGCAAATTTAAGTGCTGTGGGAAATAATAACACTCAAAGTATGCTTCTTCCTAAAGTTTTTAAAGAATGAGTTTAAAGAAGTATAATTGAAGAAAAACCTTGTAACACCCGGATTGAATACTTTATTTGATGGCTCTATAATATTCATTGAGTTCTAATAGTGTACCCAATAAACCATAATATATTAAAAATGTGAAGCATTTCAGGTTAAGTGTGGAAATATTATATAAATGAGAAGGATAGCAGTATTTTTTTAAAAAGGAAAAGCTCATGTGTGTGCCCTTTTCTGTGCGTGTGTGTATGGTGCATACAATTATTAGCTTAGACATTCTCCATTGTCATTTCAAAGCATATCAGTTGACCATTAATGTTGATCATGTTCGTTCACACATTCCCAAATTGTTAAACTGTAACTAATCAGGACAACAGGGCTCATTTAATAGGGCAATTAGTTCCTCAATATACACACGGGCAACAGTATAAGTAATCAATCACATACATATGCATTTGGTATGGTATAGAGACGATAAACCACTGGAATTGTTTTTTAAATAGTGAAAATCTAGAATAATTGTGCTTGAAATTTCAATCCTAAAATTTCCCTCTCTAATTTAAAATTCCATCATGAGCATGCAATGCTTTCACCCTACTGAAAGAGAGTTTTTTTTTTCAGACATTCAGTACATTGTTTATGCAATCCCTATACTGAGTGTGTTTTTTTTAAAAAAGTCGTTGCTGTTCTCATGGGAAATTTTTCACAATAGAGCCTTCATGGTCTTGTGCCTAAGCCTATGCACTAAGAATAAGTTAACTATTGTTTTAAATCTAGCTATCTCATATGCAAATGAAAGTAGATAAGCCTATAACACCAACCATAAATTAGTCAGGGAGGTAGAGCCTGGAAGATGCCAGTTAGAGTGCGAAGAATATTTGTCTTCTCCCTGTCCACTCTTCACCTCTCTTCATAGTTTATTACCTTAGTCAGGGTTTTGTGAGTAGAGGGTAGAGTGAATTATATCACTGAGAAATAAAAGAAATATTCTACTTGGAAAATGCAACAAGTAAATCCATATAATTGCTTTTGGAGTACAAATAAACAACTTTAACAAAAATTAAACTGGTGGATTATATCTGCATACTTTGGCTTATTTTCAACCGTATATTTGGCTTTCCTTTGCCAGATGTTTAGGTAATGAATGTTGAGGATGATGCTTCATTGAGAAAGAATTATGCAGCTTTAAAAGAGAAGACAGATGTTAAACATGAAAAGAGAGCTCAAGGAATTTTGTCATTTTTTTTTATGTAAAGTCACAACTTAAGTCATGTCTTGCCCATGCTTTTCTGGGGTGGATTGATTTAGAGATGCATGCAAAGCTAGCGTGTCCTCATTTCTATGGGACAGATTCTAGAAAATCAGACCTGCCTCTTTTCTTCCTCCATTCATTCATAACCGTCATACTGAATAACTGTGCAAGACATGGAATCAGCACTATTTCAAAAGAGAACCAAGGTTTTGATCAAGATAATTTTTCAGCCATCACTTTAAATTCATATAATAGAAATAATCTTCACCGTCTTTATTTTCTCTTTTGTCACATTCAACCTTGAGCAAAGCGAGCTTTATTAGTTACAAAGTTCTAGGTAAATGTAGACATGCTAAGGTAAGAAAAGATATTTGGAAGCATACTCTGTGTACACCCAACACACAATAAGTATCAGGATATACGTAAGAATGCGGAAGAACTTACACATTAAGGAAATGCTGAGGGGAAGTGTTGGTGCTGGAGAATGAGGAAGTGGTTACAGTAACAGGCAGGGTGAGAGAAAGTAAAGATCTGAGAATATGAATAAGTCCTTTACAGGTATTATGCATCATGTGGCATTCTTAGCATTATTAATACAGGCCATAAGAGATGGCACTGATTCACATCACTTTGGCTAATCACCAAGGATGAAGAGGTCATGCTTAGCATTGAGAATAGAACTGCTGGTAATGTTTTAATTAAGGCGAATGCTGCTTGGTACATGGAATGACAGATAATCTAAGACAAAGCGAGTATGCTACCATCGACGCAATAACTTAAAAGTTAACACATGGCCAGATACTAGCTCGGAAGACATTTTACTAGGAAAGGTGATGTGTTATTTATGAATGGATATGGAGGAAGCTATCATGAGACAGTAAAAGTTTATTTCAATTGAGAGAGTAAATTGGAAGAAACACAGCCACAACACAATGATAATGAGAAATAGGAAATTTACAGGAAGAGAAACTTCCAGAATTCTCATTATTTTATATTATGCACACACTCAAAATGATATTTAACAATAGACATTATATACAAAATATTAAGAAATCCTGGTGGGATTGATCAGTGGTTAAGACATTTGCTATACAAAATCAATGTCCTCAGTCTGATCTCAGGAACCCACACAAAAGTAGAAGGAGAGAATCAACCTCACAAAGAATTCTTCTGACTTCCACATGAATATGGTGGCAACACACACACAGAGTTTCTTCCCATGTACTCAGAGCTCCCCCCACCATGTACACATTGGTGCACACACACAAGCACACAAAGACACACACACACAAACACAATACACATACACAGAGCGTGCACACATCACACACACAGCAATACCAAAACAATACACAATAATAAATTTTGAAAATGAAGAAGCAAGGAGACTATTAATTGAAACAAATATTTACTTACACAAATAGGGATCTCAAAACTTCACTTTAATATCGTTACTATGTTACTTAAGCGAGACAGTGCTCGGAGCATTTCAGCTATGTTTCTGAAAGCACCATTAGCAATTTTCAAATAGAAATCCATCCCCACCTGAAGGGTCCCCTGTCTCCACTACAGCTCAATCAACCTGTCACTCCATGGCCCTCTGCAAGCATATGTCCAATTACAAATCAATCTTAGCTGTCCTTCATCTCAGCATCTCAGTTTGTAAACACCTTTAAAAATCGTCTCACAGAAATAGCATACAGTATTTTGTTGGAAGACAATTTAAGCTACAAATTAATTTTTCCTATTGCAACCCAGATTTTCTTCAACCTGGTAGGCAAATACCTAGGAATCATTTGGTAAATTCCCTTTATAATACTATTTTATATTTACTGAAATAGTTATTTGTGTTTTGTAGTCAATTTATTATGAAGGAACATCTCCCTACTCCTATTGGTGAGAGATACAGTACAAGATCCTGTGTGGAAACTGAGAGGGTAGATACAGCCCGATCTTATGTATGCAGTTTTTTTGTGCTTGCAGGTATGTGTATTTACATTTTCTTACCTAGTATGATAAAGTATTATTTTCAATCAGGTACTTTAAGATGCTAAAATAACTAATAATCGAATCAAAGAATAATTTGCTTTAATAAAAGTTATGGGGATTTAGTTCCTTTTCCTCTTTCAAAATAGATAGAACACTCTTACAATGACATGAAGTGGTCTAATGCCCATTGATGTGGTGAGGGCAAGTGAACGGCTTAGGGACCGATACACAACATTAAGCTGTTGTGTAAGTTCCTGGGATACAAGCACGATTAGATAAAAGAACAATTTATCACCAGGGAAAGATCTCATTACTCTACTTACTGTGAAATATGCTTTAAAACTTATGAATTGTTTATTTCTGAAAATTTTCATATAATATATTTGAACCAAAGATGTAACTGACATTTCATAAGGTGAAATTATAGATAGAAAGGACCACTATTTTTTTATTATAAAAGTGTGTGTGTGTGTGTTTGCACAATGGGGCAGCTGACAGACCTGTAAGCTGGAAAAAATGTCATAAGCTACTCCACTACAACTTGAGTTCTTAAATTTGACTCTTGTCTCTACAGGAATCCTCACATGAGACAAGAATTTGAGGATATTGTTTTATTTGTAAATAAGGAAATTTGACCAGGAAATAATGAGATGAAAAATTTCAGAAACAACCATTAGTCCTGAGAAATCATATGGCAGGAATGCAGCACAAGAGGATACGTTGTGTCCCTTGACACCAACCAAGGATATCTGGAACTAGTCCATGGAGCCATTTGTCACAACTTCAGTGATCATGTGTTGCCTAGATATAGTGCGGAGGGCCTTGGTTCTGCCTCAAAGGGATGTGCTAGACTTTGTTGACTCCTCATAGGAGGCCTTACCCTCTCTGAGGAGTGGATGAGGGGTGAGGTGGGATGAGGCAGAGAGAAGGGAGCAGGATGGGAAGGAGTAAGAACTGGAATTGGTATGTAAATTTTCAATTAAATCATAATAAAAATAAATGAAAGTAAGAAGATACAATAAGATCACTAAAGGCATGTGTTTTATAGGAGAAAGAATCATAACATGGACACATTCAAAGATAGATAAATGCTGCACATTTTTTCCTAGATGAGTGTGGAATTAAGGCTATATTTAATATTAAACATCTGGTGTCTATTCTAATGTTTGCTTACTCTGTCCTCATGCTTCTAGTGAGTATGGAACTATGTTTTCACGTGAAAGACTCAGCAAGTCAACCCAAGAGTGATCGGGGCAAGCGACAGACATACCTTACCCTCAGATATCAAACAGTTATAATGAGTGTCATCACCTTCACAAACATTTAGTTCACATTCCCTACATTAGATAGCTTCATCCTCATAAAAGCCCTGTGAGGCTCAACCTGCTCTTTATTGATAACGGGGCTTAGTAGCTTCCTAATGGTAATAAATCAAGGAGTGTTAGAGATCAGGCATCCTCGAGCCGAATCCAGGAGCTAATCTACTCTGCACATAAGCTCTAGGTGTTCTAATGCTGATTGTTAATTGGCCTTCAAGGTGAAACTTCCCTGATTAGAACTCTTCTTGTCACATACCTTAAGTAACTCTTGTGGAAGTCCTGGGGTTTGATTATAATGAAAACCCTTGCCCTAAAGTGAGATGCAGATGTATCTTTAAGGGAAATGCAATCCCTCACTTTCTCATTCCCGTCTACGCACTAGAATTATGTTGGTTAGTTTCTCATCTACTAATGAAAATTCACATTTTGCAAAGAAGAAAAAGGAATCTGGCCTCTATCATTAGAAGCTCAGAGGCAGGGCATAGTGATTCTTAAATCATCACAAAACACTCAAGTGTTGGGCCCGAGAGCATTATTATACAGCAGTCTCCACACAAACCCACTGAGTTTACTACAATATTAATCTTCGGGGTTAGAATAGAGTTTATTTGCAGCCTGACTCAAAGTCATTAAACTTGGTTCGTGCACTTATGTTGAAAAAAGGCTTATGTAAATGTTCTGGGATATTTTTGCATTGCTGTACATGAAGCTAGATTGTGTCAACCATTTTTTCTTGTGGGTATATTATCAAGAACCCACATACGAACCTGTTAAATCAATCCTTTGTGCATACACTGGCTAGATTTAAGAAAAGTACAGGCTTTATTGATGCAAAATACATTCGCCAGAGAAAGATGAAAGGACTGTTTGCTTACAAGGTGGGATGCTTCAGGCCTCGATCATATCTAGATATCTAAATTCTCTGTGCATTGTGTTTACCCAGGAGGCTGACATGCAAAGTTCAACATCAGCGAATGAATTTGCAGACAGGAATAAAAAATACTGTTGAAAGTGCTATACTGTATGATTAGAATCGCCATTTAATTATAGGATCTAGGTGGTATTATAAAATTGCATGTGAAATCATACGGTTGTAGAAGTTTATTGTGTGTTTTCTTCTTGGTTTTCCACCGAAATACCAAAGTGTCCTATAACATTTTCAGAAGTAGAAGTCTGCAACTCAAACTATGTAAGGGCATCAGAAAAAAATTCTTCTGAGATCCAAATAGTGATAAACCTGTGTTTTCCAAGATCCTAGACTACTTTTCAGATGACAGACATACGGACTTGAGAAGAGTGGCTACACCTGAGGCAGTATTTACGTCAAGCAGAAGCAGATACTGTCAAATTATGAACTGGATACTACTTCTGTTCTGACTCTGGATTACAAGGAGCTCATATTAAGTATATACAATTACAAATGACTGTCCGCAGACTGTGAGAATGGTAATATCCAGTACAGCTATTTTATAAAAGAGGACATTCATATTCCCATGCAAAACAGCAATCATTCCAGTTGCTGGAGAGAAAATAAAAGGGTCTCCGATGATCATTGAATACAGATAAACAAAACAGGAGTAGGAGCGTGAAATTCTTTTCACAAGATTGTTTTTCCTTCAGGGAATAAGTCTAATAATAGACATTCTTATGAAAAATAATTTCCCATTTGTGAGAACTGTAAGACAGGCTCAAATACAGGCCAAATATTTGGTGTTCTCTAATGTATCTTTCTCTAGAACGCAATTAAAAACTATACAAAAGAACCAGCAATTTATCGTGTTGCCAAAGGTGCAGGTATGAATGTAAATATGTTCAATATTTATGTAAAAAGCTGTCTGTTAAAATAATGGGCAAAGAAAGGGAAACAACTCAAAACTACAAGAAGGTGATATTTTTAAAAATTCCAAAATTATACAGAAAACAATCCTATGACATCTATATGTTGTATTATATATTACTTATTATGGATGCAACAATAATTTTATAAACATAGTAGGCTCCTTGTACTCCATGGGATTAATGAACAATGAATTGGAATATTAAAAACATAGCAGAAGTTTTTATGAATCAAAAGCTGTGTGTCAGGCACTTGGGAATCCAGGCAACTGAAATGATATGTGGACCCAGCTCGGTTCTCACACATCCCTGCATGTTTTTTAGCACTCTTCACTTTATATCTCTTTTCTGTAGTATGTACTTAATCTAAGATTACTGTACATATAATGAACATGAATATATGCTTTTTCTTGCTTCTCTAAAACAGGGTACAGTCAAAGAACTATGCATTTAGCACTTACACTTTGCTAGTTATCATACATTATCTAAAGCTGGCTTAAAGTATATGAAACGATGTTCACAAGTCACATATACATACTAAGTCGTTTTATATAGTTACTTCAGCCACTGTTGATTTTAATATTTATGGACATCCTTGACCAGAACCCTCATCACTACAGAAAGAATGCATTTTCTCTCATGGAGATTCATTTCACATTCCTGAGCCATAATGATTCTTACAAGAATCCTAAAAAGTATCATTAAAGAAACGACACATGTTTTAAAGATTTTTTTTTGATATTTAGATTTTTTTTTTTTACTTTGTAATTTAGAATGATGAGGAACATGGTGCTTTTTCCGTCAACTCCTTCCTCACTTGCCTAGCTCTGTGTACCACTCTGCTATTTCAGGGTGGAAGATGACTCATTCTGAGGCAGAGCTGCTGACACCTCCATGTCAGTAATAGAAAGAAAAATCACAAGCCCCTGCGCTAGCGTTCCTTTCTGCACAAGAATTTTCCGAGTCTTGTTTTTGGGGGCCACTCAGTCATTTACCTCTGAACATAGGTGTCCACGAGTCCATGAGTCCTAAAAAGAGATCTCTTAATTTCTGTCTAATGACTAAGATAGTGTGTAGACTCAGCAAATAGAGAATAGTTTTTTTTTAACCCTTTTGTGGTATCACTGGGGGAAGTGACTAATAATTTTTACCTTGCTGGGAGTTCTGAAACCAAAAGTACTTGTCAAAATTTCATACTTGAATTTCCTCATTCTAGGATCACAAGAGAGAAAAAGAGTCACATCAATTCTATTGAGTATTCTGCAATTATATGCAATTATATTTTTTAGAACTCACAGGGGAAACTTTGTGAAAAGAAGACTTCTCTGGATCGTTTCCCTTGACTCAATGCACTTACAGTTTGTTTTAAGAATCATGGAATTTTTGAGTTCTCAGAATAATATAATTTTTTATAATGAGAATTTTATAAGAATTTTACAGATAACTCCCAAACCAACTCTTAGTAATTATCAAAACCTCATGGATGCTTCACAGAAAACCTGTTACCCTCAACACTATGATAGACCAATACATTGTTTATATTAGGCAGATATCCAAAAAGTCCTCAGCATCGTCATCTTATTGGAGATGTAGCCCGAGAGTATTGGCCACCCTAGAAATATTATTTTTAATTAGAGGACCAATCACTTTCTTCTGTCATAGACATACTATAACCAATACACACAGTATATGATGTAAAGACACATCTAAGACACCTTCTCCTCCCGCATAGATATGGACCCCGAGGTACATCTCTACAAGGTACCTTGCTCAGAGCCACAGACACGGGGACCAGCTACCATTCTTCATGTTGATGGCAGATCTTTCATCTCCATTTTTAAAAACCTTTCCAACAATTAGAGAACAGCTTCATGGAACCTGTATTTTCTTTTTCTAAACTATACTTATATTTTTTTTTGAGTTTTAGAGTTGTAAGAGAAAAAATTATTTTGGTAGATGCAGCTAAAAATGATTGCAAGTGAATACAATTTCTGAAAATAAAAACCTATTTTTCTTCTCATTACAGCCGTAAGTGTGATTCTAGATGAATAAGAATATTCAGCAATGTATTCCATCTGATTCAACACATACATTTTCTTGTAAGAAAATAAGAAACAAAGGGAAGCAAATTTTGGAGTGATGGCTCTAACAGGTGAGGTGATAGAGTTTCTCTCATAATATCTTAGGGGCACTTATTAAAATGTGAAGCCATATGCTTTAAAAAAGATTATTGAGCCAAAATTTCCAGCAATGGGAACATGAGTTGTGCTATTTATTATAAACTCTAGAATCAGATACTCAGAGCAACAACTAAATAGGGTTTATCAAAGATAATCTTGATATTTTATAAAACATACATCTGCTCCTTTCTTTTTAAAATATAATTCTTTGTTAGAACAGATTTCCTAAACTAAAACTTTGGAGCACTCTCCAAAGAGTCAAATGGATTCTGAAGTGATTGAGGTTAAGTCTAATTAAATTCTATTCATTTTTTTTACCAAAAGATATGGCTTTGTATCCTTGCAGGGTCACATTTTAAATCAAACATCTGTAATATAAGCAGGCAAATACTTAGTAACCAAAAATTAACTCATAGGTTACTATTGTGATCTCCTCCAAGAAATACTCTGACATACAGTCCTTGCCATATGTAAATGTTATATAAATCTGTATGGAGTTCCTCAGAAGAACAACTTCATGGTGATGTTTTAATCTGAATGAAAAAGAAGCTGTAGCGACCACATCACTTTTATGATGAATGACTAACAACAAAAGATTGCAATGGGCCCTACTTTATGGACTTCCGTTCTAATTATAAATATATTTATTATTTCTTCCTATTTGATCCCTTGATCTTTACAATGATTCTGTGAGTTTTGTTAGTGTGAAAATAGAAGATTTCAGACCAAAAGGTATGTGATCAAATTAGTATGTACTCAACATATTAGTATGTTGAGTACAGGTAAAAAATGGAGGGTTTTTAAAATATCAACCATTTATTTACATTTATATTGAGATATACCTAAAATAGTTTTTTTGTCCTTGAGCATAATTTGAACAAAAGCAAAATAAAACTCAATAAAACAGCAACAAAATCCAACCAAAGGAGATATGTGAAAAGAAAGAGGCATTTTCAATATTATTTTCATCATATGTTTTCTGGGGAGACAAATATGGATTATAATGGCAGCATACAGGACAGAGATCTAATTTAATTTGGGACCATTGAAGAAAAATTCCTGAAGGAAGAGACAGCAGTGACGGCAAATGAAAGAGGGGCAGAGCATCCAGGTTAAGAAGGTGGGAAGCTTGGAATGCTCATGATTTCTTAGATGGATGCCTTTTCTCCCTCAGCAGCCTGCAGAGCATCTTCCAGGGCTCTGAAACCCGCCTTGATTTCACCAGTCCTTGCAACAAAGATGTGTGCCATCTCCAACAAGATCTTATCAGCTAGTTTTGGTGAATGATCAAGAAGAATGGCAAAACCCTTAAATGTTTGGAGTGACCTTAGGGACTTCTGTGACCAACGCCTCATAAGGAAGTATCCTACGCCTGGACCTAGGACTTTTAATAACCTTGGGCTTTAAGAAACAACATTATTCCTGAATGCAGGGTATCTTTGTTTACATGTGCAAATACACACACACTAAACTGAAATCTAACTACATCACTTTTCCCCTTCCAGCACCTCTAATGTGCTCTCCACCTCCACGAATCCTTATTCTCAAGTGGATAGCCTCTTTTGCTTTATTATTGTTACATATATATATATGAGTATGTACAATAGATAAATACAATCATTGCTTTATTATTGTTACATATATATATGAGTATGTACAATAGATAAATACAGTCAGCTGAGTTCCTTTTTGTTGTTTGTGTATATTTGGTTTTGGAGTTGAATACTCTGCACTGAACATCAATAAGGAGGCTCTTCCCTGGGATACACTGATTGGTCTTTTCTTTGCATACTAGTTGGTTGTAGTTATTTTTCTAGGAGGATGATCCTGCAAATTTTTCTTCTCCCACATTAGCATATCCATTGCCAATTGCCATTGTTCATGTCTTGTTTTATCTTGTCTTGTCTATCTCTATGAAAGACCGCTGTGTGATGGGAACATTAACGAGCATGCAAATTTCCATTTCAGAAGGTAAAATAAAAGAGGGTTCTAGACAGATATCAGTTTCTATAAAAAACAGAGAGGTAGCAATGCTTTTGGAATATTGGAAACACTGGATAGTTGAGGTTAATCTGACTGTAGAAATGAAAAAAAACAAACAAACCTGGGTTATATTCCTGAGGATTTTTGAATGCTATTTGGAGGATTTTGACCTGGGCTCTGTTGATGATACCATGATATTACAAATATTACATTTGCATTTCGGAATGCTTCTTAGGTGTCGAGGATAGGTTGTGAGGTAGCTGAATTGAGGGGAATCTGTCAAGTTGATGGGCTTAAAAGTGATGAGGATTTCAGTACAGAAGACAGATAGGTGCAGTCCCCAGCAGAGGGGTGAAATTGAAGACCTCTATGACTGATAGGATGGAGCAGAAATGAGGAGTGCAGAACGAGAGCTCATCCAGTGGGCAACTGCGTGAACAGGGGCACAAACTGAAGTAAGATACGCAGAAGGGAAGACTTTAAGTTCAAAGAAAAACCACATGCTATCGTGATAGTTTTAGTCTAAGAATTGCGTGAAAGCATATTCATCTAAGTAGTAGGAAGTAACCGTTCAATTACACTCTTTAGAATTTTCTAACTGGCCCTTGATTGAACTTGCATAGCTAGCAGACACCCTCTTTCGTTTTTTCTTTAATATATATGTGTCTTTGCTGCATAATCAATTTAAAGACAGTCTTCGCCTATGAAAGAATGATGTAACTTTATCTTTGATTACTAGGAAAAAACTGTACTGTGCATTCTTCTAACACATATGTCAGGATTCTATTTTAGAAGAAACAGTTGTAACATTAAGATCTTTACTTATGGGAAACAACAAGCTGCATAATCGGGATCTTAAAATAAATGAACAATACCTAGGTTTCATAATGTATAAAGTCAATTTGAATTCCAATTCAAACTAGATTGTATTGTAAATGACTGACATTTTCTTGGTAATCATTATACTTTGCAAATAATTTTAAAAGATACCCTGTTTCCACATAAATATTTCATTATGCTGTACCAATTTCACACATGTCCCCTTGTTCATCAATGATTCATAACTGTGTCCATGGGCTTGTTGGAGGCTCATGTGTGGGACCAATTGTAGTGTCCAGTGCTATGCATGTGTAATAAAACATTTCTACTTTTTAAGGAATTGATCTTAGAGCTTGCAACACAGTTTATATGTCAACAATGGCAAAGAGTTACAGAGTATTTTAAATATTTGTTTTTAAGTTGACATCTGAAAGAATGAGAAAACTGATGTTGCCCCTCAAAGATATTAAAACTGTGATTAGGAAAAATATTTTGTTTTCCATTTTGCTAACTTTGGCTCCTTTTTCACTAAAGAAAATTTTCCTTACAACTCAAACCCATGCTTCAACATAGCATTATAGCCTTTTGAACCCCTGAAAGACATTCTTATTAGTGCAGTGATCACTTTTTATGCCTGTTTTTAAGCACTGACTTCTTAATACCCCATTGCAGGACATATTCTTATTTTTAATTTTTTCATAACACATGGATGATGTGTTTTATTTTCAGTTCCTTCTGACTTTTACATTTTAACCAGCTATCATAGTTTTTTTTTCTATTGTTATTTCCTCAAAAGCCAGTGTGTGCACTTCAGGAATATCATTTGTCATTCAGTGTAGGTTCTGAGCAAACTTGTTCACATCCATCCTAGTGAACTGATATGCTCAAAGCTTCTAGAGATGGCAGCAAACACTGACTACGTCATACATGGATAACTTGAATTTAGCCAATCTAATAACCTGGTCATCTTTCTTCATGTCTCACAAATGTATTTTTCCCCATAAACCAGATGCATTTGGGATCAGTTATTTGTCCATCACTTAATGATGAGGATACTCTCTGAGAACATTAGACAATTTTGTCCTGGTGAAAACATCATAAAGTGTAAATCCACATGTTATGTCACCTGGGACTTCACTAGGCAATATTTTCTTAAGGAAACATGGTATGTACCATCTTCTTGTCACCAGATGAAAAATAGTAATTTAGCATGTTTGTAATCCCTTTCGTTTAGGCACTCAAGTCACCAGAAGTAATCTATTAAAAACGACATATCTTAATATTTAAGAAGTAGACTACAGCTGTGTGTGGTAGTACACATATTTAGTCCCAGGACTCAGGAAGCAGAGGCAGGTGGATCTGATTTCAAGGGAAGCCTTGTCTACAAGGGAAAGTTCCAGGACATGGAGAAACCCTGTTTCAAACAACAACACAAAAAGTGGACTATAGATTAGCTACCAGAACTCACATCCTAGTTGTGACTTTGAGTAAGTTGGTCAACAGTTCTGAGTTTCATTTGCTATCTATTATGATAAAAATATCATTGTATAGGGTTTCTTTGAGGATTACTTTTCATAAAGCCTTGTACAGAGACTCAGAATATACATAAATCCTCATTATTAATCTTCAGCTTTTCTGCCTCCTCCTCGATACCTTGAGTACAATCGATATTTCAATTTTACTAATTGTGTTTCTTACAAATTTACCTTTTTATCTCTCATTGCTTCCGGCTCCCTTACACATGAACATATCAGCTTGTTTGTCTTTATTTCAGTGCCCAATACAAAATAGACCCTCAGCCACTGTTAAGCAAAAATACGTTATTTATCAATATTATAAAATTCATTTTTGAAAGAGGATTTGAGAATTCCCATAAGTCCATTGAAGGTAATTGTTTGGGAAGATTGATCATTTGGACAGAAACTGGTGTATTTGTTAATCCATTGCAATTTTTAAAGCTACCATGACTTAAAAATACTAATGTCCTGTTTACAGGCAGATATTCAGTGGAACAATCAGACATTTTGGTATCTACTATTTTTATAGCTCTGAGCGAGGCTCATACAGCTTCTCTGAGTTCTGTTTTCTCTAAAATTAGTAAACTAGATTAGAATGTTCTCAATAATGTTAATGTTTCGAACAGATTTGAGCAAGTATTCAAAACTTAGGAAATGAGATTCAGAGAGGAGCATATCATGGAAGAAGTATCAGGAGAGGGTATATTAAACTGATAACCTCAGCTGGCCAGGGGGTGCTTAGCTCATTGAGACAGGCTGAGAGACAAGATTTTATAGAAGGTATCTTTATAAATTTAATTCTGCAAGATGTTCCTTATTCTTAGCTTCTACTTGCATCTACTTCAAATCACAAATCTTTCTCTCAAAAAAAAAAGAACAACAACAACAAAAAACTCAAAAAAATGCTTATCACAGTTTTGACCTTGAGCCAATGAAAAGTTCCATAGAAATGAAATTCTCTTAAGGTGATGTCTGACTTTAAAATGATAAGTTACTACATTTTATTGTATTTTATCCCATTTTTGAAAAGCATTTTAAATAATATTTAAATTCTCACTTTAAGTAGCAAATCACTTAAATATAACCTCTTTAAAAACACCTGATCCTTAAATTTTCCTCTGCTGATTAATCTATGGCAAACTTTTGTGTAATAAAAATGAGCTGCAAAAATGATTTCTGAGACCTGGAGAAAGGTTTTTTTTTATGAAAAGTAGCAGTGTTTATATCAATGTTGAATTATTTATGAGTCAGCCACATAAATTCCAAATTTTACCTGAGAACAAGCCAACAATTTTGGGCTCCCAGGCTTATTTGCTTAAAATTATTTTTTTATGAAACATAGTCAGACTATGATTTCAGGAGAAAGTCACTCCAGTTCCATCACAATGGACAGAAAGTCATTTTGACTGCAACCTTCTCCATCTCATTTGGAGCAGTGTCATCTTTCATCCAAGAACTTTCTCCTTCCAAAGAACCCAGGCTATTTTCAACACATCCTTAAGAGCATAGTTAGTGATCAACAAGACTTTGCATAATTTTCTGATAAATATTGCTAGCAAACAAATTCACAAATTCTAATGTTGATGCAGCAGATCATTGTGTTATATTTCAAAGAGCACACTCAATCAAAAATTAATCTCTTGTGTGGTACCTTATCATATTATAAACATGATTCAGCCAAGTTCCAAAGCACAGGCTATAACTGTACAATAGACTTAAATTTCAAATATACTGCATATATAACCCTGAGTACATTTGTTTTCCCATCAGATCATTTGCTTTTATTTAGAAAATACTACTATGCCTATATGAAAAATGGCGATACAGTAGCTTCTAAATCATATCTTTTTCATGCTTGATACTGAGTTCTGAATTGTGATCATCCCCTTCCTACCTGTCTGATCTTCAGAAAGTTACCAGATCTGCCTTCAGAATAGTAGAAAGGGAGAATGAGAATTGTACACAGTGAGCTCTTCCCACAGGATTGTTTCCCAGGTCAAATGTGAGACACTGTGTGCACAATACCTGGGAAAAGTGCAAGTTATGTGAATTCTTGCTGTTAATAATTTATTATTAGTAGAAAGCACAGGCATGTATCTGAATTTGAATAGTTACTAGGAAATATGTAACTTTACTTTTGACAGCAATAAAACAATATTTTTATGCTATACAAAGTCATGCATTCAATTATGTCCTCATAAAGTTGACTCAACTTCTGAAAGTTACAGTTAAATAACAGTTACTTTTTCTTCAGTGTTTGTTTATATCTACTGAGCATTAGTAGTGCAAGGAATAGAAAACCAAAACTACCAGCAGATAAGGAGAGGGCTCTTTGGTTGGAGTGTCTGCTGCACAAGCATGAGGACCTGAACTCAGAGCCCCATCACCACTGTAAAAGCCAGTGAGCACTGAACTTTTGTCTCTTAGCCAGTGGAGGAGACAGGGGAATCTGATATCTGCTGGCCATCATGCTAGCTAAATGGTAAGCTCTTACTCCAGTGGGAGACTGTCCCTCCAAAACAAGAGCAAAGGTTGTAGAGAAAACTCTAGATGTGATCTCTGGTTATCTCTGGTTGCTACATTTATTCGTTGGCACAACCTTTCACCTCTATGTGGGCATGCATTTATATTCAATTCCTTCCAATCAATCTGTCTGTCTGAACATCTATCTATCATCTATCTATCTATCTATCTATCTATCTATCTATCTATCTATCTATCTATCTATCTATCTATCCATCCATTTATCTATCCATCCATCCATCTATCTATCTATCTATCTATCTATCTATCTATCTATCTATCTATCTATCTATCTCCAATCATCTATATATCTATCTACCTACCCATCCATCCATCCACCCACCCACCCAGTACAAAACTATCCCCATCCCCCCAAATCCTAGAATTCTTTGTTTTTAGTTGCTCTTTATTTCCGAAAGTACAACTACAAGTATCTGACACACTAGGATTAAGTGTTGACACTAAATTTAATATGAAGGACTTTTACTGAGTTCTTCTTAAGTGTTACTATATAGGAATAATACTTGCTTATCATTTATTGAATCAAATTGTATGTAACCTTAAAGACCTTAGTATAATGCTGTGGATTATCTACTTTTACACGACTGTGCCCTGTCAGATATAAACATTTACAAGATATAGTTTGCTTCTCACCAGGCTTAGTGAGTCTATATTGACGTGGGTGAGCAGCACAGATATTTCAAAGAAACAGAAAATTGCAGGGTGGGGAGATTGGAAACCATATTATCCTGCTAATAAAGTACAAATTCAACAGTGCATCATTTGAAAACCTTACTGAACATCTGACTCAATCTTTTTCACCATAGGACATAGGCCATTATTTTCAGTGAAAGAATTATTAAAGTGTAGATATTATAAGAAACAGTGTGGTTAATTAATTGTTCATGTATATTCTACACATTCCATTTAGTTCTTCCTAGAATATACAGATAGATAAAACTAATGTGTGAGCCAAAATAAGGTGTTAATCCCTACTCCCAATCCTGGGGTGAATAGTTAGGGTGAGGGTGTGTTCCTGTGTAGGAGGAAAAGGTTTTTTAGTGCCGCTAAATGTTACGGAGAATGCTGTAATTTAAGGGTGTGATGGTTGTCCCTCTCTTTCTCATCCCAGCACCTATGATTGCAACGCCTCTCCTTTGTGATTCATCAAGGCCATTTATATTCCCTCCCCTGCAGAGCTTTCTACTAACTTTTTTTTTTTAAGTCTGGAATAAAATTTTACCTTGTAAGAACCAGATCATGGGTTTTCAGAGTTTAACACTGTTATTGGGTTCTAAACAGTATAAAGACATAACTAATCAAACCAAGAAAGTCTACATGACAATTCTCTAATGACCTCTGAAGATCACGGAGAATCACAAAAATATTAATAATAAAGAATTGACAGAAAATATGAATAGAAGTACATGAGGATTATATTGTAATTTCTTTTGTAGCCAGATTATAAAAAGTTAGCCAGTTATGGTAATTTGAATTTCAAATCCTATATTGTTTTAGGAATTTGGTATTTAAAAACTATGAAACAAATATTCATTGTCTTCAGTTGCTCAATATTTCCTAAGATAAATCTTCAAGTACCTGCCAAACTAGCACAGGATTAGGTGTTGACATTAAATTTAATGCAAGTGACTGTAACCAAGCACTCATTAAATGTCACTATTATGTTAGTTAAAATCCAATAACAATAGATAATGAAGTCCTGAACACCTCAAGGATATTAGGTTTCCATTAGAGAGCCATGTAAATCAATTCAAATTACTGGTGCCATTTAAGAGGAAAGCTAGCTGTATGCTATTAGTCACAGAAAATAGACAAACATGCATGTTGCTAAGGGAGTACCATTTGGTGTCTGATATCGCCTTGATATTAGCTATTTTTACTGGGGTAATATAAAGTCTCAACATAGTTTTAATTTTTATTTTTCCTAATTGATAAGAATATTGAACACATGTTTTTTCAAAATTTTTATTCATTTTACATATCAACCACAGTTCCTCCTCACTCCTCTCTTCCTGCTTCACCTCCACCCACCCCTCATCCCTCATCCACTCCTTAGAAAGGGTCAACAAAGCCTGACATATCAAGCAGAGCAGGGAGCAGGACTCCCCATTCTCTGCCACATCAGGGCTGAGCAAGGCATCCCACCATAGAGAATGGGCTGCAAAAAGCTCCTGTACCAGGGCTAGATCCTAGTCCCATTGCCAGGAGCCCCACAAACAGACCAAGCCACACAACTGTCACCCACATGCAGAGGGCCTTAGTTCAGCCCCATACAGGCACCCCGGCTGTCATTCCAATTAAAGGTATTTCATAGCTATATTTTTATCTTCTTCTGAGAATATTTTGAAAAGTTTCATAGCCATTTTTTATTTGGATTATTTTGATTTCTTGTCTCTCTGAATTTTGAGTTCTTAATATATTCTGAATATTAATCCTATATCATATGTGAATCTTGCAAATATTCTCCCTAACAGTGTGGGCTTTTTCATGAGACTGATTGACTTCTTTGTTTTACTGAATTATTTTAGTTTTTGTAAGGCTACCTTGTCAATTTTGGTCGTCAACTCCTGAAAAGAGTGGAATTCTATTTAAGAAGTCATTTCCTAATCTGTATCTTGTAGGGTACAGCTTATCCCTTCTTTTAATAGTCTTCTGGTGGAAAGGGAACCCTCCTTACTGCTTGAAGGATTACAACCTAAGACACATTACAGAAATCAGTGTAGATATATTTCAAAAAGTTGAAAATTAATCTACCAGATGACCTAGCTATACCATACTGGGCATATTCCCGAAAAACTCGACATCTTACTCCACAGATCCTCATTCTACCATGCACATTGCTACTTTATTGATGATAGTTAGGGAGAGGAAACAACCTATATATCCTTCATTTAATGAGTTGAATTAATAATGAAAGTGTAGTTCATATACACAATGGGATTTTATTCAGCTGTACAAAAATGAAATTTGCCAGAAAATGGATGAAATTAGATAATAAATTGGATGACGTAACCCAGAACCAGCAAGACAAACCCTGCACATTTTTTCTCATCTGTGAGTCTTAGCTAATTATTAGATGTGAGTATGTTACCTGGAGTCACTGCAGACACCAGGGAAGTACAAAGAGACAATGGGTGATGGTAAAGAGCTCCAGAGAGGGAGACAGTAAGGAAAATGTTGAATAGAGCTTTGAGGTTCCTTACAAAACGACACATCTCTGGGCCAGTCATTCCTGGATGCTGGCACTCCTGGCAGTGTAGGGATAGGCTTACTTTTATTGCGTGGGTCTCTGGTTGGACCAGTCATTCATTGGCTATGCCCATTGCCACTCATATTTCAGTCCATCCCGTAGGGAAGACAGAGTGTAGGCTGAAATTTATATGTCTGTGGTGGGGTCCAAATCCCTCCACTGGAAGTCTTGCCTGATCACAGGAGATGGCCGGTTCAAGCTAAAAATCCCCGATTACTAGGAGTCCTAGCTGGGGTTATCCTTGTAGATTCCTGGAAGTTTCCATTGCACTAGGTTTCTATCTGATCCCAAAGTGACCCCAATTCCAGTAGTCTCTTTCAGTACTTTCCCTCTCCACCCCTTCTGTACCTGAACCCTATGCTCCCAAGTCCCATATACACCTGATCCAAGTCCACCCACAGAATCTCTTCTATTTCTGCTTCCCTGGGAAAACTCAGTCTCCCACAGCGAGCCTTTCTTGTTACCCATCCTCTCTGTGTCTGTTGATTGTATCATGGTTATTCTTTACTTTACATCTAAGATCCACTTATAAGTAGGTATATGCCATGTTTGTCTTTTTGGGTCTGGGTTACCCCATTCAGGATGACTTTTTTCTAATTTCATCCATTTGCTTGCAAATTTCAAGATGTCATTGTTTGTTTACTTGTTTTTAAACCACTGAGTAATACACCATTGTGTACATGTACCATTGTGCACATATGCTACATTTTCTTTATTCATTCTTTGGTTGAGGGACATCTAGGTTGTTTCCAAGTTCTTGCTAATACAAATAAAACTGCTATGAACATAGATGAGCAAGTGTCCTTGAGTTAGCATTGCACATCCTGTTGGTCACATGCCCAATAGTCATGACCTAGAGATGTAGGATAGAACCAAACACAATTGGAGGGGAAAAATGCCAACTTCATGTTGTCTAAGAATATTCTGTAATATTCATAGATTCTGCCTAACCCAACTGTCATCGGAGTCTTCGTCCAGTATCTGATAAAAACAAATGCAGAGACCCACAGCCAAACTTGAGGCTAAGCTCAGGAAATCTTGCTGAAGAGAGGGAGAAAGGATCAGAGGCATTGGAGGATCAAGGACATCATAAAAATACCCACAGAATCAACAAGCTGGGCTCATAGGAGTTGACAGTGACTGAACTGACAATCAGTTAGCCTGCATGAGACTGACCTACGCCCTCTGCATAGAATGACAGTTGTGTACATTGGTCCTATTGTGGTAATCCTTAGCAGTGGGAGCAGGGACTATCTCTGACTCCTGACTTTGGGACCCTATTCCTTATACTGGGTTACACTGCCCAGCTATAATATAAGGCAGATCTTACTGTATCTCTTTATATGCCATGTTTTTTTTTTTGATATCCATGAACGGCCTGCACTTTTCTGAATAGAAAGGGAAGAGGAGTGGACTGGGGGGTGGCCATGGAGAGGTGGGGGAGACTGGGAGAAGAGGAAGGAAGGGAAACTGCAGTCAGGATGTGAAATAAATAAATAATTTAAAATGACTTATATGGTAAAAAGGAAAGACTAGAAGATAGCCCTCAAAATTCATTGATAAAATTCTAGATTACCTTCTTCCAGAGTTAGAGATTAATTAACATACATGCTGCTTTAACAATACGTACAGTAACAAGGAAATCACAAATAGCCCTGAATATTTGGGTGAGGAGGCTAGAGAAAATCTCAATTCAAGGCAATTCAATTTTATGAAATGCTAATAGGTTCACAAATTCCTTTAAATGATTTATATTTAATGTTTACTATACAGATACATCTGTTCTATTAAATCATTTAAATTATCTTCTGATCCATATTTTTTAGGTAACACCATGTCTACGTGCAGTTGTGAAATAAATCCTTTCTCTTCAGGATATGTAGCAGGTGCTCTTTCAGTAAAACGCCATGGTGGATAAAGCAGGAGAGCTACCTAGCTGATGAGGCTGGGGTTCAGGGAACATGCTAGAACAAAACCTTGAAATGGTAATAGCAGGGAAACCAACTCCAGGCTGCTGTTCCATCAGTTCTAAGGGGAGATCCCTGGGTTGTGAGACAGTGAGCAAGCCAATGTCCTTGCTCTCCCTAGCAGGCACCTCCTGGGCTCCGCAAGGCACCCTCTTCACTGGCTTCTCTCTTGTCACAATAGAAGAGCTGAATTTGGCTGGTGGTTTGGATTGGTGTGCATTCCATGTGGTGACCAGGCCAGCGTTTGATACAAAGAGAGTACACACGGAGAGAGGAAGCAATCCATGGCTCCCCTTGAGACTTGTTCATTTAACGTCCCGTCTCTATCCCGTCTTTCTCTGGACACACTGAGGAGAGAGATGTGAGGCCAGTTTAAAGTGTTGGGAGCTTTGTTCACTGAAGCTTGCGTCTGCGCTAATTTTTATTTAATATGGATCCCTTCAATGTAAACACAACATGTTGGCATAAAATAACCTGGACAAGTGATAAGGATGCTACTCTAACTTAAATTTCGGGGAGCTGGGTTTCTAATGATTCAAGAATTGCTGAACTGCCAATTGCTTCTCATAATTATTCTCATATCAGTGTCGCGTCTTAATATGTTGCAAGCATTTAAGAAATCCTATTTAAGACACCTTTCCTATACGGAATAGCATTCCTGAAATTTGTTTATTGATATGCTGATTTAATGATTCTGTATTGCAAATTTTCTGTATTTACAATCAGGGATTAAGCATTCATTTAAAAACTGAAGCCAACTTAAATGCTCTCTGAGATTTCACTGTATGTAAGATGTACCCTTATTTAAATATGCCTTTAAATGATGCTTTGTGGGACTACATAGAGCCCACTTATATTTATTTTTGAGGTTATAATATAATCACACCATTTCCCCTTATTTCATCCAGGCCTCCCTCATTAGAACCCAGACACTAGGCCTTCAGTTTCAGGAAACTAGATCCAGGGCAAACAGCTGGATTTTTATAATTCACCATGATGAATTTTAGGCGCTGACCTAATAGACCTGATTTCCATGGAAAAGGAGGCTTTGCAGTCAAATTGCTTCTTTCCGCTGGTGGTGGGGGACCCAAAGAATAATGGCGACATCATCTGTTTCTAGAACTGGAAGCGATGGTACTTGTTTTGAGTAATTTCCTATAATTATCATCCCCAAACCGAAATGTCCTCTTAATTTTTGTAAAAATGAAGAGTAATCCAATGTATATTCAGCCACTAGGGGTCAGCAGATACTGGGGATGTTGGGCACAGCTGTCCAAGTGAGAGTCAGGAGACCAGAGATCTCTTTGTGTGGGTATAATGAAATCTTTCCTTACACTCCCAGGTAAGTACAGAACCAAGCAGGACTTTAGAGGCTTTTGACTCTTCATCCTTTGACATGCCAAGTTTGAGGACAGGAACAGAAAATGAGAGACGTGAAAAAGGCCTGTACTGCATGGAAGGAAGGGTAATATTCGCTGTGTCGGAAACAGCAGCTAGCTATGTATCATTCCACCAATGACTCCATAGATCTTTGGGACCTTTCTCTCAGTCAGAATCTACAATATATGGTCCCCAGAGTAGAAAAATAAGCATCTCCAAGGAATATCAAAGTGCAGCCTTTTAGCACTACTCAGAACTCTCCAATTAGAAACTCTGATGGATTTCACAAATCTATGTTTTAAAGACCTTTTTGCTCTCAGTGAATCAGATGGAAGTTAATATGAAATCACTCTCTGCTACAGCACAACAGCATGAAAATGACGAGGAGGAGCAGAAAGAGCAATATTCTACTCAGTTAATTTTCTTTTGGTTACTTCTTGGAACCTCAGCTGTTTTTTTTATTATTTGTTGCATATTTGTAGCCAAGACTTGGTTTAGTCCTCCTCCAGCTCAGCAGAAAAGCATGCTGACCCCAGTGGGAATAGCAACAAAATGCCAGAAAGTCCCAAATGAAGCATACTGTCCGTGCTCTCCAGGGTAAGATGTTCCTAGCAAGGTCAAGTTGTCATAGGAAGATATTATTCTCGAATACCATAAGCTTTATTACAGAAGCTACATAAAATCTATGCTTGAGGGACAGAGAGAAAATTAGCATCACCTCGGATGGCAGACTAACTCATAACAGTCTCAGAGACTCATGAGTTGGTTGTAAAACACACGAGAAGTCTCTGTTTTTTTTTTCTGCATAATTCTAACCCCTCACTTAAATCCATACTTCAACCAGTAAGTATCTAGAGACTCATGCCCAATTACAGAGTGATCTAATCTCCGTGCTCACAGGATGGTCTAAAAGCATTCCTAGCAGATATGAGCTCTTTCTATATTTAGAAATGGATCAAGATGAGAATTCATCAAGCTCATCAGCAGCTGCAGCCAAAGAAGCAATGCATTAAGTAGCCATTGCACAAAATATAACGCAGCAGGAGTGGGAGCCACAGTCAAGGGACCTACAATTTAGCTAAATGCACAGATATGTTAAAAATTAACATTATTAAGCACAGCCAAGCTTAAGAATTACATGTGTATTAATATATAGATAAACTAAATGTCATATACACTTGTATAAATATATGTACATATGCATTTAGATCACTATAATAAAAGTTCATTCATCTATAAAAAGGAGACAACTGTGATGCTTGTGATGACAACATGGAAAAACTGAGGGAACATTACCTTAAGTGAAATAAGCCAGATACACACTGCATGATCTCACTTATGTGTAGAATGTAAGATGTAACCCTTACATGTACAGAGATTAGAATGATGGAGAGCAGTGGCCAAGGAAGGGAAAGACACGCGTGAGTGTATGTGGAGCAGGAAAACATTACAAGAAGATATAAAGGTCAACTGTGAAATGAATAAATTCCGGAGATCTAAAATACATCACTGCAACTGTGGTTAGTGATAATGTATTATGAACCTAAAATTCACCGAGAGAATTACATCTAGAGCAGTGGTTCTCAACCTTTCTAATCCTCAGTGATTGAATACAGTTCCTCATGTTATGGTGACCTCCCCACCGTAAAATTTTTTTTGTTCTTATTTCACAACTGGAATTTTGATACTGTTATGGATCATTAGGAATCTGATATGCAGGATGGTCTTATGTGACCCCTGTGAAAAGGTCACTAGACTCCCAAAGGGGTTGAGACTTAAAATTTGAGAACAATTGCTTTAGAATGTTGCCATGCAAGAAAGTACCTAGGTATGGTCACAACATGACTATTATTATAAATTTATTAATTATGTCAAAATGTGTACATGTGGACAGTCTTATGTTGTATACCTAAAATACACCAATTTGTCATTTATACCTAAAAATCTAGGAAAATTGTAAAAAAGTCAAAGTTGATTGTATGAAATAAATTATAGAGTTCAAAACATGTTATATAAAATATAGCACCCTGATTTTCATATTTCAAGCTAAAGCATTTATCAGTTATACAGCAGACTTCCTCTTACACACACACACACACACACACACACACACACACACACACACACACTGAATCATATGAAAGACTGCCTGCAAAGGCTGAAGGCTCATTGGATCCCCTGGATCTTTTGGTACAGACAGTGGTGTGATACCATGTGTGCTGGGAACTGAGTCTGGGTTCCCCAAAAGAGCAGCGAGTGCATTAACTTCAGAACAGGGCTCTAATCCCATGCCTGGGTACTTCTATACCAGCAGGGCCTAAGATTGTCAAGTGCCAACTACCTTCCCATTCCCTAAGAGAAAGGACGTTCTTACCTCTAAAGATAGAAGAACACCAAGATTCACCATTGCTAAAATATCTTGGTAAGCATTTGTTGGTTATCTACCTGTGATGGATAACCTTCATTATCAAATTGCCAAGATTTGGATTTACTTAGGAAACACATTTTTGGGCAGGACCATGGATGATTCTAAGTAGATCTAACTGAGGATGAAAAAGCCACCCTGAAGAAGGATGGCACCATTCCATGGGCCGTGATCCTAGACTGAATCAGATCCAGGGCCCAATAATCTCTTCTAGTCTCTGTGTGCATGTGGTGCACCAGTATATATGCAGGCAAAACACTCATACACATAAAATAAAAACAGATATGATTTAAAAAGAAACACCCAGGGCTAGCCATTTATATTGCAAGCCTTCATTTTCTTTATGAAAACCCATGTTTAACATAAAAGTTAATAATAAGTTCATGAGAGTTTTCCAATTTGCTTATGTGTTTTGTGGGCTGCAGTAAAGAACCAGAAAGTGTGAAGAAATTAATATTTAATATTTGGTAAATGTATGGCAAAGTAGTATTAAATTGGAATCAGAACAAATTTTAGAAACAGTATCTCAAAATTAGTAAATCCTCCACATACAGTAAATAAACACAATGCCCATTTTCTTAATTCAATACAAAGTGATTTTTATGATTCTTTGCAACATAACAAAAATTCATATACCTGTTTAACATTATAAGTCACATAAATGATTTTAAGAAAAATTTTCCTCATAAAGTACATTTCTTTATGAGAAATGTGCGTTTTTGTTGGAAGGAGACATTTATTGCAGTCTGTTTTCTTGGAGCTATCTATTCTATTTCTCACTGGGTTTCTTGCATCTCTTGCAATGTGAGGCTGTCATGATGCCTGAAGAAAGCAATATAGAAATTGTTTAGAATAGAAATCACTAGTATTGAGTCCCCTGGTTATTTGATGACCCCAGGAAGTCTCATATCACAGAGGTCACTTAGAGGAAATCTTTGTTCTCATTAATATCTCCATGTGTTAGGTACTTGGTTGGAGTGAGTGGCACACAAGGAACATTCAACATGTATCAGATAACCATACACACAGTTGACTGCCTCTGAGTGTCACAACTTATTATAATTTCTAGAGTAGATGAAGGTGGACAGGAGGAGACTTAAGAATGCCTTAAAACCAAACTTTCCTGGTTTAGTTTATGAGGAATTACATGACTTTTTCAAAAGTATTCTCTGGCATTTTCTTAAAGTGAGAAGGATAACTACAATGAAATAAATGAGATTATATCCCTGGCTGTATGATAAGATAACTTCATTAATTGCACATCACATATCACTTGGCTTACAGGTAGAAATGCAGTTTGAGGTTTCCTCCATTAACTTTAAAAGATTCAGCTTCATTTCTCCAGTACCTAGGACAGCTCCCAACACATGGAAAGTGCACAGTGACTATTGACCAATGACTGTGTGTGCATAAGCCATACTGACAGACTTGTGAGCTCTGTAGCCATCTAGTGAAGTAAATAAATATATGCAGGAAATGTTTATATACTTAAAGATGGTAGAAAAGAGTTTTTTTTTTCTATTAGGTATTGCTTTTTCCAACTCAAAAGCAGGGATACTTGGAGAGTTCCTCTAGATGAACAGAAAAGAAAGTTATGAGGTTTATTTTGCTGTGAAAATTCTTTAAATGAGGTATTTCCATTTGGGAAGTACTAGTTCCAGGCTGTTTTTTCTAACTCCATGAATGTGTTTGCTCTATTGGGAAAGCGCTTCTCCCCTCACAATTTGTTCCCTCTCACACTGATAGGAAGATTCCACAAGCATAAAAGCAAATTGGTCTTACTTTCCAGGAGGCAGTTATGAAGGCATGTTTTATCCTGAAATGGCTCCCCAGAGACCTTGAAGAGCCGCGTGAATAAAAAAAGCTAGAGCCTCCTGTGGTTGACTACAGAGTGCTTGGTTGCAAAAACCATTTCCTTTTCCTTAACATAAGATGGAATCAAGAAAAGCCAAGCACCACTTAGGAAATGTGCAGCTATGTCACGTTACAATGATTTCTGACCAACTGGATAGTGCTAACTCTGACCCTTTCCGCTGGTCGCTTCATATAGGTTTCTCGATTGACAGCAAAATACTAAAGGTTGATGGGTGAGCATCTAAACTGCCTAGGCTCCCACAAAGCCAGTACGTGCAGTAGGATCAAAAACCCACTGCCATTGTTCTTTAGTTCTCAGTAGTCCCCATTGTCCGCTGTGTTCAGCGAGTCCAGTTTTATCCCATGCTTTTTCAGACCCAGGCCAGCTGGCCTTGGTGACTTCCCAACAGAACATTCCCATTGTCTCAGTTGTCTCAGTGTGTGGGTGCACCCCTCGCTGTCCTGAGTTCCTTGCTCGTGCTCTCTCTCCTTCTGAGGAGGTGGGTGGTCCTTGGACTTCCCACAGGGCAGGGAACCCTGATTGCTCTTCGGGCTGATGAGGGAGGGGGAGTTGATGGGGGGAGGGGGAGGGAAATGGGAGGCGGTGGCGGGGAGGAGGCAGAAATCTTTAATAACTAAATAAATAAATAAAAATAAAAAAGAAAAAACAAACAAACAAAACAAAACAAAACAAAAAAACCCAAAAGGTTGATGGGCAGTTCTGCTCACTTTTCCCCTGATTTCTTGGCTAAGAGGTACCAGTTCTTCCTTGCTTTCTGACAGGCTGTTGAATTTCACGCTAATGCATATTTTCCCACGAGTCAAATGGGAACAACACGTTCTTTCCCTGCACGTCTCATTAAACCATCTTGATAATGCACTTTGTTTTTTTTTTTAAAAAAAACTCATTTAAAAGGGAAAAAATTATTTCCAATTTTAAACAAAAACCCAAAGAAACACAGTAGACAGAACGAATAAGCACTAGTGAGGGGGTGGGGTACTAGAAGGTGGGTGTTCAGCAAACAAATATTTCTCCCGTGGAAACTCTAACTCTAGCTAAGTGTGATGCTGATTTTGTATTTAGTGGGGCTTACTAAATTATACATGATTTGATGTATTCTTTCCGACTATGTTTCATCTTTATGTCTTTTACTATACTCATTTTTGATATGGCCATTTCTATTTCATTTTATGAATACTACCCTTTAAAAGAAAACCCGACAGTGTGATGAACGATGTCACACCGATAATCTCTGAAGACATGGGGAATTCTCTTGGAAATAAAGTATGCCCCCCAGAATAGGATCCTAGGAAGATGATATTTCCAGTACTTCATGGAGCACTAGCTCGGGCGGCTCACGTTAATGTTAATGGGAGCTAATCGGGGAGAGAATAAACACCTTAGCACACATTTCATTTAAAACTCAGCATGATCTGAACAACAGCCATTTTACTCAGTTAGCAGGATGGATGCTTTTAGAGTAAAGGGAAAACCTGCTGTTGAGCTCACAATTCCTCTAGGTAAAAAGGAAAGACATTATTTTAAATGTTATTTGTATCCATAACCCACTACTGTGCTCCAGCTATAATTTGCAGCAACATGTCAGTTAAGTAATAACAGATGAAACCCTAACCTTGTTAATCAACACACAAACCCCAGAAGTGCAGAGACTGAAGGCTTTGCAGGAATGTGCTATTATGCACAGAGAAAAGTACCTCTCTTCTCAACCTCTCTGCTACCTCTTACTTTTTCTTCTCACTTAACTCTTCTATCCATTTCATCCATGCCCACAAAAGGAAATGGCTAACTCCTACAAGTAACCATAAGTGATCTATGGAGAAAAAAAAGGATGGTTTATTAAATCTGATCCAGCATTGAGGTTCCCTTTCAAATGGCATGTCTAGTTCTGATGAATGATCACGTCATTGAATGTGCCTTCTGAATCTTCATACTCTAAACTGATGCATTGTTTTTGCTTCAAAAAGATTGAACCCTGCTTGTCTTCTTGGTCACATTTTAATGGATGTGGGGTAAGATTTCACTCAGATAAAAATCTTGTTAAGGTTCAACTTTTATGACAGCAAGTATTTTTAAAATCTAAAGTCTATGTAGGAGTTATATGTAGGAAGTCTAGTAAAATGATTATATCTCACTACCACTACTAAACAGAAATGTCCATGGTAATACAGTGTTGCCACAGGTCAGGAGATGGGTAAGTCTTCAGTAGGTCTTCTGAGGATGTCTGCTCTTTTCATTCTGTGGCATTTTGCATCTGGTTTATCTACTTCCCTAGTCCAGTCCTTTCAGATCCTCATTGGAAACACACAAGAACAGATTGGCCACTAGTGATGTCTTTATTATTACCCACGACATGAAATTCTCTGTGCTAGGTTTTAAAGAAATGAACAGACTGATGATTCCTGAGAGAAGGCTACCAGAGTCACCATTGCTTCATCTCATATGACAATATTTATCCAACCTGTGGTATTAAAGTTGTGTTAAAGGATTTCCCTCCCACTGAAAGGCTTGTGGAAGCAAGACTTTCCTAGCTTGGTCCAGAAGGAATTTGTTGGTTTGGGCAATTTTGAGAAAGGAGGATGATGAAGGCCACCTGAATTTTTGAAGAGGAGGGTGAGGCATTGACATTGTCCTAATTTATATGTTGTATAAAGCCAATCTGCCTTTCAAATGAGAGAAGATCCCTAGCAGTAGATGGAATAGAGGAGAAGTATTTGAATAGCATGTTTTATTGTTAACTTGTTCAGAAATATAATTGCCTTCTTACCCCCCCCCCCACCTCACCTTCATCCACCAGTGAAGTTTAGGTCAGATTTTTTTTCTGATTCAAAAATATAAAAAACTTTGAGTTCCCACAAGTGTTGGGGGTAGGATCTTACTACTTTGAGTGATTTTCCAAATGTCTCCTGTGCTTCCTGAATTAGGTTTTGATTACCAAACGAAATATATTGGATTAAGTGTGTCAACTTAATCCAAGATAGACTTATCAGAGAGGAAGAAGCCTCAGTTGATGAAATACCTCAGTAAGAACCAGTTTGTACGGTATTTTTTCATTAAGTGATCTTTGAGAGTGAGACCAGACCATGGTGGGTGTTGCCATCCCGGGGAAGGTGGTTCTGGGTTCTATAAAAAGGTGGGCTGAGCTGGAAGCAAGCCAGTTAGCAGCTCTCCTCCATGGCCTCTGCATTAACTCCTGCCTTCCGGAGTCCTGGCCTGTCTGAGTTCCTGTTCTGATTTCTTCAGAGATGAACAGCAATGCTGAAGTGTAAGCCAAATAAACTCTTTCCTTCCCAACCTGCTTCTTGGGCACGATGTTTCATTGCATCAGTAGAAACCCTAACTAAGACAGTAACACAGTTTCTCCAGAAAGATCAGCGAGAAAGGCTGCTTTTATAATGGCATGTGGAAACCGAGTCTCTAGGGGGTTAAGTTTCCCAGTAACAAACAGACATCATGCTTGTGAAAGTTTAAGCCTATACCTCTGAAATTCTGATGCTATTCAAGGTGCCACATGCTTGTAATCACATAGCTTATGAGGTAGAGACAGAAGGACCATTCAAGGCTAGTCTCAGCTGCATAGTGAGACCCTGCTCACTTCTCTCGATCCTAGAAACAATGTACCTAGAAATCTCTGTACCATGAAAGTGAGCCATGCTGGCCGCCTCACATTCTTCACTGTGCACTACTTGGGTTAGCATTGTGACCCTGTCACAGAACAGTTTATGTTACTGACAATACAAAGAACATCCAGAAAAAACCTGGACCTTCTTGCACCTATCCTTAAATGTTGATGAACAGCCTAGAGTTATTTACTACAGCACTTAAAAGGCAAGACAGGTTCCTGATTTATTCATGTCCTTGGGCCCACTGTGAAATCCATATCACCTTTAAATGTGTTAGAGTCTCTAATTGCAACAACAGAGTCTACAGCTTCCGTGAGGCTGCAACAAGCATCTTCTCATATCCCTCCTTAACATTTTGCTAGAGCAATAGGGGAACTGAGATTCTTTTGTAGCAAATACAAAAAAATGGATTCTCAGGGACAAAATAATCCCCATGAAACACACTTTTACAGGCATAAAACCACAAGCAGATCGTCCCAACACCAGGGCAGAATGGGAAATTATTTCACTCACTGAGCTCTGACTGAAGTTCATGGTGCAAAACTCAATAGATTTTGGTCAAGTAATGACTAGGGCTGACTACATTTGATTTACTGACACACACTCTCTCTCCATTATTTGTGGGTTAAGACTCTTGTTAATGTAACCTAAGGGAGAGTGAAATAATAATTATAGAGTAGTCAAGTGGATTTCTTGAAAAGAATTTAAATATTACTCTGTGTTTGACTAATTGTTTCCATACTAGTGCCATCATTTATATTTTTATAATCAAGTACTTGTCATGCAATAACCTGAAAGGTCTTATTAGTCACAATTCTCACAATAGACTCCAGGAACCATGAGGTTGGTAAAATGGGGCATAGACATAGAATAATAAAAAGGTTTAATATGTACTGATAATCCTTAATGTGAGAATCTGAATAATTTTTTACAAGTAAGTTATTTATGTTGAATAAAGTACTATTTTACTAGACACTGAAATACAGAATGAGTAGTTTCAATTCTGTGTCTAAGACAACTTGCAGATTTTATTGTTTCCAAACAATATAGAAATCTATAACTTGAAAACTCATTAATTCATGAAATCAAGGGAGGTCTTACGGGAGAAGATATTTCCTAGGGAAATAGAACAAGTTAAGTGAGAAGATCTGAATGCACAGGAAACCCCCCCCCCCCGCATACAAACACATGCAAACAAACAAACCAAATAACAAGAAAGCAAGCAAAACCAGTCATATAGATTTGTATCTGTGATGCCCCTATGAAGCCCCTCAAAACTGTGAAAATTCTTTAAATAATTCTAGGTGTGAACTTCTATTTTTAAAAATAGGACCATGCAAACCTACCCTATCACAATGGATAGATTATGAAGATGACTATGAAATAGCAATGGTAGGCACTTTTAAAAATTCAAATAATGGGATTTTGCTGACATTACTGAATAGATCCCTCTCTAAAGAAGGAGAAGAACATTAGGTGAATGTCCCTTTTCTAAGGATCTCTTCTTTTGTACCCCATAACACTGCTATACTTATCGGGGCTTGATTCTTTGCTCAATCTAAAACAAACAAATTCCACTTATAAAATTTGATTTTCAAATGTACAGAAATTGTTATTTTCCTTTTAGGTTTCTTTGAGAGGGAGATAGAAAATGCAGATGATCTCTGCTGAATATTTATCGTGTTAAAAGAATTAGGAAGAAAATTGGATGTTTGAATGTGTTGTGAATATACAACTTTAAGTTTCAGATTTGCATTTTTTTAATTTTAATTACTTATATGCCATCTTCCTGTAGACCATGACAGTTTTCTTGATAGTTAAGAGTATCTTAGTGTTATTAGATCATAGGAAGGGATCCTGACCCCAAAAATCAGTGACTTTCGAGTTATAGTGGTTTTTTAATGGAGGTAAAGTTTATTTAGATTTTGAATATATATTAAAGTATTTCCTTGTGGATGCAAATATTATTTTACCACTTTGATACAAATACATTCTATCTTATTTCAAAGTCACTTTTAGTAAGCTGTGTATTTAATTTTCTACTATATCAACACTGCTAGCTCACCAGCAATCTGAAAGTACAAATATAAAAATATTATACAGATTAAACCTAAAAATGTAAATTGGATTAAAGAGAATTATTAGAAATGAATAAGAGAATTTTATAAGCCATTTTCATGGAAATTGTTCCATCTTTCTATTAGTGGCATTTCCTGTTGATTTGTGATATCCCTGATATCAAAACATAAATGTTTCTGGAAAGCAAAAGGGTTCTTCCATCTAATCTACATGAATATCAATTTTTTCAGATATTCAATACACATTAAACTATTTTTGTAATATTTACAGCACATACTTTAATAACTACTAAAACAATCTTTTATCTGTTTAGGGTTTCAATATTATTCTGAGGAGTGGATTTACATTCGTGAGGTTGGACTAAGAAGACAGACACCTCTTTCATTATTAAGTATATTACCCTCTCCCTACTGCCTGCTTATTGCACCATAAGCATGGGGAATATGGCTATTGGTAGGCTGGATATAGAAATGATTTTGAATACAATCAGATTTTGAAAGATGGAATTTAATAATTAGAATACAGGAGTTTATTGAAAAATAGAAATATGTTTAAAAGAACAGTAGGCCTCCTCTGTTTTCTGATGGTGTCATTCCTCCAATCCAGTAAATATTGTCTTATGTGCAACTCACTCCCATAACTTTTGACTTCCTAAGAAGGTAAGGGATTTTGAATTCAAATGTCATTATAAGACTTAACTTTTTCAGTCGAGGATGAAACAAGAAACAGAGGGATAATGGGCGTGAGCATGAAGAAGCATAAGGATTATCATATACAGAAATGCTAGAGAGCCAAAATTGCCGTAGAAATTAATCTTGGTTTATTTGCTATTGAATATGTAGCAATGAGTCATAGAATTTAAGAATCAACCAATTAGACACTACAAGGTCAAGAGACCAATCATAAAACTCTATAGAAACTGTGCCAAAATTGTGTGGTTGCATGTAATTATTAATATATGGATAATTAAATTGAAAAACATCTCCTTGGATAAGTTTTCGAATAATAATATAGCAAATAAAGAACATTTTAATGGTGATAATAGACTTCATAATTCTACCATTGAAAAAATATTGAAGTACAGATACGAATTACATGACATTCTTCTTATGGGTGTGTATAAAACAAGATTGAATCTCTGTTATAATATTGCGCAAGTCTGAATGATTTCTGGTTTTCTTTTAGGCTTCTCATATGTAACTGTCTATCTTTTCTGTTAGCTACTGCATCTAACCTATTTCCATTTGCCTTCACATAGCACTTATTAAGACTGTTTAAAAATAGTATATCCCCTTGTAAATCAAAAATGTTGTGTCTGCTTTTTATTTTATATAGACTTCTACACAAATTCTAACATTTTTACTTAATAAAGGCCATGAGTCAAATGTTCCATTGAAGTAGATTGTAATTATCATCAGTTGTTCTCTTACTAATCAAATGGTTATCATGCCATGTCCCTTTCAACTTTGATTATGTGGTTTTATCAGTGGTCTCTACGAATTATACACAAAATAGAAAAGAGCATGGCTTGTTTAGCCAGCTTTTTATAGGACCCAGGAACTCTTCCCGGGGTTTAGACCATGTACAATGGACTGGGGCTTCCCAGATCAGTCACTAATTAGAAAACTGTACTATAGACATGCCTACAGGACATGCCTTACAGATGCATTTTCTCAACTGATGTTTCTTCTTCCCAAATGACTCTTGCTTTTTTTGAGTTGCTAAAAAAAAAAACTAGCTAAGAATATCATCATACAGATAAACCAACAGTACACATTTCCCAGCTCTTATACCCACATTTTCATAAACTTTAACATTGCTACAGGAAAGGTAGATAGCAACTGTGAGTCTTTCTCTCCCTGGACTACCATCATGGAAATAGATCCACTTTTCTTTTATAAGTCTCTGGCTCTCAATTTATTTTAGAACAAACCAGAGCAAGCAGAAAAGCCTAAACAATTTTGGCAAGTCAGTCAGGGCAGCAAACTCATGGGTCTTAAGGGTTAAGAGATTGCCTTGAGTATCAGGAGAGATTTTTGGACTTTTAAACAGTGTTGAGACTAAGAGAAAGATTATGGGGACTTCAGAAGTTGGAATGAACACATTTTCATTATGATATGGCTATAAGCAAATAGGGGCTAGGAAGTGGAATGTGGAAGTATGAATGACCCCCAAAAGCTCAAATATTTGAATACTGCATCGCCAGGAGTGACATTATTTGAAAGGATAAGAAGTATTAGGTGGTGTGGTCTTGTTGGAAGGAGTATGTCACTGAGGTTTTCACTGAGGGGCATTGAGGTTTTAAAAGCCTATGCTGGGCCCAATCTCTTTCCTTTTTTATGTGTCTGTTTCTCTGTATTTCTTTCTTGGTCTCTCCATTTCTCTCTCTCTCCCTCCCCCGCCCCATGTCTCTCTCTCTCGCTCGCTTACTCTCTCTCTTTGCCTGTGGATTAGAATGTAAATTCTCAGCTATTGCTCCAGCCACATGAGCATTGCCATGCTCCCGCCATGTCCATATCCTTGTGATAATGGACTAATTCTCTGAAACTGTATTCAAGACCCAAAATAAAAGCTTTCTTTTACTAGAAAGAGAAGAGCACAGAAACTTAAATCTTTATAGAAGATATCTACCTAAAATAAAAGTTCTTAACTAATATGTATTTGCATTGAATCCATCAATCACATCTATTACTTATATGGCACAATGACCAAATCAAACACTTAGATAACAAGGCTTCAAAAGAAAGGTAACTGGGAACAAAAAAGAATTTTAGAATTAATGGTGATTTCATAATAAGATTCTTTCTGTAAATATGACCCATAGAACCAAAATAAGGCAGTGTTACATAACAGATCAAAGATGAACAAGAAAAAAAAAACTGTTTAACTAGCAGTTCTTCTGACTATGTGAGCAGGTGAACAAGGTGCGTTACCTCTCAAAATATGAAATTATTTCTAGATTTTCCTGAAGCGCAGAGTACAAATGTGAACACTTGAAAAGTCTACAATATTCAATTAAATATATTTCTTATTCTTTTACTTTTTAAAAAATAGTTCTTATTTTTTTTGAGATCACATGTAAGTATATGTTTCCCTTTTCTTTATTTCCTCTCCACCTCTCTGTCTTTCAAAATCATGCCTTTTTTCTTTACTTTTGTCCATGCATGAGCATAATGCTCAATCTGTATAATGTTTCTTGTAAGCATATGTTTTCAGTGTTGATCGGTTGGTATTGAATAACCAGTATATATGCCTTTCCTATGACATTCCCTAGTTGCCCTAGTTCTTTTCCTAGGGTTGAGGTTTCCAGTGAGCTTTCCCTCTTCATCATTAGCATGTTTATTGGTGTTGTCCTTGATCAAGCCATATATAGACAACCATATTGTTGAGACTTCATGTGTATAATCCCCAGGGTTCTAGGAAACACAATTTCAAAGCAAACTTTCCATTTCTCTGGCTCTCAAAATATTTTGCCTCCTTTTCTGCAGTGATCATTGATTGAGCCTTAACGTTCAGAAATTGTGTATTCTACATTTCAAGTAAAATTTTGCTAATATTCTTCGTTGAATTACAGAAATCATACTATCAGAAAGCAGTCGGAGACAAATGAAGGCTTGCTTTCTAAGAGAAAAATGAAGCATGGAAAGATATAAAACTGATATTGGTAAAGAGAAAGATGACATGGGCAGAAGAGAAGTGGGCAGAAATGAGCAAAGCAGCCATAAAGGTAATGTAAATAGAGCACAAGAAGAAGAGGGAAGGCAACATTGGTTAGAGTTTTGTTTTGCCACAGCTTTGCTTCGATGTTTAAAATAATTTTTGTGACAAAATAGAAACCACTTCCACTCTCATAGAAGTTTCCTAGCAAACCCCTGTACACACATGTGCGTGCGTGTGTGTGTGTTTGTGTGTGTATGTAGGGTAAATGGGGTCAATGAATTTAGTCATCAGAGATAATCTTATCCTTTCTGGAATGTTATAAATGTATTAAATTGCAAACACACACACACACACACACACACAACCTGAGCACAATAAATAGTAGTCTTTTGTTGAATCCTAATGCACAGTCCTTACAAGAGACATCATTTTATTATGAGTCATGTCTTATAAATCATATACATATTCTTGCTTCCAAATTGTACCATATGATATCAATAGAACCCTGGGAATGTTTGAATGTGTCTCTACTGGAATGTAATGATGAATGTATTGAATTGGCTCCTTGAATGACAGAGCATAGACATTCAATATTTAACAGCAAAATGTGAAATCTCAAGAAGTGGACTGAATAAATCAGGAACGTGGTGAAGACAAATTATTTTGAGGTCTCACAATATAGCATTGCTGCTGCTGCTGCTGCTTTAGAAATTGCAAGTGTCATAATTCTATCTTTTATTAATAGTCATGTAAGTTAAATACATTGCAAATCTTATGCTTTTTGGGGAGAAATAAATCAATAAATTTCTTCTAAACTCATATGTGATATAACCATGTGAACAGCATTGTGGGTTGTGATGGTATCTCCCAAATCCAGTTGCAGAGTAATTTTAAAGCATTTCTTGAAAATGAATATCTCAATGTGTGATATTCTGTATATCAGGTCCTTCTGTATATGTGTTGCTTTTATTGGCTAATGAATAAAGAAACTTCTTTGGGCCTATCGTTGAGCTAGGAGCGGAAACTAAACTGAATGCTGGGAGAAAGAAGGCAGATTCAGGGAGATGCCATGTAGCTGCCATTAGGAACAGACACCAAGAAACCTGTTGGTAAGCCACAGCCATGTTGCAATACACAGATTAATGGAGATGGGCTAGTTTAGGATATAGGAGCTAGCCAATAAAAAGCTAGTACTAATAAGCCAAGCAGTGAGTTAATTAATACATATTCTGTGTGGTTATTTCAGGTCTAGGCAGCCAGGAAAAGTCAAGCAGCCTCTTATAACAAATGTGTGATGCATGCATGATAGAATTCAACTTTACTACAACATAGTGATATTTTTTATACTATTGTGATCACCAACAATTTCAACAAGATTGCCATTATCTTTGGTTTTCTTGTCTTTCATGCTGAAGAGCTGCATTGGAAGGGTTCAAAATTATAGATTTTACTCATAAGCTCATTAATTCACCTACTTGTATAAAGCAAAATTTTAACATCTGTTCCTGATCCTAAAACATTTTAAAGTATTTAATAAATTAAAAAGGTAAGAACTTTAGCATATTAAGGCAACAACTGACTTTCAAATGGTTTATGCAATGTAAACATAAGGATGTCATAAAGACATACTCCTTTATCAAGATGATAAATAACAGACCATGCAGGATGTAGGTCAGAAAATATTTTCAAATGTATTACCTAGGGTGTGTCTGAATTTATTGACAGAAACACACAGGCACATATAATAAGCAATTAATAATATAATTTGCTTCATTTATTCCGTCTGACCAGTAGAATTATCATACTATGTTTACCCACCTAAGTTAAGAACCTGCTCTTGCTCCCAGATCATCTGGTAGCTCCAGGCATATGGCCAAAGGCAGTTGCAAAGTAAGTGGACTGCAGCTTGCATGGGAAAGCAGCCAAAAGAAATACTCGGGAAGTTAGAAGAAGCACATGCCTGAGTAAAGAATTCATACTTGTAAGCTGTCTAGTCTTCTATTCCATTAGTAGCTACCTTATAGGTGGATGGTATATTACACTCTCTGGTCTTTGCTGAAAATATTTCTGTCACCTTCATCCTCTGATGGGCCTTCCTTCTTCTTCCTAGAGATGTAACTATTTTCTTTCTCATATACTCATTCATATATTTCTCATATATTCATATATTCGTGGTGTGTCATCATTTTTTGTGCTCATGAGAAGGCAAACCAATGTCCTCCCACAGACTATCTCTACTCCTCTCTAAATTTAAAGCTTATAAAATAATGGTATAGATCAATGCTCCCTTTTAAAATAAGTACCAGCATCACATATTTAATTCTATTGATATAAAGTGGACAAACATAGGTATTCAATCCTTATCATGGTTTAGTTTTCATATAATCTTAGTAATTCAGAGACATCTATGGCAGCCATCTGGGTTGAAATACAAGAAATCTTCAACTCATTAAATACAAGTCACCCATGAAAAGAGAACTTCAGTTCTCACTATCAACTGGCTGATTTTAAAATGAGTGTCTAAATGACTGCAATACATGAGATGGAAAGGCACACTTTGAAACTTCCAAGGGACAGTAACGACAGGACATTAATACCAAGGAAGAAGTATTGTTCTCAAAGACATATGGCAACATCTCTCATGTTGCTCCTACCCCATAAACAATCTTTGGCTATGCATTTGTTAAATCATTATATATGTTTAAGACAAGTGTTACATTTTTATATGCAGCATGTAAACAGTAGAACTGTTCTTATTGTCCAGTAAATTATCATATCTATCATCATCTCACAGGATCATGAGTTGTTCTCCTAATTTCTGATAGTTGATGGGGTACCTTAGAGTTCTAGCTATTACATTCTGAACAGGTATGTATGATGAAGTCTAATGTAGCACAAGAAGACTATACATTCTTAAAGTTTTTTTATTAATATATTCTTTCAATTGAGATTTTTCATAAAAGAGTAAATCTTAGGGAGTTTTTCTACAGAAATGACAGATGTCACCTAATGCCTTTCAGAATCAGGATCATATTATTCTTTTTATGGCTGTTTTCCTGTATTAATTACCATGTTTTTATGGGGTGAAAGTGTGAACAAAGCAGGAAGTTATGAGAAAAGAAGTCCTTGGTTTTGCCTCTGATGTGGGTACCATGGCCTGTGGGTACTGGAAAAAATAAGTGATTATATCTCAAACCAGAAGCAGAGAGGAGGCAAGGGGAGTTCTTGAACCTTTTATAGGAATCTTGTTAAGAGAGCAGTCATGCATTTACATGAATCCTAAATCTTATAACACAATTCCTTTTGACAGAGGTTTCTGTCCTGCTCGGTCCCACAGCCATTCAGCCCCAAAGAAACACACAGAGGTCTACTTTAATTATAAACTGGTTGGTAGCTCAGGCTTCTTATTAATTAACTCTTACATCTTACATTAACTCATAATTCTTGTCTGTGTTAGCCATGTGGCTTGGTACCTTTTATCAGTGAGGCATTCTCATCTTGCATCTTCTGAGTCTGGGTGATGACTGCAGACTGTGGCTTTTCTCTTCCCAGAATTCTGCTAATCTGGTTGCCCCACCTATATTTCCTGCCTGGCTACTGGCCAATCAGCATTTCATTAAACCTATACAAGTGAAAAATCTTTACAGGGTACAAGACCATTTTCCCAAAGCACTCCCCCTTCTTATTTTGAAAACAATAACTCTGAATCTAATCACCTTTGTTTAGCTTTTTTCCTGACCATTATCCATAACAACTTGTAAACAACACTCTGAACAAAAATAAACATCCACAATTCATTTTTTTTTGGGGGGGGATGTGGGTGTAGTTTTCTAGGCTACTTCCTGCTGATTGGGGTGCTGATAATCTTATGGGGACCTAAGGAAGAGTTAGGATTATGGTCAAGTCCTAACTGAAATATTCTGTGAGGCTTGATTATCTCAACCAGCAGTCTTGAAGTTGTTCTGGATGTAGAACTCAGAGAAAACTCCAACAGAGGTCCTCTGAAATGTTGGATCATCTGGGCCATCTGTTCCTATCAGAGATTTTTTTAGGGGGTTTCGGTCCATCAAACCACATTAGTCTGGAAGGAATTTACAGGTTTTCATCCTCTGTGGAAACAAAAGTAGAACCTCTTTCCCAAGTCAACATATCCCTAGATGCAAATTTTGTAAGTCAAGACACCTTTAGTATATATATATATATATATATATATATATATATATATATATATGTTTATATTAGCAGTCCCTAGAATCAAATGTCTCTCTGCAGTGATAAAATTCAAAGAAAATACAATATTATACATAATCCAGACTCTGTTTATATTCCATATTTACACGGCTTATTTTTTCTTTTTACTCCTTTACTCTGTGTCTGTCTGTACTTTGTTTTTTAAAACCATTTACTTTTTTATTTTTTATTATTTATTTATTTATTTTTTGATTTTTGAGACAGGGTTTCTCTGTAGCTTTTGGTTCCTGCCCTGGAACTAGTTCTTCTAGACCAGGCTGGCCTCAAACTCACAGAGATCTGCCTGCTTCTGCCTCCCGAGTGCTGGGATTAAAGGCGTGCACCACCACTGCCCAGCTTCCCATTTCCTTTTTTTTTAAAAAAAACTATTTCTTATCTCTCCCAAGCCTACGTACATTCATCTAACACTGTGACCCATTTAGAGGTCTTTTACATCTGCATTTGTCTTTATTGCATATCTGTATTAATTTTCTGACCAGGAGCACTTTTATTATGGTAAGCAGCTTGGTCTCAGCCACCTGGATGCTGGCTATGCCTCTCTCATGTTTCAGCATTGTGGAGGTAGTTCACTGCCTGCTCGGGAAATGCTGGGTGGGAGCCATCCTCACCATCTTACTCCAGGCATGTACCACATAAACCCTTTTTATCTGAGTAAAAGCTATGTCTGCCATGCAGGACACTGTGCAGCCTGGAAATCTCTCTGTGTATGGTAGTGTAAATCCACCATGATCTACTGCCTTTGCATGCCTAATAGACCCATTCCCGCCACCTGCCAAGGTAGGGAGTGCTAAATCCCAGATATGTTCTCAGCCACTTTTCTCCTCACCCCAAGTGGGCACATAAGCATCCAGACCAGAAGTGGGTGGTGGTCAACAGTCCCCCAAAAGAGCCAGAGCTGTTCCTATAATTAGCATGAACGAAGAAGCCTTCCCTTAAAGAAACCATGCTGTTCTTCCCACTAAAACTGAGTCAGGAAACTTCTTAAGAAAGTTGTGTCTCTGCTTGCCACTAGTAAACAGAGAAAGAAGCTGTGTTAAACTCTTTTTTATTGTGTCTAGAATTCCTTCCCAAACTCTCTCGGGTTTTAAGTGGATTTAGTTGGTCATGTTGGTGCCAATTTGTTGGTAGAGTCTGCTCATTAATTCCCAGCTGCTCAGACCTGAAATAATTACACAGAAGCTATATTATTTAAAACACCGTTTGGCCAATAGCTTAAGTGTATTGTTATCTAGATCTCATATTTTAAATTAACCCATCTCCATTAGTCTGTGCATCACCAAGAGTTTGTGGCCTACTGGTCACGTTTCTGTGGGTTCTGGTGATGGTGTCTATATCCTGTGGCAGCTATGTGGCTTCTCCCTGACTCTGCCTACTCTCTCTCTCTCTCTCTCTACATCTCTATTTGTATTTCCAGCCTGGCTTTACTCTGTTAAGCCATCAGCCAAAAGCAGCTTTATTCATTAACCAATAAAAGCAAAACATATACAGAAGGCCTTCCCATACCAAATCCCAATGATCCAATAACCTTTGCTATATTTTATTTACTGAAGGTTGAATAGCATCATCTAATAATGCCACTCTGAGGACTAGTCTCTGATCAGAGTGGAACCATGGATACACTAAAATTATACCCAAAGTACAGCCATATCTTTTATCTTAAACATTCAGAAACAAAAACCTCCAGATTTTAGATGTCTTGGGTTTTTTTTTAGAATATTTTTATCCATATAATGTGAATAGAACATAAGTTTAAAAATAAAATCCATTTATTTTCATATAGAGCTAATATGTGCCATCTGTGCATAATTTCAGATCATATTTTCAGTGCACATCATTTTGTCTGTAACTCCTCACTTTAGCTTCAGTGTGAGAATTTCTACCTGTGTGACTAGTGACATTAAAATTTGTTCACATTTTGTAGGGTTTTAAATTTCAGATTATAACACTAAGTCTGTTCACCTTATAATAGGACCTTTCTGCTCGTGACAAAGTTGAAAGTTTTGTGCTTATGCATGCTATTTCTAAGATCTGTTTCTAAAATTTAATTTCCCATTTCTATCTTATCTACATTTTTCAGCGTTGGTGTATTTATTTAAATATAATAGATAATTCACATAATGAAATATTGATATGTTTCTTAATATATCTGATTTATTATTAGTATTTTTACACATACATGCTATGTGTTCCAAAATGATGTAAATGATATACCAAGTTCAATTTAGTGGCCACATGTCAATTTCTAGCATAAAAATAAATAAGACAAAAATTATTAGTCTCTGTTTTCCTAACAATTTTCTCAACATTGTGCCTGAAAACTGAACTACATGAAACACACCTAGAAGAACACACTCAAACATGTACACACACATACAGGGACAGACACATATGCAAACACACACAGAGACACACACAAACCACAGACACAGACACATACACATGCAAATACATAGAGGGACACATATACAAACACATGCATACACATTCATGACACACACATACAATAACATGATATAGCATTATAGGGAAGCCTGAAGAGTCTTTTGCGCTTTTGACCTGTCACAACCTGGATCCCTTCACTCTCTCTATATATCACGCTCATTTGTTCCTATTCTCAGTCTCAAAGACATTGAACATAATTTTAGAAGTTATCCAATTTGTCCAAATATCAATGCATTGGTATTGGAAGTTAGAAGTATATTAAGATCCAAAATTATTTGGAAAATAATGGCTGTGAAGAACTCCGTGTAGGCTTAGTAAGATTCATGGTCTAGTTCCAGCTTTTCATTAGACACATGCCTTGAGGTGAATAATTCCTTTCTCTGCCTTAATTTCTTCTTTTACAAGACGAAACAATTTGTACTGAAGTGCACTTTTATATTAGTGTTCAGTTCTAAAATAAATTTAAAATATCTAAATGCCATACCCACATTTGAATGTTGAAAAAAATATCAATTTATCCAGAGCATGGGCGATAGCTTATCAACAGCTTTTGTTTGTTTTTAATATTAAAGCTAAGGCCATCATGCCGAAAATTGTGCAAATGAGAAACAAGCTTACAATTCTGAATCATGTATGTCAGTAAGAAATAAAAAAAGCATAGAGAATCTATCTGTCCTCTATCTATCTATCTATCTATCTATCTATCTATCTATCTATCTATCTATCTATCTATCTATCTATCTATCATATTATCTATCTATCTATCATCTATCTATCATCTATCTATCTATCTATCTATCTATCTATCTATCTATCTATCTATCTATCTATCTATCTATCATCTTTCTATATTTCTCTATACATATACACACACATATGTCAGAGGGACTATTGCTAGAAGTAAGTCATGATGTAACCATTAATAAATGGAAACATCTAAGAGCTGGAGATCAGCCCACAGCTCTGTAAAAGATGACGACAGCAGCAGCACTTTATAGACGTTCCCCCAACTCCTCATCGTATAGTGGCAGAGACATTTATAGACATCCCCAAACTCTTCATCTTATTTAGTGAGGCATGCATTTCCACCGTCTATGTGCCAGTTACAACTCTTTAAAGCTAAAGACTCCATATAAAAAAAAAATCTTTCAGAATGACAGGATAACTACACAGAATATATTTCTAAGGGCACATTTCTCATTTAAAATGATCACTTATAACAGATTAAGAATTATTTTGTCACCCCAGTGGATATGGTATTACTTCCTATAAACACTAAATAGTGTTTTACGGAAGGTGGTATATTTTTAAATTTAAGTACCTTTTTTTTATTATGGGCTAGATTTAGGTTTACGGGAAAGTCGCAGTTTAGCACACACATTCCTGTATGCCACACCCTTTTTAACCTCCCATCACCATTGCATCAGTCTGGTGCAGGCTCACCAATTAACTAATTATTCCTGACATGTTACGATTAAAGTCCACATAGTCTTTGGTTTAATTTCTCTCTGTTCCAGTACTGCATTCAGGATACTACATTACATGGGGCCTTCACCCACCTTGGGCTCCTGTGTGTATAGCTTTATATCTTTTCCTAGTTTAAATTATCCAGATAGTTTTTTGAACACGCATTATGAATTTGGGGGAGTGTCTCTTGATTTGGGATTGTGCATTGCCTTTCATGTAGTTAGACCAGGTTATCATCAGCGGAGAAGAAAGCACATGGAGGCAAATTGCCATTCTTATCTCATTTTGTAATGGTGTACGGTCCCCACAGAGCATCATCGATCATATGGCCAACATGATTTTCTCCAGGCTTCTCCCGGGTGCATTATGACCTGCTCTTTCCATTTATGCTCTGAGCAGTCATCAAGCACAGCTCACATGCAGGGCTAGCAACGCAGCGTCAGTGACTTGAATGAGAAATATAAACACAAATTACTCTGACTTCCTTTCTAGAATGCTTTATTTAAGTGATTTTCTAATCCTCACTTTCTAGTTATAAGGGAGTGATACTAAATAGTGTCATTCTCATTCCAAAGCCTTTGAACTGTGATGACAGAGTGATTTGGGGGAGTTTAAGAACTTGTCTTGGCATTGCCATTTGACATAGATGGTTGGGGACTGCTGTGAATACTTTGCATTGGTCACACCCAGAAGGAGACCATTTATTTTCTACCCCAGTTATTGTTAAACAAAGAGTATAGAAAGAAATTTGTATTAAAGTTTTAACTTCCTTAATACTTTCTTAAGTAACAAAGAAAAGCTTCTGGAAATATTTGAATTCCAAAATAAAACACCATGAGCAGCTCTGGATAGCAGAGAGGTTGATTCATCAAATAATGTGAACTATGTTAATTTACCCTAAACCCCACCATATATCATAGATCTCTGGTATCCAAAAATGTAAATTTACTGAATGAAAATTATCCCTAAATATTGAGAGTATATTTATGTTATTTCACACATACCATTATTGGGAACAGCAATAGCTAACATTGTTAAAAATTACTTGTACACAGAACTCTAACTTGTGAACAGAGTATTGGTTTTGGTTCTCTCAAACAGAAGGCAAATGGTTATTAAAGCCAAGCACAATGGTACTGGGTTTTGATCCTACTGCATGAACTGGCTTTGTGGGAGCCTAGCCTGTTTGGATGCTCACCTTCCTGGACCCGGATGGAGGGGGGAGGACCTTGGACTTCCCACAGGGCAGGCAACCCTGACTGTTCTTCAGACTGGAGAGGGAGGGGGAAAGGAGTAGGGGGAGGAGGAGAGGGATGGGGGAGGGGGAGAGGCATGGGAGGAGAGGAAGGGAAATGGGAAGCGGGGAGGAGGCGGAAATTTTTTCAATAAAAAATAAATAAAAAAACAAGCAAAATTATAATAGGCACCTATGCTTAATGCAAGATGAATGACACAGAAAATATTCTGACAGCCTACATACAGAAAGAATAATCACCAAAGGCTAAATAGTATCAAAGGAATCATGGAGAAAATAAAATATGACCTGAATTTTGAAGGTCCTTCCAGTTTGGACTGAAGGACCACTATATATGCATGGTGTGCTCTCATCATAAAACAGTTTCAAGTTAAAACAATTTTCAAATACAGACAAGTAAATAGTAAATGACTGGCAAACTGCCACTGGAGTAGATTTTAGAAGTCACTGATTTACATGTAAAGTCATTTGTGAATGCGTAGCGCCTGAAGGTTTCCCCACGAAACTATCTAATTCCAAAATACTGCTCATTTTATGATGAATGTTAGATAATGTAATGGTGGAACAAGAAAGAAAAAAATCAAATTTACTTAAATTTAATCTTTGTAAATTAAATATCCATATACTAAATTATATATCCATATATGTGGGTGGTATAATAAAGAAAAGTATTGACAAGAAGATTTAAAAAAAGTAGATAAAATAAAATCCAGACTTCCATTGCAAACTACCACAAATACTTGGTTTAAATATTTTCAGGTGACTTTGCTTTTACACTTTGATTCATTACTTTTGATATATTTAGTCACTATAATTAAACATTACTTTAGCTTTTATCTCTATTTTATATTGAAAGGACAATTTCTTCTGTCATAATTAATAATCATACCATGTATCAATTTATTTTAGCACTGATTTACTTTAGTACATGTGGCGTATATATTATTTGATCATTTTTATACACAAATTACATTTTCATAAATTTCTTTCTTCGTACTCTTTCATAATATTTCCTTGTTTCCTTCCTGTCTTCATCCTTCCTCATATGATAGTTTAATAAGCTTGTTTTGATTTTGTGATTATTTCGAAGCATGCATAATACTTTAATTTTAGCTTGAACATTTCATTGTTTTTGTCCTGCTGTGTTGATTCTGTGTTCCTCAAAGTGTATATTTCAAACTGACTTTATAAAATATGGATTTTTATTAAAATGTAAGCATGTAAAGGCTGAAAATGTGACAGAATTTTCTTATACCATAGACAAGAGCATAGGTTTGACTCACACACACCTGACACTCCTATACTACACCCACCCCCGACATACAACCGTACCATATCCATACCCACATACACCCATACCACACAAACATACATACACATTACCCCTCCCCCACCCATCCCCCACACACATTTGGCACACTCATACTACACATATACACACACACCCCCCACACCACTGCATTTTACAACCCTTTAGGTATTTTAATATTTCATCAATATTTAGTCTTAAATATTTTTATTTTTATTTTTATGATTTTTATGATTTTCAAGACAGGGTTTGACTGTGTAACTCTGGTGGTCCTGGAACTCACTCTGTACATCAGGCTGACCTTGAACTCCAAAGAGATCTGCTGAATTCTGGGATTAAACGTGTGCTCCACCATCACCCTGCCTCTTTTTTAAGTTGAAAAATACATTAGTTTCCCATATAATATATACTGATTATAGTTTTCTCTCCCTCTATTGCTCCCAGTTTTTCCCAGACTCTCCTCATACCTAGACCCACTCCCTTTCTTCATCTCATTAGAAAAACAGAGGTTTCTAAAAGATAAAAACTGAGGTATTTGGAATGTAAATCACCCCGTAGTTTCATAGGGGTAGGGTTTATTGGAAGGTGGGCCTTGTTGTAGGGAATGTGTCACTGATGTCCCAGATGTTCAAGCCGGGTCAGTGTGTCACCGTCTTGTCTTGCTGTCTTCAGATCTGGATGTAGAACTCTCAGCTATCTCTTCAGAACCTTGTCAGCCTGCATGTCACCATGATTCCCACCATGATGACAGCAGAGTAAAGTTCTGAACTGTAAGCCAGCCCCAATTAATTTTTTTCTTTTATAGAGTTATCATGGTCATGGTGTCTCTTCATAACAATAGCAACCCTAAGACAGAAGCATTGGTTGGTATGTAACTAAGACACAGGGCTGACATCAGGACTGGGGTATTGTGATAGCACAGGCTATGTTTTTGTTAGGAGGAATGTGGATTTTGGATTAGAAAAGAAGTTGAACGCTTTAAGTGAGACCTTACTGGGCCATCCTAGTAGGAATATGGAAGACAGTGGTCCTAAGTCTCCAATCCACAGGCTAATATTCTTCTCTTCTAAAGCCTCTTGAGCCAGGTCCCCACAGTTCACATCATCCTAGTATACAAGGAAAGCCTGATGTTAAATGGAAAAAAGAGAGTGGTGACCTCAGGGCAAGATATCCACCCCATGCCTGGGTAAGCTTCCCACTAGTGAAAAGGAATTAAAGGAAAGCTTCAGGCAGGGTGTGGTGTCTCACACCTTTAATTATAGCAATTTTATTGCAAAAAATGCAATTGCAACATACATGAGGAGATGTGGGATTTCCTATATCAGGTGGCAGGTGGAGAGACAAATTTGATCAAAGGAATTGTTTTCTAGGACAGAAGTATTACAGAGAGTTTATATATAGAACATTTACAGGAGAAGGTGGAATTAATCACAAGCATATGGGCTTTGAATACGTGAAATAGGCGGAATTGAGTTGAAGTTATATTTCAGTCACATCAAGGATAGTTCCTACTCCGAAAAAAAATGAGAAATGAATGAATGAAGGGAAAGGATTGTTGATAAATCTAATTGACTTTTTAAGGAATTATGAAGTCAAAATAACCAGTTAAGAGAATAAGGATGAAAGGAGAAAACATGCAAGGAGAATGCATCAGGCAGATTTCTGTCATCCAAAGCTGGAACATACTAGAAAAGTACAAAAGGATTTATGAAGTTGTACCAGTCATCCCAATTGTAAAACTGTGATTCTTTGGTTTGTTTTCAACAGTGTTCCTATAGTTGTTCAAGACTGTACGGCAGTAGAACAGAAGGATTTAACCAAAGCTGAGATTTGGCAGATGTAAGTATGTGAAATGAGAGAAGAAAGTAACATGAGAGATTATGCTATATGCTAGGAAGTAAGGCAGTAAGCAATCATGCAATCTAAACTATGTCAGATGACCTCAAACAGAGTGAAAATGAGGTTAGGAGAATTAAAAAGTGGAAGAGTCGATGAACGAAGAACCTACAATAGCAATCAGATTACTGACACAATAATACGGACATGAAACAAAGCCAAGGACTGGATGTTAGATGAATTCTAAAGTATCAAAGGTTATAGAAGTTTGATTTTTTCCCCCCAATGAATGGTATAACATACTAAGAAAACACTGCCTGCAATAACCTGAAGCTGCATTCTTAGTATATACCTGTTGCATGGGAGGAAAAAAAATACACATCTTAGGGAAGATATCAAAAATGTATGACAGGACACGTTGAGACCTGATCAGTTGTCAAGAGAACAGAGGTTAGGTAGATCTCTGGCATCCCTTCCCCAGTGGAGAGGAGCTGGTCACACTCCAGCAGGAGGAGTGTGCTCCATAATTACAGCTGTGCACTTCGTTCAGTTCAAAGGAAAAGGCGCCTAGCTTCAACTGAGTTTCAACTTGAGTTAGCAATTGAAAGGCTGTGCACAATAAAACGTCTGTATTTATTAAAACTGCCTATGAAATAATCCCATGGCAGAATGCCTCCTCTCGTGTTTGGGGGTCAGCAGTCTGTTTATTTAGGAAAGGTACTTTTGCCGCAAGCTTGATTTGCTCTTTGGGATTTTTACTGACATAGTTGAAATTTAGCCAAGGTAATAGAGCATTTCAAATTCAACGGGAAGAAAAGTGGTTGGAGCGCTGCCATGAAAAGCTTTCTAGAAGAGAAACACGGGGTGAAGGTGAAATGGCCCAAGTACATCTGAGATCCTGGCATCTTTCACATCACAATAATTCAATTCCACCGCGGAATAAGCTACTAGCAAAATATCTTTCTCACTTAGGCTCAGATTTACATTGCATACTCTGAACCCACGGTGAAGCTAAGATTGTGGGAACCTAACCACAATTGAAAAGAAAACAGATAGAATATTTACCCAGAACTTGAGTCTCCAAATGGGTCAACATTCCCCAAGATAAACATTCGCTGCTTTGTGTAGTCACTGAAATTCCTTTGCTGATATGAAAAATACTAACAGCTAGGAATGAGAAGTCCCAAGAACTTGTTGTGTGTAGGTCATTTAGGAGACGCCAGTACATTATCATTTACCTTTCCATATTTAAAACGTTCATTGATTGCTATTAGAAAATAATTCTGGAACAAAATCAATGATCAATGCTCTGTCAATATATCTGTTAGTTTGTGAGCGTGAACTATTCATGGCGTTATTCCTATGGACATTTCATATGTAGTTAGAGACAAAGAGCTAAGAAAGCCGCACTAATGTGGATTATGAGACTGAACAAGTAGGAAAGGGCTGATGGATTAGAAATTTTAAGAAATTGGAGCCAAATTTAAGCAGAACAATAATTATTGTTGAAAAATTTGCAGCAACTTTGTGGTTTTGCTTGTGTTAAGTTGTTTCTGTCGGGTAACTAATTACTACCCTTGTTCTAGAGCTCGTGAAGAATCTGAATATGCATCAGAATGCTTTCTCAACACAGAGGTCATTGACTCTTACCCTACTATTTTTATTTCTAAATGACATAAGATATCTTATATTAACAAATATTAATTTAATAGTTAGTTCTACAGAGGTAATAACTCAAGATTGGAAAATCTAATTGCTAAGCAACCATTGGTGCCTGTCCTGGAACTAGCTCTGTAGATCAGGCTGGCCTTAACTCACAGAGATCCATCTGCCTTTGCCTCCTAAGTGCCGGGATTAAAGGCATGCTCTACCACTGCCTGCCTACAAATCTTTATTAGTATTTTTATAAAAGTAAATATAATAAGATAAAAGCAAAAGCTAACAGATCAGAATTGGACAGAAAAAAAGAAGCCACTCCAGGGACAGACAGCAGAACTTTACCTGGTAAACCACAGCCACGTGGTGATACATAGATTAATAGAAATGGGTTAAATTAAGATGTAAGAGTTAGCTAATAAGAAGCTAGAGATAATAGGCCAAGCAGTGATTTAATTAACAGTTTCTGTGTGGTTATTTTGGGAGTCTGAGTGGCCAGGAACAGGCAACCTCCATACAACAGAGGGCTACTGATTTTTGTGAGTTAATTTGTGTATATCTACTTTGCTGAAAGTGTTTATCAGTTATAGGAGTTTACTACAGGGATTTCTAGGGCCACATATGCGTACTATTATATTTGCATATAAAAATCTTTGCCTTCTTCCTTTTCAATTTGTATTGCCTTGATCTCCTTCAGTTGTGTTATTGATATAGCTAAGACTTCAAATACTATACTGCACATATATGAAGAGAATGTCCTATTTCTCATTTTAGTAGAAATGGTTTGAGTTTCTATTTAAGTTGATGTTGGCTATCAGCTTGCTATATATTGCCTTTATTATGCTGAAGTATGGTCCTAGTACCTTTAATATCTTCAGGATTTCTATCATGAAAGATATTAAATTTTGCCAATACTTTTTTTTTGGCATCTTATGAGATGATCAAGTGGTTTTCGTCTTTTAGTATTTTACACAGTGAATTGCAATTATTGACATGTATGTTTAACCTTTTTGAATCTCTTTGATGAAGCCTACTTAATCATGGTTGATGATATTTCTGATGTGCTCTTTGGATTCAGTTTGCAAATATTTTATTGAGCACTTTACATCTATGTTCATAAGAGAGAAGAAACTTTCCTGATGCAACTTAAAGTACTATGTTTATATAGTTTGATAAAAAAAATCACACTTTCTTTTCCCTAAGGGCCTGCAATGATGGGAATAATATTTGTCTTAGGAGGAGAAAAGCAATAAAATCGCACAGAAAAATTAAGTGTATCTGAACTGCTGTAATATTTCACTGAATAGAATAATAAAATAGTATCACAGACAAATTTAAGAATTTTATTCATTTTATCAGTTTTCCCCTTAGTGTCACAACCCTGCTTTGTGATCAAACAGGTTGATCTACCCTCTGTATTTCTGATTCTCATCGTGTATTCATTGGCCTGTTTTATGAAAATAGATATCCAGTAATCACACTTTTCATTTAGTAAATATGTCCTATACTTCTTATAATTCCCTCTAATTTCTTTATCCTTCCACTTATATGTTTCCTCATTCTTATGGAGGTGTCACTCCTAATATGAAGATGGGTTGATCATTTTACTGATCTATAGTTGACCATAAGCCCAACATGGAAGGTACATGTAGACATGATTACAAGAAAATGTGCAGCACCTGTGAATGCTGCCATAGATTTCTGCCATGAACTGTGGAAACGTTTGGAAAAAAGGAATTTTTGTTAGAGTAGCACCCAAATCTGATTTTAGCATCAGATGCTACCTTAACCTGTGCCATGCAAGATACATAAGTCTTGTCAAATTTTCTTTGGCAAGATGGCAAATGGTTTCCTCTCTCAAATCTATTCCATGGGAAACATAAAAAAATGTGTGTTGTATATATACATGGACTACTATGGCTTATTTCCCATTTCAGTGAAGATGGTGAAGAAGCGCCTTCAGTCAACTGGAACTGGAAGTTTTCTCCATGGTATTAAACTAGCAAGGAAAAAGGACCCCAACTTCCATTAGACATATGAGGCTTTATAAATTCATAAAGTTCTACACAGATAAAAGATAACCATGCTCACTTAAAGAAACCTATATAACCATAGCCTAGGGGGACAATGGAAGATAAGAAGGGACAGAATAAAGAGCTTTTTAGAAATTGCATTCTCATGATGGATTACTGACAAGTAATTGCCATGGTGATCCAAGAGCCTACCCATCCACTCATACCCCACTAGCAAACAGCCCTTCATATACCCCATCCTCATTCATTCATATCCACATCCACACCCCTCAAGACATTTTATCACTGGAAAGTGTAAACTCAACAAATGACCTGAAAATAGAGAAAGGAACATAGGAAATTATGTACAAAATTGAGACTTGCCTGGCAATCTTGTCTACTTCCCATTTCCAGGCGGATGGCTATATGGGATGGGATGGGGGTAAGGGAAAATGGGGTGAGAAAAATGATAAGGGGAGGATGGGGGGAGCTTGGGGGAATGGGATGGTTGGGATAAAGGAAGGATGGATATGGGAGAAGAGAAATATATATCCTAATTAAGGGAGCCATCTTAGGGTTGGCAAGAGACTTGACTCTAGAGGAGCTCCCAGGTGTCCAGGGAGATGTCCCCAGCTAGTACCTTGGGCAACTGAGGATAGGGAACCTGAAATGATCCTATCCTATAGCCATACTGATGAATATCTTGCATATCACCTTAGAACCTTCATCTGGCGATGGATGGAGATAGAGACAGAGAACCACATTGGAGCTCCGGACTGAGCTCCCAAGGTCCAAATGAGGAGCAGAAGGAGGGAGAGCATGAGCAAGGAAGTCAGGACTGCGAGGGGTGCACCCACCCTCTGTGACAGTGGGGATGATCTATTGGGAGCTCACCAAGGCCAGCTGGACTGGGACTGAATAACCATGAGATAAAACCGGACTCTCTGAACATGGCGGACAATGAAGGCTGATGAGAAGCCAAGGACAATGGCACTAGGTTTCGATCCTGCTGCATGAACTGGCTTTGTGGGAGCCTAGCCTGTTTGGATGCTCACCTTCCTGGACCTGGATGGAGGGGGGAGGACCTTGGATTTCCCACAGGGCAGGGAATCCAGACTGCTCTTCAGACTCAAGAGGGAGGGGGAATAAGGAGTGGGGGAGGGGGAGGGAAATGGGAGGTGGAGAGGAGGCAGAAATTTTTTCAACAACAACAATAAATTAATTAAATAAATAAATAGAAAAATCTAGGAAAGCAGAGCTAATGACTGGGCTTCCTGCCTGTAGGGTGGGAGCTGTGAACACCTGCTGGAGTAAGCTGACTGACGAAAGTGCCCCAGTGCTAAGGCATTTCCAGTTTGAGCAGAAATTAGCGAGAAAGGTGTCATACCACGGTTCCATAATATTTACTATCTGAATTAAAAATATGTGGAAATTGGGGAATGAAGCCACTTCATGATTTTAGTGTTTGAGCGAGCATATTCGAATAATTAAGATTTTCAATCAATGAGTTTGACTTTGAACTGCAACCTGATTGACCTTAGAAAATGTGTAATTTATATTTTCCTAACTCAAAATGTTGCAAGGAGGGCCCTCTTGTTCGTTCTGGCTGCCTGGCTAGCTTAGCCCGAAAATAACCACACAGAAACTGTATTAATTAAATCACTGCTTGGCCCATTTAAAAAAAATTGAGACTTATCACATAACCAAATAACTCACAAAATGCTAGTTAAGCAAACCACAGTTCATTCATGGTAGACAATAAAGTAGAATACATAGGAAAGTGAGATATAAACATATATGTACATGAAAAATATCAGAATAATATGGAGCATATGCTTAGATTTGTGCTATAATTTAGCACAGGATTAATTTGTGTCCATATATTATTTTCTTTACACACAACCAATGTATTTCTAGACAATGATAGCAAAGTGTAAATGAACATTATTTGGCAAGATACCATTAGAACTGGAAAGATGATAGAGGAAGAATGAAGCAGTGAAGAGAGATACCATAATGACATTTTTCTTTAAGATAAATGAGTTTGTTTTAAAAGGTAACTTTCAAATAGCAGGAACCAATACATATGAATTCATAGCCATTGAGACTGCATTCACAAGACCAAGCTCATTCTAGACAAAATCCCTAAATAAAAAAGGTAGGCTAGCACAAACTCTTATCCCTTGCTAAGATGCTATTAGCATTGATAATTGCTGGGAAAGAGCCCATCAGTTTTCTTGAAGGCTGCGAGACCATACATCCAAGAATCTGCGGGCAGCACCAATGTATTTGATGGGTTCAAAAAAACACAGAAGTGGAGAAAATGGTGGCTGAATAGAGAAGGAAGAATGGGTAGAGCATGTGTAAAGGAAATGGACAGAATATGACCAACATTGTAAGAAGTCCCAATAAAAACAAAGATAAAGTCTATACAAATCTGTAAAGAGATAATAGAAACCGCTCTAATTCTCACAGTTATAAGCTAATAGTACAATGTAGAGACAAAAATAGCCAATTAAAAATCAGAGTATTTAGAGAAAAGTATGGCTTTCCCGAGTGCTGTCTTTCCACACCTATTGTCTTGCAGCAGTTAATCACCTATCACTTGCTGTGCACTGGTCTCAGAATACAGCTCATGCAAACTTAGCAATCTCATTAGAGTTGTAGTGTTCCTAAAGTTAGGACTCCTCAGGTGTTGGCAATTTTAAGGATGCTTTTGAACTGAGTCCAACTAACATGCAAGCAAAAGTTAAAAAAAAAATATGACCCCTTGAAATGTTTTATTGATTTCCAGGAACGAGGCCCCTAATGACCATTACACTTTGCTTGCTACATGTTTTATGGATGTTTTTATTAAAGTTGATTTAATTTCCCCCAGTCCACGTGTTCTTACTAATTGAATCATTTTCCCCAGTTCCCAGAAGACTATAAAGTAGGGAATTTATTATATGCTGCGTAACAATACATTTTAGGGTAAATATACGGATGGATGTAGCTCTACAGGATAGCACGTTGTGCAGGTTTGATAGTATATGATTGTAATTACACAATAAACCCAAATGAACTTCATTTGATTTTTCTGAGTTCACAGATTATGAATGTTATAGTGATCCATTGTTGTTATTATTGAATTAAAGTCAAATAGTTATGTGATTTTAGGTATAAGAAAGATGCCTTACCTTCTCATCATATTGACAAGAAATGCTTGCTCAGGAGTTTAGCTACTGTCCTTTGTCAATAAACAAAATATCGTAATTTGTTTAATTGAAAAACTGGAAAAAAAACAGAGATAGAAAATTGTGTATCTATTTTTCTATATTTGTCACTGTACATTTGTGAAAGAGAATGTCTAATTGTAATATAATGACATTTAAAAATAAAGCAGTTACAGCTTTACAAATATTCAGAAGATAATAGGTGTTCATCAAAATGTGACATAAGTATTACATTTAAATCTGTAGGTCTAAAAGTTTAATTTGTGAGTCAATCATTTTATTTGCATGTCAGACATGTACTATATTAAAAAAGTAAATCAAAAGCGGAGTTTTTGTCAAGTTTTCTCATACTAGCTCACTGTCTTCTTTTTCCTGCCAGCACATGGAGAGCTATATTTGAAATTCTGCTTTGGACACAAACACAATATCAAAAACAGTACCAGTAAATCTCTTTCACACTTTATTATAAAGTTTATATTTTATTTTTCCTTGATGTTTAACATTTCTTTTGTATATTAGGAGACTACCTCAGGGAGATTTAATACAATTATTCTCGCTGAAGCTTCATAAATTTTGTAGCTCAGATTTACTTACCATTCCAGATCCATTTCTGATTCTGCTGTTTTTCAGAAATGCATAATCAATATTGATTAGTTCAGTTCTGAATTGAATCAGAATCAGAAACCGATGGATGTCTGGTGAATTTGCTAAAAATTCATAAAAGAGAATGTAGAGATCACAGCAATACGTTGGCGTGCTAAGGGCATGGTTGGGGAGCGTGCCCAGGGTTAAGATAAAAGAGAGCCAGCTCTTTTCACTAGGGAATGCTTTTGGAATGTTAGAAAATCTTACTGTAGCACGTAAGACGGGATCATCTTTTGTTAAGTGAGATGGGCACCTTAACATGAGAAGACAACAAGGGAACATATTTGGATGGAATAGAGAATATTAGAATAGCATAGTGATAATAGTAATAAATATAAGCTGTCATGATGGTTCTAATATGAAAAAATTAAAATAGTTCCTGTTTTACTTTCTTTCTGTTGGTGTTTATCATAACCAGTTAATGTATCTTACATTTCCAGGTTACACTTGACTTGGTGTAACTGAAGCAGGTGTTGAAGCAGAAAGCATACAGAAACATTTGTTTATCTACCCACAAATCCCAGTTAGCTAGCTTTTTCACATAGTTCAGGGTGTTTTGCTGTCCACAGTGGGCTGGGCTTTCCCACATCAATAAAATCCATACAATATCACACAGACATGCCACGGGCCTATCAGACCTGTTAGTTTATGATTATTATTTTTTGTTGTTCATTGAACAAATTGTAATTGAGTGAATAAGTAAATTTACATCAGGCATAGTATTATATGCCTTACTGAGCAAAAAGAATGTCTACCTTCAGTATCGGAGAACATAGGAAAAGCACATACAAATCGATGAGTCAATCTAAGTTCCCCAAAAGCATGTGCTCACCAAGTGTTTGGCCACCTGGGAAGGGAATGAAACCCTGCCAGACACTTAATTGCACTCTCAGAATTACAAATAAGGATTGTGAGTTTATTTCAGGTACAGCAGCTTGTGCTGTGCTTTAAAACTATACAGCAGCATTCTGGATGCAAGTAGGTATCTTGAAATAAGAGCCACCCCCAGAAAGTAAGCTAAAAAACTCAGGCACTAACTACACACACAGAAGCTCTGAGAGGGTTTTATAAACCTGTGGTTTATTTTTAATAAATAATGTGTCTTTATTAGATTAAACAAAAATCTTAATTTTTTTTTTATTGAGGAAAGGAAAAAAATAGTATCCGCTTCCTCCCAGCCTCCCATTTCCCTCCCCCTCCTCCCACCCTTTTCCCCCTCCTCCAAACTCCTCTCCCCCTCCCTCTCAGGGCAGGAAAATTCTTAATTTTTACTTCCCTTTTGGACTCTGATTCTTACTCTGAACTTTGAAGCTTCTTCCACATCATGGGGACCTAGATATTACTTTTGAGATTGTTCAACTGGTGGAGGACTTAAATTTGTACAACCATAACAGAGTGAGTTTGCAAATCTAAAACCCTGGTCACAAAATCTACAGTAACCTACCCAGAGATAGATTACACTGAAGCAAAGGTTAATTTATAAACTATAATATTTTACTAATTCAAAATAACTAAAGGGCCATATTTATGTGGGGTGAAAGCGAATGCTGGGGGAGTGATGTGCTATGCTGCCAGCCCTGACTTCCAACTCACTATAGAGATGAGGTGTGCTAAATGCAGGGAGAGATGCAGAATGTGCTGGCTGCTTGTGTGTGTCAACTTGATACAAGTTCCAGTCATCAGAGACCAAGGAGCCTTAGTTGAGGAAATGCTGCCATGAGATCCAGCTTTAGGGCATATTTGCAAATAATGATCAAAGAGGGAGGGTCCAGCCCATGCCGAGTAGTGCCTTTCCTAGGATGGTGGTCCTGGGTTCTATAAGAAAGCACACCGAGCAAGCCAGGGGAAGCAAGCCAGTAAGCAGCATCCTCCAAACCTCTGCATGAGCTCCTGCCTCCAGGTTACAACCCTGTTTCACTTACTGATCTGACTTCCTCCAATGACAGACTCTGACATGGAAGTATAAGACCAAATAAACTCCTTCCTCCCCAACTTTCTTTTTGGTCATGGTGTTTTGTCACAGAATAGAAACTCTAACATAGACGCTGCATTGCTTTCCTAATGTTAAACATAATCCTAAGAAAGTAAAAGCTTCATTGTTTCACTTTTAGGATAATTCGCAATCCTAAGTTAACTAACTCAAGTAATTTTTAGGCAAGAAATTGTCTCCTATGAGTATAATATACAGTTGGAGAGTGACGAGTTTTAGTATAATCAGAAAAATTAAAGCGAAGCAAAAGTTGTCAAAATAAATGAACAAAGTACATCCTCGACTTTAATATCTAAGGCTTTTATTATGCTTGTTCCCATAGTTAGTAATTTTCAAAACTCAGCATTGTCTCCCTGTCATTAGTGTGAATTAACAAGGCTCTGTGGTAATAGCAGCTACATTGGTAATTATGGAAAATGAAATTACATTTCTAAACAAATGAAGGCTAAATTCATATTTAGTACTGACTGAAGACTAAATGTCAAAGAAAGAGCAATTAAACATGCATTTTATAAGCTGGACTAGAATGGATGCGAAAAGTTTTAAGAATTATGTAACAGCCACATACTTCATTTTGTTGCCAAGTCATAACCCCATTTTTGGTTGCTTATTGCTGTATTATTCTTAGTACATTTTCTTTCTGTCCTCCCAATTTTGTTCTAATGAGACATTAGCTGCTTCCTCCTCCTCCTCCTCCTCCTCCTCCTCCTCCTCCTCCTCCTCCTCCTCCTCCTCCTCCTTCTTCTCTCTCTCTCTCTCTCTCTCTCTCTCTCTCTCTCTCTCTCTCTCTCTCTCTCTCTGTGCGTTTAAAAAATGATTGATTTTAAACGTTTTACTTTGAACTTTACAAACTTTTTATTTCATGTTTGTAATTCAACATTTGTTGTATTTGTTTGTTTGCCTTGCTTTGTTGATGAAAATAAAAATTTACCATTCCAATGAGGTAGTTTGGCTAATTACTTTATCATAAAAGTCTACAGAAACTGAAATATCTGACATCAGAACAACAGTTTACCACACCTGAAATGAGAAAACAGTCATTTAAAAAGCACATGAGCTTCTATAAGTTATTTACTAGTTACTGTTCAAAATCTTATTAAATACTATTGATAAATCAGGGTTTAAAAATTATTCTTTGGTCACTTTATTATGTATAAATAGAGGCTATGTTGGAAATGATGCAAGTATTAATTTTATTATGATATTCAGGCAAACAAGTAGTGCAAAGTTCATGTTGGTATTAAAATGCATTTCTAAAATAAAATTTTCATTCAATACTAAAATTACTTGCAACATTACTGTAAGTCAGAACTCTGTTAATGATAGCAATACATAGATGTGAACCTAATAGTCTCGTGCAGGGATAGCAGTGGGGTAGACAGATGCCTACAGAAAAGACTCCATCAATATAATAAGAATCAAGAATAATTCCGTAAAGGTACATTTTCATTGCCCATTTGTTGGTTGATGGATATATAGGTAATGGGCAACTTTCTTTGTTCTCTCTGCATGCTGTGGAAGGGATATAAAGAGGTACTGCAGCTGAATTTTATTCAGATGTTTAAATGGACATCATCCTCCCCATGAACAAGGTCAGTAATTTGGGATGCTTCAGCTCAGTGTGTGGAAGATAATGTGGTACAGAATACAGCTGGAAACTACATGGTGCCTGAACCATGTATAGAAGAGTTGAATCTATGTATAGTGTGCGTATGCATTCAAATTTGCCCAGAACTGTAGCAATTTGTGGTAATTACTACAAAAGTACTTAGTAACAGTACCTCTTTTCCAAAAAGAAAGTAAGATAAAGGCTATTTCCACTCTATTTACCAGTCATACTAAATGAAGACTGGATTGTTATCTTATATAAAGTTGGAAGCAAAATAATTTTTTAATCCAAAGACAGATATGAGTATATTAAATTAGAGTTCCTTGCAGGCTAATGTAAGAGGATGAAACAAATAATGCCACAAGGATAGAGTAGAGTTCAGTCTGAGCCAGCTCTCAGCAAGCCATCCCTCATGACCCATAGCATCAAGGAAGAGTTTATGCAGGGTTTGATATTTGAGATGACCTTAAACAAGATTTAGGCCTTGGATCCACATTCTCTTTGTTCTCAGTGGCTCAGTCAGCTCAGATTTCCATATAGGAATCGTTTACTAATCCTCTTAATGACATTATAAATGTTTAAAACCCACTATGCTTTTAGAAGCATAAAATAAATTTTTATTTTAAAAGATTAAAGAGATGAGAATGAAGTGTCACTCTGACTTTTAAATGAGTCTTATGATGTACAATTATCACAGTATTCTTGATTAGATAAATCTGTGAATCTTATATATCCTGTAATCTTGGTTTATTTCCTTCTCAAGACGGAGATGATAAAAATTCACAAAGGTGAGTAGGTTTATGATCAGAACATTTTTAAAACATGCATTCATTGAACCAAGTAAAATATTTCATGGTGACAATTTGACATGTATGTACAGAGTGAACTTTGGGTGCACATTGTGACCTCCTCTCCTTACAGTTCAAACTGCTGGAAGGACCCTCATTGGGGAAGAAGAGAGGGCTAGAAGTGATCTGCCTAAGATAAATAGGAAGTATTTTCAAATTGTACATTTTAGATATTACAACTGTACAATTTACATGTACATTTAGATTTTAAAGAATCTAAATATTCAGGACTTACTCATTCCTTTTGCTTTTCCAGGGACAGATCCTTGAATTAATATTATATAAAACGAGAAGAAAAAAATCACCTTTTCTGGGGAAATGTTGCAGAGTTTGGAAGAGAGCGAATTACAGGGCACTCATAGTAAAGCACAATAGACCCACAGTGGAACCCATGTGAGGATGTGAAGAAAGTTCACTATTTGCTCCTCGGCCTCTTTCCAGAGAACACGTTACATATGTTATACCATTGAGTTTTTATTTTCTCTATCTTGGAGTGAGCAAGAATGATTCATTTGGGTACATACTGTGAGATCTTGAATGTCATTTTGTCCATTTGTTTCTAGCACATACCTAGTATCCAACTATGTAAATTAACCTAGAGTTTTGAGTAATGCTTATTCAGTCCTGTTCAAAAAAGACAGAATGAAATCTAACACAGAAGAGGAACAGCACCAATAAGTGGTGTTGCTACCTCACATGGGCTAAAGATGAATAACATATTGAGGAGGAGATAGAAGTGGTTACAAAGATGCAGAGACTAGGATGGGTGAGTTTGCAAACATGTGTGCAAAACAATTTCTTATCACTGTGATGTCATATCCTCATAGGGCAATAGAACTGGATGGCATTCTTGGAGATTTTTGTTTGTTTGTTTTTGTTTTTTAAGACAGGGTTTCTCTGTAGTTTTGGTGCCTGTCCTGGATGTAATTCTTGTAGACCAAGCTGGCCTCAAACTCATAGAGATCCGCCTGCCTCTGCCTCCTGAGTGCTGAGGTTAAATGTGTGTGCCAACACCGCCTGGCATTCTTGTAGATTATTAAGGATAATGCTTGCTATTGGGTAACTAAGTAGCTGATAGTCCAAGCTTTTCATTAAAAATATAAAGTAAGTTTGTAATTCATTATTATCTTTTGATCATACTACTATGTGCCTTTATAACATTACAAACTGACTGTGGGCAAACATCTTAGTATCTATCCAAATACATACCCAGACCATTATTATATGCATACACATATAATATCTTATATTTCAATATAAGCAGAAAGTCTGTTTATAAGTTTTTGTTGTTTCAACAGTATTCATGTATGATGTAAGTGGTATACAGATATTACGATGAATTTAGAGAATGGGCAATAAATGTCTTAAGATATTACTTAATATATTTAAAATTAAAATGTATCTGTTTGCGGAATAAAACTCAATATGTAGTCTTTTAAGCATAAGGAAGTATAATCCATAAATTTACTATTATCTGATTATGACATAGGTAAAAATGCATGCCTGATTGCTTTTTTTTGTCATTACTCTAATTCTGTAATTGAAAATACTGCTGAAAAATTCAAGGAAGGAGTCATGTCATGTTTGTGAATTCCAGCAATCTCACCGGTATGAAGAAACAATGGGTACAAAAGATTGCCTGGCTTATGGACAGCTCTCTAAGCCAGGGTGAGTTACAGTGTAACACAGGATATGAAAAAACGAAAAAATAAGAAAAATGTAAAGGAAACATTTGCAATATAACCATATAAATTAGTTTTAAAAAATAACCATCTTAAACTGTGCTCTAGAAGAGTATTTTAAGTTTCATTATTTATGGAAACTAAAATTTACACATTTTAATCCTAATTCATTTTATGGAAAAGACATTTTTTATCATTGCATTTGTAGGTACTCTGGTGTTACAAACAGCAAACGCATAGGTTCTGTTTTTTTGAGCAGCAATGTGATTGTGAAAGAGCTCGTCTAGTTGACAATCTGATGGAATTCTCTTTGCAGATCATGACGTCTACACTAAGATCTCTGGTCTTGTAACCATGCTTGGCCCTGGGACTTTTTTTTTACCAATGGAGACATATATATGTAAATAGTTTATTAAGTGGACCCAATTCCTCAATTCTTTCTGTTAACATTTGTTACCAAAATTGGTGAATGATACAGCTATAAGATGGATCAAATCTGGATTCAAAAATCACGACCAGGAAGAAAGCCAAGCACACTGACAAATTAGTCGTAAACAAACTTCTATTTGACTTAGCTGTTTGTTTATAGCAAGATTAACCTTTATCAATTCACCGAAACACTATCTGTTTTAGCTTTTGTGATGACTATTCTTGGTGTCTGTATCTTGACTATATCTGGAATTAACTAAAACCTAGGAAATGGGTTCATCCAGCTCAAATGGGACGAGGCTTTTAAAATCCAGATACATTGAGGTGGGAAGATATACCTTTAAATTGGCCAAATCTTTTGGTGAGAGCATATATAAATGGAATTAAGAAGAAGTCTTTCTGCTCTTTGCTTGCTTGCTCTCACTCTCTCTGGCAAATTCATTCCCTCACAGGTGTTGGAGCCTGCTTCTTCTTGATTCTGCATATACTAAAATTCAGCTGAGATATCCCGACTTAAAGACTGAACAACTATTGGGTTCTAGGATGTTCTCTTGCTGCACAGCCATTGTTAGTCTTCTGGGTCTCAGTCTGTAAGCTACTCTAATTGTTCATCCATGTGCATATATACACATATACATCTATATTTATATTAGTCATGCATATAATATATAATAACCCGAATTATTTACAATGATCATATATATTAATTCTATAAGTGTGAGAACACTGACATACCACTTTCTACCACTGTAATACATGAACATAATAAATAAACTAGAATGGAAACATATTTTAGCTCATGGATTGAAAAATATTAGTTCATGATTTCCTGGTCCTTTGCTGTAGGCCAGTGTTGGCCCTATTCATTATTTCTAAGTAATAAATAGGACTAATACAATACATAATCCTTTGGGAGACACTAAAAATCAAATCTAGTATTGCATTTCTGTAATTGCTGCTTAAAATGAAATTTGCTAATTTTTTAACTGTAATCGTTTCATTCATTTAATAGCACTCTATTGTCAATCAAAATTTGATGCTATCATTTGATGTAGCTGATAATTTGATTAATGTAATATGTAATATTTACTTCGTGTTATTGGTTTGGTATCCCACTCTTATAACATCTTTTATTGAATTTTAGGGCATCTTTAATCATATACACACTCCTTTTCTCAAGTAAAATATTATCTTTAACTGTACAGTTAAGGTGTTCTATCAGGGGCGATGAGAAATGACCAGAAATGTCTCTATGGACATCCACAAATCTGACTGAAGGAATGTGAAGATTTGACTGTAGGAGCATCGTCTAGTGTTTCACCGATAACTGAACAGTTTAGATGAGGATCATTAAAATGCAGTTGTAAGAGTGTATGGTGGAGCATGGCTTTGGGAGATCATGGTAACAGGGTCGTAAATTCAATAAAATCTACAGAAAAATATTATCTTAGTTACTTTTCTATTGCTGTGAAGAGACACCATGGTCAAGGCATTTTATATAAAAAAGAATTCAATTAGGGTTTGCTTATAGTTTCAGAGAATGTGTCTATGACCACTGTGACAGGAAGCAGGGACAACAGCTAGGTAGGCACACTGCTGGAGTATTAACTGAGAGCTTACATCTTATCCACAAGTTGGAGGCAGTGGGATGTTTGGAATGAAACTGGGTCTTATATGAACATTTTAAACCTCAAATGCCATCCTCTGTGATATACCTCCTCCTAAGCCACACGGCAAAGTCCTTTTCAAAACAATTTTGTTAACTAGGTACCAAGCACTCAAATACATGAGCCTCTGGGAGGGGCATTTTCATTAAAAACATCACACAAAGTGAGTTTGAAACTAGTCTAAATTACATGATTGTTGTAGTTGGAGCAGTGGGGCTGCGTCCCCGGCACCCTGTCGCCCACATGGCTAGCTTTAGGTTATGCCCTGATATAATTACACGGAAACTGTATTCTTTTAATCACTGCTTGGCCCATTTCTATCTAGCCTCTTCTAGGCTAATTCTCACATATTAATTTAGCCCATTTCTAATCATCTGTGTAGTGCCGGTCTTACTGGGAAGATTCTAGCCTATGTCCATCCTGGGTCAGAGCTTCATCGCGTGCGTCTGCCTGGGAGCTGGGAGCATGGTGTCTCTCTGAGGCGTCTGCTCCCTAGAGGAGAGCTGTGGAGTCTGAGCTCACTTCCTCTTCCTCCCAGCGCTCTGTTCTGTTTACTCCTCCCACCTGTCTTCTAACCAATGAGGGCCAAGCAGTTTCTTTTTATTTAACCAATGACCTTCCTCCATCACATGATGGCACATCACAACTCAAAAGTAATGTAACTGGAAAGAACCGATTTCACTTATTATTTGGAGTATATCAAGGATCATGTTTTAAAACGTTTATTAGTTTATGTACAATGGAGTGTCCATGCCTACAGTACTTAGCATGCTATTAAGCAACTGAATAAATGAGAGGGAAAAAAAGTAATTATAATAGTAGGTTGTACAGAGTAGTTATGGTAACAATGGTGACATCTTAAGACATGTTAGTAACCATATTCAAATAATATTAGAAAGCTGTAAATATGCAATAATCATCAACCTAATTCTACGAAACAAACAAACAATTACTGTTGTATCTTATTCTTTAATATAAAAGTTGTAATCTTAGGTTTTAAGGAATATTAGGTTTTGTAGATCCTACTTTCATGAGCTGCTCTATAGTCATAGCTTCCTTTTCCAACAGTACATTGTATTTCATTGGACTTTCATTCTATAATTATGGTAAAATTCCCACAGTTTTAGCACTGTAAAGGATACTCAAGTGCATATTCATATGTGCAACTTTGCTTCTAATTTGAATCACTTTATTAAAGTACAATTATAAGTATATTATTAAAGTATAATTTTTATCCAACTTTTCTCATATATTTTGATCATATTCTTCCACCAAATCCTCCTAGATTCTCCCCAACTTCTTGCTTATTTGCCCAACATTATGTTATTTTGCTCTCAAAAAATATAAAAACTAAACAAAAAATAAAAATCAACACAAAAAATGAAAAAAATAAAAATAATCAATAAGAAAAAAATCACCACCCAAAACAAAAGATGCACACACATGCATGTGCACACACACACACAAAGCCAAAATAGGGAGTCAGACTGCTTTGTGTTGACCTAGTACTCCTAGGCTTGGGGCCTGCCCTGGGGTGTTATTGATATACCTAATAATACTCCATTGTGAATACATCCAATTTTCCTTTTCAGTGGTGTCAATTAAAAGTATCTTATTGGTTAGGGATAGGACTTTATTTCTACATCCCCTTCTTGGCGTTGGATTTTGTCTGGTTTGAGCCTGCATACTGTAACCATCTCTGTGAGTTCATACGTATAAAATAGTTCTGTTGGGTCTGGAAGGCCAAGTTTCCTTAAAATCATCTATCACCTCTGGCTCTTGCAATTTTTCCGCATTCTCTTCTGCACAGATCATTGAGTTGTGAAGGGAAGGATTTGATAAATATATTCTACTTAAGGCCGAGTACTTCAAAGATTCTCACTCTCTGCACACTGTCAAGTTAGGGGTCTCTATGATAATTATCATTTGCTGCAAAAGATAGCTTCTCTGATGAGGGCTGAACAATGACTGGATCTAAGGGCCTAGCCATATGACATTAGGGGTTATTCTATCGCTGTGTTTATTTAGCAGAATAACGGTAGTAATTTCTCCCCTAGGGCTTGATGTGTGTAATCTAGGTTTCTAGCTCACAACATTCTTGTCAGTTATGGGTTCCATCTCATTGAATGGGCCTTAACTCCAATTGAAATTCCTTTAGTTGCTTCAACATTTGTGCCACTATTATTGCCCAAGGACTCTTACAGCCAGGTCACTGTTGTAGATTGTAGGGTTTGTAGATGAATATTGTTATCTTTCAGTAGCATGCAAAGTACCTTCTGGCAGCACAAATTATATTCAGTAGTTGTGAAACTTCTAGCCATGCACCAGATTGATTTTTACATGGTCTGTGACATAAGTAAGTAGCATCTTCGGCAATAGGTACTTACTTTTAGATTATGGAGTCTAACCAATAGTCTTGGGTATAGCCTGTGATGTTTGTATGGGCTTATGAAACCCCTTTTATTGAGAGTATATTTTGATAGTTTCTTTTTTGTCAAAATGTATTTTACATAAAGAGTAGACAAAATCATTTAAATAAAGACTTTCAATTTATAATTAACTTGACTCATATATTACATGGCTATTATTACTTGCTCATTATATGGAATTATTATTAATACATTCTTTGTGAATATACTCCCAAATTAATTAGAGAAACAATTATATTAAAAATATTTCCTCTGTGCAAATATTATGATATTTAATAATTATGATAATTTGTAATTTATATTCATGGCTTACCTGATCAAATCATTATATGTCTTAACATTAACTCTGATTGCATAAATATTGCATTAACTTCAATCACACAAGATTTTAGAGACCATGTTAAATAAATATGAAGTAAATAAATTCAAACCAGAGAATTAAAAACCCCAACTGTATAGTAATACATTTCATATTTTTAAAAAAGATTCACATGTCATCAGAAAATTCCCCTTAATGTATAATGATTATATTAATGAGCAAATGCTTTCGTGTAAGATAGATCCAGGAGAAATACATTTTAATTTTCTATTGCTCCTGAAACAAATTTCCATGATGTATAAGGCTTCAAACATCATAAACCTATGATGGTTTGGAATGAAGATAGGTGCCACCCTTTACCCTGCTCCGATTCTAACAAGCAAAACCACAATGAGGGTCGGTCTGGACTCATCCTAGGACTCTGACATGTCTTTGCATGAAAATCCAAATCCACATTCACTGAGCTCATTGTCAGGATTCCTTTCTTTGGGATAGCTCTGGAGTCTGTGATTCCTTGCCAGCAGCCAAGGAGGAGCTGCTTTCACTCCTTCCCGTGTAAGACCTCCACTATAACCAACAAGCAACTGTATGCCCAGCCACAATGCTTCAAATCCCTCAGACACAGTCTTGCGTCCTCTTTATCATGTAGCCAAGTTAAGTGCTCTCCTTTTAAAGTCTTCCATAATGAGATTGAGTCTACTCGGATAATTCACAAGATTCCCAATTGAAGTGCCACCATCTCAGTTACCCACGCAAAGTCCCTTTTCCATGCAATGGCAATGTATTTGTCCCACTGATTAGCAGCATAGACATTTTGGGAGCAAAGTGCTATCACATTGGAAAAAAAAAACAGAACAACAACAACAAAAAAACTAAAACTACCATTTCTACATTTCTCATTTCTCTTAAAGTTAGAATTTATTTTTATTATTTAAAACGATTTTCAAACTTAAATATATTTTCATCATATTAATCCCCCCCCACAAATCCTGCCAGATCCTCTCCCCCTCCACACCCACTCAACTTTAAGTTCTTTTACAAAAAATAAAAATCCAATACAACTATAAAAACAAGGAAACAAAACCATACCCAAAGGACCAAACCAAACAAATCAAGCTAGCAATCAACCAACTAAACAAACCCACCAAACTACCGAAGAAAACCACACAATCACACATGCACAAAACAAAAACAAAACAAGACCCCAAAACTGTAGAGTCCAGGTGAACTACTCCTGAACCTAACGTCTGTCCTGGAGTGACTGATGTATCTATTGTCACTCGATTGGAGAAAAAGGATTTCCTCTCTCCCTGCAGGTGTCAGTGACATTTACCCTAGTGGTTAGGTCCTCATTCATCCATCCATCCATCCATCCATCCATCCATCCATCCATCCATTCATCCATCCATTCATTAAAACCTAACAATATAAAATTTATGAGAACAAGAACTTTTGACAAAATTCTGTTTCTTTTATTCATAGCAAATACAATAAAAGTTAGATTACTTCTAGCAACATTTTCCATTTCATATAGACAGGTCTACAGAGTTAACAGATGTAATCTGTGCACAGATCAATGTTCTTGAAATTCAGTGTAATAGATGATTTGTGGTATTGGTCATATTAAGGGAAATTCTACAGAATAAAATAAAGACTTGGCAAGTGAAGTACTACAATAACTTTCTGATAAACATCTTTTGTCTAATTTAAAGTGTTCTTCCATTTCTGGTTCCTGTATATTGAAGCAGACATTACTTCCATGTCTCAAATGAATCTATGAAAAGTGTTTTGATAGCTCGGTGATTTTGCCTTAATACTATGTAATAGCTACTAACTGTTGCTGGGAAAACTGCTCTCAAAAGGGACTGTCACCTTTCTTTAGGAAAGGGTTCTCAGAGTGTACTAAATGCTGACGGTGACCAGCCAAGTGCAAAGGAAGTCTCACAGTCTTACCTAAGTGAGCTTGTCTGCCTACATGTTAAGCTCCCACACTTGACCAAGCATTCCTATGGAAATATGGTCACAGTTTCCTATTTACCAAACATGCTGGTCACAGACATTGTGGATCCTATAGAATGGAGTACCTGCACTTGTAATAATTCACAGTGTCTCAGAGATGAGAATCATGGAAAGAACTGGAGATCAAAAATAAAAGCATATGTGTCTCAAGACGAGATATAGCCCAAGTTTCTTTACAAGTCTAAACAGAGTCTTAATCAGCACCATGGGGTTTCAGGAAATGAGAGTACTGAGATAGGAGGAAGCCACCATGAATTCCTACTGGACTTCTAAGTAAGTGCACCGCTGATATGACAGCCCAATGTTTTTCAAGTATGGTTATGTAATAAAGATAGCAAAGAACAAATGCTCACGCCTGACAACTGCAGAGAAAGCAGAAAAGCTACATCTTCCTGAAGTTATGTGCTAAGCACTTGGCCTACTAATCTTTGAAAATTTGCATAACAATTGTCTAAAATTTCAGCTGACAGGGAATGAAATGCTACCTGCGCCCGAATCTTCATTTTCTTGTTATGCTGCAGTACTTCTTTTAGCGATCAGATACCAAATAATGACTTTACCAACACTTGACAGCTTATTGACATTAATTATAACATGAACTTCAACTAGGCATGGTATTTGTGAACATGAATTACAGAAATAATTACAGAAAATGAGATTCTGACTCAACAACTCTACTGAGAATAGCATCTTCCTTATTTTCTCCAATAAAGGATTTGAGTATATCATTAACAATGTCTGACTTTCACCAGATTTAACTATGATTGTTCCTCATGCAGTATTGACTAATTCACAAAAAGCTCATTATAAAATTGCCTGCAAATCCAATTTTGACAAATGCAATTGCTTTTTAAGCATACAATGGGATTTTTAATAAGAGTAATTGTGTAGCCAATAATTTCTAAAATGAATAATCAATTCTTAGCTTACCATTGTTTTCAGATTAAAACCTGACATGCATTATATAAAACTGTTTTACTTGAACAAATGGCTTCTTTTGGGAAATATGAAATTTTGACAAGTTTAACACTGGTTTCATACTTCACAGAACAACTTTTGGAAATACAGAATTTAAGAAACATCTCTTTAAGGCGTGTCAAAATTATTTGTTACGAAAGGCCTCATGGCTAAAAGCTTCTTTAAATTAAAAATACTTTGTAATCTCAAGATGTATAATGCCATGGCTAAGATTTTAAATCAACAACTCTATCGACACTAGAATTTTCCTTATTTTCTCCAATAAAGGATTTGAGTATATCATTAGCAATGCCCGACTTTCACCAGAATTAACTATGATTGTTTGCCATGCAGTATTGACTAACTAACAAAATTGAATATCGACATGCAAGCATTTGACTGTATGTTAGCATTCATGTTGGAGCCATCAATGGATCTCCTACCTTCTATCAGATTAAAATCAGATTTTTTCGAGTTAAGTTCAGCTGACTTATCCCCACTTGATGAATTTTAAAGACTTGTGTTACAGACTGTGAATATGGTTAGGATGAGCAGTACTAAGTCATTTCTGCATGTGTTGACCATGACAGTCTTCACGTGGAACTTTGGTTTCTCCTGCCTATTTATTATAGGACAGCCTACATAGCCTCTTCTGGGAGGAGATTCTGCTTCTGAATACCACTGCAGTCACCTTGCTTTAAAGAGAGCAAAGGAGTAAGATAAGTCTGAAAAGCCATGCATCATTTTGTTTGATGATTATTTCTTTTATATTATTTATTTACTTCTAATGAATGCATGTGATGTCTGTGGGTACATTCCATACATGCTCGTGGAGGTTAAAGGACATCTTGTAGGAGTCCATAATCTGTTTCCATCGTGTGAATTCTGCATATTGAACTCAGTTTATTAGGTTTTGTGGCAAGTATCTCAGCCTTTGTGTAATTATACCGACCAGTGAAAACCCACATTTAAAAAGATCATTCTCTGGAGTACTATTTGGATACATGTATTACAACAGGCATACTGCATAAAATCCTAAGGAAATTACTTCCAGTGTAGCGTAAGAGAAATTCTAATTTTCTAATTATCATCTTTTATAATAGAACACTTCACTATTCATATTTGAAAATGGAATGTCTTTGATTTGGGGAAATACGTATCATCGATTCAACAATATTAATTGAGATTTGGAAAGATAAAATATGACTTATATAGATATTATTTTCAAAGACTCTACAGATTGGTAGGAGATAAGATTATGCAGAACAGTATATCAGGAGGAAGAAAGCAGTAAATTCTAAGGTGCTGACTTACAGGTTATTCTCTCTTAGTATCAAATCCAAACTTTGGTGCTCCATTTGGGACGGCACACCTGGCTTCTCTTTATCTTTCTCAGCTAGCTCCAGGTTAGTTTTCTTTAATCAAGAGAGAAGGCTAAAGGAAGGGGAAGAGACATGCCATTTTTTTTCCTCTGTGTGATTTTCTGCTCCTAACAACATAGCCTCAGCAAATGGCTCTTCACCACATCAGAAAACTCCATTCTTCACGCTCTCTTCATTCCTTAGGCAGACACAAGCCCCAGGCATCTGGCAGCCTTGCATATCACAGTGTCATGTCCCAGTTCTACGGGAGCTTTTGAGTAACTAAGAGGCAAGAGGCACCCAAAATTTGTGACTCTTCTATCCCCCAGGAGACATTCCTCAATATTTCTAAATTCTAATATTCTAGCGTCTCCACACTTTCCTCACAGTACAGGGATGATATTTTCCACTTGCAATAAATACACATTCACTTCCAGGAGCATAGTTCAAGAAACAGTGCTGAAAATACACGGGTTTTCATAGAGCCAATAATAACTATATTAATGACTGGTCAAGTTGACTTTCAGGCAAACAAAGAAGTGGTAGATGCAGAAACATAAGATCACTGCTCTAGATGATAAGAAGGTCAAATAAGTTACTGGGATAGTGTGAGGCCAGGTAGAGGGATGGGCAGTTAGAAATATCTTTGTTTTCTTGGAAAACCTTATTAAAGTTTTTAAGAAATAACACAAACTAAGGGCAACAAAACTAAAAATGTGCCTTCAAAACGAGTGACTATTCATTTTAAAAGTAAGTTTTATTTAAAGAGACAGCATAGGCATATTGCAGCAGAACACTTGGCTACTTGAGTTAGAATGCACAATAGCTTTAAATACCTTAGTCCTATAAGTATATACTCCGAGCCTAATTTGTTGTTTTAAAAGAACAAGCTAAAACAACACTTTACATGAAAATTTTACAGAAAAATACTGTAAAGGTACTCATTTTTAGATGGGACACAATAATTGACTATATATAATACTTAAGTAATAAAATTCATATGTAAATGAATTATGCTCTGTAATATGTACATTTTCAGATATCTGTAGTTTGCACATTTTCAATTTATGTAGCATCTTTGAGAAACCTGAGCTGTGACTGATATCTCCCTCAGAACCTATTTCATGCCTTTCAACAGTGTAATTTTCCTTACGTCTTCATCAGGTACAAAGCATCCTATGCCTTCTGGTATTTTGATGTAGGCAGGTAAGGGCATGAACCATTCCTTGGCTATGAGCTAATCTTTAAATCATAGCAGTCTCTGAATATGAAAATAAGGTTTGGTTATATTCTTTAGATTTTCAACATATTTTCCAGAAACACATGTAACATAAGAATGATTAGACAATAGGTAACAAAATAAATCATCAGATCAATTGCCTGGCGCTTCCACTGTATGCCCCACTAAGGTAGACAGAATGTGACTATCTGAGGGCAGAGTTCTGGCCATTATTGTTAATGAATTCACATTTAAGTACTCATTAGTAGGTTTAAATTGTTTGTAATAAGCAATTAAATGTTATCCTGTGTTTTGTTAGATTAGCGGCATGGTTTAAATCAAATAGTCTTCACAACAATTCTTGAATATTCAGTGTTGTTATTTGTACATTTGGTGAACTATTTTAATTTACTTTATTAACATCTTAAAGTAAGTTTTCTAACATGTAATGGAAAATGTATCTTAATGATAAATTCTACTATACTTACATGTACATAAAAGCAATCTGTTAATCAGGAAAACAAAGAAATGAAACTCTCAAATGTTATAATCATATAAAATTAATCAAGGTTTCTTTATGCCTTTTGATACTATAATTAGTACTGTATTCATCTAAATCATGATTCCTCAACTCTTCTAAATTAATTAAGGTCATTTCAGTGAAATAAATCTCTGTAATGTATTTTTTAAGTACTGTATCTGAGTGCAATTACATGCTATATTTTCAACTTTCATATACATACGATCTAAATCCAGATAATGGGAAGCAAAGGTTGTAAAACAAACACTTAAGTTTTTTTTTCTCTGAGAAGAAAAATAAAGATGAAACATTAGTATCTTTACTGGCTGGCTCCAAAATCTTGAAATGTTAAGTGTGCATTTCTCAAAACATACTTCAGAATGTGTGTACATATTTATAGATTTATGAGAGCTGCCCAAAGTAACAGATGAAGGCATAAAAATTGGTTGCATTGGGAAGCGGCTCCATTCATTATTCACTTTCCCTGGGAAGAAGTCTCACCCATCCCTAAGCAGCACTCTTAGATGTTTTCAACAGACCCTGCTCTCTTTGCCTCTATGAAGGGAGGAGGCTTCTTCTTACTGATTTGTTATAATTGATCCTAGCATACATGTGTCATCTACAAATGACCTCATCAACATTCAGTAGGGATTACCCGGGTGAACTGTCATCATGTCGTTTGTTATAATGAGCCTCCACAAGACTAATGACTTATTTGTGCCATGGGCAATGAATGATTAATTAGTTGATTCTAAAGCAAATTGTTAATAGCATAGCTTAATTACTACCTTTTCCTAATTTCTGAAGGTTGGAAGAAGTTAATGTGATCTTAATGCAACTTCATAGTAGAATTGTGTTTGTTAAAGGGATTTTGAAAAGATTTGAAAATCTGATCATATATACATATATGATCATATATATATACATACACATACATACATACATACACACACATATATGCTGGAACTCCTTATATTCATGCTAGAATAAAATATCTACACATTCTAAAATTCTATCACTTAATTCCATTTAAGCAATTTCCCCATTAATTTTAAGTGACATTTGTCCAACTTTTAACGTAAATAAAAATTTTGCACTGCTCTGGCATAGGTGAAATAGCACCAATTCTTCTCTTTCCTCTGAAAGATGGTGAATTATTTGCTTTTAAAAGTGCAGTGAAGCATGGGATTGTTGATCTTCCTAAATACAATCAATTCCTGATTATTTAATGTCAATGAAGGGATGCACTGGTATGAATAAATAATACTAGTTGGTAATTCATATATCTGAGTTGGAGCAAGGGCAATTTATCTCCAGCTGTTCCAATCAACTGAATTAAAAGAAAGCCTAAGTGGAGAAATTCCATTTGTGCCAGGTCGGGAAGGTATTGGAGAGGTGGGTCTCTTATTATATAATATGAATGGGAAGGGATTCAATGCTGTTAGGAACATAAATGTTCTCAATGATGAACAGCTGTGTGTTTGCCCAATATTTCAATGTTACTCTAATTTAATATTCTCCGGGGGACATTTTCTTCACTGAAATCTTTAGGAAAGGTGTTATTTTTCTTAAACTATAATCAAGAAAATGATCTCAACAGGACAGAAAATAAATTCCCCTTATAGTCACACAGCTAATAGGTGACTGTCATAATTTAATTACTTACTATATAAAAATGAGACACTACTAACTTATTGTATTCAAATAGTCTAGAAATAAATTATAAGTATATATGCATAAATCATGCTATGCTTTTCAAATTGATTAAATCATCGGTTCATTCCTGAATGCCTAGTATGGACAAGTGTGAATGCACCCAATAAACACACCAGCCTCTGACCTTAGAAGCTCATATTCTTTGAGGCAAGACAGATAAAGGAAAATAAGCAAGTAAATGTCTATATTTAGTAATATTGGATTGTGCTATGAAATTTGAATGGAGGAGACAAAAGGGACAATGTGGGAAGTTTTGTTTGTCAAGGTGATTTATTTTCAAAAAAGATGTAAGAAAGTGAGGGAGAGCCTTGGGGTGTTTTGGGCAAAAATAAAAGTTACATTAAATGAAAATAGAGATATATTTTTGGAGGCAGTGTGTTCAAAACTTAGCAAGAAAACTAAGGTAGTTAGGAGTGAACTTGGCATTAGTAGTCAGAAGCTCTAAGAACCAAGTGCAGGTATGAGGATGCTTTTATGTTATGGGGTAAGCTCTTACCTTGTGAGAGGTTTAGAGTATTATAGTATTAGGATTGTCTCTTAACTATGAAGGGGTGTTGAAATGAAGTGACTATTTTTTTTTTGGCAAATCTTTGGTTGCTGTTATAGGGGCAGAAGATGAAGTATGAAGACTGATTAAAAAGATAAAACTTGTGGTTTGTGAAAAATATGCCTAGCATGCTAAAATATATATTTGTTTCTCCGTGTAGTCCTGGCTTTTCTGGGACTTTCTCTGTAGTCAACACTGGCTTTCAACTCAGAGACCCACTGCCTCTGCCTCCCAAGTGCTGGGACTAAAGGTGTATGCCTTTTTGGCTCAGATTTTAAAGGTTAGGTTCACAACTAAAAGTATATACGCTCTTACAGTTTTTCAGCAGTTTTGAATGTGGGAAAGTATATAATGCTCTCAGATAGAAATTTCTGAAATTCATTCAGACTTTTTAAAAGATATGATGTCATATTGTTCCTTCTGTGAACCAGATTTTGGGAAACAGGAATCTACTGGAATGTTATTCCTTTATTACTGAATATATTGATATAAAGTGATTTAAGTTCAAGTTGTGCTTGAATATAAATCTTAAAGTTCACCACACAATGCTCTATTTCCAAGCACCGAGATAGTTTTGCAGGAAGGATATGATGTGAATTTAATCTAGTGCACCTGGATTTGCTTCATAAGTAGTGATCTTGGGCAAGTGAATTTAAATTTCTGGCCATGGTTTTCCTTTTCTAAACATTAAGGGAGTGTAGGTCAACCTCAAGGAATGTGCTAAATGTGAGATTTAAATCAGGTAGAATGCATAGAAGAATGCCTGGGGGGTCATCATCAATCTATTTACTAATAACACAGTCTTCCATGTTAGGAAAGATGCAATGTTTCTAAGCCACAGCATTAGTACTAAGTGATTTGTGAGAGCATGCACGCCCCAGTGCATGTGTGTGCGTGCATGCATATGTGTGTGTATGCAAATAATTTCGCGACTAAGAATTGTTTGCATTGATGACTGAAACTAAGTTGTAGGGATACAGTGTGAGATATGACACACAGGAAACAAGGACACTAAATTCTAAATCGTAATAAAGGAATAAACAATGAAATAAGAGATTGACTTACTGAGGAAAAAGAAGCAACATTTCCAATTATACTTGAGCTTAAAGCTATTTGATGGGTGATTCGAAAAGGGTGAAATGAGTCGGCCTTTCTTTTTTCCTTTTGCCTTAACCTAACATATATTGAATGAATTTGGGAGTTGGTGCCCCTAACCTTGTTTTTTTTTTTTCAGGTGCTGGAGCTGCTTGAGCATCTGAAGTCCTTCAGTTAGGGTAGTGATTGATGACCTCTTAACCCCTTAGTCCATTGAGACAGATCAGATCAATACATGCTTGCCTTCTATTTGGACAGCATCCTTATCTCTTCTTGGCCATTGTTGACTTCCTTCTACTGGTGAGCCACAGTCCCATCAAAACCTCTCCTTCATTGGCAAAAATACTTTGCTCAGTGACATTTTTATTATTTCTGTGTCAAAAGACTCCACATCTCTCTCTTTAACAGCAATGCCAAAGCTTGTGATTTGGCAACTCTTTAGGTATAAACAAGAGGCAAAGCATATCCAACACAGTAACCAAGCCAGTGATTCTAGTATTCTTGCCACACAAATTACTAGGTATATATTATAATAACATAATTTTACAAAATATTTCTCCCATTAAAAAATACTGATCTTTGATTTTACCTCACAGCCAAGGTAATAATGCAACTTCAGATCACTTAGGCCTCACCTGCTATCTTACTGAATAATCAACCTTTCTATGTTTAACCTGCTTTTAGGAGAACAATGTGACAACCATTTTTACTGGCCTGGTAATTCCATTTAATTACATCTTGAGCTAACACACAGTTTTAATCTTAAGACGTGTATCTTACATTCATTACCCAGAGAATATGTGTGTGTTTGTGTGTGTTGTGATAATCACTACTGAAATAGCCAAAAGGTTGGGAACAATCTTATGCTACACATATTTGCCATAAATATTGGATGAAAACTGAAGATACAGCTTGATAAAGCATGTTCTCAGTAAAGACCGCTTTGAGGACTGTTGAGGCTAAGTGGAGCCAGTTTCCCTTGTGAAACTCTGTTAAAGTTTTCTGTAAAATATCCTTCATTTGTGATGTTTTCTGGGCAGCTTGGTAAATACAGAACAAGGCTCTTTGTTAGAGACAGTTGGAAGACACGAGGAGAGAAATGGAGAAGTCAAATCTGGCTCACTTTTGTTGAAATTAATTAAGAAGTCTATGATGTTATTCATTAATGGGACACAGCTGAGATCTATTATGGTGCCTCTAAAGTTATTTTTAATGTGTATAACTGAAACATCACATTATCATGAATAAAATGGTCGTAATCATTCCTCCACAAGAGACAGGAGCCCTTTTAAGTACTTGAATCTGATTTTGGAAATTATTATGGAACTGAAAACTGGCTTTCCTCTACATTGTTACATTGAGCTATACAAATAAATCTAATTATGTGGCTTCTTAATAATATATTAAAACAAATATCCTACTTGATTTACAAATATAATAAATGTCCACAAGCAACAACAGGACCAAGAGACAATCTGTTAAATATTCTATAACCTCATCTAATTAGTTGTCCAAAGAAATAAGTGTTTGATGTTTGTAATTCCAAACACAGGGAAGAGTTTGGGTTTTGAGAGGTTGGGAGGTAGATCAGTGGGTAAGGCACTTGCCGCACAACTCTGAGACTCCAAGTTTGAATCCCTCAAACCAGTGTTAATTCTGATGCCATAGCGCATGTCTGTTATTCCAGTGGTCCTAAGGTCACATGAGAAGCAGCAATGACACACCCCGGAACCTACTACGACAGCTAGCTTGGGGCGTACAGATATAAGCAACAAGAGATCTTGTCTCAAGAGGAGGAGGAAGACTGGCATCCAAAGTTGGCCTCTGACCTCCACATAGGCACTGTGCAAGCAACTTATAAACACAGAGACAGGCACGTGAACCCACCTACGTAACGTCACAAAGTTATATTTTATTTTTCAAAATGTACTTTTCAATCTAGAACTGTTAGACAGGACTGTCCTAAGCTAATCCCTACACCAGTACTGTTCTAGATGGTGTGGTAGCAGACACCCAATGGACCCCAGTTTTCCTGTACATGTGTCCCAGTGTCTGTCCCCTAGGCAGTTCTCCAGGATCCAAACCCCACTGGTTGCTGCATCAGAAGGAAGCAAGGTTAGTGATGGCAATTCCCAGAGCAGGAGGAGACTTTTCTCATTAGCAAGGTTTATATATTATTGTGACTGATTTCTAAATCATTAACACAATTAAAAGAATAGTTGAGAAGGGCGTTAGGAAAGTTGAGGCAATATCGTTTGTTTTGTTCTTTTGGCTTGTTTCATTGACTTGCCTTTGGCTTCCTTTATGTGGAGTATTAGCAAAAGTACTGAAGCAGCTATTTTGGACAGCGCTGTTGGAATCTGAAAACACACACTTGGTCTCCCGAAGTCTTGGTGAGTACATGTAGGTATCCACTGTGTAGAAAGAAAGGTAAGAATGCACAGGCTACTCCCTTTCTTTTATTTATCTTCCTAGTGATTTCTTTTATGTATGGAGGCTTGACATTTATAGGTGAATGAAATGCTATGGAAACCAATAGCTGCAGTTCTTGGGAGGACTTGGATAAAATCAATGCTCATTTCTGATTGGAAATTTCATTACTCTTGGATAATAGAATAGTAAGTGATAATTCAATAAAAAAGATAAGTTCTATAAAGTAGGGATCAAACCTAGCTCCTTATGCTTGCTAATAAAGTAATATTCTCAGCTCAATCAGCTTGATCGCACATAAAATTCTAAACTGAAAACACTAGAAAGGAGACATGCTATGTATAATCTAAAGTTTTATAATCCTAAGCATAAAAAATATTTTATTTGTTCTAAAAGAATTTCAAAAATGAATTCACAAAAGGAAAACATGTTTTTTTCTGTTGATTAACCTCACAAATGTGTTTTCCTCTCATTTTTATTTATTTTATGCTTTTTTAACTTACCATTTTAGATTCCCATGTATTACAGTTTTCTATTCCTTTTCCTTCCTCTGAACTCCAAACTCCCCTACATATACTTCCCACTCTTTCAAATTTATGGCTTCAGTTTTCATTAATATTGCATGCAAATATATATTCTTAAAGTTCATATTACTATATATTACATGCAACATGGCTATTATACACATATGTGAATATTATACGTGTGTGTGTCTTTGCTGACTTTAACTTGCTCAGTCTGTATAAGATTATTTGTATGCATGTGTTCAGGGACGACCATGTGGCACTGGGCGAATGAATGGTGTGCTCTTCCCCTGAAAGGAGAACTTCTTCCACTCCCAACTTTACTCACTTGCCTGAATGAATGTGCTTTAATGTACAAAGAAGTTAATAAGAAAGGGAAACTGTGAAAGTCACTAAAATGATCAAGGAAGCTCAACAAAATTTTAATATCTTGATTTTTCATTGAATTGGTTTAATTATATCTATATATGTTGTATGTGTTTATATATATTTTAAACATGTTTAAATATACATATATTATTTCTTTATATTTCTTTACACATAAAATACAGCTTATTCTTTTATGTATGTATATATATTTGTATATATGTGTATGTAAATTATCTATCTAGCTACCTCTATCTTATTAATGTATGCAGGAGAAAATTTTGGTTGTTACCCATACATATTCTCTTATTCTTCATTACTAATACTTTCTGAGTTTCATTATTTTGTTAAATGATTTATTATTAGTATGGATATGTTGGGTTGTGGGTGCCTATATGCTTTGGAGTGTATACAGAGGTCAGGAGACAACTTTAAGAAGCTTTCCGCGAGTGTATGTGCGTGTGTTTTGGGGGGGGGATATGAATCATAGCCTTTAACATCTGAGCCATCTTTCTAGCCCTTTGGCAACATAATAATTTATCATTTCCTTCACAATTTCATATATAATGCCTTTTTATCATATTCATCCTGGGTCCCTCAGCTCTTCCCAGATTCAGCACTCCAATCTCAACTACTCAATTTTATGTTTTCTCTGTTCCCCCTACTCTCTCTTTCTCTCTCTCTCTCTCTCTCTCTCTCTCTCTCTCTCTCTCTCTCTCTCTCTCTCTCTCTCTCCCTCTTATGCACACACGCACACACACATTTGCATGCCCTTGCTTCCCAAGTCTGCCAAACTGAGATCAACATCAGGGATCAGTGTAAAGGATGAAAAAGAGCGTCAACTCCAGTCTATGGCGCTCCATTCCTAACCCATCCACGCTGATAATAAATAAAATATTCTTTAAAACTTTGAAAACTCAAGATAGTATTTGCAAAATAAGACAAACACACACACACACACGCGCGCACGTGCCATAATCAAAACTTCTGTCACATATATTAATAAAATATCAATTCTCATTCTTCACAAGGATGGTAAAATCCTATAAGCATGTTCATAATAGCACTTCTAATGCATTCAGCATGGCAGCTTGCTCCAATTTATCTGTCCTTGTTCTCTGTGTCCCTAAAATGTTTAGCTACTGATCAAGGATAACTATGCTCCATAATGTATGTTCCTCTAAATTAATCTCTAAGAACTACTTGGACATTTAAATGAGCTATTTGCTTAATTTGTCAGAAAACACTGTAGATGTAATCTTTAGGATATACATAAACGCACAGAATATCTCAAGAAATTTAATTACAAAACTTCATTTTCCTTCCTTCTTATCTTGAGACCTCCTTCAGAAGGCAAAAAAAATATAATGTGGTAATTATTAATATCCCAACACCAACTGAAGATTTCAATAAATGGTGTAGATAGAGAAGAACAAAATCACATGAGATTTGACTGAAATGTCTACTACAATTATCTGTCTTAAAATAAATGTAGTTGCTACAAAGAAATCTCTAGAGTTAGAGAGGGCAATATGTTTCTAGTTATTTACATTTCCTTTGATCTTCCCATGTTTAAGATCAGTTATTAGTAAATGAATTAGAGAACTGCTCAATGTATTTGCTCCTTTTGAGGTATTTTACTGAGTGGAGAATGGTTAGGCAGTTTAGAGTGCACACTGCTCTCACAGAGGACTGCGGTTTGGTTTCCCAGTACCAAGATCACTCAGCTCCAACCAACTGTAACTCCAGTTCCAGGGGATTCAATTCTTTCTTCTGGCCTCTGCAAGCTTCTGCATGCATGTGGTGACATAACCTGACACAGCCACACATGTTTATACATATATAAAGAAATAATATAAAACAAGTTTTACACATTATCTAGAGTATCAAATTAATCAGTACATTTCGATTTCTGTTTCTCTTAAGTTAACAAAATTGCATTTTATAGCAGCAGTCTTATAATATATGGCCCCAGAGGCTTTTTGTATTACCTTTCACTGAGTTTCTGTACTCTTGTGAATCTCTGCTGTTTATTCTTTAAAATATTTTCTTGGAAGAGACAGAGTACAAAGAGTCGCGTAGAGCACTAAATCGTACACAATCTATAACCGAAGAGCAAAGACAAGCTACTAAGTGGAACATATGATCTTAGCATCATTTACTATGGTGCTCCGACCCAATTTCCCAGCCTAGGACTATCCATACACCACTCACGTCGATTAATCTTATTTACTTTGGTGTACACAACATTCAGCAAACTTATTGGCAGGTGGCTAACGGTAATAACTTGTTAAACAAAATTATATCCCTATGTTACATACCCTTTCAAAGGGTTCTTTAAAACAACTTCAAAGTTTAGAAGGAAAAAATTAATAAAGGCAAACCATCAACTTTCCCCTTTTGGTGAAATGGAACACATATTTCATTTTTTTTTCTATTGAGTTGGAACAATCCATGGACATAATTGGAAGCAAATATATGTGTGGAATACACGTTTAAAATTCCTTTATTCAGAGTAAATACCAAAACATTACAATGTATTTAATATCAAAAATGTTTTTTATACTATATCTTCTGCATAAGTCTGGAATAAAGAAAACAGTTTTCCAGTCCTTATCTGCAGCTGATATTCCTTCCCAGAGCCTAGGTTTTGTTTCTCTGCATTGTGTGATGGCTTTTGAAGTTGAGACTTGGCTTGATGAATTCTAAGATAAATGCTACAATGGAGAGGAGAAGATACTTTTATTTCCAAAGGAACAGGATCGCCACCTTTAGTCATTTCATGCTAGAAATTATCTGAGTTTCTGTCACTGTTTTTAAATAAACCTAACAAAACAAGCTAGTATTAGTGATGTGTTCCATGGTCCCTAACAGAATATCTGCCTGAAATATCATAAAAATGAATTCATGATTTTAAATATAGAATGAACATTTTCCTATTTTTAAAATGTGATAAAATCTTATCTTTACCATAAACACCAACCAGAGTGTTAACCCTTTATTTAGAAAAACCAAAGGGGTTTAAGTTTTGTAATGGGATACTATTGTTCTGATTCTTAGCCAATATCCAAATGCAAGCAATATTTACCACTTATTCATCTGTTAAAAATTTCATATCCATATGATCCAGAAGCAGAATTCCCCTAGGCTTTACCCCAGGTATACAAAGTATATCAGTGCACTACAATGATACTTAGAAACAGGCCTATAGCTGAATTCAAGCCTTGTAACACTTTGCAAAGCTATCCATAATTTATAGAACCACCCCTTAATCCTTAATTCAAACATGTATACCAATATTTTTTTCTAATTTTAATGACAATTGTACCACATGGTCTTGGGTATGGCAGTCTGCCTGGAAACTGTTTCAGTAAATTACACACCAAGATGATCTACTCTTTGGATTATCTCCAGAACAAAGACTATGATGTATAATTAAAACCAGCTAACAATTAGCTGCCATCAATTGTAACACACGGGACAAGCATTGTAGGTTCAGTTATTTACAATAAGAAGCAAGATCAAGGCTTTTTTTCAATGAATGATAAAAATAGATCCATACCCTTGAGGTTATAATTTTAAGGTTTATATAAAAACGATGAAACAAATGTTAGCTTCCGCTAACATGCTGCAGATTCATTGCATTGAACTAATTTTGTTAGTATAATAAGGAACTGTCTGAAAACTCAAACACTACTCTATTTACCATATTTTGAACTAAGAGATTATTTTAACCAACATAGTAATATTACTTGGCATCTCTATTAGTTACATAAGTGTGAAAGTGTTGAGTGAGCCAAAATTATGTTTTTGTACACTATAATATGTTTGTGCTTACCAAAAAAGTCCCTTAATTATTGTGAAGTAGCTTTTCTATTTAACACCCACTTAAGAATCAAATCTTGAAGATCTAACATGTTTCTTTCATTATTTATTCTTATATAACTTGGGGAGAGGCATCAGGAGGCAGATATCTAATTACGACTGTTTTAGAGCGTAGAAGAAAGAGCAGAAGATTTTTCAAGGCTTTTAACATAGTGATGCAGAGGCGGATTTGCTGTGCAGTTAATGATGCTTCCGGTCCCTTGCTTGCAAGGGTCCCTAACAAGGCCTTGAACTTAATTTTGTATTCATTATTTTCTACTTGAGTTCTTAATGTGGCTTGGTCTAAATGACAAGATCTGAAGGCTCCAAGTTAGTTATATTCACCAGTGCTGGACTGAATCTCTGAATCCTTTAGGCTTTAAAGACCTAGGTCTACATGATAAACACGGACTCACAGAGAGATTACAGTTCTGTGGAACAATATACAGATATATATTATTATAAATTTGCATTCAGGCTCATCTTGCACATGTGGATGTGTGTGTGTGCAATTTTGCTCATGTGGATGTCAGGACACAGCTATGTAGAGTGAGTTCTCTCCTGCCTTTCCCTGGGTCCCAGGGCTCAAATTTAAGTCTTCAGGCTTTCTGAGCATGTGCCTCTACCTCCTTAGCTGTACCACCAGTCCCTGTTCTTACAAAGCAAAATTAATAGCAGCTTACCTTTAAATGTGGGAAAAAATGGAAAACATGGTGGTAAAACAGTAGATAGGTTCTGTAAAATGGAAGGAAATGGGGTGGTGGAAGTGAGAAAATGGAAGAAAAAAATGTGGTGAAGGGAGGATGTGGGAGTCTCAAATACTCATCTTGAAAATAACTTGTGTAATTTTGCCGTTTTCCTCCATGCTGGGATAACAGGTGTGCATTAACAACCTTTCTGGGTCATGCAGCATTGGGGACTGAACAAAGGTTCTTCTGAATGGTCAGCAAGAATTGGACCACCTTAGCTAACTCTTTAGCCCTCTCACAACTCTGTCTTACTTCAGAGTAAGTAAGATACTTACTAATCTGTGTGTGTGTGTGTGTGTGTGTGTGTGTGTGTGTTTCTGTGTGTGCACACATGCACGTGTGCCTACGCTCACACACAGGGGGTGAGTTTGATTGTGTGTGTGCATGTGGACGCCAGAAAGCAATGTCAGATGTCTTCTTTTATGGCTCTCATACGTACTTATCTGATTTTTGTGATTCATTTGTCTGATTGATTGATGGATTGATTGTCTCTTAATGAACTTGAAGTCTGTAATTTTAGCTAGAGTGGTTGTTGTGAGTGGCAGTGTGCCCCCAGGTTTTACCAATGCTTTAACTTCCAAGAGTGCTGAGCTTACATTTGACCACAGCTACACTGCTTTTATGTAGTGTTAAGGATCTAAACTCAGACATTCATGTTTATGCCACAATCTCACATACTGAACCAGCTCTATAATTTTAAAATGGAAACTGAATATTAGCATCAAATTTTACCGTGCTCTGCATATTGTGTTTAGTATTAGTTACTTTTGATTATTTCATTTTATAAACAGAAATTATAGAAAAACTACATATCTGGGTTCTAAATAAGCCTCCTCTTCATTCCGTTCTCTCTTTGAATTAATCCATTTTCTAAAATGCTTGTGAGGGATTTGGTAAATGGCTCAATCTCAATAGATTGTAATTATTATAGCAATTTTTAAATAGACATTGCAGCCTAGCCTCTAAACAATAGGCTTCATAAAAGAGGCCTCACCTCACCAGATTTTATAATAAAATAACAGAAACAGAGAAGGCAGTTTTCCTGCATGCACTCCAAGCATACACAGTGGCTGAGAACGGCAAAATGGGGTGAAAGAGTGAGAGCTTTGTGGCCATGAGCTTTCACCCCATCCTGTGTTTCCAAAGAGTAAAAACATCCTGTTTGACAGAGATGATGGCAGGGACTGATGGACACCCTGCCCTGGAAAGCTGGGCAGATTTGACAAACTTCTGTGCTGGTGAAGTAAGTTATCAGGTGTGGCAGAGAGCTCCAGTCAAGAACAGAGAGACTTACGTGAAACAAGTTAGTGGCCTGTGCGAGAGTTAGGATGCCCGTTAGGCCTGGGAGCCAAAGTCATCTCCCTTCCTTGGTAAGCGTTCTCCTGTCTCCTCTTTACTCTGCTGAATTCCTAGTGAGAACACACACCTTTGTAAATAAGATACTAGAATGGTGGTAGATGTTTGCTATAAGGGAAGAGCAAAACGGCAAACATTGAGAAACTTTTGATAAAAGTTTACCCTTGAGTAGGGGTTTTGGCTGCTGTGTTTAACCACATGGCTATGGAGGTCAGAAGTGGCTGATTAAACATGTGGGACTTCCAACACTAACAAACCTCCATTGTATAACCTCTTCCCCTGTGTACTCCATAAAGATCAGTGCGGACAACAGCCATTGTGGCTTCTTCCCTTGCAGGACTGCTTACCAACACGTCACTCTTCGTGTAGATGATTTTCCTGAGTGTGACCTGATCAATTGGTCAAGACAATGATTTTGAAACAGGATCCTGAAAAGCTTGAACCGAGTCAGGTTTTTTGTTTTTTTTTAATCTGGGGACTCCAACTGATTATTTAATGAGCAATTAAATTTTAAACCTGAAGATTTTTATGTGTGAGCTGCACAAGGAGATACGGGAAACCATAGAAGGAAAGAAAAAAATCAACTATGTGGGACTGCCAGAATAGACAGTTTCTTGGGTTTGTGGGTCTCTACATATCCATATCTAGAGTTCCCAGAATGGAAACCTATCAAAAGAGTAAGTTGAACTGAGAGGCTAAGGAATTCAAGTAGAGTTTGATTTTAAACATATTCTTTACCTTTTCAAAGAGTTCCAAAGTGTTTTTTGAACTAGAAACACCTTCCTGTGGAGGTGATGCTCTGAAAGGGGAGAGGGCATTTATCTGAGTGCTGCTTGCTGCTGCTACACTGGCAACCGTTCAGCTTTAGCCTGGGCATGGAGGAAATATGATAATTAAGTGCACTGCTCTGGAACCTGACTCACAGCTCATTTCTTTTCTGTATGCAGTTATTCTCCCCTACAATGTACAAAACCTTAAGGGAGCTGTCATATAAATATTTCTGAAGATCAGTCAATACCTGCAGCATTGCCATCCATCAGTGCTGAACAAGCTCTGCTTTATACAGTTAATCACATAAATCGAGTTACAAGAGATTATAATTCCTTAAGACCCACCTCTTGGTCCTTGGCAAGGTCATTACTGTGCTGCCTCAAGATGACGTATGTCAATGTGTACAGGCTGATACAAGGAAAGAGCAGGGAGCAGGGCTAGCGTTCTGGTGGAAATACTCTAATTCAAAAGGTAATATGCTCAAACGGAAGCTTTAGAGTTTAAGCTAACATTTTATATATCCTTATAAAGTCTACTGAGTTTTAAATCACTTTATATAGAAAGCTAATTATAGTAGTAAAATACAAGATTTAACTCTTACATATGATTTAATCCAGCCATACTTGTGGAAAAAAATATCAAATCATATTTATCCATATAATTTGGGTAAAGCTATGTTCACCATCATTATTTGAGAGACACAAACTTTAAAAAGCATTATTGTCAAGGTGAGGGGACATATTAAATTTTCCAATAGGTCATAATTCTTTCTTTTGTAGGAAATGTGTATCTTATATACAATCTTAATTTATGTATCTATTTATTTGCTGCTCCTATAGTTCTCAGAATTCTTTTGTGTTTATTTGCCTTATTCTGGAAAATGAATCATTCATGTTTTTATTAATCTAGATTAGACTTTCCTAGGGTCAAAATTCAAAATGTAAGAGCTGTTTAACTTCTAGATTCAGATAATTAGGAGGTTTCTCAAAAAGTTACAACAAAAAATTCACAAACACAGACACAGTAACAGTAACAGTTTTGATGATTTCAGAAATCATGATAATGTTTTATTATTTACTTGATGAATAAAGAATAATTAAAGTAACCAAGTGAATGCAAAGTGTTGGTGGATGAAAAGATTCATTTATGTTAAAGATGACTGCTTGAGATGTGTATTAAAAATGGTTTTATGACTATCTTATCCATCTTAGCTGGAATATGATAAATGAGAATTGGTAAGTTTTTTCTCATTTCCAGTCTAACTAATCACAACCTCAAGTTGTATTAGCATTTATTAATTTATATAATAATGAATTTTGCTGATATTTTTATGGCATGGGGGGGTTCTTCTGTCTATGTGTTGCTTTTATTGGTTAATGAATAAAGAAACTTCCTTGGCCTGTTGATAGGGCAGAACTTAGGTAGGCGGGGAAAACTAAACTGAATGCTGGGAGAAAGAAGGGCAGGGTCAAAGAGAAGCCATGGAGCCACCGCCAGGGCAGACACTGGGAATTTTATCTGGTAAGCCGCTGCTATGTGACAATACACAGATTAATGAAAATGAATTAAATTAAGATGTAAGAGTTAGCCAATAAGAAGTTAGAGCTAATGAGCCAAGCAGTGTTTTAAATAATATAGTTTCTGTGTGATTATTTAGGGGCTGAGCAATCAGGAACTAACTAGTGGCCTCATTACAACATTTTTATACAAGTATATAATGTGTCTGACCATAGTAACCTAACATTCTTTTGTCTTGTCCTGTTCCCACTCCTGATGCCTGCCTATTCCTAATTATTACCAATTAATTACACTTTCATATCTTTCCTATCTCTCCCATCTCATATATGTGTGAATATATGATTTTAATTAGGTATACTTACAGAAACTATAACTGCTTATAAAACCTCAGGAAGGATGCTCATGGGATCCTGATTCTCCCATTTAGGGAGCGAGGAAGGAGCCAATCTTACATAGGTCTTGTGCAGGCAGCTGCTGAGAGCTCAAGAAGACAAAGGCCATGCCATTCCAGGAATACAACTATCCACAACACTTTATCCCCTTTTCTGGCTATCAAGAGTTTTCTGTTGTCTCCCCATGTTTTTCTCCAAGCCATGAAAAGCTTTCTTCACTCACAAAAAAGATGATAATAAAGGCATTAAAATTGGCATCTGATATCAGCTTAGGTTCTAAGGGAAATCTCCCTTCAAGTTGTTGCTTAGGAAACTCCAAGAGACTCCCAAAACAAAGTAAGCTATAGTCATTGTCCTTCGTCGCCATAAAGAACACAAAGATAAGACTCTCGTGCTGAAGGCACCATATATGTCAGCCACAGGACTTCAGGGAATTAAACTGGAACTCACCTGGAAACCTGCCCACTGAGGACTGACTCTTAATAGGCAAAGATGCTGTGTAAGCTACCAAGGGAGAGGAACAATGGGTAATCTGGCCCAGTTGTTGAGCCTTTGAAGTAGTAGCACAATAACTGGACCAGAGAGATATCCACAATTGGGTAATGGTAATCATTTTATCTTGGGTGTTACCATCAGCTATCTTTGACTTAAAGACTGCCCAACAGGAGGCAATTTGTGCCTGGTGCTGTTGACTTGGGCAATGACCCATAGCTGGACAGGTAGTAGAATAAAGATGAGAAACTACCTTAATTTTCCTAAACCAATACAGCTTCTAAATGTCTTCTTTTATCCTCGCAACTGCACTTAAGAGTAGCTCTCAACTTTCACTGAAGAAGCTGGTCTTGCAACAGATGTTGACTATTATAGAGATCCAAAACTAGTCAAAATTCAGATAAGTGGTTGTGAAGTGCTCAGTCCCAACCAATACATCTCCAATGCAGTCTGCACCTAAAGCTCGGGGAAAATCACAAAAGATGAGCCAGAAATTAAAGACCAGGACATTTGTAAATAATATCCTCTATAAGGAAGCTGCACCCATGAACTCTCAATAGCATAGCTGCATGAATACCATCAGCAAAATGACAATATGCCAATATGACCAAAAACAATTCCACATGGTGCCACTCCTTGTGACAATTTATAGGTGGACAATGTGTTCTGAAAGAGGGAGACTTTCTTCCAGAATGAGCTCCTACACAGGTTAGCTGATCCCAAGTAGTCAAGCCTGGACATATGAGCCAAGCTAATTGTACGCAATAGGTTCTACATGCATGCGTAGACATATACATATAGACATCCATATAATGAAGAGATGTGAGTGGAACAATAGTCTGGGTATGAGGAATGTGTTCATATATGCATTTCTCAAAAATATAATTATTTTTAAAAAGAGTATAATTTGGCATTTATTTAAATGCCCTTTTTAGTTTAGTTTTTGAATGATGACTTTAATTTCATTGACCAGGCACGTATACTGAGTATCCTGTGCTAGGCAGTGGTAGTAATGGTACCAATGTTAATCAGACAGGGACTTAAGGCTCAAGAAACAAGCTGTAGAATATGATAAAACACTACAAGAAAAATAAGCTGTATGATATTTCAGATAAGGGCAGACAGAGGGCAAACAGATAGGCACTGCTTCTGGGTGCAGACAACATAAAACATTTTGGTGATAACAGGAACGCGGGGTTTGAGACATATATGGAATTTATTTTAAGGCAAGGGAGTGAGGCGTAAGTGGTAAAGAATTGAAGAAGCTTGCGGTGGATTTAAAAGGGCTTCTAGGTAAAAAGAATATGAATGAGAGCTTCACGCTTGCAAAATTAATATGATACAATTGTATTTGCTGGTTACTTAAATTCTTATGAGATAAAGTCATATGTACTTTCATGTGCTTTAAAGAGATCCCAAACAAAGCATAAAAATAGAAACAACACATTTTTTTTTTTACCACCAATGATGAATGTAGGCAAGCTGAAAGGCTTTCTTTCCTCTACTTTGGAAGTTAAAATATAAAATAAAACTAATGGGATAATATAAATGATTTATTATTTGTTTTTAATTGAGCTATAGTTTACTTATAATGAAATACCTTAACTATATTTTGAACAATCATTATTTTACCTAAGTCTGTAGGAGGTTGTTTTATAAAATCCCCCTCATCAGAGATGCCATTTAAATACAGCTCACTCTATAATGAGGTTTTTTCCATTTTTGCTTTAGCTGAATGTTTAGCAGTATAGAAACTTGACAGGTTAGGCAATTAGAATATAATTTATGATACAGGCTTCATATGGATGTACTGCTTTTGGACCATAATTTTGGATGCAATTAAAATATTATGCTCGTTTTTATGCTAGATTAGAAACATTTTCTATGAACAGGACAGCGTATGAATAGTTATACTGAATATTTAAATGCCCATGCTGAAAATGGTGCCTAGGGTATGTCATTCATTTGATTTCTTTAAATATTATAAAAATAGCACAAAATCTCTGTATGCTAGTCATATTAATATTATTTAACATTATGCATATTCTGTGATGATTGTTAATATGTTCACACTTCCAGGGGGTCTTTTAATGCATTCCTGTCAGGTGGTTAGGAACAATTTTCCTTTATAATATACACGTGTCAAGGCAAATATCACCTGAGACATTAAAAATGTTGTCAAATGAAGTACTATTAAATAAGTGCAATATGACAAAGTTGCAAAAGCCATCATCATGATCATGTGGATTCCCCTACTCTTGTTCCACTCATGTGTATTTTTACATATCTTCACCTTTAAGACTACATCACTTTGTAGCAGACTGGTAGGTGCACTCTAAAGCATTTACCCCTTCCACAAAAGTGACACTAAATATCCAAGCTGTATCTAGTGCGCATGTCCAGTAAAAGGATTTGAAATTATTCTCTCTCACTATTTAGGTTAAATATGGCCATATGATGAGTTCAGCTCCACAGTGCCATGAAAATGTTCTGTGCCAATTTCTATGTCTATTTCTTAAAACATAGTTGTGTTTCAACCTCATCCACTTTTTACAATGCCCTTATGTTTCTGAATGAAGCTTGGATATCATGCATGAGGTTCCATTAAAAAGTTAGAGTATGAGACAGTAGGCTGGGTGTTTGTAAGTTTCAAGGGTTTGTGAAAAGTTTACAAAGTTTACAAAGTTAAGCATACTTCACAAGACGGGAGGCCATGTTTTTAAAGGATACTAGCTATTGCTAACTTTAAATAAAAGCAGGTGAATTTAATTTGGAGAAACAAGATTCGTTTGTTCTTGTTAAATGTCCTATGATTTCTTTCAAAAAATCTCCAAAGACAAAGCAAAAACAGAAACAGGATCCCATTAATATTTCATTTCCAACTGTGGCCTTATTGGCTTAGCAAGGGATTTCTAAGGGCAGGATTGTCTCTTAAAATAAAGGTCACATGAAAGAGATCACACATTTGGAGCTTGCAGGCAACTAACAATAATGCAATTAAAGATCTCATGTTAGAATGAAATGTTCTGAGCCTAATTTCCTATCAAAGTTATCATCATACTGCATTTTATCTTCGTGTTTCAATATAATTAAATAAGAAAATGAATAGTCAGTATTTTTACACCCGACACATTACCGTCACCAGAGAAAGGATATTATTACAGATGCCAAAGTGCATGCAAATTACATTTATCTTTAAAAATCCTCAACAATATAAAATTTCATCAAAATAATTGTAAAACAAACCAGAGCATGGTGCTTCCTAGAAATGATGAAAAAAGTATTTAGAGAGAGAAGGATTATGTCAGCAAGGCAGAGTTCGGGAAGTGTTCAGAAGTATCTGCCAACAGCCTAGATTTACCATTTGGAGAACATTTTGGAGAGGTGGTCCTCAAATGCAGTACTTCTTATTGTCTCCTTGTTCATACATGATGACAAAGCAGCATATACAACAAAAGAGGCCAGACACTACAACACTAAGTAAGTCTGAGGCTTAGAGACACAAATCTTCCATCCTCAGAGTCTATCACAGCAATTCACTTGTAGAGATTAATACAAGTTTAGTACTTCTGCTACAAAATGGGTTTAAAACAGGTTGGATCTCTCTGCTTCCTCTTATGGAACTATTACTTCAAGCAGCAGTTAGTCTTGTCCACGCAAATTCAATGGAAATAATCTTTTCTATATTAATCGTGACTCTGTCTATAGTGATCTGGTTTGTAACTACGTTTTCTTGTTTGATATGTATAAATCCTGTAGGAACACTTACTTAGCTAAGCCATGTGCCTACTTATTTCCTAGGCTTGAAGCATGTTAAGCAAGGTCAATATTTTACTTCTATAAATCCTAGAGAAATTTTAATCTTCTTTCTCCCTTAAAAGACAGAATTATGATTTATGAGACCTTAACTTTGCTAACTGGAGACAATGACAAACCTGATGTAGATGTGTAGAATATGTTGAAATGTTGTCTGTCTTTCTAATAATCTGATCTTGGACTTAGCCAGAAGAAGGTGTAACTATTTTCAGTGCTGCTTAGTCTGTGAACAGCAGTGGGAAGTGTTCCCATCTGAAAATGTGACCACATAAAGCAAAAATTGTAGCTTTGTATGATTTCTTTTCCTTGCTGGGATGAGGAACTGTTAATAGCATTAAAATGCATTAGGTTGATCAGTCATTATGCTAATGCATAACCTGGACAGTTCTAGGTCAATACCATTATGGCCTCAAGTTTCTTGATTGAAAAGGGACACAGTGACCCTTGCAAATTGGTTTGACAGCCATGTTTCTTATCTCACAGTGATAAAGGTCTCCTTGGAGTGCTTGATCATATTGAATTGGGGTAAGGGATAACACTGTCATTCTATCCTTAAAGTATCTAGTGGTTGTCTGATACCCCTTTTCTTAATAGAATGTTTGATTTCATCATCTCAAGTTTTTTCCCAAACAAGGATGTGCTTAAAACAAGCCTAAATTATCTGCTGTTTGTACAACAGTCTTAAATGCTAGCTTTTACAAACAGAAACACAAAAGTGTTTATAGATTAGCATGGCTCAGGGAAGGGGGAACAAGCCTAACACTTTTCATAAAGGCACAATTGTATTTGCAAAGCACCTACTTATTTCCTAGCTTTATTATTACTAATATACATGATTTCAGAGGAGCACAGAGAAGCTGAATTTAAATAACTACTCAAGGCAAGACAGAACCAATTATACACTTCATGGCTATTTATGTCCCCTAGTGATCAACCAGCAGTGGGGAGCAAACTTGACAACACACTGGTACAATCACAATTATGGGTCAAATTTCAACAAGCCTGTTTAAATGGTTCCATTAGATCCTACTTGATACACTGATTTACATATATTTTGACTATTTTCAGACATGTTATGTACTTTAAAATGCCGTGACATAATCATTTCCCATGAAGATGCATTAGTCTAGAGACCTGAAAAACAAAACAGTGTGTCATGCAAAGAAATCTCTTCAGAGTTTAAATTGCATTTAGAATAAGCTCCACCTTCGTTTTAGATGATTAAAACATCATTTGGATTCCACGGCAGAGTTATCTAATAGAGAAATTGAATATCCTAAAACTGTTCAGATATTTCTTTTCTTGGAGCACTGATGCAACGGCAAGATAAGTAAAATTTATTTCCATGTAAAAATCTCTCCCCACAGGGACTCATGCCTTACCTACTTTGGGCACTCATTTTGTTAACTTTCTTATGTCTTATCTAGGTCATTTGCTCTAAGCAGCTGCAACTCTTCGACAGAGCTTTCCAAATATCTGTCAAAGACATGTTTTCTCATGTTGTCAGTACCATGTTAGAACTACTTAACTACTTTCTCTTCAGCATAATGTTATTATCAAAAAAGATTGAATTCCACAATGATATTATCAAGATAAACATTGGATTCCATAATGATGCAGAACACACACACAAACACAAATACACACCCATTCACACACACACACTCACACACACACACACATACACACACACACACACACACACACACACACACACACACACACACACCAGCTGATGTATTCACATTCCTGTCCCTCAAAGTCACCTGACTCCCTTTCCTAGGTCTTAGATCCAGCTTTCCCACTAGAAGAAAGAGCTCCATCCAGCACTGTTTTTCTTCCATTCTGTTATATGAAAATACAGTTTGGATTCTATATAGACAACCTCCTAAACAATACCTTGTTTAGGCTTGTTTTTTAAAGACATCCTAAATAACATTAATTTATCAGCAATACTATTAAATTACTAATAGATTTACTATTAAATTATTTACTATTAATAGCAGTAAATTATTTATATATTTACTATTTAATACAATTGATTATGATTGATATAATTAGCTAAAGGTCAGCAATTTAATGATTAATATTCCATTATATAAACATTTGCTGTTTAAAAGTTATGTAGTTGGAGTTCTTCCCATTTAATGATGTCGTGGACTGTGTTCCTGGTGAATTCTCAAGATTATGTCTTCCAAAGAAATATTCATCTTTAATAAGCAGTTGTAACTATTTATGATCATACATAAACAATATAGTACTAGTAAACATGTAAACCAACATTTGGTTTTGCTAAATTTCTTCTAATTATAAATATTTATATTTATATTATATGTTCATACATATTTAAGGAAAACAAGATGATAATTCATTGTTATGTAAACAATGTATGATGATAAATTCAAGACCACTTGTACTTTTATTTTTTGAAGCAGTTATCAGTTTTATGTCCTGGCAATTTTCAAACTCTTTCTTTGTTGTCTTGAGACAGACAGAAATTCTTACAGGCTGTGGAACCCTGCTGTGGAACACCTTAACCAGTTCTTCCCTTCAAACTCTTGTGGAACCCCGTGTTTCACCTCTCTTTACTTCCCCTCCACCTTCTGTTTCCTACTGTCCAGGGACTGCTATTCCACTGTCTTCTGTGAAAATTTCTGTCTTTTATGATTCTATAAGTTGAACAGGTAGTTTCCATCTTTTAATGACTGGTTTATTTCACTTAATATGCTATTCTCTAGCTCCATTTACTTTGCTATGGACAAACTTTCATTTCTTTTCTTTTTTAATATTTCGGCTGAATACCTGTACATTGTGCATTCATATTTCTTAATTACATTCTTTTTGATGGGTTGCTGTAGGAACTCCTTCAACCAGCCCTCTTGGGTGTAGCTTCTTATACTATAAATGCCAATGTAAAGCACATGCTGCTCCCCTTTTCTTCCAGTTGCTACATGGCGTCTCTCTGACTCTGCCAACATTATATATATATATATATATATATATATATATATATATATATATATATATATATATTTTTCAGCCTGGCTTTACTCTGTCAAGACATTGATTGAAAGCAGCTTTTTTATTAACCAATGGCAATAAACACATATCATCTCTCACATCAATGGATACTTTCATAGATTCTTTGGTTTTATGCCTTAGATATTATAAATACTGTTTCAATAAATACAGCAATGAAGAAGTCTTTTGATAAATGATTTTATTTCTTTTGTAAATGGGTAATATGCAGTTCTATTTTAAATTTTTGTTAATAACTATACTATTTTAAATTGTTGTCACAGCTATTTCCATTATTATCAGCTATGTGGAAGAATTCTTAACTTGTATTCTCCCTTCATTTGTCAGATTAAAATTTTCATAGCATTTATTCTAACTGGAATGAGTTGACATCTAATTGCTATTTTGATGTATATTTCTTGATAATTAGTGATATTCCAAATACTGAAATTGTTAATTTTTGCAAATGTCCTGGGTGTTTCCAGAAATCCTATAGCTGCAACTTGTATTTTCCTCATTATTCCGAATACTACACACAGTGTTATAGGTCTTGGTGCTCTTTATGCTCTTCTCTGAAAAAGAAATACTGGCTTATATCCTGTGTCATCTTTTCTATTCTGTTACTTGTATTCTTCTTTTGTGTCGTGAGAATACTTTATGAAACTGTATATAATTTTTTCATGTCTCTCAACACCACTGAATTTCATGTTCATTCAGGGTAATAATTACTTTATTATTGTATTTACAGTAATCAGACCTGCAATTCAGTTACCTAGTTCTGCACATAATATCACATTCATCTGTCTAAAATTTCTTCTTGAATTATTAAGAAAGAAAACATTAATCTTCATTTCACAAGTTGCCTTAAATATCCTATGTAGGGAAGAAAAGGAAGGGAAGTATTGTGGGAATACAACAGAAACTACAGAATATGTATTGTATATAGGTCAGTATATCTATATCTATATGTGTGAGTGTATATATATATGAGAGCACATATGTTTAAATGATGGAAACTGAGTATATGTGAATGTGTGACTATATACAAATGTATCCATATGAATGTGTGCATATACATGAATGTAACTGTATATATATATGCATGTATATGTGCATATATATGGTTGTATGTGAACACATATAATACATACAGGAATTGTGGGTAAATGAATGTGTTTGAGTACATGCATGCATATATGTTTGTATATAAATATGCATTAAAATATGCAAATTCATGTATGCATGTATTTTTGTACATGAGTGTCGCATATGTGATTTTAATATATATATAATGCATATGAATGAATATATACATGATAATGAGTAAGAGTATGAGCAGATGACTGTTTACATGTGAATATGTGTTTATGAATACATGAGTGTATACATATATAGTTATACATGCATTCACATACATTTCAATGATTGAATGATTTGACTACCCTAAATTCATATGTTAAAACTGTAATCCCATTTCCAATATATTCATATCACCAAGGTGATAAAATGCTGAGTTAGAGCAAATGGAAGGAAGGTTATTAGGTCATATGGGCAGAGTCTTCAAGAATTGGATAATTGATATTATAAACAATATTCCCAAGCACCGTCTTCCTCTCCCACTATATAATGTTAACTTAAATGGATCCATCTATGAACCAGAAAATATGCCTGTGAAGTCTATGTCTGCAAACATCTTGACCTACATTCCCCTAGAACAGTGACAAATATACATTTAGAAGCCACAAAATAGATCGCAATTTGTTAGAGCTATCTGTTTATATTGTGTTTTGATGTTTACATGTGCACATGTGTGTTCACTATGTTTATTCCCATAGTTAAAATCGAAAGCATATTTAATTCTGGTTGTCATTTGTCAGTTTTTCTAGAAACAGAGTTGAAGATCCACTTGTCCTCTGTTCTCTTCCTAAATAACACATATATTATGATTTCATGTTGCTGTAGAGAATATATGCATGGGTGTAAGTGTATTTTTGGTTTTTTGAAATTTTCATTTAACAAGAATGGTTAGAAAAGGGAATTGAAATATTCAAAGACTTAGAAAAATTACCGTTTGTTTGTTTGTTTATTTATTTATTTATTTAAGCAGTATTTCTCAGTGTACTCTGGATGTTCTGGGACTCACTTTGAAGACCAGACTGGCCTCAAACTCACAGATATTTTCCTGCTTTTGCCTCCTGAGTGCTGCAATTAAAGGCATTTGCTACCACACCAAGCAAAATTAATATTTTTGATCGATGGCTGTGAAATAGTTTATTCAGGCAAAAACCTGATGTCTGACATGAAATTGTGTTTGGCATGAGGATAATAATTTTTCTGTTTAGAAACATAGAATTAAGACTACTAATTTGTGTGGCACTGTTATTGAAATTGTGATTAGACCAGATTAAACTGTCAATGTTTTAAATGAAAATTCATGTTGATTTGGGAAATTCCTAACATTATAAGTATTTTTATTAACACATAATAAAATGTAATTATGAAGTTGGAATTATTTACAATAATTATCTAATTGCTCTAATCACATTGATATGTAGTAAAAAATTTTCAAGCATTCCTTAATTGCTTCTAAAATTTTAAGTATTAGTGATGAGAATTAGAACAAAAATGAAAAAAAAATTAAGATAATTTGCTGAGAGACAATGGTCTTGTACTCTGTAAAGATTTTTCACTTGTACTGTTTAATAAAATACTGATTGGTCAGTAGCCAGACAGGAAGTATAGGTGGGGTGACCAGAACAAGAGAATTCAGGAAAGAGGAAAGACTCAGTCTGTAGCCATTACTCAGATCCAAAGGAAGCAAGATGAGAATGCCTCATTGATAAAAGGTACTAAGCCACATGGCTAACACAGACAAGAATTATGGGTTAATTTAAGATATAAGTGTTAATAAGAAGTCTGAGCTAATAGGCCAACCAGTTTATAATTAATGTAGACCTCTGTGTGTGTTTTTTTTTCTGACTGAACCAGGTGGGACAGAAACCTCTGTCAACAATAATTCATTATTCAAAAGTATGTTTACAATAGCTAAAATGAACCTACATATACTCTGTTTGGATATAACATTATTTCTATGTGTTTTTCACTGAAGACAGGAGTGTTGTTTGCTGTGAGATCTCCACAATGTTTTGTCTGTGATATACTAAGAATGTAGGTTAATTTTTCCATATGACTATGGCATGCCTTTTAAATCACATTTCCTACTAAAAAGAAAGTTCACCCTTGATTTGCATCTTAGAATACCAACTGCAATATGCTGTAACTTCCCAAGGAAGAAAGCCGTTTCCCTACAACTATAAAAAATGTATCATATCAGGACGCCTGAATCATATGCGTGCACTACAATTGTACAGCAACACTTTGTTACTTGTTCTCTCAGCCCTGGACAGCTACTTTGTGTATTACTAATAGATGAGCTCTTATTGGTATGTGTACTTATTTATTAATTTATATGCTTTTTAAATTTACTTGTGTTGATTTTGACTTCTGTAACAGAGAACAATAGACTGTGTAAATTTTCAAAAACAAGACCTCCACAGAGGAAACACCAGCTAGCTTGCCAACACAAATGGGGAAATCTCAGAGCCCCCCCCACCATAGATGAAGAGCTACAGACAATCAATAACTGATAAAAGAGGGAGAATCAGGCTTCTCCAAAGAACTCTTTAGTAGCTTCTCCAATCCCTTGGGGTCAGCTGTAAATACATATACATGAAAGGAACACTAAATAGTTTTGGTATGTTTCTTTGGAAACATACATACATACGTACATACGTACATATATACACACACATACACACACAAAGAACAATTAGTTATGCATTGGAGAGGGATTAGATTAGGGGAGTATAGGAGAAGCTTGAGGGTGATGGGTGGATGTGGTGTACCAATATTCATGTATGAAATTCTCAAAAACTTTTTAAAGGGAATACTTTTTCTCATATTTTTAGATGCCTAGAGGTTCAAGAATTTGATAGTGGTATCAGGCAAAGGACTACCATAACATGGAAAAATGCAAGGGAGTTTATTGGAGCCAGAGAGGGCACTTGCAGGCCAAGCTTCAGGCAAGCCCACACGGAAGAACGACCTTAGTACCCATGCAATGATAGTCGTCCACATAAGAGGGAAGTCTCCCACATCCTTTCGCCTCTTAAAAGTCCATCTCTTCAGACTGCCATTTTGCTGCATTTCCTCGTGTTAGAGGTGTGTCCACACTGTAGCAATGCTTTTCTTGTTCTGTGTGGTTTGTTTGTTCACCTTACTGAAGGCAAGGAATATTTTCATGTTCCTTAAACATCAGTCATGATAGAACACTGACCTCATTGATGCCTAGCTGATGAAACTTCTCCTCTCACTTTTTAGGGTTTGGGGTCACATTGCTTCTCTGTTGACGTGATAAAATGCAGTGATGAAGGCAATTAAGCTGAATGAAGGGGCTCCAGAGGAATCAGACTCCATCATTTTGGGGAAGTATGACTGTAGTGATATTTTGTTTGTGATCTAACAAATAAAGTTTGCCTGAATATGGAGCTAAACATTAGTTAGCCATAGAGGCCAGGCAGTGTTGGCTCACACCTTTAATCCCAGTACTAGGGAGGCAGAGGCAGACAGATCTCTGTGAGTTCAAGGCTACCTACCCTGGGCTACACAAGATAGATCCAGTCTAAAAGAGAATCAGAGCCAGGCAGTGGTGACTCACACTTTAATTCCAGTACTTGGGAGTTACAGGTCTTTGATCCCAGCACTAAGGAGGTAGAGACAGGAGGGGTTATGGCTGAACAGAGAGAGAAATATAAGGTAGGAAAAATCAGGAACTCATTGTATTCAGTGAGAGGACTTGAGAGACAAGATACCCCATTCGGTCTGAGGATTTTGTAGAGGTAAGGACTAGTGGCTGGCTGCTCTGCTTCTCTGATCTTTCAGCTTTCACCTCCTAATATCTGACCCTGGGATTTTATTATTGAGCCCAATTAGAATTCATGCCACACGTGGCTGCAAAAGGCATGCGTGCAGGTTGGAGCAGGAAACAAATCTCACATCCTCCACCACAAGCATGAAGCAGAGAGTAATCCAAAAGAGGCACAAGGTTTTTAATCTCAAAGTCAGTAATATACTTTTTGTGACAAACCACACCTCCTAAACAACACTGTCAACTGTGACCAGGTGTTCAAATGCTTAGTCTATCGGGGACATTTCTCATTCAAGCCAGCAAGCTATGCTAGAAGTCTGGGTGGTTTCCTAATCAAAGAGAAGGCATTGGTGCAGTCCTTCAGTCACGTGGCAGTCAGCAAGCATTCCCACAGAATTTCCTTTTGACCGGGTGGGACTTTCAGCGCAAGTTCACAGCACACTCATTCTGTCAATCTCTATGTAACTTCAACAATGAAGTGAGAGACTTTGTGTTTCAACAGGAGTTTCACATAGGGCATTGGTGCCAACTGCTGGATAAGGACAGAAATATCTTGAGCTGTCCTCCCTTTCATTTGTGGATTTCAACACTTCTGTAAAAACTCTGCGTAGTATTTAAGACTCCGCATAGAGCCATAGAGGGGTGCTGAGTTCAAATCAGTGCACTAGATTCTGAGTCTCCCGATGGCTTTGTCACATGCTCCTTCCATATTTCCATTAATCTAGGTATTCATCCTCTGAATGTAAACATATGATCATGAAGCAATCCTGTGACAGTGAAATTTCATTGTGAATTTATTTTTTATAGAATTATGATTCTTCATCGACACACTATATATTAATCCTTGAGTCTAATAACTACTTGGCTCACAAAGAAATGATTAACTAACTGGCATGTAAAGACATTTGCAACTACAGTAACTGGTACAGTGACACCCTGATACAAAGTTAGCACTCTGCTTCATTTCATGATATCATGGAGATTTCATGAAAATGCAGGAAAATATATTGTTATTTATTTCTATCCACGGTCTGGAGTGGGAAGATATGACTGATATAACAGATCTGTACTCCTTGCCCTAGGCCAGAGTCTGGCGTGTGAATGCAAAGGTAGAAGCTGATTGAAGTGAAGTCTCCTGTTTGAACCTAGTTTAAAAACATATTATGGGGGTTGGAGTGATGGTTCAGTGGTTTAGAGCGGTGGCTGCTCTTCCAGAGGTTCTGAGTTTAATTACAAGCAACCACAAGGTGGCTTACAAGCACCCATAATGAAATAATAAATAAATCTTAGAAAAAAAAATAACATGTTCTGTTTGGTTTGGGTACTCAACAAGCTTCGTTTTCCTTTTCCATAAATGTGGCTGGCTTGTAGAAGTGGGTGTTAGAGCAACATTTATAAACTGTTTCAGAAATGTTCGGCATTTATGCCTGGATTGTTGTAGAGCAACCACAACAGAAATATATGTAATCTTCACTAATTTCTTAAGCTTGAAATTTCATAAGGATTATTACTTCAAAACTCACATGTCCTTCTTCATACTTTTAGGATGAACCAGAAAGACTAGCTTTCTTTATGCAAAATGCCATCACGTGAGGATGAGCATTGATTTGAGAAGGATGTAATTTAGGGCATTATAGCAATTGAAAGGAAGGCATTTTAATTTCAGCAGAAATCAACGTAAATACAACACTAGAAAAGATCTTTAGATAATGCACCTAAGGCATCAAGACAAGCACCATTTCAGGGAGACAGTGAGCAAAGAAGACCTGTAGTGGTCATGGGATTTCTGTGATACTATTTATTTATAGCATATTAGGATGGGTTATTTCATTAGGAAGTTTAAAGTTTAGTTTTCAAAATCATAAATCGCATGAACATCTGTTTCTAAAATAGCCAATAAAGTCACAGAACTAATTTTCTTTTAAAGTTAATAATTTTAAATTTGTACTATACACATTACACAAAGTATTATGAGGACATTGCATTTAATTTTTACAGGTATAGATTACAGATATCTAAATTAACTAGAAATAATTCAATTACAGTGACATAGACTTATTCACAGATATATGATCCAGTTTTCTATGTATGAATTAGTTCCTATCTATGTTATATGTTTTTAAAATTGTTCATTAGATATATAAATAAAAACTGCTTCAAATGGGAATAGAGGATTCTTTTGCCATATGTTTAATATACAGAATATTAATACATATTTTCAAAGACTGAATGCATTTCTAGCAGAGTGGTAATTTTAATCAGGATGCTTATTAACATGTAGCTGTGATTGCTGATTTATTCTAATTATCTAACATTCAATACTCTGAAATGGTTGGAGAAAATTAGACAGATTACTTACAGAAATTTTCTTGAATATTGGCTTTTTAAAAAATTCTAAAAGGTATACTCTGACTTTAATTTTCATGAATAAGGCCAAAACTAAGTTGCGCTAATTATCCTAGATTTTCCCATGTACATTATTCCTACTTAAGAGACTAATAAGAAACCTTAAAATGTAATCGTTTCTCAAGTACAAATACCTAAAATACTTCATAGAGGGAAGAAATAATTAGTTGATTACACAAAAATGAGGATGACTTTCATTTTCTAAATTAAATACCAATTTTGTTTTACTTTACAAATGCTGTTTTAATCTTTAAACAATATAATTTCTAAAAGATTCTAATCAAAAAGGTAAATATCCCCCCCCCCCATGGAAACAATATCACAATTATTTTCCTGGTCCTTTTGTTTGCTTAATAATGTATACATGGACATTTTCATGAATAAAAAATTAATTTTGCTTCTGGATTTCACCTCAGGTGTTTTCCATTTCATCTCAAAGGAGGCCTCATTTAGATGAGGTCTAGGTGAGGAGATAAGGGGTGGTTTCAATATTTCATCACTTGTTCCGTCAATTATTTCGGCACAGTGGAGAGGGAAGCTGCCTACATGTCAACAGTGTTTTCACATGGCCCACGATTCCTAGTGAAATAGAGGGTCTGGGAATAGTGCACAAGGTGATGAACCTTCTGCCTGGGTACAGACGTGGGAAAGGAGAGCAAAACCTGAGCTTACTCATGCCCAGAACACTGCAGCCTTTATATGAACAGTGCCCACAACACTAACAAATGAGAGCTAATCCAGAATTAACTGATATCTCCTCTCCACTTTCCTCTTTTGTTTCTTTTTCCTATCTCCCTTCTCTTCTTCCTTCCCCTCTCTGTACCCTCATCCTCCCCTCACTCCCTCATTTTCTTGATATTCCACTTTAAAAGCAGTTCTTGAGTTCCTCCTGTCTTGAGTATTTGTTTATTTGTACCCAGAAGGAATGTTTTGCTCAGTTCATTTAATAGTAAAGGAGTTAAGTTGATGCTTGCCTTAATAACACTGGTTTCCCTCCACCTCTCTTTCATTCTCTCCCCACTTCATCCATAATCCCCTGCCCCCATTACTCAAGGAAATATCCCTTTCCTAGTAAGAGCTGAATGCCTATTTTGCGAGAAGTAAAAAATCAACTGTGTACATTCAATTTATTGGAAATAGATAGTAAACACAGGTAAGTGCCAGGCAGGATCATAGAGTGGTTCAGCACCATGCTTTTCACACTGACTTCTAATTGCTTAGTATACTGATTTTACAATTTATGGCTTTCAAAGTCTTCTGCAGTCTTGGTCCTTTGTATTATTCCAATTTGCTTATGCCAGTCAAGAACAGTGACACTGTTCCATGACAGAATGGTTTGTCTGTAGCTCTGACTTTTTATTAGCTCAATTCACTTGAAATGGGATTGAAAGTTAATATTTACTTCCCTAGTATTCTCCCAGTTCTAGTCCCATATTGGGTGTGTTGAAAAGGACAGTTTGGCCAGGCCTTTTACACATTTCTCTTTTCTCATATTCTAGGGTTGACTTACAAAGAATGAAACAAGAAAGGAAGAAGGAAAAAAGAAAAGAAAAGAAAGAGTGTATAAAAGGAGTGAACATGGTAGGAGGCTTGGGGCTTCCCATAAGTCATGATGGACATTTTCACCCCCAGTTTTTTTTTTTGTGGCTGTTTTGGATGCTCTCTGGATATAAAGCTGGTTTCCTCATTCAAGGTTCATGGGAAGTGATATTGAAATCCTCTGTCCAAAGCCTGGGTGCTGAGTGCTGCCTATTGCTCTTTTATTATTTGCTGTCAATCCCCTTCTTACTTTAACTGTTCCCTGCAAATCTGGTAATTTTCTAAGATCAGGCTTCTTTTTTTTTAAAAAAAAATTATTATCCTGTACTTCGTTCCCTTTGTTCAGCAGACTTCAATAGGAAATGCGCTTGTAGCCCAAGCCCTATGTTTAAGTCATGGAGTACACTTACAACATCAAAAACTTTTCCTGCAAGTTTATTAGAAATTAAAATAAAAAAATGTCGAGTTGGAAAGTTTTCATGGTTGACTAAAATACACAAATATTATTTGTTTCTACAGAATTATCTTTCTGTCAATTTAATTGATTTCTTTACTGTGAAAGAAATTTGTGGGTGTGTGGTAAAAATGTAAAACTGGGTTTTCAATATAAAAAGCAATTGTGTATTGATATAGTACTTCTTTTTTGTTCGGGGTAATACTCAAAGACATAGAGCTCTTAATTTGATAACTCTCTTATTAAACAGTGAGAATTTTTACATTTAAATAAATGGCCATGAATGTAGCCAATTCTCTTAGTTTGAAGCTCTATGGGAAAATTGCATTTCAGATTTTTTGTATTATTAGAAAAGCAAGGAAATAAAAAAGATGAAATCCCCCATCAGGCAAAAAAACTTTGTCTATTTGACTGAAGGTGTTTGAAACGATTTTAAAGTGTTAAAAAGTCCACATCTGCTGAATTAAATATTAAATTAAAAGTTAAATGCATTTGGAAGTTAATATTTCTCTTTTCATGGAGATAGCATTTCTGGATAAAAGCAGAAGATATGAAGCCTTCACAGAATTAAAAAACAAAACAAAACAAAACCTGTCTGCACTAAGGGGACCAGAGGAATGTTTTTAAGCACTTGGAAACCTTAGGATACCTACAAACTCTTCCTAAATACGAAAGCAGAAGCTAAGTCTTCAAAGACAATAAGTGCTTAAATTGAAGTTGATCCCCCACTTTACCAGCAATGTGCCCATTATCCTCACATGTCTTGCCCTTCCTTCCTATACCTGAAGCAGAGGCATCATAATTTTTCTAAAGTTCACCTGTTTTACTCTTTTTCTTATTTTGTTCAATGAAGAATATATGTGTGTGTACATGTGCTCATTTGTGTGAGCAGGCAGAGTATTTTCACTTATGTATGTGTGTACATGTGTATGTGCATCTCTGTGTGTGTGGTCCTGGAGTGGATGCCAGATGTGTCCCTGAATTGCTCTTCACTGATTTCTGGAGACAGTATCTCTCACTCACTCTGGAGCATACCAAGTGACTTGGCAGACTGGCCAATCACCATCGGAAAGGGATCAGTCTCCTCTGGATGGACCCCATCGCTGGGGTTGCAAATGCCTTCACTATTGCCAACTTTCAGGTCCCAGGGATGCAGACATTTTAAAGACTGGGCCATCTCCTCAGACCAATTATTTGATAACTCTTGTTTTGTAATGCCCATGGAAGAGGTGATATTTCTAATTCCTCACCTTTTACTTATTTATCAAAAAAGCACAATCAGTATTTTGATTTACAAGTTAAAAGAAACTGTTTCAATGTAGGAATGAGTAGTTTTCTAATTTTTCAGTATCTTTGTTACCCCTTCTCACCATCTCTGTAACATGTTCTGCCTCTGTCTTCCACTGTTATTATACTTGGTGACTCTTGAAGTTAATGTTTTTTATTTTCCTAGTACAATCCTGGAAGTGATCTGAGTTTCCACCTTTCTTAAGTGAATATCTTAGTTTCCACCTTTCTTAAGTGAAGATCCTTTCAAGGATACTTTGCCTCCTTTTTCCTCTGCTATTTTCCCTTTGAGATGATCTCAGACATTGCTACTGTTGTTCCTATCACTTCCATGCAGATACTCACAGATGTATATATCTAGCTTTGACCTTTCGAAAGCTAAGGGATCCAGACTCATACTCTCGTTGTCTATTGTGCTTTGCCACCTGGCTGTCATTCTGGTGACTCAAACTTGACATTCACAAGCTCCGAATTACTACAGTTTCTTCTCCTAATGTCTCTCTCCTCAGACTTCCCTTGCAAAAGGCCATAAATCTTCTAATATCTTGTACAAATGCTGGGTGACTCCTATGAACTTTGATAAGGGTCAGAAATAGGGTAAACTGATGTTTGCTACAAGTTCAATCGTTAACATAAAATATAGTCTTTATGTGTAAAGCTTTAAAATAAGTTGTTAAGATCTAAGGTTTGAAGTCAGTCTGCCCAGGGTTTTAATCTCCTCAAAATTTAAAAGCCTGTAATCTTTGTTACCAATTAACCTTCCATGCCTTTTCCCTTTTTATTATTTTATTAATGTATTTATTTATTTGGTTTTTTGAGACAGGATATCTCTGTGTAATATCCTTGACTGTCCTGGAACTCGTTTTGTAGACCAGGCTAGCCTCAGCCTCACAGAGCTCCACCTGCTTCTGTCTTCTGAGTGCTGTGGGACATGTGCCAACACTGCCTGGCTAAATTTATTGCCTTGAGCATAGCTGAAAAAGAGTCAATAAAATTGGCCTTTTAGTTGGGTATAAGATTGGTATGAATGCAGTGAAAATGTGTACAATAGATTTTGTAGTAGATAACTAATCTCTATCCTAAGGATTAGACCAGTGTCTAGTTCCATCAGCTGCATAACTTAACTAGTACAAATAAACTAACACACGATTACCATTACGATGGTAAAATATGCATGACTTTATATATGAGCTTATAAAATTTGACGATACTTCAAGTTATAATTTGAGTGAATCAATGTAATATATAAACTGTGAGTTCAGATATGCAATGCAATGGGTGGTTATAAAGTATTGAAAATATCCCTTTGTCTCTTCAACACAAATTGAAAGAATTAAGATTAACATATATATTGAAAAGCTTTGCAGACATTATTTTTAGGGATTTATAAATATTACAATTTTAATTTAATGATAAGAAGTAACACCCATGGGGCACTGGTGACAAATGTCTTTAATCACAGCACTTGAAAGACAGAGACAGGTAGATATCTGTGAGTTTGAGGCTTGCCTGTTTGATAGGACAAGTTCCAGAGCAGTCAGATCAATTATACAGAGAAATCCTATCTCAAAAAAGCAAACAAAAAAAGCAACTCCAATAAATTGTCCTCAAGTAATTTTAAAGTGAGCAATGCAATTAATAAGCTTTATAAAAATTAAAATTGCTAAAAAATATGACAAATAACTGAATATTAAAACGTATGAATTTAAATGATCAACTCAGAACATACTTAGGAAGAGCTTTCTACAATAAAATATTAAACACATGACATTAATAGGAACTGTCAATATAAGACTGTAGAATGACTGAGCATGCATCTTGACCACATCAATCATGTTGTAGGAAGGCCCATCATGATTATGGGAAGGCATTCCATCAGCACATGATCCCTTATGTAATGTGGAGAAGGTATATTGAGCACTACGAATGTATTCATCCCCCCCCTCCTTGCTCACTGTGAATGTGACATGGCTACATGCTTCAATTTTTGATTGTCTTGATTTCCCATTTATGATGAACCATACCACTAAATTATAAGACAGAATAAATGCTTTCTCCCTCAAGTTGATTTTGCCAGAGTGTGTTTTGACAGCAGCAGGAAAATAAGACAATATACAGTACAGGAAGAAAAAAAAATGATTCAAGTTCTTATATTGTCCTTAGCCAGAGTAATCAGTTGTGCTAATTGCCCACCCCTTGTTTTATCTATTCTTGTTGTCATATTTTCCTTTATTATCTAAAAACAAATCTTTATATAATGGAATTTTACCAAATTAATTTCCATTGTACAACAAGGATACTTGTTCAACTATTTATATAGCAGCTTTATTCATAATATTTGTCCCTCAAAGAGTAGATAAAGATAATATGTTATATTTACACAATAGACTGTGCTTGCTTTTTAATTTTTAATTATTTATTTTATACTCTTTGGGGGTGCTTCACAGAGCTTCCAAATAAATAAATAAATGGAGACTTATTCTTATTTATGAATGCCTGGCCTTCACTTGGCTTGTTTCTATCCAGCTTTTCTAACTTAAATTATCCCATTTCTCTCTAACTACATTTTGCTTCTGGGTACTCTTCTCGGCTTCCAAATAAATATATGGAGACATATTTTTATTTATGAAAGCCTGGCCTTAGCTTGGCTTGTTTCCAGTCAGCTTTTCTAACTTAAATTATCCCATTTCTCTCTAACTACATTTTGCTCTGGGCTTTTTAACTTTCTTTATTTTACATTTCTTTCTTTCCATTTTACTCCATAGCTGGCTGTGTCGCTGGCCCCTGGCATCTTCCTCTCTGTCTTCTTTTATTGTTCTTCCCTCTTCTCTCTTTTCTCTGGATCCTAGCTATCTCTTTCTATTTATTCTCTGCCTAGCAGCTCCACCTATTTCTCTCTCTCCTGCCTAGGTATTGGTCATTTAGCTCCATATTAGACAAATCAAGTATATTATGCAGACAAAGTGACACAGCTTTATAGAGTTAAATAAAAGCAACATAAAAGAATGAAACACATCTTTGTATCATTAAACAAACATTCCACAGCATAAACAAATGTAATCTTAAACTAATATTCCACAATAATGGGGCATTGCTCAGCCATTGAAAACAATGACATCATGAAATTTGGAGGCAAATGGATGGAACTAAAAAAAGTCATCCGAAATGGGATAACCTAAACCCAAAAGACAAATGTGGTATGTACTCACTTAAAAGTGAAGATTAGTTCTAAATAAAGGATAATTACACCATAATCCACAGACACTTAGAGGCTAAGTAATAAAGAGAGCTATGGGAAGGGGTAGTAATAGAAGAGATTTTGAAAATGGACTGGAGATGGGTGGGGATGGGCAATAGAGGGATCAAGTGGTAGCAAGTGGTATGGAGGGAAAGAATACGGACTGGAATTATGAATAACTTGGGGGAGCAACATGAAAACAGTGCAGTAGAAACTTTATGGAATCTACAAGGTTGACACTAGTGTAGACTCCTAGTAATGAGGGAACACAGAGCCTGAACCAGCCATCTTCTGTAACCAAGCAAGGCTCCCAGAAATGGATCGGGGACATCAGGCCAGTCATAAAACCTGCCCTGTTTACAACATGTACTGGGGCAATGGTGGCTCAGAAGTTATATGAGTGGCCAACCAATGACTGGTCCAGCTTTAAATACCACACCACTAGAAAGAACCCATTTATGTCAGTGTCTGAATGGCCAGGAACTGGAAGCTGGATGTCCCAGAGACCTAAGGTAGAACCAAACATGTAGTAATAAGAGTGCTGCAGGGCTGTGTCCCCAAAACCCCAGCCGCCTGGCTCGGCTAGCTTATGCCCCCAAATAATTACACAGACACTGTATTCTTTTAATCACTGCTTGGCCCTTAGCTCTAGCCCTTACTGGCTAATTCTGATATCCCAATCAACCCATCTCTAATAATCTGTGTCTGTGAGCACCGGTCTTACTGGGAAGATTCTAGGTCTGAGCTCCATTGCATGTGGGGCATGGCGTCTCTGCCGAGGCGTCTGCTCCGGAGAAGGGAGCTGTCGATTCTGACCTCACTTCCTCTTCCTCCAGGCATTCTGTTCTGTTTACTCCACCCACAGGGCCAAACAGTTTCTTTATTGCTTAACCAATGAAATCAACAGATTGATATATGACACTCCCACATCACAAACATGTTTGGCCAAAACACAAACAAAAAGACAATGAAGTGATTCCTCGTGATAGTCTGCTGTATGCATAGATCTGTGCCTTGGACAACTAATAGGAGCAAATGCAGAGATCAAAACAAAATTAGGCAGAGCTCGGGGAACCCTACAGAAGATGGAAAGGAAGGACTGTAGAATTTTTTATGTTAATTATATGAAAAGTTCACATTGACAATAATCAAAATAAACTCTCTAGAATACTTAAAAATTGACTAGCATGTATTTTCAAATGTTTCTTGGAATGGTTTTAACCATAAATAATAACTACATGTAGGGCTGGTGTAAAGGTCTATAAATTCAATTACTCTAAAGGCTGAAGCATGAGGTTCATAATTTCGAAATCTGCCAGGGAACCTGGACATCACTGCAAGAGTTTTAAAAGGGGGGAATGGACAGAAACAATAGCTAAGAAACAGCAGCATTCTGGTATGTGCCAGGTTCTATGTTTAGTGCCCAGCATTTAAAAACAAAGTACAAAAATACAGAGGGGGGGAGCAGATGGAGGGATGGAGATAAATGAGAGAGAGAGAGAGAGAGAGAGAGAGAGAGAGAGAGAGAGAGAGAGAGAGAGAGAATATGAGTGCATGATACTGTTGAGAATAAGAACACATATTTGAGTGAGATTTGGGGTTTCATTTTAAAGAGTAACATTTCCTATTAAAATATTTCTACTGCTTTTGTGTATCTATCTATGTATTATTTATCATTTATTCAGCTAACAGTATAGTAATGATGAAACGTATTCCAGATTTAAATTGAATAATATTTTATTTCCATTATCTGGAAAGAACAGTGTTGCAGTGATGTAGCTGTATGTATACATTAAAAAAAAACAGTTCATGCTTCTTAGGAAAAATAGCATGAGGTTTTTCTCTCCCTTTGTTTCTAATTGATGGAGCTGTATTCAGGTAGCTTCACACTGCCTCTGAACACACCACTACACCCTTGAATTTTAAGTTGCTATTGCCGGAAGTCAAGTGTGAGTCATGAATTTCAATACATTTGTTTCAATTGTTCTCTGCAGCAAAGATCCAGAAAACACTCATTTCTCTGGTTAGCATCCAATTCAAATGAATTTTTCTCATTTGAACCAAGGAGAAAAATCAAATGAACTATCACACCTATAAAAACATATAATGATGTATAAAACATTGATGGTTTATTCATTTATTATATTAGACTATGCCATCGTTTCCTTATACATCCCTTGTATATAATTATTCAGAATGGTTATTTTGGAAGGGTACTTTGTAATAGGTAAAATATCATTCTGTCTTCCAAGTCTGGTTGAAACCTTGGTAGCCAGGGGCCAGAACAATGAATGGTCATAGAGTCAGTGGTGCAAACTGTTCCAGGGTTGTTCCCCCTGACTACCCTTATTAACTTTAGGCTATCATTACATTGTCCAAAAATATTTACATAAAATTTAAATAGAGAAGTAGATATTTAAAATTTAGAAAAAAATCTTATTTATCACACTAAACAACAAGAAAAAGACATATTTCTGATGAATTACAAAGTTGAAGACCAGCTAATTCCCACATTTCCGTTAATATGAGGCATGCAGAGATGATGGTCCTAGGGAGTTGCTTCCTGGCACATCTCTGAACAAAATGAATATATTACTTTCCTTACACAGTTTTGCCATAAAATGTGATGCAACTTATTAATATCAATTTTAGGCAGTTAATATGATTAAGTAATAATTTATGGCAATTTGAAGGTGAAACACACACAGGCACATGTGTATATCAATGAGTTTATATATTATATATAAACCAATGAGTTATAAGGGAAAATTAAAAATTTTGCATGTTGTCCATATCATCTTTAAAGTATACAGTGTACTTTACCTAAGGTAAATGTTTTAGTACATACTTCTTATCTTCTTATTTTGGTAACTTTGCAAAGTAACTTTAAGAGCTATTGATTATAAACATAATCAATTTTTTGATTATGTTTCATCCAGTTGTTTTTTTGTGTGTGACTCATGATTAATACATGTATAGAACATATCATCATCATTATAATATTATTAAAAGAGATAGATGTAATTGTTTTTTATTGACTTTTATTGAGCTCTACATTTTTCTCTGCTCCCCTCCCTGCATCTCCCTTCCCCCTTTCAACTCTACCCCAATTTACTCAGGAGATCTTGTCTTTTTCTACTTTCTACTTCCCACGTAGATTAGTTCCATGTAAGTCTCTCTTAGTGTCCTCATAGCTGTCTAAATTCTCGGGGTTTGTAGTTTGTAGGATGGTTTTCTTTGCTTTATGTTTAAAAACCACCTATATGTGGGTACACGTGATAGTTGTCTTTTTGTGTCTGGGTTACCATTTTCCTGCAAAATTCAAGATGTCATCACTTTTTTTTCTGCTGTGTAGTTGTTTTAAAGACAAAATCAAGTGACAACGAATTCATAGGTTATGACCCGAAATGGCACCCAAAAGCAGGATTTACTGAAGGTTCTGAGACTCAAACTCAATTACTTATGCTCATACAGTAAACAGTTTATTGACGGAAATAATTCCTCAATCCCAGAGATGCCCATCCAGGTTACATCTCCCAAGTATAGAGTGAGAAGAAGAAATATTCACCAAATATTGTTGAATTGAACTTGGTCCAGTGTTAGTGTGACAGGTGCAGACAAAGGCTGTCGGCATTTGCCTCGCACACTTCACTATAGTGCTTTACCTGACCAACTGCCTAGGACAGTAGCTCTCTTTCCCCAGCGTTCTAGCCACTTGTTTTTATTATGTAAGTTTACAAAACTTCAGTGGCAAGAAGAGCGGAAACATGACTAAAGTTATAGTCACAACTAAGATAGGACAGTGAACAATCTCTTTGTAATATACCTTTTAAGTGTATTTTGTTTTTGCACTTTTTACGTTAATAAATTTTATTTTTATAGAGTAGAATTTAGGTTCACGGAAAATTTGAGCAGGAAGTACAGGGTGTACCCATTGGCTCTCATCCCTACAAACTGCACATATTGGCTGGCAGTTGACATCAAGGAGCAAAGAGATACGTTTGTCACAACTGATGGACAGACATAGACATATCTTCACCCATAGTCCACAGAATACACTAGAGCTCACTAGTGTCTATTTCTCTTCTCTAAAATTTAGATGTTAATGTTCCTCTCCTCACAGGTTTACCCTACGCTATTAGATGCACAGCTAACTAGCACATAGTAAACTAGGAAGGTTAAGGCAGCACATGGCATGCGCACTTGTAAACCAACCCAAGCTGCTGAGTCTGAGCTCTTCCATACCTTTGCATCTTAACATGTATGCATTGATACTAAGCTGGGCAGTGGATATATGATGGATTTGGGGAACTATACAACTACTTATTTTAAGGTCCTGTGGTGAGGGCTACCTCATTTACCACTGAGACATAAAACGAGGCCAGTCCTGCAGGGTTACATTTGGAATGGTTGAGGGATGTTTAAAAGTGGGATGCTCAGAAGTTTGGGACCAACGATAATGCTCAAACATGGAATCTAGGCTTTGGTTTGAGTATTTTATACCTTTATTCATTTTGGTAGATATGTCCTATTTGTATTTTATTAGGCTGTATTATCTTCTAATATAAGTAAACACAAAACTTGCAAATGGATATTTTGAGCACAAAGACATGAACAAAATTATTGAGGTTGTGTAGAATACTAATATTCCACACCTTGACTGCGAGTTCCTGTTCTCCTCCACATATGATGCAGAAAAAAAATTAAAGTAATGTTAGTTAGTTATAATATGCTGACTGACAAACAGGCCTCATAGGAATAAAGTGGAATGGGCAGTTAACTCAGCATAACCCACTTCTTGTAGCTGGCAAGTGATAATTACTCGATTAGCTGACATGTGTACTTAAAAGTACCTTTTCAGGGTAAGTGCTGTTATGAACCCTGGAAATAAGATGATGACAAAACCAAGAACGTCTGCTCTTAGAAGATTACACTTTAGTAGCAGCTGAAAACTGCTTGCTCTACGCCAACTACTTCAAGTATTTATTTATATTTTAAGTCACACAAATGATCCAACTTAAAGAACTACTAATGCAGAAGATAAAATAGCAAATCCACGAAAAGGATGGGATACTTACATGTGGTTAAGAAGCAAGGAAATGAGTTGTTGAGATTGAAATTGGGCCTATTCCTCTTTAAGTTTTCCCCCATTTGACCACTTACGTGGCTTGGGGCTAAGAGAAACTTTAAAATCACAAGCAGTTATAAAGCGACCACTCACTAAAAACAGATACATTTTTTCTTATGGCTTTTCAGAAACTTTAGGGTTTGTTTTTATGATGCAGGCTCACTGAAGAATCTGGTTGCACCACCACGCATCTGTTCATAAGAACCATCTGGTAAAACGTCCTATGTTATCTGAGACATAAAGAACTTATGTAGTGAGAAATTCATTATACTCAGTTTATTTTGGTCTAGAATTTTAACCACATTTATCAAAAGCTGTGGCGTGTGGAGAGTCAATAGTCTTACAATATTATGGCATCATGTATGTTGCATGTGGAACCCAACCTTGACTTAGCCTGGTCTACAAGGGCTAGTTCCAGGACAGGCTCCAAAAACCACAGAGAAACCCTGTCTCGAAAAACCAAAAAAATAAATAAATAAAAAAATAAAGAGTCATGTGATGTGGTCACACTCTGGTCACACATATCTTTTCATGAGTTTTTAACGAAGGGAAATTTGAGCAGAAGAATGAGAGGCCATTCCTCCCATGCATTTTAGTCACAGTCCCACTGAGTCCTGATGCCTGGCAGGACAACACCTTCCTTGAGCTCTGTGAAGCTGCTCCTTCGTCGGAAGCAGAGCCACTGGCAGCTTTGAGCCACATGAACAAGATGAATGAGAGGTTAAGGCATATGTAAAATAAATAAAAATTCCTTGACAACTTAAAGGCCTTTTTACATTTTAATTTTAAAATGATTTCAAAGAAGGATACATGTCATTTATCCTGCTAGATGTCAAATGTTTTTTCTGGTTATTCTAAAGATATTTATTTAAAGGAAGCAAAAATGGACTAACGAAGAGGAAGCAGCATTTAACTAAAAGTCACATAACAAACACTATCTGTCTCTTAATATTTCTTATTTCTGTCTACACAAACAGAGTTCTGGTGATTTATTTACAACTCAAGGAACTCAAGAAAGAATACAGAGAAATGTAATTACTGCTAGTTTCCGAAAGGCCAGTGCTTTAAAAAGATTAATCTTCCATGCTTCCTTTGCCTTTCTGAATTTAAGACTTTTCAGAAAAAATAAAGTCAAAAAAGGATTAAGATTTCATACAGCAACAAAGCACAAAAACTGACATGCACACTCAGATTTGGTAACTAAACCTAGGTCTTTAAAAGTAAAGGCCTTGAAATGAGATGGTAGTTAAAGTTAGGTGTAGATTCAAATGAGAACATAGACGGGTTTAGTGACCTTTATAGCCACACTTTGTTTCCTAGACAAAGATGGTTTATGTTGAAAGTAAGGCAATCTTGGTAACGGGGAACTAGGGAGGTGAGGACACAAGTGACTTTGAGAAGAACATGCTTCCACTCCTCCTGAAGAACTCTCATGAGAGGCCTCCACACGGGGGATTTTATATGTACCACTGACGACTTCACGCGAACCTTGGCACAACCCAATGAAGAGACAAGCTGGGGAGAGTGTCTACACCAGCTTTCTGCCCCTGCACTGTGTCTGGAGAATCCATAACACGGGTGGGACACGACACTAGAAGATTAGAAGATGTCACTTGGTAGAAAACAAAGTGCTATAGCTGAGTGACTGACAGGAAAGAACAGAATGGTGTAGATGGCAACGGAGAAGCAACAGCTCACAGAAGCTGACCCCTACCAAGGATGCCATTAGATCAAATCACTCACTGTTTACCACACTACAGAGTTCAGTTAATAATGACAATGGACAACCAACAAGTGGTTTGGTAAACAAGACTACCCTCAAATCTTCCCCAGCTGAGGTTTATCCCCATGTTTCTAGCTTCTCATTTCCCACAGTAAGGCCACAAAATCTTCCCTCCCCTACAAATACAGACAATGATTAGGGTTGGGTTGGGGAAATTTAGGGTTATGGTATAAGAGATGGGCAAGTTTTACCAACAAAACTTGAATACTCCTGACATATTTCTACAATTGTTGAATTAGAAGAAAAATCACATTGGAATAGATTAAAAGGTTATATTTTACTTCTTTTCTTTTTTAACCTACTGGTTAAAAAACTACTGGTTAAAAGACTCAGAGAAGATGAGCTAAAGACAGACATAAAGAAATCACATTGCCTCTAAGCTGGAGTTAGAAGTTTACTATCCTGAGAAGAACAACTGGGGATGGAGGTAGAGAGAGTAGTAGGTCGGATGATCAGAGGATTTTCTCCTGTAAGATTGACGACAATAACGAGATGCCGTTCAGTTAGAATAACTTGGTCAGGTGATCATAGAGAAAGGGGAGCATCCCCAAGCCAAGAAACAGGACCTGTGTTGGCTTCAGGCTTTAAAGGTACTTCTTGTTGCTGTCAATATACACAATGTTCCCTGTGACAATGGCAGCGAGCAGACAGGTCAATTCCTTAGGTTACCCATCATATGACATCATATTAGAGACACTGTATCATATGTTTCACACACTACAGCACCATCCACAATGGACTTCAACACTCTTCCACTTAGGGTCAAGAAACCTACTAGCTAGGACCAGTGATGACCGAAAAGCTCCGTTAAGGGCCATCTTCTATTGATCCCTGTTATCTGTGAACATCTATGTACGGCTGTCTACACTTCGACCGAGACAAATTTCAGTTTGGTTTTCATTTCTGAGAACATATTGGTTAAGTGTTCATTATTTCTGTGGTTCCTTAGCATTCCCTAATGGATTTCAGCCTCACGACATTCCTGTCAGCCACAGTCTTTCCAACTCTCAATCTGTAGTATTCTGCTGATTCCTAAATTCAAGTAAAGATTACTAAATTATGTCTAATACAAAATCTTTCCACAAAAATAGGCTTCCTCCTTAAAAGTAACACGTTCAATAAAAAGTATTTAAAACCAAGACAACTGAGTAAGCCATCAGTATGTATAATATATTTCAAGTTTGCTAACAATTTGTATTAAAATAAGATTATTGCCATTTTCGAAGAACTTCTAGCATGATATTGAAATGGCCTGGGACCACAAACTAAGTCACAGCATTTATGACTAAGCTGTGCTGTTCCATAATCTGTGCCCTTTCCAACATGTCACACGGAACTGTAATTCCATACTCTTTCATTTTACCCTTTATTCTTTACCCATGCACTAAAATGTCACCTTTCCAGATGGTGTTTCTAAGAGAGGAATAATAGCTGGCCATTCAGTATAGCAAAGTAAGACATGGAACACTGTAACTATCACTCTAGTATGGTTGTTATTGGCCAAATGTTGATTGACTATTTTGCTCTATTTTCTCTTGTCACTACTGTAAAAATAGAGTTCATTTTCCTATGTTTTGTTTTATTAAATACAAGCATATTATCACAGCTTGCTCCAAAAAAAAATACATGTCTCCCTAGGAAACATACTACAGAGAATATCTGACATTTACTCTAATAATTTGTAATTGGTAGGATTCAGCATCTTGTCCTGCAGGGCTACTTTTCAAATGAATAATGCTATCCTGTCATCGTCAGTCTTCCCGTGACACAAACCCTGAGGACAGTGACAATGAGGTGATAGTAAATTAAAACTTCAGAGACATCAAATGTCTCCCGTCGAGTGAAGCCGACAGACAGTGTCAGCAAAGGGCTCACATTTCCATCTACCCATCACCACAGCGTTACCCCTTAAAAAAGAGACGAGAAACCAGCAACACACCTTGCCTGAGACTATCAGCTGTGTTCGCTTACAAGCCTGTGTGTCGATGACTCATGTAGATGTGCTCTGTTTAGCAGCAATTTGGAGGGAATATATTCCAAATAATTTTCTTTTCCGGCTATGCTATTGCTAAGATTAATATTCCATCGAATATATTGAAAGTTGTGGGTAATTGTCCACCAGCAAAACCAATTTTGGCTTTATTTTCAGGGTTAATGCAGTCTAAGAAAAAATTTTCATTGTATTTTTCAATTTGAAGACAATTGGATGCCCCAATAACATCAATCCTCAAGAAATAATAAGTGTAGCCTTTCTTACTGTATTGAAACACTGACGACAAAGAAGGTCTGTCCTTCCTTATTTTATAGTAGCTATGTGATGGTTTCTATACTTTGGTGTGATTGAGCATCACATAAAACTTCTAACAGCATATTAATTAATGTCAGTTTACTAGATTATTTTGTCAGTTTTTTGAGACAGAGTTTTACTGTTTAACTCTGGGTGTCCTGGAACTCACTGTGTAGGTCAGATTGGCCTGGAACTCACAGAGATCCTCTAGTCTCTGTCTCCTGAGTGCTGGGATTAGAGGCTTGCATCTACCAATTCCCTGCCAACCCTTTTTCTTATTTATATACATGGGATATATATGAGAACATATTGAGCTCTATAACAACCTTTCATACTTGTTTAACTAATGAATTAAATACCAAAACTAACATTTAATTTATATGTGAAGGGTGGGATTTATTTCAATTATATTATATACCTAAAATATTTTAAATATAAGATTATAGAATACCACATACACGGGACTATAACAAATGAATTGAGGTACCATGCAGAATTCCCCTTTATTCCCTGGGATCTTCTATGATAGCATCTATTCTATTCTTTTCTAGAGCAACTATTATTTCTTGTAGAAACCTAAACTTTACCAGCTTTTAAAGAGAAGCTAAAAGTCATGTAGTCTTCTACATATTTATTTATATTTTCTCTAAAAGCACAGGCTAGCGACAATAAAATAGTGTTATCTCATTAAAGTACTTACAGAAATTGAATTAGGGATGGTAGCAGAGAATTCAGTTAGGGGTGAAACTCTAATTACTGCATTTGATCTAGGACATAAAATGATCTGGATCTATACAGAAAAAGTTGATAGTAGCTCCCTGTTGAAGAAGGCAGGACATACTTATCTTACAGAGATAGGGGAAAACAAAGAAGGACTCTTCTGGAAAAAATATCCCAGACTTATAGCAGTACTACTTGGCAGATTGCTGATAGTTGATAAGGCATTTAAGTTTATTTTCTTCTTTTAGTAGACATGACTGACTGGTAATGGAAATAGTGAAAGGGTAGGTGAAGTTAGAAACTTATTTTTATGTTATTACATGGTGTTTTCTAGGAAAAGAGATGCCATTCCTATCAATTTTCATATATGAAGTGAAATAAATCTTATGATGATTAAATTAATCTTACGATGATTGAAAGGAGAGAAACTTCTGACATCATGTCATTTTATGAATCTATTCTCTAGACTAAGTACATGAAATAGCGAAGGCTTATTACATCTTATCATCCCAAGACATGATATAGTAATAATAATGTAATAATAACAATTTAATAACAAGTTTGAAGTCTTCATTATTCTCAGTTTACATTCTAGCTTAGCAGCATGGCAAATCCTACATTTTTTTCTTCCTTATGTGTAACGCAATGTCCATCAGTGAGCTGAGTAGTTTAATTTATTCAATTTAACATATTCATTTCAGATTCATAATTTCAATCAGAAAAAGATGCACAAAAGTTGCCTGCCAGAGTGAATGGGAGAAATTTGGACTGATCTCTTTGGTACTAGCTCATGGCCAAAGTCTAGGCTCTTAATTTAGCTTCTGCCTCTGTCATATTGCACTGAAACTTCCTGGGGAAATATCCTATGCATCCGGCAGATAAAAACAGACAGAAAGGGAGATGGGAATTCAGCTCCCAATCCTCTGTTGAAACAGAACATTGACTAATGATGATTTCTCTAACAACATTAGTGCAGTTAGAATCTCCCATATCCTTTTGTTGAAGTTTTATGGCACTGGGGACCTAAGAATGAACTCACAGGATGTATTTAATGCTAAAAAACCAGTATCTACTAAAGACACTTAAAATTCCAGAATAAAATTATATGTAGCACTTCATCGTGAACACAATTTCAATATGCTACTCATGGAAAACTTGAATCCCATTTTACTTTAAAATACATATCTTTATAACATTATTTTCAGCTAATAACTAACCCTATTCCATTACAGAGGGATGGCAAAGATAAAGTGCCGGACTTCACTAATGAGGGAATCCAGTTCATTTACGTTATGTGAACTACTCATGCTTGACATCTAAGGAGTTCATATGAATAAAATACATATTGAATCAAAAATTAGTAAGCTTATAATTTAATGTTTAATATAGGATTGCAAATTCAACATGTAGCATTTTAACTATGAAAGATACTGTCTCCATATGGTCATGTCCATTTAAAGAGATTTTTACAGAATATGTTATCATACAGAGAGCATGTTTCCTAAGTGTTAAGAAAGTTCTATTATGGAAACAACAGGGATTTGATGGTAGGCAGTGTCCCTGTTTTCACAGAAATCACTGAAGAATAATCCCGAAGCTGGGCCTATATCCTGTGCAATCTCATTATGACAGGTTTCTAGGAAATCAATCTGTCTGCTGTTTATTGCACATTTCTCAGATAGATCACATTGAAATTCAGCCCTTCAGTTCTTCATCTCTCATCCCATAGAAAACAGCAACAGAGGAACCAATTCAGTGTTAAAAAACACATAAATATGTAAATAAAACCATAGCACACAGATAGGCTTGTTGTTGCCATGGCCCTCTAAATCTATAAAAAAAAATATAGTTTTCTAAAAATACATTGCAGAAAATACATTTCCAAATAGTTGTCACTTGAATGTTTCCAAAAGGAATGTTACAAGTATAAATTGGGAGGATTTGTGCAAATTCTCAGTAGAGAGAAACACTACTATAATAGGACCTGTGGGATGCTGTAGGCCTAGGTCATGTTCATGCGTAAGGTAATGAGATGAAGAAGGATACCCTATGCAATGATGTCCTGATGAAGCCTTTCTCATTGCCTAGTCTGATTCAGACGAAAGTCATATTAGAACAGAGGGACTCCATTTTTTATTTACTAAGTACGAAACTAATTTACCATTTTTCTTCATCTTATTCGCCTAGCTGTGAAATGAGATTGTAAGAGAGAATTAAGGCAAGCATTTAGTTAGTATTTGTGAGGGATTTAAATGGGAAAACAAGAGAAAATTCAAATAGATGAATGCTATCTCCTAAACTTATATGGAATGAAAGAGTTTTACTAAACTGACTGGAAGCATTCTCCCTGAGACCAATTAGTTTGTAATACAATTCTCCTTTAGTAGACGCTCAGAGCTTCCAGACACTATCTTGATGAATGTAAGTCTGTATACAGGTATAATTGTCATTTATCAACACTAATGTTAACAGTGAACTTCGTAAGTGCCCACTAAAAATTCTCAGTGAGGTCTGATTTTTCATTGCAAAACTACTACACAAGTACCTTTATGGATTTATGTTCCAGATGGTTGGACCATCTGGGAGCTAACTTTTATTGTCTAATGGTTTCTTGCTACATTTATATGTATTAGACACCCACACCCACTTCTAGTTGCAATCATTTTATTTCCTGCATCAATGCTTAGTAGAATGGGTGTTGTGTACGGCTTATGCAACCGATCACAGACGACATAAAGTAGCAAGCAGACTTCAAGGTTCATATGGCCAGTAACAGAATGTGCAGCAATAAAGCAACCTCCATTGACCATTTGCAATCTAGCGATCAGTAGCGCTTGTGCTTCCGTTGACATTACATTGTATGAAATATGTATCCCAAACAGGTTGAGTCTGCCACTTGTTCCCTTGTTAATGTAGGCTTGCCAGATGGTACTGATGAGACTTATTTTCTGGAGAGGCTGCATTTAAAGAACACCTGATGGCCTCCAATGTACCAGAAATTAAACTGCCAGATTTTCTAGTAGTTTGATAAAAATGGAAAAAAAAAGTGAACAGCAACCAGCACCGCACATTTTCCTTCTTTAAAGGCCAATGATCCTATAAAAGTTTCAGACCCAAGATACACCTATTTGATGGCAGGACAGGGTAGATCATATGACCAAAGCCTTGATTTTGTTCAGATAAAATGAATATCTGATATAAATTTTCCTCTTGGATCCTGACTGTAGCCTACACATTACCACCATATTTTCACAGCATTCCTTTTACCATCTCAGGTGAGACTTAGTGGTGAGCTCCCTGAGCTATCTACATATGAATTCCTGCAGCCGATACTACTGTTTATGGCAAAAGGGACCTTATGGATGTGATCAAATTTTGGATAGGATAGGAGATTATCCTGCCCTATCCAATTGGACCTATTGAAATTAGCAAAGTCCTTTTGAAAGACAAGGAATTCAAGACACTAGAAGAAAACAGATGATGCGTGCAGAAATGGAAGGGATAAATGGTGTGCTATGGAGATAAACGTAGGACCACGAACAGTGGAAAGAGGAGGGCTTTGGAATCCGTAGAAGACAGGGTGATGGATTGATTCTATCTTACATCCTCCAGAATGAACTCAATATTGAGATTTTGCTAGAATTCAGCTTCATAAGCCTTTTACCTCCCAGGCTCCAGAATTGTAAGAGAGGAGAGCTGTGTTGTTTTAAACAGTAAGGAGAGAACAGCTCATTACAGTGTTATTAAAAATGAATTCAGATTTATTGTCTAGAAGCTGATATTATATAATCATGAAAAAATTTAACTATAAGACTCTTCAATGAGGAAGATTTTTTTAATTAAGGATCACTATTGAAGTAAGCCATGCCTGAGGAAAAATACTGAAAAGAAAGGAGAGAAAGGGCCACATTTGGATTAATTGTCCTAATTTAGGTGAATGATAGGAAAAGAATGTCTGATCTCTATGGATAGGAATATTATTAGCTACTTCATTACTAGGTGACAACTTATGATACTTTTATTCAAAACTTGTTTTGAGAAATTACCCTCTTTATTATTCCTAGGCTTCTCTATCATTAAATGTTCCCATTCTTCTTGTAGTAGATAGTAGTTAATAAAGAGAGACATAATTGAACAAAATGAAGATAACAAGAAATTTTGGAATGCTCAACCATAACTGGGATATCTATATCACAGCCCTCTTCCAAGGTTCAGGAATCTATGGGAAGAAGGAGGTAGGAGAATTCCAAGGCTGTGAGTTGATGAATGATACCAAGAAAATATTGGTTTCCAGACATAACTCATAGATAGGCTCCATGCATAAGAGCAGCGCAACCACAAGCCAGACAAAATCCTAGCATTGAGGAGGCAAAGTAGCAGAAAGTCCGACCCATAGTCAAGAACTATTCACAACTGACAGTTTTGTGAAGAGGAAAAATCAGTTTTCTTCTAGAAGTGGCAATGGGTATCTCAACCATGCTTGAGGGTAGGTGCCATGCTTAGGAATGTTGAGCCAACTCAAATTGGAAGAAAAATAGGCTAGATATGGAAATAAGGGAGAATGTAAGATAATAGTGGGGAGGGGTAAGAACAAGATCAAGATATATTGCATGAAATAAACAATTAATATATAAAAATATTTAAAAGGAAAAAATTAAAATTCCTATCCCCAGGATCCACAGGCCAGATCTATTTCATCACTGGGTATCTTGATATTCCAACTTACCTTTTAATTGCAATTATATTCACTCACTGATTGCTTAATCAGCATGAAAACCTTTTAAATCACTAGTCCTCAGTCAATCGGGAATGATCCCCCAGAAGCCTTAGGCCATGTTTGGAATATTCTGGTCATCTAAAGTTTGGACAATGGATGCTCAATGAATATCTTATGAGACATTACTCAATCTGTTACAGAAAAAAAATTATCTGAGCCTAAATGTCAACAGTGATGCTGTTACATGATCATTTCCCAGAAGACACAGCATCTTACAATGGGCAGCTTCATTTCTCTCTATGTTGAGTTATTGAACAAGCTGCCTCTATCCATATGTTCTACTTCTTTTCTGAATTTACTGCAATAAGCTGATTTCTGCTTCTGTAACCTTGTTCTCTAGAGCAGGCAAATCTTTTGATCCATGACATTAAATGCTGCTTACAAATGATGCTCATATTACTTATTTATATTTATTATCTATATAGTTATTCAGTTCTACCTACCTCTTAACTTTTTCAAACATACAAATCTGATTACTAGGCATCTTCACATCTTTAAGTATATCAATTTGTACTTGCTAGAGCTGTCTTATCAGTTTTTTATGGATATTTACTCTTCTTCCTGCATTTTTCTTTTATTCTCTGTAATTATTCAGGTTTTTATACTTGTTTTTTCTCTTTGTCATTCATTCATCAATATCCATATCTGTATTCAAATTTGAGCACACACACTGGACATATGAACAGTCTTATTATATTTTTATAAATATATTACAAATTTCCATATTTCATTGTTGCTATCCTTTTCTCCAATGCTGAATTCAGCTTTAATGCTCAAAAAGAGACGTGTCCTAAATTGTAGTATAGAAAATTCTAGAATGTCCCCCAAATTTTGTTCCAGTCATTGCTTGCTTGATGTTGTTACCTTCATGACAAAATATGCTGACCTGATGTAATTAGGATACTAATCAAATGTCCTTCATTGGAGGTTATCTTTGCAAGTCTAAACCTATCTTATGAGCCTTGTAGTTGTAGGATTTTCTCTAATGCACAGTGAAAGATAAAATCAGAGATATCGGAACCATAGCATTCTACAGAATATTGATGCCATTTTAGTGAGAGAAGCCAAAATAGACTGAAGACAGGTGGTTTTCAGGAGCAAAGAGAAGACCCGGACCATCAGTAAGAAAAGGAAAGGGAATATCAATCAAACATCTAGAAAAAGCCAGATTCTATGAAATAGCAGAATGAATAAGGAATGAACATGGAATGAACATATTTTTCCCATTGTGTCCATTCAAGCACTGACCAGCTCCAATATCTTCATTTCAGTCCTGAGTGCTCAAGGTCAGAAAATTGTCAAACACACTTAGTTAGACCTTGAGAATTTGAGATAATAAATGGTTAAATGAATATCTCTTGTCCTTTGAACCCTCCAAAGATCCACTTTCTCCAACTAGTAAACACCTTCCAAATCTTTCAAAGAGCTCCAAAATCTGGGGACCAAACCTTTGAGCCTATCGAGATCATCTTCATTTCAACAACTACATAAGTTTATAATGTTATGTTAATTTTATAAGCAGCAATAAACTAATATAATAAGCTACCTAGTATAGTTTTCCCTCCACATCAGTGAACAAATAATAACTTTTACTGCTAAACTATGGTGCATAGAGCTAAGACTGCTGATAAATCTATTCCTCAACCACAACTCTGAACATTGCTGAAATATGCATCGTATTATTACTCATGTATTATTCAAGAAATAAATGAATGAAGTAGTTTATTACAACAAAACCAATTACTCCCATTATTGGTTTGTCTCTCTGGAAATGAAAGCTTTATAAATGACCAGTTCAATGAGGCTATCGAATTTTAAGAATAAACACTGACAATCAAAATTTACACAGCATGGGCACTCTAGGCAGTTATGTGACTTGCTATCAGGTGGTTCAGTGGATGTTCCGCCTGAAAAGAAAAAGCTCACTATAAGGAAAGTAATGGATGCTTCCTTTATGTCAATGTACAGCAGTGTTTATTGCAATATATGTACAAAAGCATGAAAAATGGACTTGCACAGATTTATGTGTTCAAAGATTTCACATGTACAGTACACATTTCATTCTAAGATTATCGTTCTTTTTTATTTATTTTTATTTCTTTATTTTAATTAAAAATTTCCACTTCCTCCCCTCCTCCCATTTCCCTTCCCTCCCCATCTTCCCCCTCCCTCTCCAGTCCAAAGAGCAGGCAGGGCTCCCTGTCCTGTGGGAAGTCCAACGTCCTCCCCCCTCCATCCAGGTCTAGGAAGGTGAGCATCCAAACAGACTAGGTTCCCACAAAGCCAGTATATGCAGTAGGATCAAAACCCAGTGCCATTCCTTGGCTTCTCAGTCAGCCCTCCTTGTCTGACACGTTCAGAGAGTCCAGTTTGGACCTTGGGAGCTCAGTCCAGTGCTCCAATGTGGGTCTCTGTCTCTAGCTTCATCCATTACCAGATGGTTCTATGGTGATATGCAAGATATTCATAGTATGGCTATAGGATAGGGACATTTCAGTCTCCCTCTCCTCAGCTGCACAAGGATCTAGCTGGAGATATTAAGATTATCTTTCCTTCCTAGAAGTGATGATCCAGAACTCATCTTCATTTGATAAACTTGTATAAAAATGGTTAAATACAGTGAAGAGTCTTCCTCTGTGTTTGTTTTTCTTCTATAAATAAAATACTGTATCTACTGGCAATATTCAACTAAAATGTTCAACCCATGAGTGAAAAAACAGGATTAACAGCTGAGCAATTTTGTTTTGACTAAACAAACTTGGTTATATATTTGTCTTTTAATAACATAGGCGATCTAAAATGGAAGAGATTCAAAGAGTCATCCAAATTAATGGAATTCTGCTTTATGATAAAACTTTCTGGTGATAGTTTTAAATAGAGATGAATTTATGAAGGGGTTTATTACTTTACACTTGTTTGTTTTTGTTTACAGGCCTGATTCTCACATTATAAAATACAAGCATGAAATAAAAATTTCTTAGAAGGTAAATATTTTAAGAATATTATTTTAGGTTTATCTGGAGAAATATACTTATTGAATTATAACATACCACATTCACCAAAATAAAAAATAAAAACATAATTCATATATCTTGAAGGATAAGTATGCTTCAAAGACAAAATTGTGATATAATCATTTTCATCTATATGGGAGATATTTTTGGAATGAAAATGTGTAGCAAGTACTCAGATGCACATGCTTTCTTCAATCTCTGTTTTATTTTCCAAGAGAATGGACATTTTGATTTGTACCACTGAGTGATAATAACCTTTACTGTAGCGTTGGCTGGACCTAGAGATGGGAGGACTGTAAGTTTGGAAGAACAGATATAGAAAGTGGGTATTAAACAGAGAACGGTCCAAGCCACCAAGACATATCTGGGGACTGTTTATCAAACTGAATATGTGTGGAATTCAATGAAAATAAGAGAATGACTTTCTGTTCTGTGGTTTTTTTCATGACTCCCTTTTCATTTTTTATTCTCTCTCTTTTATTTCTTTAACATGTGTGACAGTGGTTATCTTCTTTTATTCCTTTTTACAAAGAGAATTTGTTAGTTCTGTGAGAAAATGGGGATAATCATCACTCAATATAGGAAAAATGAACAACATACATGATTATCTCAGCCAAAGAAAGATTCCAAAGCATAAAATATATTCCATTTTATTTTCTATAATAGAATACTCTGAAAATCATTTTAGGCATTCAGATCATGTAAATATCAGTCTATTAAAGGATTATGGAAATAGAACTATTTCTTCAGTACCCTTCTATAGTTACAGTTTCACTATTTTTTTCTTTCAAATCCATAAGGTTATCTGCTAACTGTGATTGTCAACAAGGAAAATCTGAATAAACCTGAGATTTTAGGACTCTTTTCCTTTAAATATACAAAGCATCTTTTTTTTTCATTTGCATTTTAATCTAATTGAAACAGATGTGCAGGGCATTGATTGGGGCATACTCAGAATGAAGAACAGAGAGCATCTTGTCCTTGCCCGTTAGGTGACAAAAAATATCAAGTCCTGTTGAAGTTTCTTTCTTTTTTTTCTTTTTTATTTATTTTTTTTCTTGGAAAAAAATTTCTGCCTCCTCCCATCCTCCCATTTCCCTCCCCTTCCTCCCACTCCACTCCACCTCCCCCCACTTCTTTTCCCCCTCCCTCTCCAGACCTAAGAGCAGTCAGGTGGAAAGTCCAAGGTCCTCCCCACTCCATCTAGGTCTAGGAAGGTGAGCATCCAAACTGGCTAGGCTCCCACAAAGCCAGAACATGAAGTAGGATTTGGAATATATACACATTAGAGTACTACTCAGCGGTAAAAAACAATGACTTCTCGAATTTTGCATGCAAATGGATGGAAATAGAAAACACTATCCTGAGTGAGGTGTCCCAGACCCAAAAAGATGTACATGGGATGTACTCACTCATAATTGGTTTCTAGCCATAAATAAAGGTCAGTGAGTCTATAATTTGTGATCCTAAAGAAGCTAAGTAAGAAGGTGAACCCAAAGAAAAACATATAGCTATCCTCCTGGAAATGGGAAGTAGACAAGATTGCCTAGCAAAAATTGGGATCTTGGGGGTGGGGTGGGATAGGGGTAAGGGGAGATGGGGAGAAAAATGTGAGAAGGGGAGGATGGGGGAAACTTGGGGAATTGGGCGGTTGGGATAAAACAAAGCATCTTTTATATGAGGTTTCAGGTACTAAATGCTGTGTCTCTGTATCCATTCACCCATCAGCTCAGCCAGCTAGCCAGCTACATACTATCCATTATCTACTCAGCTAGCTAGCTATTCCCTCTCTGTATTTCTGTGGTATTAGAGACTGAACCAAAGGTCTTACACAAGCTAGGCAAGAGCTTGGCTACTACCAAGTGTTTCTTCTTTGGTTGTTTCGAAACATGTTCTCACAAAATTGCCCAGACTAATTTAAAACTCACTATGCAGTTGATGCCAGCTTTGAAACTGCAGCTTGCGTGCCTCAATCTCCTTAGTACCTGGGATTATAGACTTGCACCAGGTCTAATGGCCAAATTTTACATCCAAGTTGAAAGTCTTAGTCATTAAGGCCATTATATGTATGTATTAGTGTATATGGCGTGTACCTGCGTGTCCTTATAGCTTGGGAGTGTGTGTGTGTGTGTTCAATTTTCCTGGAACTTTTGGAAAATACTTCTTGAATGTGTTAAAGAACTAATATTTAAAGAACTAGCATTATAAAAGTATTTACATGTGAGAGTAATTAATATTAAAAAACCAGTAGGTTTTCTTATCCATTTCATAATTGTGAGAATTTAATCTGATAAATCTACATATCTCTTACACTTAAGTATCTTAGTTTCCATTTATAATGATGTAAATCATTTAGAAGTTTTTAAGAGAAATAAATGTATGTGCTCAGCTGTCTCTAGTATATTTTAAAATGTCTTTAACTTCCTAAGCGTACTCACTGATTTGCTAGATCTGCGATGGAAAACTACAAGCACAGGAGTGGGAAGATGGTGACTTTAGGGAGGTGACAAAAGCAGCAGCAAACGGGAGCAGAAATCTGTTTGAAAAACAAAAATAGCATTCTATATTTCAAAAAATAACCTGATTTCCATTAATCTACATACATATTTATAGTCTCCTTTGAAGGAGCCTCTGAGCCTCTTGGAAACCTCGGTGGTTAGTAGAAGGCGCTGTCAGTTACGTCACTCCAAACAGCAGCTCAGATCCCGAGCAGTCTCCAGAGTCATGTGCCTGGTGAACATGATAACATGAATGAAAAGGCGATGAGAAAAACAGAGTCATGTGACTAGGGCACTGGTGGAAAAGCCTGGGGTTCTTGAACAGGAGAAGTGGTCATAGCAGGGGTGGGGGAAGGGGAAACTGTTTGAACTATCTGGGGGTTTGATCTGCTTGACAACAGAGAGCTATAGAATATTTTTTTCCCCTCTGAGAAAGAAGGTAATTTTTTTCTCTTGAAAACCTATACAATCACTATGTACTTTCATAGATACTTCCCACAAAAACATAGAGATCTTTGTGGCAGTTGACCAGCCACTAAGGCTAATTAGCTATGATCCTATGAACAGATACAAATCATCATAGAAGCTGGAGATGGTGCAGAACTGTCTTTAAGCTAGTGTGCCTAGGGCAGAAGGCACTAAAGGAGATGATGCCACAACCAAAGGGACCCTGAGGCAGCACAGTGTCTCAGGAAAAGTCCCCAGGAGAAGCACATGATGGGCCAGATGGGATCAGAATAAACGGCAAGAGGTAGGTTTAACAAGAAAGCATGCATAGGAACAATAGACACAGGAGTTTCATTTTCTAAGTAATAGATCCAAGAAGAAAAGCAATAGTACTAATAAAAAAAAAAGAGAGAGAAGCCTCAAATATACAGGAAGGTACTATTCCATTCACGATCTTTCATAAAAAGAATTCCCTGTCTTGGCTGAATGTGTAATGCTAAAGCTCATAAACCTCTGTCCTATATGTGATCCTTTTACTTTGGATAAACAGAAAAGTGGCTATAGCAGCCTGAACCCTCAAATTAGCGTTTGTTTTTCTGCCAGCGAAACAAAATGAGTTTTGGTATAAAGATGCCCCTTCTATGTCCATGGGCTGCTTTTAGAAATTTGTGTCACTCACTTCTCTACATGAATTCTAAATAGATAATTGTTTCTATTCTGGATGATAATTTAAAATGTTTTAAAATAAGAGGCCTTGGTACAAATGAAATGGATTTTTCTTAAGGTTTTTAGTAACTGAAGGATGCCTTTAGGGACTGAGAATAAAACTAAAACAATTTTTTTTTGAGGAGAGTTGATGCATGAGGAGATATTTGCAATCAGGATGCAGGAAGTAGAAAAAGAAACACTTTGAAATCAGGCTGACAAATGTTTGAGTATAAGCTTCATCAGCAGACAGAGGACGTTGGGGATCATTGCCTATTTTGTTCCAACTTGAGGTTTCCAAGCTCTAATACGGGTATAATAATTTAGAGGTCTATTATTGTGGTTCAAATTCAATTACATTATAGCATTTAAAGCTTCTAGAGCGCTCAGTCTACAGAAACATTTAATAAAAGTCTCTAAGGAAGCAACTACATCAACACAAATGTTACGATGATATGCTCAGTTGTGGAGAAAGCTGGTTGCCTATGCCATGATGATGAAAAGGACTTCCCTTTCTCCAAATTTTAACAAGGGGAATGTTTTCTTCTAATTAGGAACATTTAGTTCCTGTCTAGATTAAAGCCTAAGGTGGGACTCATTAGCAGGCAGAGGCAAAAGGGAAGGAGACACCGTGGATGGAAGAAGAAGAAGATACAGACTCCATGAATGCACTAGTTCCTCATTCTTTTCTCCTCATTATTTGGAGAACAAGGAAAGTGTCTTTATCTTGTCCTTTAATTGGTGGGAGTGAGGATGGGAAGAAGGCATATCTGGGCATTAAGTTCACAGAGGTAAAGGCAAAAATATGATGCCCCAAAGTTATATATTGAAATCACCAAGAAAATAAATTCTGCTACAAAAAAAATGAAACAGAAAATAAAATATGTTCATATAATTATTTCTTCGCTTGTTTAAGAAATTGTATATATTTTCTTTAATCTAAAAATCTCAATGAGTGAGGAACAACAGACATATTATAGTCTTAATTCTATAAATACTTCCTATCAAGTAGTTCACTGTCTATGAAATATTATATATATATATGTGTGTGTGTGTAATTATACCAATTGTATATTATTAGATATAATGTAATATGTGTGTGCACATATATGTGGCTAGCTATATTTGCATACCATATATTTATATTTGCGTATTATATATGTTTATATTGGAATGTTCTTTCTACATATGTATACAATGTACACATAGATGTATATGTATACACACATGTTTATTTACTTTACATTGCAAAGTAAAACAAAGTAAGGTAACACTGGCAAACTATAAGGGGTGTGAAAAAAATATAAAACAAGGAAGTGTGATGTTTTCAGATTTGAAGAGTGGTTCCCCCCACGTTTAAATAATGCATTTAGGGAAGGGGTCAATAAAATGTAAAACTGAGTTTAAAGTAAATGAGGCTACAGGACACAACACTCAATGCAGAGAATTATGAGACAGGATTATAGGAGGGAACAAAGAAAAGTAGGAACATTCAAAGCACTGCACGAGTTCTATGTGAGAAATACAAAGAGGCAACTCTAGTTCTACACAAGAAAGAGAGGACATGGGCAGACCAGCAGGGGTGAACAGAGCTGAGGCAAGACTTCATTCTACCTATTTAAGGTTTACTTGTGAAAATGTGAAGGCCATTAGGATGATAAGAATAACTTGGTCCCAATTCTATTTTAAGAACGTACGTGTGGCTTGTTATTTTTAAACATAAAAACAGAGACAAGTGATGATGAATTAATAAGATGGAGCTGGCAAGATGGCTCAACAATTAGAGAACTCGCTGCTCTTCCAGATGACTCAGGTTTGTTTCCCAGTACTCACATGGTGGCTCCCAAATATCAACTCTGGTTCCAGAGAATCTGATACTCCTTTCTGGCCTCTGTGGTCACTGCATGCACATGACACACAGACATACATTCAGACAAATGACCCATGAAGAAAATAAAACTGAAATAGAGATATTGTAAAAAAAAACAATACAGATTTTTCTGACTATAAACTAAAATATACCCATGAACCATTGCATGTAGGCCAGAATGGTGTCCTAGAGGCAGATGTAAAGATTCATCTATGAAGTACACATATTCATTATTTCTTAAACTTATAAAACCTAAATTTATCAAGCAATTATGGCATTCATTTTTTTCTTCTTAGTCTTGTGTTCTCCTTGTATATGCCAATCACTCCACGTTATATAAGGTTCAAATTGGAACTCTCCCATCTAGCATGTTTTATTTACAGAAAGAAAGATGCTTGACTATTCTTTCTGCCTGTCTTGATGTGCAGCTAGAATTTGAAGTTCTCTTTGTAGAATCCTTAACAGAGAATACAGTCTAGGGAGTTAATTTATAAGCTATAGCTAGCATTTCCTTTTGTTTTTATCACATAGCTTTTAAATATGGTTTTCAGAATATTTTTTAATTACTTAGATCCATGCTTGCCTTTCCAAATTATAAACATTCTGTAATTGACCCAATATTCTTTTGTGACTTCTGCATAAGTCACATGTTCCTTTGTGCCTTGGATAAGAAGTCTACTCAATAGAAGCCCACTAAAGGAAAGAATGAATGTTTTTAGCATACTTTGCAAATCAATATCCATTGAGTTGAACTGTGAAAGAAAAAAAAACACTGCTTCTAAGTCCTAATTTTATCTTTCGGGTTGTCATTTGAAAAGTGTTTTAAAGTCATTTGTTGATGTCATTTGTAAAGTGGTGACAGGAAACAAGACAGCTCAGGTAGGATTTGACCCAGAAAGGGTCGAGAAAGAATGGCAGCCGTTTCTGGTTTAAGTGATTGACAACATGGAATGCGTCAGAAACAAATTAGGTTAATCTCCATATAAAATTTCACATAGCAGACTTTAATCAGATCAAATGCTACAAGATTTCCCTCTTTAATAAAAGTTTGCGTATTTTTCAAAATACACTCTCAAACAGTTGTGGTAGTTACTCCTCCTTACCAACTTGACTCATTTTAGAAACCTCAAGGAATAAACCTCAGTGAGTGTCTGTGGAATCCTTTTCAGAAGGCGAGTCCTGATCTGAACACTGACCGTGCTGTGCCATGAGCTGAAGGACCCTGGCTGAAACAGCAAGTCACAGCATTCTCTTTTCTCTGCTTCCTGATCTGATGGACTGTGACAGACACCTGTCACACACCTCCATCACCACAGATCCACCTGCCACCATGCCTTCCTCATCTTAATAGACTGTGTCCTTTCCAGTTTTGAACCAGAGAAATTGTTCCTCCCTTACACTGTCTCTCAATATGTGTTTGTTCACAGAGAAATCAAAAAAGTAACAAATAGGAAGGTTAAGTTTCAATGGAGTCTTGCCTTAAGTTTCTGGTTTTCACATGGTAATAACCTGGCTAGGACTTCAAATATATAGCTAATATAATAGTTTCAAAGGAGTGAAATTATATTTACTTAAAATAATATTCCCTAAGAGAAAAGAAACTAAAAATAAACCGAGTGGATGTTTTTGTTTTTTCCTTCAATACTGCATTATAACTATACTAATATTTTGAAAGTTTAAAGATAACAACAAATTAATTGGTTCTAGGCTATATCAATGCCAATAATTTGTAGCAACGTAAGAATGGATTTTAAAAGCTGTATACATTGTTTCAAACCATCCAAATTAATGAGATTGCTTTGCAGAAAAAGGCCCAAAATAGTAGAGAAACTAGGAATTCCCAGTGTAGCCTGAACTTCCAGAAGAACATTCTTTAATTAGACTTAACACCTTAAAAGCAAAAATACCAGTCTTTTCAAATGAAAGTTGCCGTAAATACAAACATATGCATCCTATAAGACCTACGTTTGAAAGGAAAGACACTGAAAAGCCTGTGCCTTTCTCTACAGCTACTTTGAAGGGCAGCCTTTTCAGGATTTCTTCTCCAGTATTAGCAAACACCTGCATATAATAGCCTTTAATCCTAGCACTCGGGAGGCAGAGGCAGGCGGATCTCTGTGAGTTCGAGACCAGCCTGGTCTACAAGAGCTAGTTCCAGGACAGGCTCCAAAACCACAGAGAAACCCTGGCACCTCGGCAGAACAGGCTTTTGTCTATCTCATCTCACTTAGTGCATCCATCAGTTCTATGTGGTGAGCACTACTGATTGACTCTAGCCCTGCAAGAAGTCAGAGAGGAGACTTTCTATTGTGCACACACACACACACACACACACACACACACACACACACACACACACACACAAAACAGGAGAGCCAGACTTGAATCCAGAACTATTCAAAGTCTGTGCTATAAAGCTTGATGCTGGAAGGTTCTTCAATTTTATAACTGACATTCAATAAATATGTTCTCTTCTAACCTGGTCTATTCAAAATGGCATCTTCATTGTTTCTCGGCAACTGTAAAGTAAACTTCTAAGCAGATTGAGTTTAGAAATGAAAAAAAAAAAAGAGCACTTTCAATACTGTTATCTCATAAACAGTAAAAAAATGACCTGGAAATAAGTTCTATTTGGTGGCTTACCCTATACTTGATATCTGGAAAATCTTTGAGGCTGTAGAGATGTCTAGAATGTGTTGTTGTTGTTTTATCGCATTTGAGGTTAATTCATTTAAGCCCAGTCTGGGCTGCTGTAGCTAGGATGGGGAAGTGATTTCATCTTCTCAGAACATTGCATGTTGTGAGTCTGACACACTTTCTTACCAAGTCTGAACTGATCACGCGAGGGAAGGTAGCATCACCTGAACCAGGTATTTAGCTGACATTTGTAACTGAGTCTGCATTATGCACCTGGCTTATGTCTACAGCAATGCTGTACTCATTTAGAGAAAGCGAAAGCTTATCTGTCTGTAGTTTTAAGGTGCTTGGAATATGATAATATAACCATATGGTGCAAAGTGTAGTGCATTAACTATAATATATATTTATTTCATATTTGTAATTACTGCTTATATTTATTATTTACAAGGACGTAATCAAGATCTAAGTTTTAGTTGCTTTCCCAATTCAGCAACACAAAATGATGCAATAAAAGTGATTATAATTTATAGTTTTTACACAGAGCAGTTCTTCCCAACATGTATTTGCTTGAGAGTCCATATACATTCTGGCTAGGCTAAAGATGGGAAAGGCAAGATAGTGACTTTTTCTATCTGTAGATTCAGCCATTTGTAGGCTGACGCTTCGACTTCAGTACAAATGTTACCTTGCTGTGGGGATTCACCATATTGGAAAACTCAAGCTCTTCTCTCCATATTCAAATGCACCACTGTAGTTGGATCAACTTACTGGAACCACAGGCAAACAAGAAGAAAGGGATGTAGGGTAAGGAATGAACTGTTTTGCTTGGGGAAAAGGCTAAAGAGAGGAGGAAATGGGAGACAGAAAGAGGAGGCAAGAGAAAGAACTCAAAAATACTGCTTTCTACTTAAAACCAAATAAAATTTACCTGATGCTTGAAGTAATGATCAATAGATGTCAAGTTCATTGGTGCAAACAGCATAGAAATCCCACTGTTTCCTGTTCATAGCATGCTGAGTAGAGAAAACACTAGACATATTTATTTTAATAGTGTGCTCTCTTGACCCGTGGCACAGAGGTCTATTACTGTGTGGAAAACTAAGATGGAGGAGTTGAGTCCTATAAAAAACAATGCCCACAATCTAGTGATTTGGGTGTTTATGGTTTTCTGAGTCAATTCTTATTTCATTTGTTTTCTTCTAATACCCCACGTCAGATGATATGGAAAGAAAAGCAGAGTGTATACAGTTCCTGGGGCACTACCTATGAATCATTCTAGTAGAGGTTCTTCCATTCCAGGCATGAGAAAAAGCAACAGCCCACTGTAACTAAGTGGTAAATTTTGAGTTCATGAATGGTTGTTTTGTTTCTTTTCCCACAATTCCATGATGGTTTTCATAAAGCCATAGCCTGGTAAACTTCCTCTGACATTTCTATTCTTTCATATCTACCTACCTTCTCTTCCCACCATAAAAATGAAATACTATACTTTTCTCATGTAAGTCAAGCACATGTGTATCATTAATATAGTTGCCCAACTTGAACTAAGAAGAGACTTCAACTTCAAGAGCCCTAGTCCCATTCTATACCCATTTACAGGGTGATTGTCACTGCTTGTGGACTTTACTGGAGGATCATGGGAAGAAATGCCCTAGAAGGCAGATCTGACCTGCTATGGCTTGAGAGGAAGTTTCACCTTAATATATTACCCACCTCATAAAGATTCATAGAGATGCTTTAGGGGTGAAGAGATGATTCAGCATTTAAAAGAATTTACTGCTCTTGAGGACTTGAGTTCCATTCCCAGCATGCACATGGTAGCTCACCATCATGTGTAGCTACAGATTCAGAGGACCCACTGTATCTTCTGATCTCAAGAATGAGGATGAGCTCCTGCATCCTCATAAAGTACATACATACAATCTGGCACATACACATGTGTGCACATACACTTGTGCATGCACCCACATAGACACACACGATATAATATGTAAATATTTTGAAAACTGAAAAAGCCTTTAAAATGCCACAATACAAAGCATATCAAGCTAGCACTTTCCAACTTGCCTTGGAAGATCTACTTCAATATTTTGTTCAAGTGCTTACCATACTAAATACGTTTCTACTTGAACTGTTTCTTGGCTAACTTCTTCCCTTTTAGAAGATAAGAATATAGAGGAAAACACTGACTTGGTGCCATAGAGAGTGATGTAACAAAATCTCTGTCTCTGTGTCATCTTTTCATTCTAACATGGCTGCAGCTGACATTCTATCGCCACGAACTCAGGTGGGAAACAGGGATAGCAAGCACACAGCGATGGGGTGGACATCATGGTGCCAGGCAAACCTATTTCTACTTTAGCTGAAATGGTATTAATGATTTTTTTCTTCTCAACAATTCTGATATCATTCATTTGTTTCTATATATAGACTTCATATCCCCAATACTACAATGAATCTAAAATTTCAGTCAACTTTTCAAATATTCTACATGTTTCAATAAATGTTTCATATAGAAAAATTAAATGGACTTTTATTCTGGTTCTCTGTGTTAATGGAAACTATTATGTCTTAAAACTATTCATGTCTTAAGAAGCATTCTATCAACCCATTGAACTATTAACTTTGTGGTCTGAAGTGTTTAGCTGTTGAGTTTCATTCCTTAGTATACTTAATAATTTGTCACTTGGAAGTGTTCTGAGATATAGTTTCATGTTTAAAAGGAAAAAAATAAGATGGCTTAAGTTTCATCTTAAATTTTTTCATCCACGATAGTTAATTCTGCATGTACTAGTCTTAGAAGTAAGTACACAACCTAAAATCACAGAGGAATTCCCTACGTGACCTGTTTTTCGAAGTACTGAGAACAAAATCCAAGTTTCCCTAGGTCTTGTAACTCAGCAAGGGTTGTGAATGCAAATACAGTGCCCAATCACACTCTGCTTTAAAAGATAAATAGAGATGAGATAAAAAACAAGGTTTCATGTCTTAAAATAGCAAAGGTCCAGCAAGTCCTCCTTTATAGGTATGATGTTGCTTGAAGACAGTCTACAAAAGAGACTGAGAATTTACCTTTTCCTGTGCAGTTCCATTTTACGTGTTCCTGTGAAGGTCGCGACAATTACCTGATTCTTAATAGTTTTAATCAACTTCAATTTCAATATAAAGCAGAAAGATTACTCTATCTTGAACTGAAGCACTCATTTATTTGCTTATCAGTGATAATTATGTGATTGAAAGGATCAAAGATAGAACTAATTTATACTTTTAAGATATTTTAAAACATAAGTTTTTCTTAATTTATCAAAGCAATATAGAATATTTTTTTCAATGTAGTAATTGAATCAAGGTGTATGATCTAATTCTGTCAAGTATTCACTGACAACTGAATTGGAAAATTAGAATTACTATTTTTGTCTATCCAAGAAAAACTAATTGCATGTAAAAAGACAAAAACTCTCTCAATTGTATGTTGAACCTAGAAGAAATTCGGGATGAATAAAAATAATTAGGGATACTATTTGGAAGAAATAAATTGTTGTGATGTAATAAGTTCTAAAAATCAAAAATATTTTAGGGTATGGAAATTTTATTTCCATTTGTTGAAGGTTTTAAGATGAAGGTGACAAGAATTGGCTTAAACAAAATATTATTATTTTCAAAGACAAGGTACTTGTTGGCAATGAGTCAAAAGCTGTTCTAGGGATTCAAAAGTATAGATTATCTGATTCTTCTGTAATTTTCTGATTTATTTCTCAGGTGCAGCATGAATGCATAAACTCAAAACACAGCATCCTTACATATTAGTCCTAAAGTGTGTGTGTCGGGGGGGGCGGTGGAGTTCCACTTATAGCATATATTTTATTTTATTTTAAATTGCAAAAAGTTATAATCAAAGGAGGAATTTCTTCCAATTTCATGAGTAAGTTATGTGTCCATATTTATAATAGCATTAGCAAAGCCTAGGAAATGAAATAGATGGGTTTTTTGTTGTTGTTGTTGTTTGTGTTTTAGGTTTTTTTTTTTCCAGCTGATGGTGCTCAACAGCACTGTGGTATTGTAAGTAAGAAAGGGACTTAGTTTTGTCTCTAGCTGCTTTGATAAAAATACCATGACAAAAACAACCTGGGCAAGCAAGTTTATTGGAGTGCATGGTAACAACTTACTGACATCCCTAGTAGGGATGTCAGTACAGGAGGAGTTTGAAGGAACTGGTCACATATTTCTATAATGATCAGGCAATCGATGAATGCATATATGCTTGTTCTTACCTCACTTTTTCCTTTTAAAATATAATCTAGGACTAAAGGTCAGAGAATGATGTGACCCATTCTCAAGCAGAGTCTTTCCACAATAGATCAATTCACTTCACTGTGAACCCTGTGTGTCACCCGCTCTTAGGCTGTCTCTTTGGTGTGGGTGGTCCTTCTGTCTATGTGTGGTTTTTATTGGTTAATGAATAAAAAACCGCCTTGTGCCTATGGCAGGTAAGAACAGAACTAGGCAGAGAAAACTACGCTGAATGCTGGGATAAAGAAGAACAGACTCAGAGAGAGAAGTCATGGAGCCACAGCCAGAGATAGACATGCTGAAATTTTTCTGGTAGGCCATGACCTTGTGGTGATGCACAGATTACTAGAAATGGGTTAAATTAAGATGTAAGAGTTAGCCAATAAGAAGTTAGAACTAAGGGGCCAAGCAGTGTTTTAATTAATACATCTTTTGTGTGATTATTTCATGTCTGAGCTAGTCTGGCGGCCGGGAATCAACAAGCAGCTCCCTTCTCCATCTATTTCTCCAACAAGGTTAATTAGGACATTAGAAAATCCCTCATTAAAACATCTTGTCCATGTGGTTCTAGACCGTGTAACATTTTCAATTAAAACAAGTATTTCAAGGACAAACTTCCTAAGACTGATTCCTAGTTCATTCAGCTCTAAAACATGTGATCATAAGTCTTAATATAAAGAACTTCAATTTCCTAATTTATAAAATGGAAAAAAAAATAGTTTCTTCTTAATTCATTCAAATTATCATTTTTTAAAAAAATTAAATATTTGAAATGTGCAGCTCTCTGAGAAAAATTGGGTCATAAGATCCCTCTGAGTTACCATTTGGTAAGACATCTAGCCCTTTACATGGATGCAAGATTCATGGGAGCCATGAATATTGGCTCTCATGGTTGTAAAGTAAGTAATCCTTAACATAAATCATGAAATATGCATTGTTTCATAAAATCGCATCCTGACATTTGACTCTCTTTGTGTATTGCTTTAAGTGGAAACGAGATAAAAACATATATACAGGAAAAAAAAAGAATAGTGTGACAGGACCGCAAAAGAAATTATATTAATTCCATAGTCACAGGCTTAATAACTAATAATGACTTGTTTGGTGTATTAGTTTAATGGCAAACTTCAAAGTATTTGCTCTGCCATATCCCATCTCACATAACAACAGAAAATGATTGCAAGACCAAATAACTAAAACTCTAGATGATATATAAAAACCAGGGAAATATACATTCATTTAGAGTTTCTGAGTTAGAGACTAGACTCAAGGTTATTAATTACTCCCGGAAAATTTATACTAAGACCTTGTTGCTGAAGACACCACATATGCATTTCGTAGAACATGAAGAAATTTAGTTGGAAACTCATTGTATCTACTAGTGCTGGTAGAGTTGTGCATGCTACCAGAGGAGAAGAATGATCAATCTCACTTGGTTGGGAACCCTGTGACCTACAATAATGACCTTCCTGGCAACGAATGCCTATAGGTTCAACAGTGGTACAAATGGTATAGGAGTAACCAACTACTCCTTTTTTTTCTTATCTTTTTTATTGATTTTTATTGAGCTCTACATTTTTCTCTTCTCCACTCCCTGACTCTCCTCTCCCCTTCAACCCTTTCTTATTTCTTAGTTAAATTTAAGACCCATTCCATGTTGCTAAAGCCTGCGAGTAGACAGGTTATGGGCCCTAAGGGAAAACCTACTACTATTATTATGATAAAGGAACATAGCCATGAAATGACTTATATTGACCAATTACTATAACAATAGATCAGTGCATCACCCAGGCCTCGTTAGAGTAGCTTCATCTTGAGGGAGATGACAACCAACAAAGAAAACCACAACTGTTTAATGTGTAGACAATAAGAAGCTTTGGAATTTTCACCTCTGTGTGGAATGTCTATATCACATTACTCAACCCCAGGATCAGAGATCCATTCAGAAAAGAAGGCACAAAATTTCTAAGGGCCAGAAATATGGATGTTTAGCTAATATTATTTTTAAGGACAAACTACAGTATGTAATAAAATTCAAAATTAACCTCAGTCACAGTATTCAACTCTACTCACTGAGTCATGCTGAGAGACATTTGCAGGAAGACAAGACCTGAAAGGTTTTAAACAACCAGTCAGCGCTAAAATTAAAAGTGCTCCTCAGATAAGAGAAACAAAAGATGAATAGCCCTGGGATATAAATAAGTATGGCTGCTTACCTTTGCTTCAAAGGAACAGGTAACACGAAAGTGCCATGATTATTTTAAGGAAGATCAATGCGCTAAGAGATATGTTCTGACTGTCCACTATTGCTAAATGGTTCTATGATAAAGTATAGAATTCACTAGGATTTGATCTCTTCCTTCAAAGGATTTTTTAAATATCAGTGTGTAGTTCGAAGAGGACATACAGAAAAATAGTCCATACAGATTAGTGAATAGGTATCTATAAAATGATAAAAGCTATCATGTAAAAACATATTTCAAGAATAGTAAAAAACCACAATGTGCTAATCAGTGATTTTTTAACTAATGTTTACTAATGTAATATATTTATAATCACATGAAATAATGAATATTATTTATTTTACATTTATCATTTTCTAAGTGTGTTTTAAATCACCCGACAACAAACTTCGGTGACAGTAATTCAAATACTTTTTAATTTTTGAAAATATATTCTCTCATATGTTCCATCCCAGCCAGCTTCTGTCTTCTGCTCCTACCAATCCTTCCTTCCCCACCTCTCCTCTCACCCAGAACCACCATTCCTCCATTTCCCTTCAAAAATGTGAAGGTTTCCTGGGGATATCAACTGAATATCACATAGCAAGTTACAGCAAGATAAGGCACATCCCCTTAGATCGAGGCTGGATGAAGCAATGATGGAGGAAGATCACTGGTTAAAAAATAAAGAAGCTGCTTGGCTGGCCCTCGTAGGTTAGAACACAGGTGGGTGGAGAAAACAGAACAGAATGCTGGGAGGAAGAGAAAGTGAGCTCAGACTCGACAGCTCTCCTCTTGGGAGCAGACACCTCTGAGAGACACCATGCTCCCCTCTCCCGGACAGAGGCAATAGCTCTGCTCTCTGAGGCAGACGCGATTCAGCTCCAACCCAGGATGGACGTAGGTTAGAATCTTCCCGGTAAGCGCACCTTGGGGTGCTACAACACATGATTGGAAATGGGCTGGTCCAGGTACGAGAGTTAGCCGAGAAGAGGCTAGATATAATGGGCCAAGCAGTGTTTAAAAGAATACAATTTGTGTGTTGTTATTTCGGGGCATAAGCTAGCAGGCGGCGGGGGTGCTGTGAACACACAAAGCAACCCAGTAGGAAGAAAAGGGTAACTTCAAGTACTTTTAATTAAAGAGTAAGAAAACTGATGCCCCATAACATGACCTAACTGACTTGCAAAGTCATGGGGAAAAACGACAGAGCTCATTTCTGACACTGTCTTCCAATCATCAGGTGTTATGAACACAGAATAAACACAAACTTCAAACAGCTTTCTTATGTTTACGTAGAGTCTATTTAGAAATTTAACTGGAATACAAGTAATATTTTTATTCCGCCAATAATTAAGTTAATAACTTTCCTCCTTGTTGTATATATTTCTACTAAGACATCTGACTAAATTTGTGTTCAAATTCTTATTTTCGAAGGTGGATATGTAATAAAGAATATTGGGTTTTGCCTTTCATTGGTCATACCAAGGACAACAGAATCAATTTTACCGTGAGTACATTGTGTGAAGAGAGACGTTCAACATCAATGCTCCAGTCACTCAGCCTGACATTTCTTTGTGAAGTGGGCAGAAAATTAAATTGCCTCAAATTAGAGGAAAAAATCACTCACCATGAAAAGTAACATGTGCGGTGACAGTGGAGGTCATGCTTCCACGGACGTAAGTGAAGCTCTCACCATGTGAGTTCCATTGATGGTAACGGGAGCTGTGCCATTGCCCTTCTTCATGAGCTCCGAACCGTTACTCCTCAGCAACCTCAAAATATCAAACTTTCCCTGGCATTTGAAGTTAGTTTTTTATAGAATGGCACCGCTGCAATTGTTTTAAAAAAGTTAAATTAACCTCATTAAGTATGTGCAGTCTTAATATTTTAAGCTCCTTTCACCCAACCTTTGCTCTTCAAATCAATATTGTGATAGTCTAGATCTAGACTGTTGTGAATCAAATATAAAACTGGGATGTGCTAGTCAGAATTTTGAATGTGTGCCTTTTTACACAGGAAATGATTTGAAAGTTCACTACATTCTTCCTGGGTCCCTAGGAAACAAGATTAATGAGAAGTAGATGTTGACTTTAAGATTATCAACAGACGCCTAGGTAGCACAGAAAAAGCAAAAGGAAAATCACAAGTCTAGGCAGTAACTAGATCTATATATTGGCCTTATAAAATTAGTAATGTATATTTGGTACTTTTGGTGGAAATTAGTGATTAGCTCAAAGTCTAATAAAACTAGAAGACTTAGATTTGATTTATCACCATTTTTGTGGTGGGGAAATGGCAGAGATGCTTAAGAGCAGTTCTAGTAAAGTAGGTGGCTTCAACTCAGCTCACCATGGTCAATTCAACACTGAAGGCAACTTATTAAGTATAGAAAGTAGACATATCACATGTCTCAGTTACAGTTACTATTACTGCAGTGGAACACCGTGAACAAAAAGCAAGTTGGGAATGAAACGGTTTATGTGGTTTATATTTCCATATTGCTGTTCATCACTGAAGGAAGTCAGGACAGAAACTCAAATAGGGTAGAATTTTGGAGGCAGGAGCTGATACAGAAGTCAGGGAGGAGAGCTACTTGCTGGTTTGCATCCCCTGGTTTTGCTCGGTCTGCTTTCTTATAGAACCCAATATGACCACTCCAGGGATGGAATCAGTCACCAAACATTGGACATTCACTCACGGATCACTAATTGAGAAAATGCTTTAGAGCTGAATCTTATGGAAGAATTTCTCTCTCTAAGGCACCTTCTTTTCAGATGACTCCAGCTTGTGTCAAGTTGACACACAAAACCAGCTGGTACACCACACATGAGGAGATTGTCTTGTATGTATTAGGCACATTGAGGAACGTTTGAATATTCTTTTGCAATTCAGTCAGAAGATAAAATCTCTTTGAACTAGACATCAAGGTAACTTCACTAATCCCCCAATAAATAATCATGTGGATGAAATAGTTCAGGCTAAGCAAGTCACAGAATTATCAACAGAAGCAGGAAGCCAGGAGGCAAATAAGAGTCAAGGGCAGTTCTTGAAAGGAAGCGACTCACTTTTACTGGGTTTGAAATCATGTGGAAGATTTCTGGTTGTCACCATGACTGAGGGATGCCATTAGCATTCTTTTCACTGAAGCCTACCAGACTAATAAGTTCTTAACCAGAGACACACAACAAACTATTTCCATTCCAAAATTCCAAAATATCTCCAATTGAGAAAACAAATTAAAGAGAAGGCCTGGGAAGAAGAAATAATGAAAACTTGGGAAAAGTGGACAATAACTGTCAATGTACAGTAACGAATCAGGCAAGGACTATATCTCATTGTCAGTCCTGAAAGTCTTTGAAGGGTTTAGAACTGAAGAACAAGGTGATCACTCTTTTCAAGCATTGAGAAGAATGATAGATACAATTTAAAATGAACTTGTCATTTATTGAAAGATAGCAGAGCTGGGGGAACATGGGCAATGGGAAGGAAGAAAGCCATGGCAGTATACAGCCAGAGAGGCTGAGCAGGATGGTAAGGGTGCTAACATCTCATTCTCCACTGAATAAACCTGCAATTCCATATGTGTGGAACACATTCTTGTATACTGTGTAGTGACCGCTTTTTTTTTTCTTCTTAATTCTTTCTCTGTAGTTCATTAACCCATGAAATTTTAGGTTTTCTGAAGGCTTGGAACCCAGGAAAAGAAGGAAATCTCCATCTGACTTTTCGAAGGTAAAAAATTCTTCTTTTACCCCACTCTTCAATCTGCCACAGTAACAGTGCCTTCAGGGACAGAGTGGAAAAGCAGCTCCAGAAAAGCAATTTCAAAGGCACACCTGACCCTGATTAGCCATAAAAAGCAAGGAAAGGGGCGGCAGCTCTGGGACGTCAAGGTCCAGGTTGTCCATCAAACCTGCCTGCTGTAGCTCTGGAGTTCCTCATGACTCAGAGCCTGCATCCCAGGAAGACGTGCAAATGAGAAGGTAGCATGCTGCATACATCTGCATGTGCAGACACACGAAACAGAGACACAAGCAGGGCAGGTATACATTGCTTGTTTCTTCTTAAATGCTATCTCAGGGAAATAAAACAGAGCAAAGGAACGGATGGTGATGACAGAGTATCCATCTCAACCTTCCTTAAATTTAGTTTTGACTAGAATCCCAAGCAATTAAAGGTTAAATGTTGGATCCTACGTTTGATTTAAAATAAGATCTAGAAATAATCAGTACGCAAGGCCAATAAACCTGGCTTCCTGGTACAAATGACAGTGATGGCTTATGTAGCCAGTGCTCGTTAGATGCAATCACAAGCCATCCTGGAGTTTTGTGTGTCTGCCTCAGATGGGTATTTGCAAAAATCTTTTTATGAGCCTTGCAATAAACACACCCAGCAATTAATTGCTCTCCAACTATGTAAATCACCAGGTTCAATAGGTTAATTGTATGTTACGTCCAAGAGGATTTGCTATTTTTTCACTCTGCTGACTTTTAGGTTCCCACTTATTTTTGCATGACATTTTCCAACTCATGGAATTATTTCAAATATCCACTTATTATTTACCTAGCCAAATAATGAAGGAAATTTCAAATTTAGAAGTAGAAATTTGAAGAAGGCAGAGCATACAGCACTCCAGCCATTGTTATTAAATGTTCTTGACAATCACTTTACGGGACACACAGAACATGCCCCTGAGTGCACTGGGCCCATTGGTTAATGAAGATGAATGCAGACATTAGAGTTGGCTTTAGTTTTTATGGTAAAGGGGCAGCTCAGTGTAAGAGAATGCATTAGAGGGTCCCACTGCTGAATAAGAAATGGAGGGGTCACATCATGGCATTTTTATTTCTTTACAGTTTCTGGGAAGGAATTGTTGAGATGCATTCTCTTTTGCATAGGAAATCTGAATATATCAGTGTCTGAGTTGTTTTCTTTTTTTTCCCCCAAAACTTGGATCTTATTCTTAGTTCTGAGCCTCCATGAAAGTCAGTTTCTTAACAAGGGGGCAATATGTGGATAAAAATATGGATACCATTCTTAGATACTGTCTGGTTGACAATTTGGTGGTGTTATCCACAGACTCTCAACAACAGATAAGGCACTAGAATAAAATTCAGAGTGATGGAAAGAATATATCACATCAATCTTAAGCACATGCGTCACTTTTTAATCACTTATGCCTTGTAGCAAAATAATTTTACCACATTTTCCAAATCTGTCTATTTGCTGAAGTCAGTAGTTACCTATTTTCTAAATATTTGTGGAGAATTCTCCTGTGAGTTAATCATGTGTTCAATAAAAGAGGATTTTTCTTCTGTACCATTTTTGTTAGGATGCCTGTTAGATGCACATTTATTTTTATAAGGCATTTATTATTTTACAGACTGTTGTAAAGGTTATATTCATTATTTATATAATAAAAATGCAAAATCCACTCTAAAATTCATTGACAACATTAAAGTAATTTCTGACTTTGATAAAATAAACTTCAAGGCAAAAAGCTTTCTCCTGGAAAAGAAAATAAGCAATCTGAAGAAAACTACTTCAGCAAGAAATCAAAAAAAAAAAAAGTGTGTGTCTAGAGGTGTTCCCAGGTGTCCATGGAGGTATCACCAGCTAGATCCTTGGGCAGCTGAGGAGAGGGAGCCTGAAACGGCCCTATCCTATAGCCATACTGATGAATATCTTGCATTTCACCATAGAACCTTCATCTGGTGATGGATGAAGCTAGAGACAGAGACCCACATTGAAGCACTGGACTGAGCTCCCAAGGTCCAAATGAGGAGCAGAAGAAGGGAGAACATGAGCAAGGAAGTCAGGACCGCGAGGGGTGCACCCACCCACTGAGACGGTGGGGCTGATCTAATGGGAGCTCACCAAAGCAAGCTGGACTCGGACTGATGGATCATATGAACAAACCGGACTCTCTGAACTTGTCGGACAAGGAGGGCTGACTGAGAAGCGGTTTTGATTCTACTGTATGTTCTGGCTTTGTAGGAGCCTAGTCTGTTTGGATGCTCACCTTACTAGACCTGGACGGAGTGGGGAGGACCTTGGACGCCCACAGGGCAGGGAACCCTGACTGCTCTTTGGACTGGAGAGGGAAGGGGGAGGGCTTGGGGGGAGGGGAAGGGGGGATAGGGAGGGAAATAGGAGGAGGGGAGGAGGTGGAAATTTTATTTGTAAGTAAAAATAAAAAAAAATGTGTGTGTAATACTGTTTTAAATTATAATATTTGTAAGAATTCTGTCCTATCAATGACATGGTCAGATACCTCCTTAATACCAGTAGAGTTTAATGTCTCAAACTAACTTTAGGCATATTTTCCTAACATGATTGGACAAATCGAGTGAGCAAATTTGTGTAAAGGAGTAGTAAAAATAAGATGCACAATTTCATGATCCTAGAAAACATCAGAGTTCAGATTAAGATACCTCTGGTTCTACAGAGCTTTGCTCATTTTTAACATGCCTGTAAAATTATCCATATATAAAATAATTCAGCATTTCTGAACCAATTAAATTGGTGGTATGTGCCTTGTCCTCATGTATTTGGTAGTTATAGTGCAGCAAAAGGCATTCTCACAAATTTTAATCTTAAACTTATCACTGTAATATTATATGCTCTATCCAGGCTTCTCGGGACTGAAATATACTGATACAATCCTTTGGATTCTGAATGCTATCCATAGCCTTATAGCTCCTAATTTGAGTCCAATCATAGATAAAGAAAAGTAAGTGTATGTTTGCACAAATTCCATTTGGCAAGACCACAAGAAAAAACATGAAGCAGTGATGAAAAAAACTTAGCACAGCTAAACCTGAGAACAGAATCTGCAGTTCCTCTAAACTGCAACAGTATAACAGACATTGGAGTAATCAGTGATCAAAGTCATATTGATGGTAGAGTTTCTGGAGAAATGTCATAGTGAATCTGCTATTTACCACGAATCTACCACGATATAGGTTTGGGGAAAGTGATATCTATTTGCTTTACTTTTGCAAACAATTTAATACCATTACCAACACAGCAATTGGAATTTAGACAACATGAAGGTGCTGAAGAAGGGGGATACATGTGTTTCTGTCTTTCAGAAAACTTTATATATATATATGCTTTTCCAGAAAATAGATGCCTTCATCTTGAAAATAATACCCCATCACAATTTGATTAAATATTTAAAAACAAAACACCAGGTGAAGACCTTCTTAAGTCGTTCATAAGCAACTTAAATTCTAGTCAAACTGAATGTAGGGATTCTTGTAATAAATTTCATGTTTTTATTATATTATGACCAAAATGTAGTCAATAAAAATTGGATTTAGTGTTTATCCAATTCTTTGAGAAATTACAAATACTTTATAACTATTTATCAGTCCATACATCATGCATCTATCATCCATTCATCCATCACCTACATACTTATATATCTAGTATTAATATTCTACACATTCCCTTTATATTTTGGAAATATAATTCAAACTAGCCTATATGAAATACTTCTATTTAAGGCTTAGTAAAGTGAAACCATAATTACAAAGTGGATATACCAAAAATCTTACCAATGAGTATGGGATATTCCAGGAGAACATCATTAAATTCCTCCATCACTATGGCTGTCTCCTAAATAATATAAAGTTAATTTTTACTCAATGACTGTTATTATCGATGTTGTGAGACTCTGAGGAGTAAATGCTTGCTATCACACACTAAAATTGTTTTCTAGATATGAATCTTTATGTTTTAAGGGGGTGACTCTTCTATAATTCTGCAGTTTTATAATAATAGCAAGTATTACTCTGCTTACAAGGGTTCCAAATCATCTGTCTTAAGTTCCTTTATCAAATGACACCCAAGCCTTGTCGACCCATATAATGCAGTGCAATCTCAAATCTCTGCATTTAAGTTTCTAATTGTCCAAGTGCGCTCTCAGAGGCATCATAATACTCACCAATAGATAAAGCTGGATCATATTTGTTTAAGTCATTCAGAATTTATCTAAGCAGTTTTACATTCAATGTTATTTCAATTGTTTTTAATGCTTACTGCAAGCATAAAACAACTACTTTAAGTCTAGAAGCATCTTTGCTATATTATTTAGTAGTCAATACAAAGAAGATGAAATCGTGCTGCAATTTTAAATATTATATCTGCATACACATCAATGTAAAATTAAATATTACCTGAAAATTATTTCCAGCAGATTATTGTATTTAAGTTAAAAGTATCTATTTTTGCTTGACAATTTTTTTTTTGCATCATTCCTCTACCTGGGTAGCAGTTAGAATGCCTTATGCTCATTGTTTCAAGTCAGGACTTACACAGAATTCAAAAGAAGCAACTTTTCAATTATGTTTGGAGTTTCATAGCTCAAAATAATGAGAAGATGTAACATAATAAAGCTTTTTTCTTTGATATGCCCCTTCTCCAGGAAACAAATCTATAACCTAGAATTAGAAATATGGGGCGGGGGGAGTTAATGTACTTGTCACTTCACTAGGTAAGAGGGTGGTACCTACAAAATAGGTCCACGTGCTGAAAGCGAGGGACAAAACCTGAGATTAACTTGAGCTCTTGAATGAAAGTCTGACTGGGTGTCAGGGATTAGAAGGGTTCATAAAGTTTTGATAGCCCAGAACTATATAGAGGAGTATATTCATTCCCCAATGAAAACTGCAGAGAGCCAACAGGTTTACCGTGTCCTTGAAATGAGGAACAAGGATTGTAGTGGCAACTGCAAGGACCAGTGAGTGCAGGCCAGGCTGGAGGGTAGATCTCCCAGGGGGTGTCAGCAGGGATAGTTGATGTCACCAAAGGCCAGATGGTCCCCACCTGGCATTCTGTAGACACAACATCCTGAAGGGCAATCAGTGCTGATTGAAACTCAAAGCATGCCATTTGATGGAAAAGGGATCTGGGATGCATAGGTTAAAGAGGAGAAAAAAATGGAAGAATTGGTGGGTCTTGAATACTAAAAAACCTGCATTTATGCACTGAGAATCTCTCCACTCCTATCTATGGATGAAATGCAAAAAAAAAGGTTTGCCATTTCTAGATATAAAAATAATATACACTAAATACTGTGCTTCTATAAATACCTACTACTACTTCTTATGGTATTTAAACTGCCACGTTACACATAATAATTATTCTTTTTTTATATGAGTGTAAGAAAATCTTTATTATTTATTTTACAACTTGGCTGCAGGATCTCTTCTCTCCTCTCCTCCCTGTCTTGCCCCCTACAATCCCTCATCCAATCCACTCCTCCATTTCTGTTCAGGAAGGGGCAGATCTCCCATGGATATCAATGAAACAGGGCATATCAAATTGTAGTAATACTACACATCTCACCGTTTGTTAAGACTGGGGAAGGCAACCCAGAATGACAAATTAATTTTAATTTCTAAGTCTGAATCACATTTTGCTATGAGATGACCTATCTTCTCCATACTGTACCAGCTTTTTATTTGTTTTTCTACTCCTTTACCTTTGCAAGAACAGATTTCATTCTTAGATCATGTGATAGTACCTATAGTCAAGCTCAAAGACAAAAATAGTCTTGCCTGGATTACTGTTTGTAGAGGATCTTAGTTTGTTTACCAGCACTGTGATTCCTAATCTTTTTTGGGTTCTTATAATTTTTTTATTGAGCCATGTATTTTTCTCTGCTCCCTTCTCTTCCTCTCCCCTTTCCTTCTACTCTTTCCCATCATTCCCACGCTCCAAGTTTAATCAGGCATTCTTATCTTTTTCTACTTCCAATGTAGATTAGATCCATGTATGTCTCCCTTAGGGTGCTTTTTGCTGTCTAGGTTCTTGGATTGTGAATTGTAGGCTGGTTTATCTTTGTTTTATGTCTAAAAGTCACTTATGAGTGAGTACATATGATATTTTTCTTTCTGTGTCTGGGTTAATTCATTAAATATGATGTTCTCTAGATCCATCCATTTGCCCTCAAATTTCAAGATGTCATTACTTTTTTCTGTTGTGAACTACTCCATTGTGTAAATGTACCACATTTTCCTTATCTATTCCTTGGTCGAGGAGCATTTTGCTTGTTTCCAGTTTCGAGCTATGACAAATACTGCTTCTATGGACATAGTTGATCACATGTCCTTGGGGTATGATGGTTGAAAGCCACTCAAGGAAATGCTCAACATCCTTAGACATCAGAGAAATGCAAGTCTGAGATTTTATCTTGAACCTGTAAGAATGTTCAAGGTCAAAAACACTGATGACAAATTATGCTGGAGAGGATGTGGGGTAAAGGGCACACACACTCCTCCATTGCTGGTAAGAATACAAACTGGTACAGCCTCTTTAGATATCAGTATGGCGATTTCTCAGAAAATTAGGAAACGACCTACTCAAGACGCAGCAAAGCACTTGTGGGTATATATCCAAAGGATGGGCCACTGTACCACAAGGGCATGTGCTGAATACCTAATTTTTACTTATTCTGTATTTAAGTTCCCCATTTTAACACTCACATTCTACTCTAAGATCTTTTCTTAATCCTTTCATCTGATTTCATCTGGTGAGGTATCAAATGATTATATATAACCAATTCGGAGTCATAATTTCCACCTGGGAAAACACATTCATTGCCTAATTAGTCCAAGAAAGAGACTCACCCCATTACAATGGCATGTGGTTAATAGTGGAGGGTGGGCCTCACTGAGGCTGGTTGCATGCAATAATTTGTTGCAGAAAGAACTGGTGTGCAGGTGAGTAGCATAGATCATATTTCAATTGTCTTTGTTTTTCATTATTACTTATGGCAAATATAAGCTTTGATGGGTTCCAAATTGTGCTAGTGCACAATTAATTTTCGAATAAAGTTATTCATTTACTTCAACCATCAGTATGGTTCGCCTTTTATATTTTACTACACAAAAGTGGTGATTTCCTTACTTGGTACCTAGTTATTTGTAAATATCATGAACTGCTAGATTTTTAAAAACACAGTGTTGACTGGAGTGAGTAAAGGGTCATTAATATCAAATGTGTCACTCTGCTATTCTATACGATAACTTAAACTTTGCAAGATGTATTATTAATACTTCTCCCCTAAAGATAAAATCAGAGTATTTTTTACCTTTCAAGTATATCACACGTTTATATTCTAGTTTGAGAGTCCTGTGTGTCCTGGATAGAAGACAATGTGTCCTCTGATATCTACTAATGGACAATGATCACAGACGTGTGCAGGTGGGAAAAGCTATTTCAGGGTAATAGCTCACACCTGGAAAGGTCTATTTTTTCCCTCTAGGATCTTTTTACACAGTGGTGAAAATAAACTAATTAGGTCAAAGCATCACATTGGGACTCATGAGCTATGAAGGTCTCTCTACTTGTGTCCCCACAAGAGGCCACTGTCCAAAGGCAAACAAGCAATAAACTCCAACCCGAATAGGAATCACTTAGCCATTTCTCCTTTTGGTGTAATTTTCCATTGTGTTTCATTGCAATTGAACTGAAGCAATGTTCACAGGGGAAAAAATATAGGGTGATAGAGAAGAAAAGTAATAGAAATGAGGAAGAAATTGAATTTCCTGAAAGCATAACCTCTACTCAGATCCAAGTACTACTACATTTAGGATACAAAAGAATTAGAAATTGGGGCCACAAGCTGGGTTCTCCAGCTCTTCCAGGCACTTATGAATGTTCCTCAGGGCTATCACACAAAGGAATGGAAATTCCAGGACTGGATTATCTGCTTTTGCTCATTTGCAATTTTTCTTATAAAGAGGAAAGGGGAAACATGAGTAAAAATGAAACTGAAGTAAATAAGAACTCAGGGCTAGGGCTCTGGACCAGGAGAATGCTTCCTGCTCTTCCCAAGGGACAGAATTCCCTTCCTTGTACCATAGTGTGTAGATCACAGCCATGTGAACTTTGCTTCAGGTAATCATATGTCCTCTTCTAATAACCTACCAACAGGCATACATTCATTAAACATGCAAAAATACATACAAATTTAAAGAAAATAAACCTTAAGCTCAGGATGTAATAACCCTGACTGATTAATGCAGTCATGCCCTACTGGGAGACAGTAAAATCAGAGGAGGGGAGAATAGGTACATAAAGTGATATTTTATTCATGTTTTAATAAATAAAGCTTGCATAAAGAAGAGAAGGGCAAAGATAAGCCACTACAGTTTAGGCAGTTGTAGCATACACATTTAATCCCAAGATTTGGGAGAGAGAGGCAGAGGGATCTCTGTGAGTTCAAGGCCACCTTGGTCCAAGCAAGATCAATACAGAATCAAATCCAGGAGGCGGTACCTCACACCTTTAATCCCATTACTAGAGAATCAGACACTTTGAGTCTCAGTATTTGCGTTGTCACACCTTTAATCTCAGCACGAGAGGGAATATAGTCTGCTTAGTCTGCAGTTACTCAGCCTTGGTAGAGAGAGGTAAGACTTCTCTAGTGCTTGGCTGCTTTGCTTTTCTGGTTTTTGGTTTGAACCCCAATATCTGGCTCTGGAGTTGTATTATTCGTGCTACAGGTAACTTCGAGAAATTCTCCAGATAACATAGACAGCTATCTTATCTTAGTCTCTCTCAATGCATTCCATTCATTCTGAGTGGTGAAAGCAAGCTTGAGGTGACCAGAGGGGTCTAGAAAGACAGATAAGGAGTTTAGACTTGACCTTGGAGGTGATGGAGAATGATAAAATTTTCTGAAATAATCTTGCCATGTGGCTCCATTTGGCCTTAGAATAACAGTTTGAGTGATGTAGTAGGAAGACTGAAAAGGCACAGACTCAAGAACAGAATTAGAATTCTCCAGTAGTGAGTCAATAATGTTAAGGTTAAGGTAATGGTGGGTGATGTGGGAGAGTCTTCTGTTTTGTGTTGCTTTCATTGGTTAATAAAGAAACTGCCTTGGCTCTTTAATAGGACAGAAAATTAGGTAGGCGGAGTAGACAGACAGAATGCTGGGAAAAGAAGCAGAGTCAGTCAGTCTCCATGATTCTCCCACCCTACAAAGATGCAGGTTAAGATCTTTCCTGGTAAGCCACACCTCATAAGGCTACACAGATTATTAAAATGGGTTAATCAAGATGTGAGAGTTAGCTAATAAGAGGCTGGAATTAATGGGCCAGGCAGTGTTCAAAAGAATACAGTTTCCATGTAATTATTTTGGGTAAAGCTAGCCCTGCGGAGCTGGGCGGGAACGCAGCCCATCGCAGCTCCTACAACAGGTGGGAAAGCTTTCTGTTCTCAAAAATGAAGCTACCCAATAGTTACCAAGTGGAGAATTTACTTATTTTTTTAAAAAAAGATTATAGTTGTCATTTAAGCTATTTTCATGTTACTTAAAAATGTATGCATATACAGAAAAAAGATATTCTTATATTAACCATATACTTCTATAAAGAAGTTTTCCAGACAAACAGATATGTACTCAATGATATTTTCTTAGGTTTTTAAAAGCAATCTAATATCTAGTCCCAATGTATATACACTCTTGCAAACACACCTGCAAACACATCCAGAGACAAACTTCACAAAGATATTAATGTTCTGGGATATGTCCTTGAGAAGAACCACCAGGAGGCATAAAGTAATGAAAGTCTTGTAACCTGAGATTTGCTTGAAAGTTGGTGATATTTACACTGAAGGACAAACTACTCAATGCACACATAATGGCAATCTTTAAATATTTGAAGATCTGAACATGTTAATATTTTGAATGAGCAAAAAAGCATTTCTAGAATAAATAAGCATACATCCAATGGTGTCAAGAACAAATTCATCCAAAGGGTTTGTGTTTTAAGAAGTAGAAGTGATAAAGAATAGCCAGAAAAAAGTTGAATTTGTGCCTTAGTGACATAGCAGTTCCACAATAACTTAGGGAGAGATAGTTTAAAAGAAAAATATTAAATGGTAGAAATAATAGCTTAGTCTTTATTGTATCTGTTTGGTATGGTCTAGGTTCATCCCCTAATATGGGGGAAAAGGAAGAATAAAAGGATGGAGTAGGAGGGAAGAAGCGAAGAAGGGATCAATGATTAATTCTGTTTTGCAAATGAAACAATCAATCTCCAAGTACTGTACATGCTGACTTCTCACAACAAGTTTCATGTGTGTTTGTGGGGTGGAGTAAGGAGTTAGATCTAAGGTTCAATTGAATGCGAGTCCTCTGAAGTCTGCTAACAACCACACTTCAAGTACAGAACAGATAAAATCAAAGTAGCTCTTGTTATTCATTGTTAATATGAATCTCGGAGTCAGCAGCAAAATTAAAAATGATCCCAACCAACCTAGTAGCCTTCCTTGCTTTAAACACTCTTACTTTTCTTTTATATCAAACAGGACTGAGAGATAATTTTCTCCTGGGTGCTAAAGGCAGAAATTGTGTCTCTGCCCAGCCTTCATAAGCCATCAAAGTCCTGGACTCTGTTTATAAGGTGTTTTCCACCAGTTGGCTTTAAGCTACAGAATATTTGTTCAAACCGACTGGTTATATTCTCTGCAGCAACCGATGAGCACTTACTCTTCAAGACTAGTGATTCTACTATATCCTGTATAAGAGAAAACAAAGATAACGTCTTTCCTTGAAGCCTTAAACCAAATGAAGCAGAAGCCATGCATGTTTATTCTTTCTGTGTACAGGGAATTCAGTATAGTACCACCAACATTTAGAGTTTTCTTATTGTTCTTTTTTGGCAATTTGTTTTCCTCTGGCTTTAAACAGAGCCATTCCTCCGGCTTTCATATCAAGTTTGACAAAACAAAAACCAAAAACGAACAAACAAACAACAACAACAAAAAAAAAAAACAACAAGAAAAACCTGAAGGATACCACAATCTCTAAATACATATATTCAATATCGTAGTTTCCAAGTTGATGTCTCAAACCTGAAGGCATTTTTATGTCAATTACTCTTCAGATACTTGTAAATGACTGCAGTAACTTAGAAGATTTTGCTTCTGTGGTACAGTTGTTGAGAATGTTAAATATTAGCCCCAAAATGTATTGCTTTGATCTTTGTAAATAACAACAAAGTTCTATTTTTCATTAAAATAAGAAGATTTCCATGAAAACATACTTCTGAAAACAATAGTAATTAGCATTTTTGCTGTTTTGTCTTTCTGGTTGTTGTTATTTTGATTTGATTTTACAATGGGTTATTTCCTCAGTAGGCAATTACTAGAAGACAATTCTACTCATATTTGATTTCTTCACTGAAATTTTGTATGATTCCTTGGGTGGCATAAAGGAAGAATGTATTCTTTACAGAGAAACAGAACGGAGGAAAGGATGGCACTCTAATACTTTATCAGGCCAGAATGGATACACTTCTTCAATAGGAAAGCAGAACTCACCAAGCAGTTGGCACTTCAAGTTCACTGGTAAGTGGAATCTGCAATCAGATTATTATAGAGTAAATTGTGTCCACTGTTGTAATAGGAGCGGCGGGCCTGCGTCCCCAGCACCCCGGCCACCTGACTAGCTTATGCCTGAAATAACAACACACAAACTGTATTCATATAAACACTGCTTGGCCCATTAACTCTAGCCCTTTCTGGCTAATTCTAATATCATGATCAACCCATCTCTAATAAACTGTGTAGCTCCGGTCTTACCGGGAAAGATTCAGCATGTCTGACCTGCCGGCTTGCTTCATCGTGTGCCTCTGCCCGGGAGAGCGGAGCATGGGGTCTCTCTGAGGCGTCTGCCCCCAAGAAGAGAGCTGTCGAGTCTGAGTTCACTTTCTCTTCCTCCCAGCGTTCTGTTCTGTTTACTCCTCCCACCTATGTTTTAACCTATGAGGCCACGCAGTTTCTTGATTACTTAATCAATGACCTTCCTCCATCAGTCCACTGTTGAAGCCCTAAAGTACAAGACCACAAGTGTGACTGTATTCTCAAGTAAAGCTTTCATTAGTATCATATTATGTTTATTATTATTATTATTATTACATCTCTGCTGCAGTTTCTCCTACTTCCTCTCCTCTCAGTTCCTCCTCTCACACCTCCCCTTACCATTCTCCCATCCACTTCCCTTCTGTTTCTATTCATAAAAAGGCAGGCCTCCTAAGAATTTCAACTAAACATGGAATATGAAGTTGCAGTAAGACAAGGAGCTTTCCATCATATTAAGGCTGGAAAAGGCAACTCAGCGTGAGAAGTAGGGTCCCAAAAGTCAGCAAAAACTCAGCGAGAGCCTTCACTCCTACTATTAGGAATCCTACAAGAAGGTCAAGCAACACAACTGTCAAAGGCCTAGGTCAGTACCTTGCAGACTCCCTGGTTGTCAGCTCAGTCGGTGTGAGCCTCTGTGTGTCCAGGTTGATTCAATGTGTGGGCTTTATTGTGGTGTCCTTGACACCTCTGGTTCCTACAATCAGTTTTCTCCTTCTTCCACAGAATTCCCCAATCTCTACCATATGTGTGGCTGTAGGACACATCTGTTTCCATCAGTTGCTGGATGAAGCCTCTCTGATGACAACTGGGTCCCCCAAGCACTCCATGTTACTTAAAATCTCGAGGTCTCTGTATTGTAGCATGGTTACCTTTTACTTTAAAACTAATATCTCCTTGTGAGTCCATACCATGTTCTTCTTTCTGTGTCCTGCTTATGTCCCTCAGAGTGATTTTTCTGGTTCAATCAATTTGCCTACAAATTTCATGATGCCATCCTTTTTATTAACAGCTTGAGTCAGAAAACTGAGACTTGATATATCTCAATACCCAGCCATACCACTCCAGGACGTATACGTAAACAAGACTCCACCCCACCACAAGAACATTTGCTCAACTGTGTTTTTTTATCAGCTTTATTCATAACAGCCAGAAACTGAAGACAACCTAAATGTCTTTCAAGCAGAGAATTGTTAAAGAAAATGTGGGGTATTTAAAAAATGGAGTAATACTCAGCTGCCAAAAAAAGTTTTGAGAAAAGAAGACAATTATGATAAAATGAGGTTGTAATAATAGGAGCTTTATCCAGTAGTATGCTTGTCCTTGTGGAAAGAAGAAGAAACCCAGGGACTGGCAGGTACAGAGACCAAGCCAAGTATGGAGACAGACAGTTATCTGTCACCCTAGGAGATCAGCACTCTGTAACCTAAGTTGAGTCTCATAGACTATGAGCAAATGTGCCTCCATGGTATACACCGTGAAGACTAAGGCATCTTCTTATGGCAGCCCTAGTAGACTTATAAACACAGTCCTTTTGCTTTCTCCTTGATCTGTTTCACTGCAGAGAGTGTTAATGAACACAGGCTACATTTATGTGACTTCTCTTTGGCCATAAGATTGTTAGACAGACAAGCCACTATAGTTTAACACACAATAAAATCATAGTTTCCTCTTTTTATAATGTGCTGTGAACTGACATTTATTTTTTATGAATTTACTTGTCAGAATTAAAGATTATGACTAAAATTATTTGTGTTTAAATATAGAGTTTTATACATCATTGTAAATCATCAGTAATAAGATAAACACAGTGGAAAACTGAAAATTGTAACTGGATTTTGTAAAGTTTAATCTAATCTTGGTGGTTCCAGCAATACTCTGGGTCCGTAATAAAATTTGTGGACCTCCTAATCCTGAATTTCCAATGTGCTCATATTAACTTTTAAGTCTTTTGTCACTTCCCATATCTACATCAACTTTTGAAAAAAATCAATGGAATCTTCAGTCACTTAAAATCATCTCCCTCTCTAGATACGTAAAGCCCTCATAAAAGGTCCTCTTTGAATAGAACATTCTTTTTCCTCCTATCCCTAGCATGCTCCTATCCCTAACATTATTTCAGGTATCACTTAATTACTTCTAAATTCTCTTCCATGGCGTTTCTTTTATAATGACCGTTGTATCATGCTGGAGCTAACTATTCTATTATGCTTGTCCTGTTAAACATTCAGCCAGAAGAGCAAGTACTATTAATAGCTTTCACTAATGGTGGCAACCTAAACTTACTTTTATACAAATATTAACCGAATGTTTAAAGGATGAACAGCCATATATAAAATATTAAGTTGATTATAGTAATGTGTACTCTTATATTCAAGTCTTTGTAAATATTAAAAGTAAGGCATTACTGGCAATTCAATTTCAATCCCCCCATATTTGTGAACAACCTGAAATTTCTTGTCAGATTTGTCCAGCTACGTATCACACAGTAGCATAATAAAGAAAGGTCACTTTAAAAGAGTGGTTCTCAACATGTTGGCGATGACCCTTTGGAGCAATCTTATATCAGATATTTATATTATGATGTATTATATCCTCAAAATTACAGTTCTGAAGTAGCAACAAAAACAATTTATAGTTGGGGGTCATCACAATATGAAGAACTGTATTAAAAGGTGGCAGCATTAGGAAGGTTGAGAAGTACTCTTTTATAATCGTACAGGATATTAGGCTAAAATGCATAGTTTTGAAAGAATTTCAGAAATGTATAAGTCTACAGACAATACTTATCTGTATTAAATTTTCAATAACTGTAATCTCCACTGATGAAAGAATAATAGTAATAATGATACAAAAATTAGTAGTTCCAACAAGACAAATAATAATGAGGATTCATTTGTTAAATTTTCTAAAGTTTACTCTTCAATATAAAATGTCTCCATATTTTTTGTTTTAAAGTTGATGTAAATGTTAAAATAATTGACACATTTTCACAACTAGAGATTTCTACATGTAATTCATATGTATAAGGTTTAGGCAAAACTCTGAGAATTCTCTGGTCAGCTAAATGGTGTTTGATGGTGCAGTGACCCACAAAGGCAGAACATGAAAGCTTTGTTGACAAGAGTGCACATGTCACAGAGTGTTAGGGCGAATGTGTAAAAAAGGAGAACATATCATAAACTACGAATGCAGGGTGATTATGCGATATATGTATTTCGTGAAGTATTGACATGTTTCATGATCACAACAGTAAAAATGATACAAACCTAAGGGGAAGAAAACAGAATAAAACATGGAAGAACCATGACAGTGAAAACCCAGGAAATTAATTTTCAATAAAGTCTTAGCTTAAAGCAAACCTGAGAAAAACATTTAAAACAGCAGCTTGGTCTTCTTCCATATGTATCCACTTTTCTCTGCAATGTAATCACGTCCCTTACAGATTCCTCCTCTATCCTAAGATGATAGAAAAATAACTGTGAAAGCTTACAAAGGTGAGTATCATCCTGAACAACATCCTTCAAAGCCTGGTGTAATGAGGAAACAATAAAAGCACAGAAAAATGTGGGAACTTTGTCATTTAAACTTGAGAGCCTCTCTGAACGCCTGAACTTTGGCACTGACTGCCTCTGAAGAAGTGAGTGTCTGGGTTCCTGACTAGAGGGCCCACCTCTCTAGACCCTAATCCCCTTGTGTCCCACCCCATCCATCAAAGCAAGGGAGGCCTGGGGGCAGCCTTGTCATACTCACAACTATCCCCCGTTGCATCTCTGATCACTGGAGCCATGGCCCTGACTGCTCCCGGAGAGGTGAGTGCCTGGGTTCCTGGTTGGAGGGTCCTGCTCTTTAGGTGGCCCTGGGAGGACATCCTCCACCCCAAGCTCAACCACTAAACCCCAGAGACCTGGGAGCAGCCTCTCCCAACACCCACAACCACATCTCTGTCTAACAGAGAGGCATGGCCCTGACTGCCCTTGTAAAGGTGTCTGGGTTCCTGGTTGAAGGGCCCTGCTCTCTAGACCCCAAATCTTTGGAGGCACATCCTGTGCCCCACTCCCAAACACCAAAACCCAGAGATCCTGGAGCAGCCTCCCCACACTGGCATTCATCCCCCCACTGTACCTACAAACCACTAAAGTCTTAAACCTGACTGCACCTGGAGAGGAGCCCCTAAAGCTGCACCAGCAGCTACCAGAGCACCGCCCTGCCTACACCAGAAGGAAGATTGACCACAGGCCTCACCTGCACCAATTGGAGAAAAAGAGATCTCCCGAAGTACAGGCCCTACTTGTACCCCTAGGAGGAAGAGATGGGTAGGTGCTAATGCAAGAACACATTCAACAACCTAGAGAGCAATATGGCAATAATTGAATGTAGTGGTCCTACAAATGAAAGACCTGAACATCCTAACCCATAAGATGCAGAAAAAAATCCTTAAATATAACTTTATGAAGATGATAGGGACGCTTAAAAGAAAATGAAAATTTTGCTTAAAAAATGGAGGAAAAGACAAACACAAAAATTAGAAGAAATCAATAAATCTCTTTTAAAAAAAGAAAATCAAGACAAACAATTGAACCAGTGAAGCAAACAGTTCAAATAGTTCAAGACTTGAAAAATTAAATAGAGTCAATAAAGAAAACCCATACCGAGGGAATTCTGGAAATGGAAAATCTGTGTAAATGAACAGTAACTACAGATGCAAGCATAACCAACAAATTACAAGAGATGGAAGAGGGAATCTCAGAAGTTGAAGATATGGTAGAGGAAATAGATTCACTGGTCAAAAACAGTGCTAAAACCAACAAATCCTTAAAACAAAACCTCCAGGAAATCTGGGACACCATGAAAAGACCAAAGGTAAGAATAATAGGAATAGAAAAAAGAGAAGAATGCAAGATCATTGACAGAGAAAATATATTCAACAAAATCATAGAAGAAAATTTCTCAACCTAAAGAAGGATATGCCTATGAAAGTACAAGAAGCTTACACCACACCAAAAAAGTCCCCTTGTCATATAATAATCAAAACATTGAGCACACATAATAAATAAAAAAATATTAAGAGCATAAAATGAAAAAGGCCACATAACATATAATAGTAGACCTATCAGAATTACTCCAGACTTCTCAATAGAAATCTTGAAAACCAGAAGGTCCTGAACAGATATGTTACAGGCACTAAGAGACCACAGATACAAGCCAAGACTAATGCACCCAGCAAAGCTTTCAGTCACCACAGATGGAGAAAAAAAGATATTCCATGACAAAACTAGATTTAAAAATACCTATCCACAAATACAGCCAAACAGAAAATACTAGAAGAAAACGTCAACCCAAGAAAGTTAGCTGCACCCACAAAACAGAGGCAACAGATGACATCACACCAGGAAAACCCAAGAAAGTAAAACACACAAATACTACCACCAAAAAATAACAGGAATTAACAGGTTCCATCCTTTTGCTGCATAGAAGCAACACACCTTAACTTCAAAGACAGACATTATTTCCAGAGTATCCCCATGCACAAAATTCAAGTCAAATAGACCAAATACTTCAACATAAATCCAGCCATAGAAAAGAACCACATAGAAAAGAAAGAGGGAAGTAGCCTTCAATGCATGGACACAGGAGCCCACTTTCTAAATATAACACCAGTAGCAGAGACACTGAGAACAACAATTAATATATGGGACCTCCTGAAACTTAGAAGCTTCTATCTTCTAAGGACCAAGGACACAGTCAATAAGACAAAACAACAGCCTACAGAATGGGAAAAGATCTTCACCCATCCCACATAGGGACAGAGGACTGATCTCCAAAATATATAAAGAGCTCAAGAAACTAGACATTAAAATAGCAAATAATCCAATTAAAAATGGGGTACAGATCTAAACAGAGAATTCTCAAAAGAATAATCTCTAACAGCTAAAGGACACTTAAGAAATTCCTCAACATCATTAATTACCAGGGAAATGCAAATCAAAATGACTCTAAGATACCACTTATCAGTCAGAATGGCTAACATAAAAAACAACAATGATCGATTCTAGATAAGATGTCGAGAAAGCAGAAGACGCCATTGCTGGTGGGAGTGCAAACTTGTACAACTTCTTTGGAAATGAGTATGGCAGTTTTTCAGAAAATTGGGAATCATTCTACCTCAAGACCTAGCAATACCATTCTTGGGCATATACCCAAAGGATACCCACAAGGACCTTTGCTTAACTGTGTTCATAGCAGCATTATTCATAATAACCAGAACCTGGAAATACCTAGATGCCCACCAAATGAGGAATGGATAAATAAAATGTGATACATTTACACAATGGAGTACTACTCTGTGGTATAAAAGACAATGGCATCTTGAAATTTGTATGCAAATTGATGGAACTGGAAAAAATGATCCTGAGTGACGTACCTCAGACCCAGAAAGACAAACATGGTATGTACTCACTCATAAGTGGATGCTAGTCTCAAAGCAAAGGGCAACCAGTCTACAGTCCATGACCCAGAGAACTAGGTAACAATGAGAACCCTAAGAGAGACATACATGAATCCTCCTGGAAAGGGGAAATAGTCATGATCTACTGAGAAAATTGGAAGCATGGAAGTAGGGGAGAAGGGAGGGTAGAAGGGGGAGGGAGGAGGTGAACATGAGGGAAAGGGATGGTTGAGATGGGGGAAGGACAAAGAGGAAGAGCAAGAAAGAAGATACCTTGATTGTAGTAGTAATTATGGGGTTAGCAAGGAACCTGGTACTAGAGAAATTCCCAGGAATCCACAAGGATGACCCCAGCTAAGACCCTAAGCAATAGTAGAGAGGGTGCCTGACCTGACTTTGCCCTGTAATCACATTCATAACTACCATAATTTTCAACAGAGTACCTTCATCCAGCAACTGATGGAAGCAGATGCAGAAATCCACAGCTAAGCACTGGGCCTAGCTTCCGGAGACCAGATGAAGAGAGCAGTGATATTAGCAACGGGGTCAAGACCATGATGGGGAAACCCACAGAAACAGCTGAGCTGATCTAGTGGAGCTCACTTAATCTGGACTTAAAAGTGGGAAAACCTGCGTAGGATCAAACTAGACCCTCTGAATGTGGATGACGGTTGTGTGGCAGTCTGTGGGGCCACGGGCAGTGAGACCAGGATATGTCTCCCGTATGCTAGAAATGGCCTTTTAAAGTACATTTCTTTTTGGAGGGATACCTTGTTCAGCCTAGATATAGGGGGAGGGCCTTGGTCCTGATTCAAAGTGAAAACAAAACAAAAACCAAACTAAATAACAACAAGAAACTTAAGAGTCAAATTCAATATGTATCAATTGTCAACATCTTGGAAGCATCTTGGATCACAAAGAGAATTTACTGCTTACATTTTACAGTTATTAATTTGAGATTCCTATCTTTAAGACAGGAGAAAAATTTCAGAAACATTCTGTAACTCGTGAGGTTAATTTTTAAATATGTTTAAGAAAATTATATGCTGAAAATGGTGTTTAGTTATTTTGGTTTTTTTTTTTCTCAGTGAAGCATTATAAATCTAAAGAATTTTATTAGGATCTCTTCCCATTTCAGATCTGCAGAATATTTTCTGACTCAATTTGAAAAACATAATTCTTTATTGATAACCAACGACAACTTTCACACAAATGGGACAATTCACAGGGATGTTTAGGATACTTAATAATAAGATAATCTGAAATAGTGAATGGAAAAGAGGGAGAAGACAGGTGGAAGGAAACTAGGGAGGGCTGGTAACATTAACACGAAAATAAAATTTTAAATGTGGCCCAATGGAGAATGTCCATTGTTCTCTCCACAAGACAGGAGCAAACACCACACATCCCAAAACAGACCAGGAAAAATGGGCTTGTAGTACACATTCAAGGAGAAGCGTGGTAATTTGGTAAATTGGTGCAGTCTGGAACCAAAGAATGAAACATCATATGTTCAATAAAACCATGCTCTGTTAGCCTACAATGAGAGCATCTAAGTGGAACTGAGTTGTTGAGAAAATACTCAAAATCAAGGTTTAGAATGGAAAAGTTGTAAGTTATAAAATTGCTAGAATTTTCAGCGATGGTAGCTGTCAGTCACAGGTATTTTGGAAGCTAGTAGTGCTCAAGAGAGGAGACATCATATTTATTTCAAGACGTTCATCATTGTTTATCACATTTCGTAATAGAGAAATAATCAAAAATAGTTGTTAATTGAATGGATGGTGAGAAACATGCTTTCTTTCATAAACATGGGTACATATGTATGTGCACATGTGTGCATGCATGTCCAGTATATTTTATATATTCATGTCAATGTACCTTCCCTAAGTAGTACTCTGTATAGGTGGAATGCATAGTGCAGGGCACACTTAATTAACTTTGACAGAGAGAGTGAGCTAGGAAATTACTGTTTATTATTGCATTTTCATTCTATTACATGCTCTGTTGACACTCACTATATGTAAATATAAATATAGCAGAGAAGAGCATGAGGAACAAAACAGAATATACACATATTAAAATACACAGGAAATGATGCACTATAAACACTGATGAAATACAACAGGGAGAAAAAATGGTTTAGAACTGTCACTGTAAGTTAAAATCAAATTATTGTCCATTTTAGCAAATTCTGCCTTATAATATATTTCAGGGAAATAGAGGTTATAAATTGTCAAAACAAACTAGAAAAAATGTATACTAGAAAAAATTCCAAATAGCTAACTTTGACTCAAAAAAATATAGAAAAAAGAAAGAAAAGAACAAATTTTCCTTTATATCAATGAGTCATGTTAAAGTTGACTTCATTCACTTCGATTGTCAAATTGACTGGAGGTATATTTGTAATTCCATTCACTTTTATGTTTCTGATTATTTTCTTCAGTGTGAGATTCAGATTTCTCCAAACCTAGTTTGTAGACTGTAGCTCTATGTAGAAGACTATGTCAAAGAAATGTGTAGGGAATCCGTATCAGGAGACACTACAAAAAGGCACCTAGACCCAAGACAAGTGGATTTTTCTTTATAGGCAATTAGTTCTTAGCTTCCAGAGCTTGGCTTGTGGCCATTAACAAGCATAAATGTGACTAAAATATCTCGCCATTTTAATTTGTTGTGATTGATTTACATGATATTGTTGATAATACCATCTTAATTAGTTGCTGCTAATTGTATTTGACAAACAATTAGATACCATATTCCCTCTGTCCATAGAGACCTGATGCTGAACCAGATTCTTCGCATCCATCATCTTCTGTGGTCTTTATTCACTTCTGCCAAGTGGTGAACATTATTAACAATTGTAAGACAATGAACTCAGGCATTACTAGTGTTATTAGAGTCACAATAGCCATTGTTTGGGAAAGTGAATCCCAATAAAATGGCTTCAAGTCATGTCTTCCTAGTGACAGCCCTATCATTCATTTAATAGAAAAGCTCATGTATAAAAAGGATATCAAACTCATTATCAGTACAAGAATAAATTATAATATTTTTCATTTATAAGGAGTCAATAAGAATACAAAGTATCTATTTTTTTTCTAAAAGGCCTATAAGATAACCCACTGTTTACAGAGTTTTATCCAAAGATGCAAAAAAAAAAAAAAAAAAAACACAAAACAAAACAAAAAATCAAAACCATGATAGTTAAAGTGATGTGAGTGCATTTGTCTTATAAGAATAGTGAGAACACAGGTTCAAAATTATCATATTGATCTTATTCAAGCTAGAAATAAAAACAAATAAAAGTATAGATAGTAAAAAGCAAATCCAGTTATCTGTACCCTTCTCATTCACCAGTGACCCTGAATGTGACAGAAATAACTGAATGCAGGGAGGTTTCATTTTGGTCCACTCTGCTTGCTTGCTTTCATTAGTTTGGACAGAACATCTAGACAGCATGAGCTTGAAGCAGGTGTTTTCCTCAATTTTTCCCACCATAATGCAGACAGTGAAACTCACCATGGCCAATTGATAACATTCTGTCAAGGGCTAACCCAAGTAACTTTCTTTCCCTGGGTAGGCTCTACCTCTCAATATCTCCAGAACATCCAAAAAATGTCAGGAGATCAAATGTTCTAATCATGATATAGAAAACAAGGCAGTTGATAATGCTTTGCTATAAGTGCCCCCAGTGAAGTGAGCATATCATGAGTTCTTCCAGAGAAGATATACTTCCTGCGTGCCCTGCTGTATATAGTAAAAAAAGACACAATAGCCCAGCTGCATTTAAACTAGGATTCTTTTCAGTTAATAAAAATATTCTGATGAAAAATATAAGCACAGACATCAATTCAGATGTAATCTATGAGACTGAACTTTAAGAAGATAATATCTTATTACTTTGAATTGAAGGTGTGTTTTGGAAATGGACTGACATCTGCAGAAGAGGGATGGGGGTTGGTGGGCAGAGAGAATAAGTAGGAGGAGGAATCTAGGCTGGGGAGAAGAGATCAAGGAAGAGAGAGAGGGACTGAGATCAAGGATTTACATTTTCGGTTTTGAACACTGAGAGCTGGGGAACCAGCATGAGACCAAACTAGGCCTATTAAATCTGGGTGGCAGTTGTGTTGCTATGGGCAGTTTGCAGAACCACCAGAGGTGGAACCAGTATTTATCCCTTGTGCATGAACTGGATCTTTGAAACCCATTTCCTATGGAGGGATACATTGCTTAGCCAAGATAATAGAAAAGGGCCTTGGTCCTGACTCAAGTATTGTGACATATTTGTTGACTCCCCATGGAAGGCCTCCCCCTCTCTGAGTAGTGGATGGGGGTTGAGGTGGGGAGAAGTTGGAGGAGTGGGAGGATAGGTGAAAGAGGAAACTGTGATTGGAATATAAAAATAGATTGCTTTAAAAATAAAAAATAATAAACAAATAAAGTTTTATTTAAATGTTCTGTGTATGAGTGTTTACCTGTATGTATGTATGTACACTACATGTTTGCTTAGTGCCCATATAAGTCAGAAGAGGGTGTCAGGTCCCATGGAGTTTTGAATGGCAGTGAGCCACCATGTACCCTTTGCAAGAACAGTAAACGCTCTTTAGTGCTTAACATCTCTCCAGACACTATTTTGTACATTCTTGTATGAAATCATTTGTGCAAGGAAAAACTTTTAAATGGTATTAAACAAATGAATAAGTAACACTAAATTGAACCCTGCAATATTACAGCCACCAGTTAAAAACAGAAGACATAAAAGCTAATTTTGCTGGAGGAAAGTAATTAGAAGAATTTAACTAAAAGACGTAAATTCTTATCTTCTGATTAGTGAAGGTACTTGAATAGTTCAGGCATCAAGGTCTTAATTTGTTATTAAAACAACATAGAGTAATCAAGTGTGTAAGGGCCACTCTACACCTGTGGAATATTACTTCAACTAGGCAAACACGTGTTACATTTTTTTATGCTGCAGAACATTACTTTAACTATGTGAAGGTGTGTTACCTTTGTTTCTGCTGCCTTTGTAAATGTAAGAATGTGTTATATTTGTTTATGCAGTATTAGTTTAGTTATGTAAAAAAAATGTGCTGTATTTGTTTCACCTTACCTGCCTAAGGCACCTGATCTGTATAACAGCAAGCTGAGCAGCCAATAGACAGACAGAGATAAGTAGTAGGAAAAATCTAGGCTTGAGGAAGAAAAAGAAGGAGGGGAGAATGAGGGAAAAAGAGAGCAACACACAAAGTGCCAGAAACCAGGCATGGACAATCAGTCATGGAAACAGCATCAAAGTAAGATCCACAGAAAGAAAGAAATGTAAAAGCCACAAGGCAAAATATAGATGAAGAGAAACAGGCTAAGGCATAAGAGCTAACAAAAACTGAGCCTAAGCTAAGGCCAAGCATTCATAACTAATAATAAGTCTCGGTCATCATTTGGGAGCTGGCTGGTGACTCAACAAAAGAAAAAGCCTGATACAAGCTATGTAGGGAATAGGGTTCTTTCTTCTCAAGTTGTGCTGCCATTTGATTGGAAGCTGCTGAGAGAAGCCCCACACTCAGCAGCGCATTGATTGTACTGAGCAGTTTTCAGCAATGATGAAGAACAGAAGATGAAGTGGTCCTACCTTGCAATGAGTTCTGTCCAGAGCATCCTGAGATGAAAAGAGAGTAGGAAATCACTCTGCTCTTCTGTCCTGATTCCTAATGCGATAAAATCCTCCAAAATCTTGTAGCATACTACTGGTAGCAGACAGATAAGGCTGTGTTGATGGCCAAAGAATGGCCATAGAACTTCCTTCAGAGACAGGATAGATAGCCAAGGTTGTAGGTGAGAAAGTTCAACTCAGGAGCTTGATGGAATAAAGACCTAAGTCTTATGTTTTTTGTACCATCTGTAAAAGAAAATTTAGATGCCAGAAACACGGTAGAAAAGGGATGGGAACAACATGGTTCTCCTCAGTTCATAGTTGATAAAAAGGAACTGCTAATGTGGAACAAGACTAAATGGTCTCCAATGCCAGCTGCCCACTAGTAGCTTAGATGAGGGAAACCAAGCATCAGCCTAGAAGTCGATCATAGTGGCGTCATTTTCCATCATAACAAAATACAGAAGGGTGCAAAAAAATGAGGGAAAAGATCATGTAGCTCACAGTCTTAAAGGTTCAATGACAGGACACTGGGGTCAGTTTGACTGCTGTGACTACTTTATTATGGGTCCTGTGAGGAAGATGTGAGCGCATTCAAGAGGCAGAGATCACTCACTGAGGAGCTAGTAAGCAACAGAGTGTACCGCACCAGGTTTGTTCTTTTGTTTCCACACCCTCTCAGAGTAGCTAGCCAGAGTCCCTGAAGACTTGAATTAAGCACATTTGCAGGCACTGCCCCCTTGCCTTCATAGTAAATTCCTACTTTAAAAGTCCTATCATTTCTCGCATGACCACATTGGCATCAAGCTTATAATAAATGCAGCTTTAGGGGATACACTCCAGCCTTGTCCAAACTCTCAGGCTGCCTAAGGAAGGCTAAGCTGTCTTCACTTTCACACTTTCACAGGGATAATTGTGTTGATGAAGGTGAATGAAGCAGAATTACAGGGTAAGGATCTGGATTTGAATAGGCTGCATATTTTCTTCAGTCTCTTTTGAAACGTTTTGAAGAACAGCAACAAAGAGATTTAAGTAAGGTAAGACTGAGAGTCTTCCATTTGTTTTCTACCTGCCAGGTTGGTAAGACTCATGAAGATGTGTCGAACACTCATAGAACCACGAGTACAAACTTTGGCAAATCTGCCTTGGAGTGTGGAAAACTTCAACCCTGCTACACATGTCAGACCCAGATGAGAGGAAATGCCCCTTCCTTCATTTCCCTATTTAGCATTTTGTGAACTTAGTAATTTCCCCTAAAGACAGTGTAAGAAAGATATCCCACGCAGCCGCCTAGCTTTCTTCCACTGTACTGTATTTCAACACTGAATCTCCCAGCATCTGGGCTTTGGGTACATGATCCACACTGTATACAGTTACCTAAGAAACAGTGGCTAGTTTATCAGCTCCAGGTCCCTCAATATGTCATGCAATTGTGAAAAGTATGTTTTACCTTTTGCTGGCTGCATTCCAGGTAGCCCGGTGTTTCAAAACAAGAGGACATCCAGAAACGTTCGTAAGTATTTATAACAACCCCAATAAAAACAAGAATGGCATATGAATAAAAAAAATATCTGTGTTTCAGGGGATTTTGTGACTGTTGCCAGATTAATATAACTTAGAGCTGCGGCTTAAGAAATTCTTTTGGAGAAATTTAGATTCTTGATGTGTCGTCAGAGGCTAAATGTTTAAGCCATGTTCACATTGATTTTCTCATGAAATCTTCAAAATAGTTTTGTGGGTGAACATGCTCTTGTCTCTGCTTCTCAAAGTAGAAACATGATTTTTAGAGACCCTGTCATGTGTGGTAATCTCTTGACTGACAATGCAGGAGTACCCTGACCGTCTGCAAGGCCTTTCTCCTGTGTATTTATCTCGATGGATGGAAATTGCTTATCCTTTCTGAGTCACAACTTCATCACTTCTAGAATAGGGATAATTATCAACATTTACCATTGCTATGCCAATAATAATAATAATAGTGCCTATTACACAGAGGAAAAAATAGCTGGCATTACTACTGTTGTTAATGGTTAAGTGTTTCCTCTTACTCATGGGCTGGCATTAAGGTATTTTAAGGGCATATGCTGTGATTAGGAAACCTGACATGCCAAGAGAAAATCTCATAAAGTTAAATGTGTTTCAACATCAATCACTATTGTTATTTGGCATATCTTATTTTGTAGAATCAACTGGAAATATTTGTGATATCATTAATCACTACAACTACACTTCTTTATTTTATCAGTTATCAGAATTTAGGGTTATTTTAGCTATATCACTTAACAGTACAATTTGCTTCCTTAATAATACCTGCTACTATCAGAAAGAGCTCATGATTTCATATATGCCAAGTGATATATGAAAGGTTTGATTTTTATGATAATGTATTTCAGAGGCATGTTTTATGTAACACTCACCTTAAAGACTGAGTTTTCCTTATATATTTATCGTTTAAAATAACTTTTTCCTCTCTTCCTCTTATCTAAACTCACATAATGAGTGCCAATCAGGCCATGTTAATGATCATAAGACAAACTAATAAGACTTTAGTTCCTGCACTGTGTATTGTAGGCTGATCAAACTTTTCTGACTTACTTTTCTCTGTTTCCATGGCAGATGGTTATGCACACTTCTCCTGAAATTAGCCTTGATTAATAATCTTCTGTGACCTTCAAGTGTCTAGACAAATTGTGTGAAAAAGAACTCATGGAGGGTTGACATCTCCAAACCCTTCCTTTCCCCTCGAGTACTAGCAAGAGCTATTCAAAAATTATGTCACACACACAGAAACAATTATTTGAAATATTTTTTCATACAGTGTAATCTGGTACTGCTTTCCCCTCTCTCAACTGTTCCCAGATCTCCCCATCTTCCCACAAACTCAATTATACACCCTTTCATTTTATATAAAAAAAAACATACAAAAGAAACACACAGTCCTAAAAAATTAAAAAATACAAAATTGGAAACTATAATACAGGAGCAAAAGACCAGTTAGGCAAAAACAAACAAAAAATAGAAAACAAAAAAAGAAAAGCTCAAATAAAGCAATATAAGACAATAAGTCTAAAAAATACTATTGAGGACATTTTGTCTTGACTATCCACTACTGGTCACGGAGCCTAAAGTCTGGTTTGTATACCCAGTGAGACTCACTGAAGAAAATTATTACTTTTCTATCAGACATCTTCTGAAGACAGGTTCTTGGTTAGTGATGGGAGATCTTGTCTACTTCTTTCTTTTACTTCTGGGACCTCCCCTGAGTGACCTGTTACTGAATCTGTTCTACACATGTGCTAATTAAAGTGGCAGGTTTCTCATTTATATATTAATCAATCTTCGTTGTTATGTAATAAAGTTTCTTAAAATGCAAAATAAGATACAACAATGCATGCATAGAAATAATTTTCTACAATGCTATAAATAATAAATAGACAAAATATTTCCATGCTAAATTATAGTTAAAAGGCAGGTCTCAAAAGAACGTTAATTCAATTACTTTTGTCATTATTTTTAAAAGCAGTTAAGATTTAAAATTTAGAAAAATTCTTTATTTTATTTTTATTGAAAACAGATTATTCTCTCATATAATATCAACATATCATAGCTTTTGTTTCCTCTACTCCTCCCAGTTTCCCTCTCCCATAGATTCACTCCCCATCCTCATCAGAAAAGAGCTAGTCCCTGAAAGACAACAGCTAAAAATGACAAAACAATACACAATGAGACAAGGCAGAAACCCTGATATGGAGGCTGAAGAAGGCAACCTGACAGGAAACACAGAGCCCCAAGGGGAATCTTTTTTTTTTTTTATCTTTTTTTTAATTGATAAAAGGAGAATAAAGAAAAGGAAAAAAAACAAATTTCCACCTCCTCCCAGCCTCCCATTTCCCTCCCCCTCCTCCCACTCTTCTCCCCCTCCTCCCACTCTTCTCCCCCTCCTCCCACCCCTCTCCCCTTCCCCCCACTCCTCTCCCCATCCCTCTCCAGTCCAAAGAGCAGTCAGGGTTCCCTGCCCTGTGGTAAGTCCTAGGTCCTCCCCCCTCTGTCCATATCTAGGGATCTTACACTGAGAACAGAACAGATCTAATCTACATGAGAAGTAGAAAAGGACAAGATCTCCTGAGTAAATTGGGAGCATGGGGACTTTAGGGAAGGGTTTAAGCAGAGAGGGGAGAGGCAGGGAGGGGAGCAGAGAAAACTGTAGAGCTCAATAAAAATCAATAAAAAAAGAAAGCTAATTAACATATCCAAAAAAGAAAAAGAAACAGAAAAGAAAGGAATTACCTTTTCCAGTGTTTGCTTATTTGTTTGAGTTTTCTTGTTGTTGTTTATTTGTTTGCTTTTATGAAAAAAATCAACCTTTATTTTCTATGCAGGGTATAGTTAATTACTAAAAAGATGCTAAAATAAAATTTAAATAACAGGAAAAAGACAAGAACATCATCTCCTCACTTCTGTAAGTCAGTGAGGAGGAATGGGAGCCGGTGTATTTAGGTTAGTTGTTTTTAGTTTCCTAATCTGGTTCCCCAAAATTAAGTAATAATCGAGCTCCCTTTTAGATTCTGACCATAGATTATAACTATTACCTTTTAATGACGTTTTAGATATTTTTTCATAATACAGGAAAGGAGATATTAGATACTATTTTTAAGACTGTGTGTGTATGTGTGTGTATTTGTGTGCACATGTACAGACTCACCAATATGTACAGTGTATATATGACAGTAATATATTCTGATAAAAGAGTCACATTAGAAATCACACTAAGGTGAAGTATACTCCATACCAAAATCTCAGCAATACAGTAAACTGCAGAGCACTGGTAGATCATATCCACAGCTGCATAGGGAACTGCCAACTATGACCTGTTGCTTCCAAGACAGAATTGGGATATGTATCATTTATCTGAAGCAAATAAAATTAAAATTAAAAGTATGGTTCCTAATAGCTGCATATTATTTTCAACACCAAAATTTCAAAAAAATTAGCAGTTTCATATTAAGCCAGGAATATCTCTCTCTCTCTCTCTCTCTCTCTCTCTCTCTCTCTCTCTCTCTCACACACACACACACACACACACACACACAGCTATACACATTTTTATCGAGATACTAATAGATGTATATGTTAAGAATAAGTTTGTGTGAGAGTATGTACATCTCCCACATTGTTAGCTAAGGAGCTCCAGAACTGACGGAGACATGGTAAAAGGGCATGGAGTTCTGGTCTAGAGGTCTGTTGTAGTGGACTCTGGCATTCACTAACCCAAGTTAAAGGGCGAATCCAGAGCACATTAGCACACAGGTCTAGCACAAGATCAGCATCAACGATATTCCCCTGTCATCAAAATACTCTTCAGTCTCATGCGAGGCAAATACTGGGTTTTCTTTTCTATGGCAACTCATTTAAATTTCATTTCCTAAAATACACAGAAGCAATGGGAAGTTCATCACAGGCCTGCAACAACACACCGCAGATGGCCCGCGAAGCGGCAGAGAGGCAGGAGGATAAACTCACCCCTCCCGCACTATAGACTTCTCATTTCAGGACAGACTTTGATCCGGGTCTATAAATGACTCAGGTGATATATATAGAAAGTACAACATGTTCCAGTTTGACAACAGGAGCACTATTCTTTGGAAAGAAAATAGAAATGCAGGGGTTCGCTTACATTCAATGATATACTTTTAAGACGACGGGGCTCAGTGGAGCGTAAGCCTTTGAATAAGGACTACCAGACTCAATATCCAGGAGAGACTGAGTGTTAATTTTCAAGCAAGTGATTTAATTCACGAGTTTTTTTTTTCCAGTGAATTTTCTGCTTGCTTAAAGCTCTTATTTTTGCCAGTGCTTAGAATATTAAAGCAAGGGGTCTGTTTGTGCGAAAAGTAAGAGCCTGAGGATGCGTTCTCTCTCAAGTTTACTGGTGGACTAGGGTCTTCCACTCAGCATCGGCAGAGTGGAGCATCTAGGCTTCTTGAGCCTGACTGTGGCTCCACTTCTTCGGAGTGACAGAAAGAATGAAGGATTCAGCCAACCGCTCCCAAGCCTGATTACACATAACCAAAGATTTTCAGGAAACTAAGCTAACACATCCAGGCAAGGGCTTCGTTTTAGACTAACCCCCTCAGAATTGCTGCTTGAGGGGAATCAAATAAGTAAGACAGGAGATACCCCTTTCCCTGGGAGGTTCTGAATTAGTTCTTTGGGAAAGTTCCTTCAAGGTAGTACACGTCTATTCAGTATAGACTGTAGTTCCTAGAAGTAACTTACTTGAACTGTGTTTTATGAATGTTCTCAAAATGTAATTTTATCATAACTTGTCTTGCTTATCAGATGGGGAAACATCACCGTGCTTATGAAAGACTACTTTGTGAGACGATGGCAAGGAATGCAGGAGTCATTTTGTCCGTGATGACAATGGCATTTAACCTCCAGGAAGATGTGTGCCCTTGTTTATGCCAGGATAAAGGCTTTCCAAGTGTTTGGCAGTAAGATAATAAAGTTAAGTGTCTACCTTTTTAATCGGATTTAGAAAGAAATGGAGAGATTAATATCAAAACTGAGGTAGTACTGACCTTACTGCAGTACATGAAGGACAGCTGGAAGAAATTGTTCTATCATAAAATAAATAAAGTAGTTGATGACCCAACAAAATCTATTCTTGGATTAGCTTTTATCAAGTGACTGTTTAGTGGTTTCTTTTAAGTGATAGGTTATCACATTTCTAAAATTTATAAAGGAACATTAAAAAAGAACAGGATGACCATCGCTATACATACACAGCAGGGCATAGATTTCTGGTTCAAAGATATTAGGTTTATATCCCCATAAGCCAGTTCTTTCTCTGTGCTCTGCGCCCAGGACTCTGTTTGGGGTTGGATTCACCGACACTGTAAATTAGAGGATAAAATGGCAAATGTTCACTCTGCTTTCCCCCAGTGCTGTATTCTTAGCTGAGCTTAGGTAAGAAATTTAAATGTTTCAGAAAACCAGATTGCTTTCTTTCCTGCCTAAGGGCCCAACTGGCACAACACAGGATCATATATCATTCCAAAAAAAATGTATACTTGCTTACAGTATTAGATTTTGTTTGAGCCTTTTATTTCTTCTCAACAGATTCTTCACAGCCACAATACTGGAGGCTGTTTCTGAAAACTGCTAATTTTTAAAAATAGACCAGTCAAGCAAATTAGCAGCATGACGAAGGGAGAACTTTATTAGGGAATGAACAGCCATAAGGTCTCAATAAATCTTTTCAGTCATCTGAAAAGAAAAGCTAAGAAGGATAAGAGGGGGTTATGATTAATTCAAATTTGTTCCAACAACTCTGGAAAGCAAATGGAGGATTTTGTTTAAGTCTTTTTGATATTTCATTTCTATAGACTAAACCTTTTCTTACCTGAGGGGAGCAATCACTTTCTGTGATAACACGGATGTGGAAGCGGTGTGTCCTACATTCTTTGGAGATAATTGTTTTAAAGTACTTATCAGGTCTGCCTCAACTTTTGCTCATTGGTCACAATTACAAATATTCTAAACATACAACTGATAGTCACACCTTTATGTTATACTTGTTTTAAGGTCACTGCGTCTATGGGCTTCTTCAAAGATGAGGTTTTGTATTTTTTCTGTGTGCTTCACATGTAAATGCTTGATAAACATTTATACAATTGAGGAAAGGAATGCATTTTTATTTCAAAGAATAATTTTGCTTATTTTCTTAAGTGTTTGACTTGTTGTATAGATTGTAATAGCAATAGACTGGCATAGCGAACCTTGAATACCCTGTGAATCTTTGCTGAATTGGACTGATCGTCTCTCACTAAACTGTATCATCAGATCAGTACACACTCCGCTGCCAAGCCTGACTTCATGGAAAACATTTACAGAATCCTGTGAAACTCAATTATAGGAGATGGATTTTATCTGCAGTATCAAGGGAGGTTTCAATGAAAATGTGATATTGGATCCAGGAAAATAAAATTAATTGACAAAGGTAGTCACACTGGGGCATGCAGAAAAAGATGGGTGAATTTGAAGCAGAGGAGAAATAAAAGAGAATAATCAAAGGCCCTGGAATAGACGTGGAGTTGACTCATTAAAAATGATAAAAATCCATTGTTGCTGAAGCATGACGTGAGAGAAAATAGTTTGTAAATTAATTCTTAATAACATCTGCCTTTCCAACAGCACAGTGGAAAGGTGAGCGAGCTATGAAGATACAGCTGATGTCACAGAAGGTTTCAGGTAAGAAAAGAAATGATGATAGAAAACAGTTACGCATGTTCCAGGGCAAAATCAGCAAGGCTTGCTACTGGATGCTGTAATATGAAAATGAAAGAAAAGGGCTAGAAATGATTCTTAGGATTCTGAGTTTATAAGTGCGTGGCTGTTTCATGTAGAGCAGAGAAAGAAGGCACAGTGCAATATTCAAAATATAGATGTTTCATTTGTTACACTTCAGTTTCTATGTAATACTATCTGAAAGAAAGAGGACTGAATTGGTGATTGCCATCAATGACTGTTTTCAAGGAAATGTCATTCACCAAGTTAGCTGGCTTAGGGTGGGGTATAGAATGAAAATAAAAGGAGATTCTTGCCTGAGCCTTGAGATTCCCAACAGTTTACACAATAAAGGAGGAAAATAGACAAGCAGAGTATTACAATACATGCGGACAGTTAGGAAAAAGAAAGAATATATCTAGGGGAAAGACCTCTTGTAAAATGGAAGATGTGGTCAAAATGCAGAGGACATGGGCTCTGATTGCACTGACTTATGGGTTGGCTTAAGGAATGTATTACATGTGCAGACACAGGATGAGAGCAGAGCTTTGAGTCCATTGCTACGAAATAGCTAACTAAGTTTTCTGTTATTAAAGTGTCTCTAAGAGCAAATCTTTTCTAAGAAACAGGGTTATTTGTTGTTGTTCAGACCAGTAGTATTTTAGATAATGAAGGAAGAAATGGGGACACTGGAGATTTTTTTTTTTTTTACCACATCACACATAGAGGCCAGCAAGCCTACTATGGTAGGATTTCAACACAATCGAAGCACAATACAAAGACCTTATAACAGCCTTTATGGATATGATAGAGATCCATAAAAAGGAAACAAATCAATACTTCAAAGAAATCTATGTAAGCATAACCATTCATTGGAAGGAAATAAATAAAATACTTTATGATCTGAATGTATACATAGAATCAATAAAGAAAATCCTAACTTTCCTAAACAGAAACGGAGGAGGAGTCAACTGGGGCATGAGGGATTAGGGAGTGACTTGGAGGAAAGGAGGTAGGGAAAAGTGCAGCCAGGGTGTAAAATAAATAAATAAATTTATTAAAAAACAAAAAAAGAAAATGCAATTATGTAAATATGGAAATGAAAATTTGAAACTCAAACAGGAACCTTACAGAGAAGCCTCACCAACAGAACACAAAAGATGGAAACAAGAATCTCAGGTATTAAAGACCCAACAGAAGAAATGGATACTTCAGGCAAAGAAAATTTTAAATATTAATTTTAAATTAATTTTAATTAAATTTTAAAATAATCCCAGCACAAGACATCCAGGAAAACTGAACACCATAAAAAATCTAAATCTAACATTATTAGAAATAGAGGAGGGGAAAAAAAAACTAGGTCAAAGGCATCAAAAATATTTTAAACAAAATCAAATAAGAAAATTCATCTAATCTAAAGATGGAGATGCATATCAGGTTACTAGAAGCATATTAGACACCAAACAGTCTGGAATAGAAATGAATGTACACTTAACACATAATAATCAAATACTAAACATATGGAACAAGGAAAGTATATTAAAAGCTGCACGGGGAAAAGATGAATTAACATATAAAGGCAGACTTATTGGAATAACGCCTGATTTCTCAATGAAGATACTAAAAGCCATTAAAGCCTAGAAAAAGACATAGATGCCAGCCCGGAGTACTATAGTGAACAAAATTGAGAAGAATAGATGTAGAAAATGTCAAATTCTATGATCAAACCTAATTTATGCAATATCAATCCAAAAGTCCAACACCTATTCCTGGAAAATGTTCTGGAGAGATTAGGGATATAAGGAACACACCACAACAAAATAAAAGCAATTCATAGCAAGCCTACAACCAAGATCATCTTAAATGAAGAGAAGCTCAAAGCAATCTATTAAAATCAGGAACAAGACTAGGTGGTCCAGTCTCCACTGTCAGAGTTGCTAAGATCAATAAAAACTGTGAAAACTCATGCTAGCAAGGATGTGGAATAATGGGAACATCCATCCATTGCTTGGGTGATTGCAAACTTGTACAGTCACTAAGGAAATCAGCGTGGCAGTTCCTCAGGAAGATGGGAATCGATCTACCTCAACATCAAGTAATACACCTCATGGGCATATACTCAAAGGATGCTTCATCCTAGCACAGAGACAACTGACCAGCCAGGTTCATTGCTGCTCTATTCATAAGAGCTAGAAACTGCTAACAACCCAGGTGTCCCTCGACTGAGGAATGGATAAAAATAATGTAGTGCATTCATACAGTAAAATATTACTCAGCAATTAAATATAAGAAGTCATGAAATTTACAGGCAAATGTTTGCAACTAAAACATTTACCTTAGTGAGGTAACCCAGACCCAGGAAGAGAAATATGTATGCATATGCTTATGTGTAAATATTGAATGTGAAGTCAATGCTAACCAAGCTACAACCACAGAGGCTAGGCACAGAGTAATTAAATAATGGAGGAGAGACATTGATTTACCTAGCAAGTGGAAATAGAATAGATAGTTTTGGATAAGTTTGAGGAGGGGGATGTGAACAGGAGGATTGAGTACAGAAGGAAAAAGAAGAGGGGCACAATGGAGGGAAAATGGGGAGAGACAGCTAAAATTAGGGCCATTTGAAGGGTAATATGGAAAGCTAACACAGCAGAATATTTGTAACATATATACATATATGAATGTGAGGGAAATGAAAGTAACAAATAATAGAGGAGATGCAGTCCCAATTGGTCAACTCTTGTCACCAAATGTAGCTTCCAGTACCAGGATTGGGTTACATCTAATTGAGTTACTGGCAAAAGAGATCTCATGGAAAATCCAAAATAGCCCAGGTTGTTGCCAATATTGTTCTCTAAAAGCTGACAACATGGCTCTGTTTCTGAAAATGGCATCTATACAACTCATTGAACATGGAGAAGTAGAGCTTGTGCCTACACGGACCCTTCAGCCCTACATCCTACTGTCTTTATTTAGCAAAGGACAGTACTCTACACTTTTAACAAAGGGGAAACATAAACACCCAATAAATCCAAAACCCTTTGTACTACAATGAGATCCTACCTACAAGATATGCTAAGTATAATGGTGACACAAAGCTTATAAAAATGACCAACCAATATCTCCTATGATGTAATGCATTCTCAGGGAGATAGTAGTCACAACTAACAGTGCTTGGGTCATCAGGAACCTCATACTAGATAGCCCAGGGGCCAAGAGTAAAACCAAAAGCTATTGTTAAAAAAAAAGTAAAAATAAAACGACTACTAATGATATTCTGCTATACTGATAGTTCAGTATTGTGGTGCAGATCCATCATAAGCAATGCTTCCTCCTAGAGCAAATAGGAAAAAAAAAATATTGAGACCCACTGTTAGACATTATGCAGAGAATGTGAGGCCTGGAAATACTCAGTCCTAAAGAGGATACCTCCATCACATCCCTCCCTTCAGAGCTCAGGGTAACCCACGGAAGAGGCAGACAAAAAGATATAGAACCAGAGTTGATGGAAGAGTGGAAGAAAACAAGGTCCTTTAAATCAGCAGAATTGATTCACATGTGAACCACAAAGACGAAGGCAGCCTTCACAGGGCATGCATTGGTTCGCACCAGGTGGACACCTGGAGCTAAGAATGGCAGGTGACAGGTGCCCTCTTCCCGAACCAAGAACACGTCTCCCATTGGTAAGCGCTTACAACTGAAAATTTGGTTTTCTCCAAGTGAGTCTCATTGGAGAAACAAATTATTACCGAGGACAGGCTGCATGTCCAGCAGTAGATGGCCAATAGAAAATGAATTAGATGACATCATAGGCAATTCCATACCTCATTATGTCATGGAAACACTATTTTTTTTGTTGTGATTTTTATCTTAACAAATTCGTATATGTGTGTATAAATGTACCCTTTAATATATATATATATATATATATATATATATATATATATATATATTAGCTTCCAATTTAGTGTTTTTAAGGTATTCCTGCCTGTGCAAAGAAGGAGTGGTTCTCTATGTCTCTATCTGTTTCCTGTTCTCTTCCTTGAGTTAGTTTCCTCTGTTTGTTTTGTTCTATTTCTATGGATTCATTTTGTTTATATTATATTTTATATTATATTTCACTTTATTGTTTTATCATTCCTTAGAAGCCTGTTTGTTTTTAAGGAGACAGAAAGAGGGTTGGATCCAGATGGGAGGGAAAACCCTTGGGTATGGAGCAAGATTTAGGCTAAGAAATAAGGAGTTGGAGTGGGGAACCAGGGTATTCAGGAAACAGGATTAAACCAAGGGGCATTAATCATACGTCATCAATCAAATGTCATCAATCAAAGTCATGATTCTAAAACAAAAGTATAGCCATGGCCATTGGCAATAGCATTGCATCAGCTATATATTGTATCAACGTGTGTGTGTGTGTGTGTGTGTGTGTGTGTGTGTGTATGACAGAGGTATAATACAGAGCTATATGAAAAACGCTCTAAAGAGCGAATCCTAGTGATCGCATACACAAAGTTCACCAACAAGCATGACTGCATTGTAATGCACAGGAAACAAGAATGAACTTCACTTAGTGCATGTAATGAAAGGATCTTCAATAACAAGGGGTCAGAATGGAATAGCGACATTATACATCTTGTAATTTATATTGTGAGCATAAGCTGGAAGTTTTCTAAAACAATCCTAAGGCTTCCGTCTAGTTGAAAATAGAATAATCCACTGCCAATGTTTTCAAATATGGATCTTCACTTTTCTGTCCAAAGGCATAGATTTTTATATAAGTTAAATATGAGAAATAAGTTCTTTTGTTGTTATAGTAAAAGCATGGCAAAAATTCTCACTATGAAGTACAAATGATCAAAAAAATAAAAGGATAAATAAATTTCTCCAATCAGAGGCTTTTATTACATATTTTCTGTTTTTTGTTTTCCTGGCAGAGGAGAATTATAACCTCACCATCAGATTTAGCACAAGAGAAAAAAAATTAAACTTCATCCTAATAGATTGACTTACTGTACATGTTCCTGAACCAAAAAAAGTAGAGGAAATTGCCTTAGGAAATATCTGAACCATAATAAATCAGTTTAAGGAATAAAACAGAACCATATATCCTAATGTCAAACAACATCCTGGAGGCTGATTCATTGGCGCTGTCTGTGAAGAGGGAACCAAACAGCTAAGCAATGCCGAGCATAGGACAGTGAGAAGCTACTGTACAATATTCAGACAGGAGTTGACACCTGACACACAGTCTCATCTCATTTCCTTTGTCCATACATTTTAAGGCAGTTTTTGATGTTTAATTATAAACTGTAATTCAAAGTTACTTCCAAACTTCAAAGTTAATATGCTTGATAAAGGGAAAGTATTGGCACTGAACTATAATAAAGACTACAGGGTGCTGTCATTTGCATATGATAAATTGAGTACTCATTAGTATTTTTTCTATGTGTGTATATATGGATTTTTGCAAGTCTGTGTTAAGTAAATATAAATTAGTGGGGTATTTACTATAGTCATAATTCCTGTACACAAATACATTTTCAGAAATTAACAGAATATTTATATCTAATAATATGTAGACAAATGGGCTTGAGAGAAATTGCAAGTTTTCCAATATTTACTCTCCAGATAAAAATTAATTTATTTAAATGAAATGCTTATAATTGCTGGTAAAGATTATCTGTAATACTAAAAATGTGAGGATGCTGAAATAAAACTGCATATTCACACAGTTTTCTGTGGGACTATATGATGTATTCAAATTCATTGTTCCCTGTCAATTCCATCCGTTCATTAACATTGAGCCTACTTTCAAAATCTATGCCTTAAATAAACTTGATTTTTATAACTGCAGAGTAGGGAAGAAGATGCTAATAATTACAATCTCTATTCCCCCCAAACCTTCAACCATAGATATTTTTCATTACTTTGCATTGCAAAGAATTTGAGAAAAGTAATCCAAAGTGGAGGATATGTGTTAAACGTGTCTGCACAGAACGAATGGTGTGGTATATAGAACTGGCCCTTTCCATGCAAGCTCTAGACCCCCTGGGGCTGCTGTGCTGTGTGGCCTGAATGTTCTTGAAATGGAAGGGACAGAAGTCTTTGCTGAGCATTGCAACAGACTTTCTATCAGGAAGCAAAACTGGTGGCTTTCTGAGTAAATTAACAGCTCTGTCACAGTGGGTGGAGAAAACATTGTGTAATACTCTCCACAGCTTTAAGGAAGGCTATACCAGAAGAATGGCTTGTGATGTGGCAGGCACAATGACTGTGTAGGGCAGCAAGCTACAGCAAAGAGCAAAAGCAGATAAACAGGTATCTTCAGGTCTAGGGGGATAGGTTCAGAAACATGGAAAAGGAAACTGTAGGATAACAGAAGTGAAGCAAGATCTATTCTATATATACACCTAAAACTGAGGAAGAGCAGTGGTTGTGATGATGTTGATTCTGCTTTTTAAAATAAAACTTTGATAGTAGATTAATTGTAAAGCAAAGAAAGTGTGAATATCTGTAGAACATACAAAAGTAAATTTATTTTTTCTCAAAAATCACATCTCATTATTCATTCACTGGTGAACAATGCCACAATGCATATTTGGAGGTCAAAAGAATTTGCAGAAGTCGATTCCTTTCTGCTAACACTTCAAGATCAAATGCATCAGGCTTGGCAGAAAGCTGCCTTACCTAATGAGCCTTACCATCTTACACTAGGAAATATTCTTACACTTTTGTATGTGTTTCAGATAGACAGAGATATGGTGTTAAAACTGAGCCAACTTAGTAAGTATGAAGTAAGTTATTATATCTCTTAAAGGTATTATTTCTCAGTTACCCAGTTATAAAATACAGTCACAAAGAGGCTAAAGTACTATAAGTTAACTCATTTTTACTTATAATTAAACAACTATATAGTAACATTCTCTTTAATGCATGTCTAGAGCATACAGAACTATGTAAATAAACATATCGCAATATTTAAAGAACTATATAGTCAATGAAGTTTGCTTAGTGACTACCTGCCTGGCTCTTAGAGGATACTAAATATAAATATAATATCCATGCTTATCTCCCTAAAAATTAAATCAGGTGCATGAATTAAAAAGCCTTATCTATGTAAGAAAAAAAGGGAAGCCTTTACAAGCAAAAGAGCTGGTGGTCATAGGGCACAAGTATTGATTCATCATTTGCTACTTTCTCATCTCATAATATTAAAAGGGTCCTATGTTCCCTATCCTGATCTTCCTTATCTTTATAACAATGAATAATATAGACTACATGTATTCTCAGGAATATACTAAGAAATATTGAAGTAAATACCAAATTTCCTGTACTATTTCCTTGTCTGTTACAGTCTAACATATTCCAACATGTGGTGTTGGTTCATTTAACAGTGGATCTGAAGTCGTCTCACATAGGATTTTAAGGAGCTATTTTAGGTTTTATTTTTCTAGCTTTGTAGATAACTATAGATGTCATAAAATTTTTCTCTCTCTCAAACTTCTCTTATCATTGTTAAATTTGAACTGAAATGTGCTAAGGTCACAGATATCTGAGTCTGCGGTAATGTTCTTGAAATAGTAATGTCAAGAAACTAGGTTGAGACAGGCACGCTCAATCAGGAAATGAGCACATAAAGAATGGTGTGTTAGGGGCTCTTTTGTGGACACTTTATTAATGATCGTCAGGGACAATGAATACAAAATACCTGAGAGCTACTCATACCATCTGAATTCTGGAGGATAAAGTGTCATTTTGAATGGACTATGTATACCATCAATTTCAAAATTCTTCTTAAAAAATTAAATCTTGGTTTCACTATATATTCTCCTTTACCTCATATTATGCTCTTTGAATAGTTCTGTCTTTACTGTGTATCATGTAAATATAACTCCATCATCCCCAGTATATGTGCGGTAATGTGGCATGGTGGTATGTGTGCAAAAATTGTATTTACCTGTAGTTGAGCTTTTCACTGGGGCTACAGACATCAAGGTTTGACTCTCTCTTAGACAATTCTCCTTGCTACTCTGCAGTTACACAGTTATAAATATAGCCATATTGGAACTCCCAAAATGGCCAATTTTAATGGTTTGTCTTTCTATTGCATTACACCCTTTTCCTCGTTCTACTTTTTGTTATTCTCTCAACAAACAACTTATTATGTATTCTCATAATAATGTATTCTCCCCCCAATACCCTTAAACCATCAAGGCTTTAGCATCACGACCCCTGCTGTTTCTTCATTTAAGATGAAACCTATGTTAAACAAATGCTACAAAGGTGTCTTGACTTCTCACCTGGATGATCACTCTAATTTATAACTCTGGGAATTTTTCTTCTAGAACTTTTAGCACCTACACAATCAAGAATCTACACAATCAAGTCAAAATCTTCATCCATCATCTGTATTTCTCTACCGCCATCTTCTCTATCCTATGGTCCTCTTCCATAAGTTACCTCACATTCCTGTACTACATGAAGGACTGCACATGCCTCTATAGGCACTACCCTCCTAGAGTGTTAGAGTCTTTGCTTGGCCCTTAAGACTCCCACTTTACTTTTGACTTCACAATACTTTCCCATTTGTCTCAAGGGACATTTGGAAGGTATTTTATCTCTTCTATTTTCAAGTTATATAAAATTTAATAACATTTACAGTATTTATTACATGACTGAATAGACACACACATCCAGTTGTTATAGTAAGTATCTGAAATTATTATAGTTTTAATTATATGCATAATTCTTGGACTCAAGAAGAGCAAGGACACACACCTTGCAGTGGTAAAACCAGTAGTCTAGATTCAAAGTCCATGTGTCTACCGAGTCCAGGGTGCTTGCAGCTCTTGTGGAATACTTTTATCATTGTGTATATTAAGCTATAGTACATTTTTTCAGGATGGGCTTATTTTATAACTGCTGCACTGCGAACTCTTTGAATATAGTGCCCATATATGATTACTTACTATATTTTTTTGTTTGAAGTCATGTTGGTATGTGACATGGTTTGAATATTACCCCACAGATTCCTGTTTCATTTCCTTGGTCTCTAATAGGTGTTGCTCTCTTGAAAGCTTGTATACACTATGGAGTTACAGACTAGGAGGACATAAGTTGCTGGGGAAGAGTCTTCAGAGGCTATATGGGGTGCCCATCTCCCTAGCCTGTAGTCTACTTTCATTCTAATAAGAAGTAAATAATTCTTCTTGTCACATGCTTCTACTTCAGTGATGTCTTTCCCAACCACATGGGGTCAAGTCATCAGGTGCTGAACTCTTTCCACCCATGAACTTAAGTAATTATTTATGATTAAGTTGATTTTGCCTATATTTTGTTTTAGAGACAAAAAACAAATTCATCACAGTCCAAGGGTGAATTAATTTTATAAATCAAATGCTGGTTTTGTCTTCCTCTACTCCTTCACAATTTTTGGTCTACATGAACTTATTTTATTGGATCCTATTTGGGTAAGGTGCCTCTTTTGTTGAAAGGGATTGAGGATCACCAGGGTCTTTTGGAGTTTCACAAGCACATCAATGATTAATAGATTATGTAAAGAAACAGTATATGGAGTTTTGTCTTAAAATTTTATTTATAATTTTCAAACACGTTTTAGCTTAGCTTTCAAGTCCTGTGCTTCTTATCCTCCCACCATCCTGTGGAAGCTTCATAATACCTTGTGGAACTCATACCTTGAAGACTGTGCCCTGGTAAATGCTGGCTGAGTCAGACTAAAAAGTTAACATACCCTAACTCTAAACATATTTACAATCTTTCTGTTCTTGACAGGTACTTTCCACACAGCTCTACCTACTCTTATCTGATAAAAAACAAACAACAAAGAAACAAACAAAACTTGTCTCCTTATTGTTTTACCTGATTTCTGGGCTCTTCTTGCCCTTCTCAACACCCATCTCCACCTCTCCCTTCACTCAGCCCAGTTACTGTCTTGGTTATATGGAGCTTGCCTGTGCAGCAGAGATGTCTCCTACAACCCCGTTAGCAGTTACTTTGTAAAGCATTCATTTTGCTTTTGGCCATGTATGGCCTTGTCATCTATTTTGACTGTTGAATGTGAAGGTTACTTAAGTTTAGCATGCACGTGTATTTCTTTTTAAATAATTCTGTAAATTCTGGCCCATACCAGAATTTTCTCCTTGTCCCTCCAGGGAAAAATCAATACAGGAGGCATACTGTTATATACAGTCCTTCACAGCTGCTTTGAACCAAGTGGAAGAATTTACTAAAATCATATTCTTTAGTGTATAATAATGCCGTGAATGAGAATTTCAAATGATGAAGAGTATACACCTTCTGCGTGGCATAAGCCAGGCTGATTTTGAGATAACTAGGAGGGAAATGCATATTTTTAAGACATCACTGCGTTTTATATGAAATAATTCTCTATTTGACAGAATTCTAATACTGTATTCAGAAAATAAAGGAAAATGCTTCTATATGATTAACTGTTGATGCTCCTGAGTTCCTTAGTCAGACATCATGCACCTCTCTGGAGTCCCACTGCAGAATAATAAACTACAATAAAATATTTTGTCTTTTATTGGAATTGAACTCTAAAGCAATTCCTCACAGATACCTTTACAAAACAAATGCATTTTTCCACAAGCACAGAAATGAAAAGGGAAAACCTAAACAATGGATTTCCCTTCCTTTTTAGGTTTTAAACACTAGCGAATACCTACTAGGCCACAATAGAAACCAATAAACACTCAGTGTGATCGACAGTTTCATTAGCATATGGAATGTCTCTGAAGCTTTCTTATGTCTAAACTACTCCCATGAAATATAGTGAATACACCTACATCCCTTTCACATTTAACACCTGTCATGATTCTGCTTTCAGGAAGAAAAATTAGTCACATGATGACAAAGTCCTCAGTAACTACCTGACAGATGAGAGGGGACTTTATTTTTTTTCATATAAATCATGTCCTTTAACTTTATTTGAATGTGACATCTATTGTTATGCATTTGGCAGAAATTCTCTCAACTCTGGTTGTGAGTGATATTTAAGGTTCATTTGCTCATTTTACCTGAAATATTTATATAAAAACATTTAACACAAGTATTGTGTGGTCTTTTAGACAAACATTGGAGCAGTGTTTCGATTCTTTCTGTGCTGTGTCTTACACACTAATCATAGTGAATCACACTCATTATACACACTGGACCATCGGTCACTTCTGAGCAAATATCAAGAGAAGACGTCACAAACTCGACTGGGAATCACTGTATCGGATAATATCAGTAACCATTCTCAGAGTACTATACAGCCAACCTTAACCTAGTAACTGTAAACCATGAATGATACACTGGCCTTACTTTAATACAAATTTTATTGTTTAAACTGGCCTTATTAATACAAAAAATTGTGATGATTTTCATTTCAAGCTCTCTTGAAAAAGTATGAATCCTTTGCTTACTAGAGGTGATTTATGAAATGGAAATGTATTAATATCATGAATCAGAAAGTATTCCTGATCATCTTGTTAACGGAAAATGTGGAGAATCTGTTATGTTCATTGACAACAGAGTCCAATATGCGTTAAGAATGAAAGAATTAATTTGCATGAATAAGTCATTTCACCACGCCTTTGCATACATGTAATAGATGGAGACAGAGGCTACAGTACGGCTCTGAAAAAAAATAAGTTAATGGCAAAGAAAATCCATAGGATTCTAATCCTTGTTCATCATGATGAAAGGGTGTAAGAGAAGTTGAGACTAATGCAGACTCCTGCTGCCAGAGGTGAGTGTGGGATAACAGACTGGATCACAATCTCTTGTCAAGTTAGGAAGGTGCATGACATATATCAGGACTGATGGAAAACAAGCATGTCCTCTGGCTTAAAATACTAGCCGAGTTTTCCTTTCCATCAGAACTTGGAGGGGTTTTCTCATGTTCCCAGCTTTTTATTATTTCCTTATGGCTAAAACATGCAAAGAAAAGCCAGCAAGCTACTAAAAGTTTTATTATTTTTATTTTTATTTAAAGGGATGTGACATTAAGACATGCCACAAATGCGGAGACACTCAGTAGATGCTGTTATCGTACAAGCAGTGATGCAAAGGTTAGGAAAATGGCATGCACTAATAAAAGCCTCGGCACTAATGAGAAGATTGCGTGCTGGGAGCGTGCAGGCAGCCTCCCTATGGTTTGCTGCCGGGACATGATGGTCATGTCAGTGTGGGCTAATGTATGACTGATTCACTAATGGACGGCAGGTGAATTCAGAGGCAGGGACGTACATCTAAGGCCCTGTCAGTGAACCCGTCAGAAGTAAATATACAACCTCCTTATTAGCACAGCACCGAAACAATTGCTAGGAACAGTCCTTTATTTGTAGTTTCAGTGTGGCACAGAAAGTGTCTTCGGGACTCTCTTTAAGGATTTTGGTAGAATTGGTTTTTGTTTATTTTCCGGAGTTACATTTTTATTTCTCTAAACAGAAGACAATTTCATCTTCTTTTCTTCCTTTAGTTTGTATCTAACTAAAATACTTTCAAATCGTAAATACTGGTGTTGGTAAAGGATTTTATGTGTGACTTTCCCCCTCAAATGCTATATTCTAATTTTTCATTGTCTTCATGCAATTCATTATTAGGTTTCTAATCATATTTTTCACATTTAAAATTTGTGATTTGGGGTCATTTTTAAAATAATCTGTAGCCGTCACCTCTTAGAGTCTCTTCTTGGAGAAAGTTTGGAGAAGGATTCACCAAGCATCAACATTCTTGCAGCAACTGGGACCTAAACTTAAAATATTATAGTTCAGCTGAAGTTGTCTCCGCAAGGAGAATGTGCAAACTTCTGGAAGCTTTGGCTCTGCCGTGTTTCCACATAGACTCTCCATAGAAGAAAAGCTGTCTGCAGTTGAGAACCAGGAAAATGTACAAAGTCACATATCTTTCCTTGATGCCCTTGCTGCTTTTCGTTTCTGGAAGAAGATCTGTAGATTGTTCTGCAAACCTTGGTTTTCTGAATAATCTATACCTAATCAGTTATTTATTTTTTTTCTGTTTTGTATTGGTTTTCTAATTAAGCCCTCTCAACAGGTCTTCTGCTACTTGTAAAGAGAGTGTTATTCAGAAATATCACCCCATTGTTGTGGATGAGGGTGGCTGTAAGGGCACTTGTGTGTGAAAATGAGAGTGTGGAAAATGTATTATTATTTTTTAAATATTAATGTGCTACAAGAATTGTGGCACTCACAATGGGACAAACAGAGTAATAGAACCGTGGCTGTTCATCAGGTTGGAACCATCAAGAATGAGCTCCCAGAAGACAGTGGAAAAAAATATCGCAGTCGAATATTCAGTCAGGGAGGTTTTACCCATGTGTGGTCTATGGAAGGCAGGAGGCCCGGAGGCTATTATTAGGGGCATAAAAACAGGCCTTACTATCTATCATGGCTATAGGAAATAATAAGAGTTGAATTCCGAGATGTGCCTGGCACAGATGAATTCTGGAAGCCTCTCTCTCAAAAGAGACTACAAAGGGGTTCTTATTGCAGGTAAACTGTTAAGTTGCCATAGCCAAGTGGTTTTCACATAGGAATGATTTTACCCCCATATGGAATGCTGGCAATGGGGAACTGGAAACATCGTTGGAAGTGGGGTAAGGAGTGATTATTGGCATTTTGTGATATAAGGTAGTAAAAAAAATCCTGATTTAATTTCTAATAACATATAGGATGTATATATAAAATAAGAAATTGTAGCTACATAATTTTACTTAAAAAAAAAAAGAAAACAGGAGACAGATTGCTGATGAAAGAGGTCAGAAGTGTTTCCCTCCCAAATTTTTCCTGGGTCTCAGAAAGCTTGACTGTATCATCAGAAGTTTAAAAACAGCTAAATATTTCAGATCAGCAACTTTTATACAGTCACCAAAAACAAGAATTCTGTGATTATGGCTGATTTTTCATAAACTACCACATGGCTCCCAACTAATTGCTTCTATAACAATTACTACAGATTTAGAGGTTCAAAACAACAGAAACACACATTCTTACAATTCTAGGGATCATGTTTATGATCGGTATTAATCTGGGTCCTGTTCTCGGACTCAAGAAAGAAATTATTTTCTTTGATTTTCTGACTTCTATCTAGAAGATTCCTGGTGTCTAGTCTAATTATATCACCAAAATGAGCAATACGTTTCCCATCTCTCTGGAGGCCATTTCTGGGGTACCTGCTCACCTCAATTAACCATTGTGTTATGGTCTGAAGGCTCATGACCCTCCCTCGGTTTCCCTGTTAAGGAATGATAACATCCCTAAGGTTGTTACCGAAGGTTGATACCTGAGGGTGACATTTGGGATGTATTTGCATCATGAGACCAGAAGCTTCATGAATGGTTTCATGCCCAGATAGGAAGGCACAGTTAATTTACTTACACGTGAGGATTAAAAGGTAAAAGGACATTTTCAAACCTGTGGGTAAGTTTTTACCACCCACAAGATCTGTAGTCACTAGATCTGAATTCCCCATGTCCCAGGACGGTGAGTAACAAATAATTGTTGTCTTATGAACCACACAATCTCGGAATTTGTTTCAACAACACACACTGATCGACATGCTATGTCAAAACCTCGTGATTACATCATCCCAACTACGTAGGCCATATCGTTTGCTTTTACTTAGGTCTACCCTTGCCTTGTTGACATGATATATGTACAGATTGTGTACATATTGTACAATGTGTACAATGTACACATTGTGAGGATTAGGATAGATACATGCTAGGGGGAAAGTTTACAACATTCTGCTTAGTACATTAATTAAGATATCATTTCACAAATAAGTTAGTTTCATTATTTAAGCCACGATAACCACATATTCAAGTTTGAACAAAAATAAAATTTCCATGGGATATCTGAAAGTAAAGTAAACCAAGACCAAATGTGGTAGTGTAAGCCTTTAATTCTAGCACTCAGGAAGCAGAGCCCGGTGAATCTCCCTTTAAACATAAATATCCCATTTCTGATCAAGTGCATTTTGAAGTTCGAGAACTTTGCAAGCAAACTCCCAAGATTTTTCTTCCCCATACAATGCTCAACATCTGTAGATCTTAACAGGCAACCTTGCTTTCGGTCTGCTGTGTCCCATGGTATTGTGGAGTGAGTCCAGACATAGTGAAAATGAGTAAGTGCCTTAGGATGGGACAGCCTCTCTCTAAACATACTTCTCTTTATTTTATGTGTAAGTATTTGCCTGCATGTATGCTTGTTTCATGCTTGTGTGATACACACAGAGTTCTTGAAATAAGACTTATAGACCTTTGTGAGCTGCTGGGTGGACGCTTGGAATCAAATCCTGGTCTTTGGAAGAGAAATCAGTGCTCTGAACCTGTGAGCCATTTCTCCAGCCCCTGTAATACTCGCTTATGTAAGTGCAAACCCATTTGCTGAGATACACTTTGTATTTGATTCCACTGATAAAACCAGTAAAATTAAACCAACATTGGCCCGGTAAATGACTGGCTGAATCACTATCCAGTAGCAAAAGGAGTTTCCAGGGGGATTTTTGTGGGATTGTAACTTATTCCAGCACAAGTTCATTTGTCTAAGAATCCATCTACACCACTTGCTTTTTCTCCATTCATCCACCAAAGGACATATAGGCTAATTCCACATCCTGGCAACTGTCAACAGTATAGCAATAAACGCGAGTGAAAACATCTCTCTCTTTGACATCTCCGTTTCAGTTTGGAAATACACCCAGTAGTGGGAAGGCTGAATCATATGGCAGCTCTATTTCTAGATTTTTGATAATAGCCTATTTAAAATATGTAGATTACATAAGTAGACTATGTTTTAAAGAGAACCTATATAATTTTTTTTAAAAAAATTGTAAGTACATATCAAATCTTTGGAAACATAAAACTACACTGAAAATTATTCTTAAAGTTTTTCTGAAGGAAATAAAATGAATCATCTTAGGATGGTAGGGGAAAAATTTCACTCTCAGGTACAATTGCATGTGACTAACAGCTTTAAAATAGCAACCAGCTATGTAACAAGCATAGAAAGGAACTCCTGTGGCATTAATCCACACACCGTATCTGACTGCTATTGCCTTTTCTCATATCTCTCCCATTTTAAAATATACTCTCCCCTGTTGCAACTGAGAAAAAAATATTTATTAAAAGAACTCCAAGTAAATAAGAAACAGACATTTATGATTCTCAAAAGCTAGACTGCGTTAAGTTTCGACGATAGCCCTCCTGTGTGCCCTGCTCCTTGATTGCTGAACCGCCACATCCTTTCTGTGAGAATGGACACACCTGGGAAGCTTCCTTAATTTAGTTCCTTTCATCTGAAAATTTCAAAAGCTTTGCTGGTGGCTATTATTTACAGTAGCTGAGTATATGGGAGCAGTGATCCAATGGGAAGGCACAACCATTATCAAAATGAGTTACAAGGGTTTTCAGTCTTGTTTAAAAACTTAGGATATAAAATTCTGAGGCATGCGGCTCCATTCTGAATTCTAATTCCATTGTTTTGGCACAACATTCATCTCTTTGTCTCGTTTTCTGTATCCTTAGGTAAATAATGGCCTTGTTTCCCTCGTGGACACAAATAAAATACAGAGTAACGGAGAGTTTGTCTCTGTGAGCATGCTGAAAAAAGGGGGTGTGAGAGCGAACAATTTTGTGGCACACGATTTGAAAGGGCCAAGGGGGTAAATGCTGTATGGGCCAAAAGACAAGAAAAGGTGTCCTTTAGAACAAAAAGAAAATGTAAAAAAGAATACAGAAGAGGAATGCTGATGAAATCAAATCTATAACCATTTTTTACATGGGTGGTTATGAAGAGAGCAGAGTGTGTTGGAGAGACTTTTGTGTAAGAAGCAGTATGTAGCTCAAGATGGGAAGAGGGAAATGATTTCTCAGAACTATAATTAAATGTTCATGAATGACACCCTTGTGAAAGTGTTTCAAAGCATGAGAGTCCGTGCCTGCTTTGTCATTCAAATCACTGATTACTGGCCCAGAGGTTTATAACCTATGACCATGTATATAAATAATCTACCGAGGATTACTATGCTTTTAGTGAATGACAAACTATACATACTTTAGACTATCTAATTATCTAAAATGCATGGCACATACTGACATCACCCAAATAACACTCTTTGCTAGATACTAACCATGTAACAGCAACTGAAATACTATGAACTGGGAAAAAAGAGGAGTCTACTGTTTTGCTAATGGGCCTCGGTGGTTGTGTGGTAAGAATGTCCCCATTCTGTCCTAGATCTCTGAGTCTTAAAGCATGAAATAGTGGCTCTGATTAGATGCAGATGAATTAGGACACCAAAATTTCCCTATATCCCTAGATGGCTCTCCAATGTACCGCATAGTAACACTTGACTTTTTTTCTTTTTTCCTCAGGTCTCTTAAAAGTATCAGGTACAGAACCAAAGGAGTCAGAAACAAGGCTTGGACCAATGTGCTTTATGGTCATATAAAACCTTTTGCTAATGGGATAGTCAGCCCTCATTCATGGTGACACTCTCAATTCATAATCCACTATTAACTGCCTAATGGTTTTCCTAACATCTTCATTAATCAAGGGGGCTCCTTAATCATATTCATGAAAACTGGTCAAAAGTTTTAGAGAGTCATCCTCACTTCTGAGTCAGAAATGTTGGTGTCCTTGTTAGCATGCACAGTCTCATCTCCGTGATCTACTTATTAGAGTCCCGGTCTGCAAGCGTTAACATGTCTTTTAAAACAAAACCTTAAAGATCATTTTCTTATTACAGTTTGAGGATTGATGGAAAACCCAATGATAGTTAATTAAGTCATTATTTAGTACATTAAGTTGCACCACAAGCGCTAATTTGATGTTGTCTGTGAATCAGATACTTGATAAACTCTGGGAATATAAAGACAGTATGAGAATTGAGGTTCACGTTCCAGGGAGGTGACCAGACACAGATGAAAACAATGGGACAATGAAGGAAACTATGGCCCAGACTCTCAGGAAGAAGCACAGGAAGCATTTCCCAGTCAGCACTGCTGCTCCTGGAAAATTGTTTAACAGTTGTACACTTGAAAGGTGACTACTATACCTTGACTGGTAGTTGTTTGCTATTTATCTCACTTAAAAATAATCAAATATATCCTTTAAATGTGCATAATGAGTTCAGAGTATGCTGTTTAGTTCCACAACGTTTTTTTTTTTTTTTTCATTTAGCTATTTTTGGGTTTTTTTGTTTGCTTGTTTGGTTTTTTTTTTTTTTTGTTTTTTGTTTTTCGTTTTTTTTTTTTTTTCATGACAGGGTTTCTCTGTGTCTTTGGAGACTGTCCTGGAACTAGCTCTTATAGACCAGGCTGGTCTCGAACTCACAGAGATTCGCCTGACTCTGCCTCCCGAGTGCTGGGATTAAAGGCGTGTGCCACCATTACCCGGCTCATTTAGCTATTTTTAAATGATATAATTGTTAAAATCTCAATGTTGTATTCAGAGGTAATATCCAAAACATCCAAAAGCTTCAACCACTATTTTTGGTGCTGTTCAGTGAGGCATTAGACAACACTTTAGAATTACATACTTGCTTCCTTGATATTCCATAGACCAAAGATCTGGTTTATGTAATTAGCTTAAAGTATATAACCTATTGGCAAAATATGTCTTAACATTACATTAGAAATAACACAAAAATTATAATCTGCTATACATTATTTAACATTTTACCAAATGTTTTGTGTTGTTTTTTTTAGTAAATATGGAATATTCAAATAAAACAATGGTATTTTGTAAGTTTAGAAGGGCTGAAAGTATTATATCATTATATAAATTAATGGATATTTAATTTACTCTGATTTTTTAAGAGTGAAAGTACAACCTAGCTTTTTATGAAATTTAAGAAGCCCGTCATCATGTCCTTAAAGTATTTGTTGGTTTTTTCTTAAACATATTAATCAGAATAGAGACACAACAATGGCTCACAAAGCTCTGGCTGTGGCAGAGACACCACAGCTTGATAAACACTATAATTACTATTATTGAATAAAATACGTTTTTAAGGATATTTAACTGAAATATAACATATTGAAAATATATTGATTAAACTACATACAGAACCCCCAAACCAAGTAGAATTCAAGATGAATAATACCTCCATAACTACAAAGGTGATGAGAAAAAGACAAACGTCTTATAATTTAAGTTAAAGAAAGGCAAGTATCAAGAGAAAATATCCCAAAGAAGGTAGTATAGATATTAATGACAGGGAGAAGAATCAGGGTGAGCTTTAGAGTCCTTAATTTATGTGAATATATTAGGCAGAGGCAAAGAGCTGACGTCATAGTTCAGGATATTTGTAGTGCCATCATTTATCACAGTGTCTAGAATATGAGATGCAAAGGAGAACTGGGATGGTCATTTAGAGCCATTTAATCAGGTTTGGGTTTGGCTCTAAGAATCAAAGGTGGTAATCCTCAATGGATGATGGACAGATGGATGGAAAGACGGGTGGATGGATGGATGGATGGATGGATGGATGGATGGATGGATGGATGGAATGAAACATTTTGATGAAACAATTAGAAATGTTTGAATGGTAACTAAAAAATGAATATAAATTGATAAGCTATAATAATAAATGTGATAACATCAAATAACATTTAGTCAAAAGTGGGCTCTTTCACTTGATTAAAATAGAATGAGGTCAGAATGGGAGGCACACCATTTGCAAAAGAAATTGAGGAAGCTATTATAACTTTTTACAAAATACCTACTTGTATTTCTTTCCTTTTCTAAAACAAGGTTTCAAGTACCGTTTTGTAATATTTCAGTTCAATGAAATATTGAAATTAGTATTATTTTATCTTCAGTGATCTTTCCTTAATTGGAAAGTATTTTAAATTATGAAGACTATTTTTCTACATATATAACCATTAAATATGTATCATTAAGACATCATGACTATTTATACAAATGCACATAAAAGAAATACTAATATAGCAACTGAACATACACAAACACATACATAAATACACAATACAGAACACACACAATTATATGTTGATATCATGAGAATTTGCCTTTAATCACTTTAATTGGAATAACAGAAGTACAAATTATGTTTTAGTTGTTTTTGTTTTAATAAATTGAGAATACTGTAAAATCTAGCAAAATATAGAAAATAATATACTATACTATGCTTGGGAGTTTTAAACTCAGTAACTAACAGGAATTTTGTACTATTATTTTACTGTTGAAGTAAAATGAAACAGTGTCTAGCACTTTAAGACTATATTTTTGTAATTGTTGTGACAAGACCATGAATAAATAATTGACTAAAACACTGAGTATTGAAAAGTAAGTAGATGACTTGGGGAATACTTGCCATCATAAATATTAAGGAGTAATCTAGAATTCATGGTTCTACTTTTCTTACGAAAACAACAGTATCTAGGGTTTCCTAGGAAGACTCCCAAGTGAACTTGAACACTAATGTCAGTTGCTAAAACAGGAAGACATACTGTCTCATTTGCAATCTCATTAAAGTACACAGCTAAGGCTTATTCTGTAAGAATTGCCATATGGCCATAGACATCGGCCTTCATTCCGAGAAACATGTAGATTATCTGAAAACAAAAATCAAATAAGCAACACAAAGAAAACTCAGGAAGATTAACTTACATAAAACTGAAAACAAAACAATATGGGTAACTTCTCAAAGTCTATGGGAAGAGTGTTAATACTGATAAAATATGACATTAACTCATATGGAAGAGTAAAACATTAGTTAACAACAGAACCTAGTCACGTATGGGTTGTTATTCAATATGATCAGGATGTTCTTCACTATGCACAAATGAATTTTGAAGGTAACTACTTTTGCCACTGTGTCTCCCTATGACAAATGGTTCACAAATACATAACATTCAGGAATTACTCATGTGTTATATTAATAATTCACACAGACACACACAGCATGCACACATGATACGTATCTACATATGCACACAAAAAATGCTGAAAGCAATATTATACTCATGATTACTGAGCCCTTACTTTCAATTGTGTTACGTAGATTATATTGTATTCAGATATTAATAAAGATAAGTAGTAATCAAACTAAACCACTAAACACACAAACCTAAAAATATTCTATGCAAATCATTTGGATAATATAGTTCTGAAAATCATAAAATACAGCTCTATTATTAATGTCATTATATAAGTATTATATCCAGTCCAAAAGGTATTAATCACTTGAACTTGTTGCAAAGTAATTTAAGAGTATGTCATGGACATTTATTGCAAAATATACTACCTTAATCTAAGGATATAAATCAGGAAACTATTAGGTAAAGCCTAGCACTTGATTTGGTGAAGTTCAGCTCCCACATGATAGCTTCAACAGTTGAAAGGAAAACTAATTGATTTTATGATTAATTTGACGAACACTGGATGTACATTTCGATCAGAGTGTGAATACTGAGTTGACAGTTGGCAATTGACAACTTGGCTCTCTCTTTTGATGAAAATAAATAATTAATTGAGAGATTGAGGCTATAGCAGACCCCATCCTATACCTATTAATCCGATTTTATCTGGAAGTTCAACTTGTAAATTTATAAACTTTATTTACCTTGATATAATATATTGTTAAACTAGTATTCTTTATTATTTTTTTAAAAATCCTACATGATCATAAGATGTTTCCCCAGGTTAAACAGGCAGTTTATTTATTTACACAGGTACACAAATTTGAGTGAATGTAGTCAGGAAGTGAAAATGGCAATATCTATGCGGCTGAAAATTCATTTCATAGTCCTTGCCATATTAGTGTTTTTACCTTGAAAATGAAATTGCAAGTCGAAGAACTGGAACCACTTATCTAGTTAACATTTACTTACATCGAGTGAGACTGAGTATGAAATTAAATATTAGAAGAGTTATTAACAACAGCCCCAAATATGTGTGCTATGCACTATGCAAAACTGTGGTAAAGAAAATGGAACACTCTTTTGGAGTTTACCAAACATGGAAGATTTTTAAAGGACTTAAATTTGAGATACTGAATAAACAATTAAATTTATTTATATGAACAACTAGAAAAGTTTTAGCATACATTTCTTCATTGCTACAAATCTAGCATATAGAGATTGGAAGAAATCCCATAAATAGAGGAGATTGGAGACAAAGAATCTAAACATAATAGTGTTAATTTTCTGGTAAAGAATGGTTCTGAAAGCCTAAAAACAAAAACAAAAATAAAACAAAAAACACCCTGGAGAATAATCTAGAATTTCAGCAATGTTAAAGCTTCCTTTTAATTCTCCCTCAGGCAAAGATAGGAGAGAGCATTATTAATAATTGTGACATGTAGATGAAGAGTAATTTAATTTCTGTGTCTTAACTGGGAATGTGACAGCAGTACTGTTAAAAGTTACAATGGGGCGTTTCCATTTCTGTGTATTTTTCCTAATTTCAATTGATTATGATATACACTTAATGGTTAGATGTTTGTGGTGCACATCTCTAATCTCAACACATGGGAGGCAAAGGCCAGAGGATCAGCTGCACAAAACCATTCGCAGTTAGATAAAATCAAACTATTTGTGCCACGAAATAATAAAAAAACATCTGCTTATCACAATTTCTCTTATGAAATCATACATTTTTGAAGTAAATAGAAAAGTTTACTTTTCCCTTCCTAGATACAACAGGATTGGAAGACATTTCCCCAAGCGAGTTTTGAATGCTATGAAGTGAAGTAGTGGGCCTTATTCACTATGTGGCACAATGGTGCGCAACCTAAAATATCTCAGCAGGAAAATTATTCCATAAAGGATTCTACATCACTTCGACATTAAGACCACACATATCTTAAGTCGTCATACATTTCACAATATTCACAAGGAAGAAGTGCTTAATTAAACAAAAGCCGCCATGCATTGTTGAAACACCATCAAAAGAATGACCCATGGTGAGCAATGCCTTAGGTAACTATGGAAGAGGCTCCAGGAAAAAAGGTTAGAGGGCCTTTTATCTCAGATATATTTTGTTTCCTGTGTTGTTCTTAAAGACAATTCTGTGTCTCTTCTGGCAAACATTAACATTAAAATTGTAAGACATGTTTAATCTTGATGGATGTAAGAACAAAGCTAGAGACCCCAATGTGGTCAGTGTACTGTGAATCTAGCTCTGGCCTCCTGTCTTTCTTTTATGCTTTCCCAGATATAATCTATAGAATATACCAGGCATTGTGTTTAAATTGGTATGTCCTGAAAACATTCCAGGAAAGGGCTGCTCTGTTCATATCTAGAATGAGTTTACTGATGTTTATTTATATGCTTTCTTCTCATAATTTTCTGATCATGTTTTTTTCCTAACTCAAACAATCTTCCATAGGTCATTGATTTCTTTGTGTCATTTGTGTATGAAAATACATTGAAACTGAACTCAGGTTGTCTACATCATTAGACTACAGTCTGCCCCATTCTTTCGGGTCCTCAGATCCCAGGTCCATGATAAAAGCTCTTAACACGTCGGCTGACAAATCAACAAAGCATTATGCCTCAAATGTGTTATCCCAGAATTCCAGAATGTAAGGAAGGAGAACAGTAATGAGCTTAAAGGCAATTTGCCCACACAGGGAAATCAAGCAAGCCTAGGCTACAGGATTCTGAAACCCTATCACCAAAGGACAAAACACAAATGTATTAAGATCATACCTAGGCTACAATGGGATAGAAGAAAGGATGCCACATGCAGTGGTACAAAGCTCAACTAGGTGTGGAGGTGCACACTTTATTGCTTTTATTAAATTATATAGCACACTTTCTTGGGAGAGGGCACAGTTAAACTCTATGCCATCATTATTATGTTCTATATTATCAATGACTTAAAATAGATATGGTATGTTTGAAACTTCTCCCGCCGCCATTCAAAGTAGAACCCTCACAAAAAGTTAATAATCTCAAAACTTTAAAACATCACTAACATTTTACTGAGTATGGGCAGATACAAATTTGATCAATGTTTCTTCTTAAACTCTTGAGGAAGAGCACATCACTATGTATTCTAGACTAGCCTTGAGCTCACAATCCTCCTGCATCAGTTTATAGCGTGCTGGGATTACAGATGACGTCACCATGCTGAGCCTAGAAATGACTTTACAGCATAGGCTATCTTGGTTGCATTTCTTTATGTTTTCATTTTTTGAGGAGCTGTCTTTTCTGTATAATTGCTATGTAGTGGAACATATTTTTGCACACAACAGAACTCAGATCTTTCTTACTCAAGTCTCAATTTCTTTTTTTTTAATTCTTTGAGAATCCCAATTTGATCAATTCTACCCCTCATCCCTTTACCTACAATTCCTCCCTTACTCTCCTTTTACCTTTTCTCTCAATTTCCCATTGCTCTAGAACTTGATGGGGAGACTCTATTGTTAAAGACACGGCATACTGTAGTCACAGGGTATGGAGAAATCAAGCTTGTATTGACTTGGGAACTTCATCCCCAATGTCTGTCTATCATAGTGCTAAAAGGTAGTAAACTTGTCACTACAAGAGAAAAGTAATCAGTAGTCTTACCCAGTTATGAAACCTGCCAGCTACAGTAACAAGTGACCTGGCAGATTTGTCCACAGGCACAGAGTGACATAAATGTTTTGAGAGTAACTAACCTTGTTCCACAAGACATAACTCATGCCTGTACCTTCATCTGGTCCAGGAACCCAGGGCTGGGTAGGTCATAGGACTATAGGTGATCTCTATACTACTTTTCTAAATGAACAAACAAACTGCTCCATAAGTTCTCGTATTTATCTACACAGCTTAGTACTTCAAGGTATATTTCCGAATAACACTGAAAGGAAGTAGTTTTGGTGTTTATTTAGAAAGTAAATGCTCAATTGATTTTGCACACATAAGTTTTGCTGTCATTCACTAAAGGACATTTTGAAAAATTCTTTCCTTGTCAATTTACAAAACACATTTTTTAAATTTCATGTTGCTTTCTTAATAGCTTTACTAATGAAATGGCAAGACATATTGCTGTAAAGGATATCACATGCATAGAAATTCATTGTAGAAGTCCTTATTTGGTTAGAGAGATGATATATAATCAAAACAGGGTCACTGAAATGTATAAAATGATAAAATTATTCTTCATAAAATTATTTAGGAGAGAATCAATTTTCTTTTTGCATTGCTTGTTTATTTTTAGAAGCAATTATATTTGTTCCCTTTAGTAGGAAAATTAGACTTATAAGTTTTGATGTGTTCCAAAATATTGTGACAGTCACACAGAAAATATCATAACTAATATGCTCTATTAAATAGATGTTATATGTAAAGTCATTCAGTATGTCATCCATTTATTCATATAGCAAGCTTTACTTGAAAGTCTATCTGTCAGCACTTTCTAGCAGCTGGAATGTAGCTTTAATTGAAATAGATAAAAGACTGTGTTTAAGGATCTTACATATTCTTATGGAAAACAAATGTGAGTGATAAAAAAATCCTTTAGGGAAATAAAGTAACTAATGCTGAGTGTGGTGATTGAGTTAGCACAGAGTGATAGAATTTAAAATAGTACAAAGATGGGTAACGAATGTCAATGAAAACAAAACGGGCCATGCACTCATAGTTTGGATGTCTGTATTCATCAAAATTGTTAATTCAAACATAATCCTTCAGTGTTTTCAGATATATTTTCTCAAGAAAAACTTCAGGGAAATAATTTCAGTATCAAAACCATGTTAAGACAAACAACAGTAAAGGAAATCCTCTAATATTTCTAAAAACAGAAAATTTGCAGAAGTCAATATTTTTTTCACAATACAATTAAATGTAAATGATTATATATTGTAGATATACAACAATTGTTTACATTAGGCCACATACATACATACAATTAAATCAATATATTTATTAATATTTTTAAACTAAAGAAATAAAGTCGATAAAATTTTCTTACTACGTAAATATAGAAGAATGGACATCCTCATTCTATATTTTTCGTCTTTTACAATGTGACTAATAGATTACCAAACAATATTCAGAGCTGTTTCCTCTGGTGTTGAGTCCTCTGCACGGATCTGTTCAGGGAAACCTGCTGTGGTGCTCATGCTGAAACAAACTACTTGTTGGCCTTCAAGTCACCCTCACAGTAGCTTACCTTGGGTCTAATAGTTTTCCCTGGAGACACTTCTATCGTTTCTCTGCTTACCACCATCTTTACTGTCCGCGGGAAAAACTGTTAGACCAATGATAGGCCATGTGACACAATGTGTCACAATGGCGTTTATTTAAACTGCACCTCAAAGATGATGTAGGCAAATGACAGAAAGCAACAGGGTTCTTTTTCCCGAGGACCTGTCCTATATACTCAAATACTCTAGTATTTTCTTCCAGGGGCTAGCAAACTTCAGCGACTCCTGAAGTTAACAAAGTACAGCTGCTTCTAACTTGGTCCATTCTACCATCAAACCTACAATTTAATGGCTGTGCGATGCTGAGAGCCTCCCGAGGTTAGAAAGAAAATCTGAGCCTGGCACAGAATTCTTAGAATCAATACAAAAGGAGTGTCAAGCCAAAAATAATGCCTGCTCAGTCTTAGAGCACAAAGAAGCCTAGATGGAGTCGGCATCATCAGGTAGCCACCGCTCTCATTTCCAGTTGATACTGAAAATAACTGTGTTCTGGATGGAAAATAGCTCAAGGCAGAGCAACTAGAAAGCCGTGCACAAGCCTGCCTACCTGGGATCAAAACAAAGAGGAGGTTCACATGAAAATACTGGCAAGACGGACAAAATTTCTATGTCAAAATTACTTTCTTTACAAAAACCTTTAATATCAGCTTGGACTAGACGTGCCGCAGAAGGTATTTTTAGAACATTAAAGAATCTATGAATAACATCATGTCTTCCAGATTGGATCCTGTTTTGACTTTCAATTGCCATATATAAACTACAATTTGTTTGCTTTGGGTTTCTTGCTCTCCTTCAAAAGTTATTGGATTTTATGGTCAACAAAAAGAAAATTTCAAATATTAATTTAAGGTTCCCCATTTTCAACACTTAAGCGTTTTCTAATTTTCACTTATGTTGGGGTAAACATAATTGACAATGACTCAAATAAATTTCATGCAGTGAAAATCATCTACCTAATTTAATTTTACTAATTGCCTGTTCCTATCAGTAATTAATCAAAGCATGGGCTATCTAAAGATACGTAAAAATCTTTGGTATTTAATAAACCTGTTTTCAGAACATATGATAGGATCTATTATTTTAATTTTCATTACATTTATTTATGTACATAGCGGGAAGGAATATACAATAATGTACATATGGAGTTGAGAGTACAATTTGCAAGAGTTATAGTTAGGTTTCCTTAAGACATGTAGGTCTTGGGGATCAAACTAGGTTGTCAGGTTTAGTGGTAAGTGCTTTTACCTGCTAGAACATCTCAGCAGCCCAAGAATCTATGGTGTTAAAATTTATGTAGCAATGTGTTTCTTTAAGAAAAATCAATAACAAATAACCTATTTACAGACACAAAAGATATATATATATATTCTTCTTAAGAATGGAGTTCTGCATGTCCAAATTCCCCTTTCTTAAGACTATATCTTCATCCCTCTTGACTGGTATGATCCTTTAATTAAGTGTGGCAGTTTAATATGAGTGACAGTTATATGAGCCTGTTGTATAATTGGCTCTGAAAATTGATGGAGATATTATTTTTAAACAAGGACTCACTGAGTTGTTTAACTATATCCCAGGCCATAACTTTGGGGTAAAAGAAAAAAGTCAAAGTGCTAACGATGCTATATGTGTTGTTTGTTGATGTATGTGCATGAGGGGTGTATGACCATGTTCGCATGTATGGAAGTGCATGTGCATTCACAGACAACTGAAGAACTTGATGGTGATGTTTCCCCCAAGAGCTCTCCATTTTATTTATTGACTCAGAGCTTCGCACTGAACCTGAAGCTGATTTACTCTAGCTAGTCAGGTAAGCTAAGCTCCTCAAGGGATTCCCTGCTGCAGGCTATCAAGATCTGGAATTAGTGACCCCATGCCTGCCTGAATTTTATGTGCATTGTAAAGATCTAAACTCCAGTAGTCACGTGTACACGGCAAACACTTTTCCGACTGAGCCATATCCCACACCATCAATGTATTATTTTCTAGGACATATTGGATTCAAGTAATCTGATATAGTGTGACAAAGATATAATGCTTTTAATCAATGTAATATGCTCTATTATGATGTCAATAGTTCCATAAAAATAAAATTTTATAAATACATAAAATACTCAGACACAGATGCTTACGATGTTACTGAAAATATGTTTCAAGTAGGGAAAGGTGGTTGTGCTAATAGGTTTAATAGCAATTTGTGCTATATAGCACCACTGACATAGTAATTTATTTGACACTCTTTCACTTCCTCTTTTTAATTCTATTGAGAAATTAAATTTGTTATATGTGTTAGGTATAATGTTGAGGCAAAGAAATTATTACGCTAATCTCATAAAATTCACTCAGTCTTAAAGAGTCAATAATTTCTGCCTTATTTTTAACATGGGCACCATTATATAAAAGCATTTTGCTAGACATATATTACTCAAAAAAACATTCAAGACAAACAAATTCAAGAAGAAAATCATTGATTTGGATGACCATTTCAGAGACAGCACAGTATAAGTATATGTACTCTTGGCCAGTAGTAAGGCAGACGCCATGGCATAGAGAACATGGTAGAGCAAAGTTTCTCAGCTATGACACCCAGGAAGAAAAAAGCTAAAAGAAAAAGCATGGACCTCAATACACTCTTCAAACCACATCCACAATGAACTAGCTCTCACAAAACACGAACAATAGCTTATTCTGGAGTGGATACAGAGTAAGTGGTACATTCCTCCACTGCTGTTGGTAATGCAAACTTGTACAACCACTCTGGAAATCAGGATGGTAGTTTCTCAGAAAATTGGGAATCGACCTACTGCAAAACCCAGCAATAGTATTCTTGGGCATATACGCATTTGTTCAGCTATGTTCATAGCAGAATTATTTGAAATAGCCAGAACCTGGAAACAATCTAGATGTCCCATAACTGAAGAATAGATAAAGAAAATGTGGTCCGTTTAAACAATGGAGTACTACTCAGTGGTAAAAACAATGACATATTGAAATTTGCATACAAATCGATAGAACTAGAAAAGAAAAAAACACCCTGAGTGAAATAACCCAGAACCAGAAGGATGAGCATAGTATATGCCCACTTATAGGTGAATACTAGCTATAAAGCAAAGACAGAGAAGCTAAGTAACAAGGAGAACCCTAAAAGAAACATACATAGATCATTCTAGAAAGGGGAAATAGACAAGACTGCCTGAGAAAATGGGAGCATGGGGGTAGGGGGAAGGGAAGGTAGTATGGGAGGAGGAGAAGGAGAGGAGAGGGGGAACTAGATGGAATGGGATGGTCAAGATGGGGGAAGGAGAGAGACAGAAAATATGAAAAAGATATCTTGATTGCGGGAGCCATTGTGGGACTAGCAAGAAACCTAGTACTAGAGAAATTCTCAGAAATCCACAAAGATGACCCCCGCTAAGACCCTAAGCAATAGTACAGAGTGTGTCCAAACTGACCTTGCCCTGCAGTCAGAGTGATGACTATTTTAAAATGTCATAATTGAACCTACATACAGAACTGATGGAAGCAGATGCAGAGAAACACAGTGGAGCATTGGATTGAGCCCCCAAAGTCCAAAGAGAGGGAGGAGTGTAAATATGAGCAAAGAGGTATGTTTAGATTCTAAAATCTTTTACTTGCCTTTATGAAATAAAACCACCAGGGTCAGCCCATGTCTGAAACTTGGAATTCAGGAAGATGAAGCAGGAACATCACCGGCAGTTATCTTAAGCTATAGTGCAAAATTCTGCCTAAACAACATAATTATATAAAATTACAAGAATGGTTGGTGGTGTAGGTCAGTGGTAGATTACTTCCTTGTCTTGTGTAATGTCTCAGATTCAATTCTCACCAACAGAAGGAAAATACAAAGGAAACAACAAGAAGGAAAAAGAACATTTGTTTTATTTAGATAGGTATTTGCTGGATAATCAGCTACAGACTAACAAAATCCTCAAGAAAAAATAAAATATGTTCAGCATGAGCAATTTGATTCCATCCTGGATAGGACTATAAAAGAACTATAAAGCCAAGTAAATAGCTCATATAAAACTACCAACTATGGTAACTCTATGCCTATAAATAAAAACAATAGATTTGAATTTCAAGTATATTATTCTCTGAACAGTTTACTGTTAAACCCAGTGAGAAAGTACTGCTTTCTGCCTGCTCTTTCTTGAAAGGAGTAGCATGAGTTGTGCTTAAATATGTTCTATTTCTTTATTTAAGAGTTCTACTAGTGATAAAATTTTAGTCTCATCAAAGTCTGTAAGTGCAAAGCTTACAATCCATTCCATATGAATGATGTTTTATTTGGTTTCTTCATAGTGTCTGACTATATTGTTGCTATTATTTAGTAAATCTTATCCATGGAGTTAACTGAACACACCACAGGTAAACTTGAAGATATAAATGGTATACTACAATGTCCCATTTACTTCTTTTTATTTTTCCATTGGCATTGAAGGTCCTTTAATTCTTTGTCAAGACGGTATCAAACTAAAAAGATAATTAAGCAATGACAAAGGATAGATACAAATAAATTTTCTATTATTTATACTGTCTTTCATATTACCAAGGAAATTATTTTTTAGCAAAAATATAATTACAGTACATAATTGCCTTTGACATAATAAAATCATATGGAATATCTTGTTATCTATATAGGTCTTAGTTATATTTTCTGAAATTTTTTCTTAAAATATTTTGTAAATATTATTTTTAAACTTTGTATGTTTTATTATCTGCATATAAAATCACAAGTAAATTTAAAGTAATTCATTTAAATAATGTATTACTGTTAAAAACATTTTTTTTTATTGAGAAAAGGAAAAAACAAAAGTTTCCCCCTCCTCCCAGCCTCCCATTTCCCTCCCCCGTGCTGGCACAACTGGATGTTAAAAACATTTTGAATGCTCTTGAGGTCAACTCAAAAATTTTAATTAAAAATTTTTAATAATATCAATATTTTTCCAAAAGTCTTCGGTCCTAATGATGAATACAAACAAGCTCACATCTATGTCAGTTTGGAATTGAGGAAAAGACTTTTATTTATCTTTCTTTGACAGAATTTTCTACATATTATGACCATAATTTATGTCTGTGTAGTCGAGATCTATATATAACTCAGAAAAATGCTTAATGACATGTTAGTAATTTTTTTCGCTCTGAAATGCTTACCCAAAACAAACAAGCTCTAACACAGAAAGGATTATATATGGTCTGTGGTGAGATAGATTAGAAAAGCTATTATTAGATTCTTTTATTGTTACCTATCTTTTCTATTTTGTCATTTCCCAAAGTCATACTACTTAGGAAACTTTGTGCAGTGTCAGAAGCCACTGAAGTTCCTGGACTGTGAGAATCCCATTCATCATTCACACTTTGCCTGGCCTACAGAGCTTACATAGCTCATCAAAAAATGCATTACCTTAAAAAAGGAAAGGATAAGAAGAGCAGAAACATTGTTCAACAGTAAGTTCATCCTCGTTGGTCCTAATTTAATCTTGTTAATGACTATCATTAAAGCATTCAGGAAAGGTCTACATAAAATTTCTAAGAGCATCACTATCCTTCTTCATGCAATAAATATTATTTTTAATATGCATTGGTGTTTTGATTGCATGTATGTCTGTGTGATGGTTGTCTAACTTCCTGGAACTGTAGTAACAGACAGTTGTGAGCTGTCATGTGGGTGCTGGGAATTGAACCTGGTTCTTCTGGAAGAGTAGCCAGTGTTCGTTACTGCTGAGCCATCTCTCCAGTCCTTTTATACAGCAAATACTTCTGAACGTTGTCTAAAATTCAAAGTTGTTCTATAAAATCTGTTCTAAGGTTATTTTATACGTTTTCATTTATTATGTTAATCTAGATTATTCAGTTACTGTATGTCATAATTCCTCCAACATATGTGTAACTCAAGATACTAAGTTAAGCAGACATAATAAGCCATCACCAAAGCTTAGTGTCACAGCATAAGAGCATCATAACAAGTATCAATGATAACGTTGTATAATTTGGCATAAAGTCACTTTGGTGCTCATAAAACTACAGGCTGTCTGTACTGAGTGTGAGAATTAACTGCAGCTCACTTAGCTCAAGAGTAGTTCTGTGAGCTCTAGACAAATGATCAGACTCTTTTCTGCACCTAGGAAATGTCACAAGCATCTCCCCCAATCATATCAGACAGAACGTTACAAACACAAAAGTCTTGGCTCAATACACTAAATAAGAAGAACAGAAATCAAAGCACTTCTTAAAGTTCGCCAACCCATAAAAATAAACATGTCATGAAGGGAAGACTAAAGATAGAGTGATAAAAAAATAATTTAAATTACTTAGGAGCCCACCACAGATGTTTGTTGAGATATCAAATGATTGAAGTAAATAGCATTCCACTTGTCATCTTTCAAAGGCGTATTGTCAACTGATGAGGAAGTTAAAGATCATGAAAGCAAAGGTGAAATCCACCAGTTATGACCTTTAACACTATAACCTAGTTTCTCTGTTACTACTATTCTTGCAATCATAATATCTTGACTTATGCTATTATATATAGATGAATGACTTCTTCCATAAATTCTTGCCAATCACCAATAAATATCAGAAATTGTTGTAGGATATTTCTTTACACTGTGTGAAAATGTGACATTATGGCTGGTTTAATAACAAGCTAGATGGCCAACAGGTAGGCAGGAGGTATAAGTGTGACCTCTGGACAGAAAGGTCTTGGGGAAGAAAGGCGGGGTGCCAGCCTGATGCAAAGAAAGCAAGAAAAGCAATGCAGAATAAAGGGAACTGAGCCACTTACTAAAACGCCTAAGCGAAGGCCAAGCTTGCATAATTAATAATAAGTCTTGTGTCATGACTTGGAGGCTGGCCATCCAAAAATGCCTGCTACAAGTAACACTCTCAAATTACAATTAATTAAAATTTCCATAGTATGTAAAATATAGTTTTCCAGTCCTGAGCTTTGGGATGTATTTATATGATTTATTGTATTACTAAGAAAGAGTTCTACTTGGGGGGTGGGGGAATACAAAATAATTTTTCTTATAAAATGATGTGCATGTAAGAGATCTGCCTGCCTTTTACTCACTGTTATAATTTTCTGGATACTTTTTCATTTTTTTTTCAGTTATAAAAACGTTCTCTTAAACAGACATATAAATTTTCATTAGAGATTAAAGCAGAAGACATGATCCATTTGCTACTAAGAAGAGTAATATTACACTGAGATTTCACCACCTTTTAGTCGATATAATAGTTCCAATGCATGAGATCACACACATGCACACACCACACACACACACACAAACTTCTCATCTTTGTATATATAATACAGACACATCTAAGTAAAGAGTGTCTCTAACAAAAAGTAAATTATTCTTGCTAAGAATTTGATATGTGGCCTACTTAGAACTGCTACTTAACAATGCAACCAAAAGTGATGTGGAAGCAGAAATTATATTGAAAGATTCCCATATTTAGTAATCCAGTAAAGAATCACGATTTTGTGAACATGTTTTGCATAAAGTTATACATTTGCAAGTCTATTCACTGTGACAATGTCTTACCTAGTTGAAAAAGCCATTTTCTAATTACTAGAGTCACTTATTAACTTATTTAAAAACTGAATATGTTATGCTCCACCAAGAAAAATACAACTACTATATCTAAGAAAACACTTTCTCCTGATTATCAGAAAATATTCCAGGACTCTAATGGTCATCTGTTGCTATAGTTTTCATGCATCTGTAATTGATGGAGCCCTGGAAAGTTTGTGATTTCTGATTTGAAGCTACATTCACAATGTCTTTGTCAAAATCTGTGCTTACTGGAAGAAAGCAACATATTTATTCTTTCTTTATTTTTGCTACTTTAGTATCATTTTTATACTTCATTGTGTTAATACTGACATGTGAAGGTAAAACATGTAAACAGGTACGTGTTTCCATTAGATTATTTTAAACTTTAAATTTCATATATTTCATATGTTATTTTCATCAGAATGTTTGTTATATTTATTTATGCATATATGGAAGAAATGTATAAATTTTGTCTTTGCTATCCTATGAGATTAAAGTGTTTCATATATTCTGTCACTGGTAAATATTTTTGCAACACATTCTTCTATTTTTTTTCTGAAATGATAAACTCCTGTGATAACAAAGAACAAGGAAACAAAATTAGAAGCCAAGTAAACTTTCTGATATTCCATCAAGACACGCGTGCGCACACACACAGAGGCATGCACACACACACACACACATGCACTCACAAATACACATGCATGCATACACACATGCACTTACACACACATGCACACACACACATATATGCTGGGCTCTGGAGGCACGTAGAGCAATACTTACAACACCCATTTCCAAGACAAAGCTGAAGAAACATATACACACATTCAAGACGAGGCAATTGGGGCATGTGCTTCTGACCATATAAGCAATAGAAATGGATGAAACAAGGTAGGTTCCTGGGATATCTGCTATGAAAAGTTGGCCAACATAAATCACCAGTTTCTCACTCCTACAATTTTAGCTAAGGCTTGGCGATCTCAAGTATCTACACCTTTGCATATAGATGAAAATGTGCATCTGTGAGACTCCAAAGTCACGGTGTCAACACTGCATGCTCATTTGCTCTTGGGAACAAGAAGATGACAAATGAATATAATTTAAAATTTGGTTACATCTATGAAAACATCTAATTAGACACTACTTGAGAATTAGCTAATATGTATTTAAGTAAACACATCCAGGGAAGAAAGAATTAGTTTTTAGTAAACTACGAACCTCTCTGTCTTTAAACTTGAGGCCACTATACTTCTGCTTGCCTGACTCCTCTAGATCTGTTCTTGATTGACTGGGTGGAAAATTACCTTAATATTCTGAGATAAATGCTCTGACTACACATCATAATTGACTTTTAAAATTAAATCTCTATTTTCTGTTTTCCTCTTCCTCCTAAAATGGATCAGACAGCTGTTTGCATTATTGTTTTTAAACTTAGAAAGGCCAATTTAACTGCTTCAGAAATTAAATTATTTGATCAAAAATCACAAGGTATGAATGCCTGAGCCAGAATTTAAATCCCACTTTTCAGACTTCAACACTTACTAATACTATACCTTACACTAAAGAAGCCATCAAATTTAACTTGAAAATATTCCATTTTCAGCTGGAATAAAAATATTCAGAAATACTCTTAAAATAGAAGGCACGTATCATAGATTCTGCGATGTGTAAGTTAAAGCCTGAGCTTAGTTTTGACCAATTCATCATTAAGAAGAACTCAAGAAAATAATATTAATAATAATAATGAAGAAAGAAATTAGTCACGTGAATGCCTTAAAAGAGACGATAGCTACATAATTGTGAAATTTTTATATTTAAATTACTTTTTGATACTGTTTCCTTAGCATTCAGTGGAGGTAAAACCAAACCAAAAGTGTGAACAGAAGCTGCATGTTCATTCCAGTTGTCCCGAATAATCATACAGAAACTGCAGTAATTCCAACACTGGCCAATGGTTCATGCATATTTCTAGTAGGCTCTTATACCTTAAATTAACCCGGTTCTATTAATCTTTGTATCACTATGAGGCTGTGGCCAACCATTAAGGTAAGGTGTCTTCCTCCTTCGGCAGCTACATGATGTCACCCTGTGTCAGCCTTCTCTCCCTCTATTTCTTGTCTAGCTTTACTTTGCTAAGCTACTGGCCAAAATAATGATTAAATGGGTAATAGCCAAAATTAATATCATCATATTCGCTAATACTTCAAATAAATAAATTCAGGTCAAGGAATTTAATAGAAAAATAAGTATATATTTATAATCAGGGTATATTTATATGTATGCTATTCATCCATTTTAGATTTATGTCATATGATATATTTTAAAATAAAAATATGTGAAGATGTTCTATGCAAGTTCTTTAACAAGGAGTTATACTCAAAGGCCAGTGACAACTTTTGAAATAAAGAAATAGGTGACTATCAAATACAGCAAATTAGCATATTGACCGTGTCAATAATTTATTCTCTTATCAAAGCAAAGGAAGTCTGAAATGTGTTCTTTGAAATTTGCATGAAGATTCCCACTTGGACTTTAAGCTGGAACTTTAGCTCTAGGCTGACAGTGCATGTATGTCTCCCATCTTGCCCAAAAGAGCCTTTCTTCTAACTGGAGCCCCTGGGGCGCTTGGAAGGGAGGAAAGGGAAGTGGAGAATCATGCAATTATGTTATTACCCACAAAGAAACTAAAATCCAAAAGAATTAGAAAAACAATGAAATGCAGATAACCCTGACTATTGAAAAGCATAATGTTCTTTTATAATTTCTTGATTTTGAAGCAAAAAAAAGATTCTGGACACAAATGTCCATATATTGTCTATAAAATCTGTGATCTGTTGGCACTGAATAATGAAATGACATATGGTAAGGCAACCACACACCACAGATTTCAATAGTTTCTGTGGCAAATAATAATCCGAATGGCATTATTTTTCACTCAAATCTTTACATATCTACTTTGTTACATGACTAGGAATAGATTCTTTTTTTATGATGTACATTCCTTAATTGGGGGCTGAAAGAGAATATTTTATAATGTTGAGGAATAATGTCATAATCATTACAGCACCCACACAAACAGACTTAACTCATTTATAAACTTAAGCTTTGTCAGGAAAACGTTCTGTTAACTGGCTTTTCAAATGCCAGTGAATGCTTCATTAGCTTTAACTGTAATATTATGATCACAATTCATGTAATATAATAGAGAGCTATATCTCCTCATCTACATAAAAATAATGCAGCCTCTGGAGAATTTAGGATTTCTGACATTTCAGTTATAAAGCCGTGATATAAATCCATGGTGCGTATTAAAAAGACCTAGTTCTCCTGTTCCGGTCCATTTAAACTGAGGAGGAATAGAACCTAGCAATGCTTCTTCAGTCTAAAAAGATGCAGCATGGTACGTAATAAGCACTGTGTGACTTGGATGACTTGGCATTTACATGCAGAAAACAGAGAAGAATCTACATTTCTGACTATGCTGTACCTGGAGAGAAGTTCTCACTCCATAGTTTGTGTGTGTGTGTGTGTGTGTGTGTGTGTGTGTGTATGTGTGTGTGTATATATATACATATATATATATAATATTTGATTTTTATTGAACTCTACATTTTTCTCTGCTCCCGTCCTTGCTTCCCCCCTCCACCTTCAACCCTCCCCCAAGGTCCCCATGCTCCCGCTCACCATAGTTTCTTAAGAACTATCATTTTTAATATTTGAGGCGCTAGGGAAAGGTAGCTATTATACTGACTTCCTCCAAAAATAATGTTTCCGGAGCACACATGGCAAACCCTAAGAGAATTTAGTGATTTTAATTTAATGGTTGTGTAATACTGGTCAAACAGCAACAGCAAAGGAAACACAAAGCAAAACCACGCACTTTTCTTCGTGGCCCTATGCCAAGCACTGTGAATGAAGCAGATCACTTTTCCCCTTGTTCAGTTTGATGGGTGATGTGAGTACTAGGCAAAATAGCACAAGTTTCTTGTCCAGATAGGACACGGGGCTCTATAAACACGATGATAAGCTAGTATGTTGGCCACAGCAGATGCAGACTGCTGAAGCTCATCAGAAAAGTAACAAAGGCACACCTTAAAAGGCTATTAGAATCAAGGGAGACCATACACGCTGGAGAAGCACACAAGCTCAGACTGAAGGAAGACTGTAGGCAAAGGTATAGCAATGCTGAAAGAAAACAGTCAAGTAATTCAGAACTCGTCCTACAGGCTTCAAGTCTCAATGGAAGGCAAGGCTACATGAGGAAAGACTTGAGTTGCTTTTTAAGGATTCTAAATTTCATCTGAAAAATCAATAGAACTCGTTAAAGAAAGTCTCTTAATTAAGATCAAAGTGTATATTAAGAGTCATAACTTGTAGGCAATTTGAAGGTGAAATTTATATAGAATAAGACGTGGAGAGAATTCCACAATGCAGTTATTTAGCTGAGAAAAATCCTCAAATAATAATATAAAGTATAACTTACAGAATCGTTGCTCAAAACTACCATTTGCGACAGAGCACCATGCTGTATCACAATAATCAAGCCAATAAACAACATTAATGACAGGGTATATATACTCTAAATGTAATCTCATTGGTTGATTATTTTTTCTACTTCGAATTCGTTACTTGAAAATCTACTATGAAGTTGCATGAACTGCAATAAAAAGCTAACATAATGCTATCCTATACAAATGTATCACAACTCACATTCAACAAATATATTCCAGTAGAAATTCAAGTGACCATTGGCAAGTTTTTCACACACCCCAAATAATAATAATAAATAGTCCATCAGAATAAGGAATTTCAAGTAAGTATTTGAACTGCATTCAATTGAAAATCACATTAAATATAAATACAGTATTTAAAAAATGATTAAGTGATGAAGAGCATCAACAACCCCAATTGCTCATATTCCTGGGTTTATTAAGTAGCTAGGAAATGAAGAATTATAGATATATCACACCTACCTATGATTCCCATATGATTTCAAATTTTTCCAGGATGATTATAACGGAGGCATATTAAACTCATTTAAGTGAAAAAAAACTGACTTAATTTTTCAATAGCAATTTCTTTGGATATTTTTCTGTCCTCAAATTGTGTATGTGTGTGTGTGTATATATATATATATATATATATATTAAAAGAATACATGAAATAAAACCACTCCAACTCTATCAATATTTGCTGTCTAATTTACCTATGGATGTATGTGGCCAGATTCTGATGACATTAAGCATTGAAAGTCAAAGTTTGACATTCGCCAACTTCTTCTGCTTATGTGTAAAGTAGTTTTTTAATGTCTCTTAAAATTCTGGAAATTCCCCTCCTAATAGGACAGGTATTCCAGAGGAACAATGAGCTTCATTATTACTCCCAGGCATGAGGAGCAGTTGCAAACTAAATCGGTTCTGAGGAGGAGGTAAAGAGCTCTGCAGATTTGCATGTGAATCACTCCTTATAAAGAGTTGCCTGCTTCTGTGTGTGAGATGATGAATGCTCTGGGCTTATTCTGGACTGTCCTTTGCCAGTTAACACTTTAGAAGAAAGAGCAGGCCTGGGGCTGGTTCCTCACCCAGAAGCAAGACAGGGGACTAGACTTTTCTACCTTCTTCACAGACTGGAAAGGAAATAAATCAATACTAAGTTTAGAAACCTAGCTCAAGGTAAGGAAAAAAGCAAAATAGGGTGAGAAAAAAAGAATGTCAAGATAGAAATAATCACTCTAAAAATCAAATAATTTCTGTCTTGAAATTAATAATAAATTAGACTCAGAGAAGACTGAAGCGTTGGCAACAAAGGTGAAAATTCTGGGAGAGCGCAGGCACAAGTCACTGTATGGTGTCATTTGCCAGAGAATATTCTAGTGAAGTTAAAGGCGCCCTGAGGGGAAATGAAACTCAGGGCACAAATCTGAGGCAAAACTTTATAAAGGGAATTCAATTCACAGGCTTCTGACTTTGGCCCAAAAAGTCCAGGTTCATAAAGACTACAGTTGAAAGGCTGGCGGCAGCTGTTCCATTTTGGGGACTGAGTAGAAAGCTTTGATCCTGGAGTATTAGACAGTGCTAAATTTAACAGTCTGGTTCCTCTGTGGAAAGAAAGAAACCTATCAGATGAGAGCGAAGTCAATGGCAAAACAGAAAGGGAAATTGCTACCCATGGTTTTGTATTATCTGTGCAAAAGACCTATATGATATTTTTTTTAAGTTATTGAAATTTCTTCAGCTTTGATCATGTGTTCTCTCTTAGGAAAAAATTTACAAATCTTTCCCAAATTTAATTATTTATTCTAGATCTGCAAAGTATGAGGTTTACATTTTAAAAAATTAAATTGTTACCTAGTTCTGAATGGCATAAAGTGGACTGTTTTTCTCATAGAACATAGAATTAGTTTAGATTGAAACAAAAAAAAATATAGTTTTGTGCCTTGTCAGTAGAATAAAATAATATTACACTTCAATTCAAGTATGGGAAAACTTTATATTACTTGTCTTTATATGTCAGTTTATGCTGATTCTAGAGATGGCAAGGTAGGAGGATGGGACTTAAAGGGAACAAATACTAAATGCTTTAGACTCAGGAGAATTTTAGGCACTAATAATTTAAGAATAAACAGACAAAGGGGTAAAGAGATGACTCAGTGGCCAAGAGAATTTATGCTCTTATAGAGGACCTCAATTGATATCCCAGCACGCAAATGACAGCTTACAGCCATCTGTAACTACAGTTCCAGGAAATGCAGCATTCTCTTCTGGAATGAACCATCAGGCAAGCACCTGATGCACATACATACACAAACACAAAATACTCGTATACATCTAATTAAAAAAAATTAAAAAAACAAAGTATTTTTCCTCAGAAAGTATAATATAAAATTATCCTGAAACTCAAAAATAAGTGGGTGGCTTTGTGGGAGCCTAGCCAGTTTGGATGTTCACCTTCCTAGATATGGACGGAGCGGGGAGGACCTTGGACTTTCTACAGGGCAGGGAACCCTGACTGCTCTTTGGACTGGAGAGGGAGGGGGAGAGGGGTAGGGGTAGGGGGAGAAGGGTGGGAGGAGGGGGAGAAGGGTGGGAGGAGGAAGAGGGAAATGGGAGGCTGTGAGGAGGCGGAAACTTGTTTTTTTTTTCCTTTTCTCAATAATAAAAAAAAAAAAGAAAATAAAAGGAATTCTACCATTTGCAAAACATTAGTGGATTGGAAGTTATAGTCTTAAATGGAAGCTGTTCACCAAAAAGCAAATACTGAAAGACTTCATTTATATGGGATCTACAAATACAAAACTTACTGAATTCAAAATCTAAACTGTGTTCAGCAGAGATAAGAACGCAGATAGGTGTCAGGAAGATATCAGTCAAAAGACCATATGTCAGTTAGAAGAAATAAGTACCTGAGATATACCGTGTAGAATAATGACTACAGTTAACACTTTATTGTATTTATCAAGTGTTGAAGATTTTGAGTGTTTTCAGAACAACAGTATCTATTGATATCATCCATGTTGGCAAAAAAAAAAATGCTGCAATTTCTGCACCTAAGGCTCAGGGAACTTCATGGAAGATGAGCTGGAAAGACTGTAAGAAACAGAAGACCAAGAAGTCTGCGGTGATATTTTCTTTCCTACTAATGACAGGAAACTATACCCATGATACCACAACAATAAAACATATTATTTAGACAAGAGCTCAACACTGAAAATATTAGACATCCTAGCCTGAATGGAGGAACTGTTATGTCCACCCTTAGACAAAGAAGTACAGGTGATTAATGACTGCTGAGAGAAAAAATTAGCCTTGGTAGGGTTGAAACCCCAAATCGGTTATCCAATACCAATTAGTCAACCACGAAATCATGTATGTAAATCTAACATTATATAAATAAAGCAGGTTGTATTTATTGTGTTTATATGTGTGTATATATATATATATATATATAATAATCATACAAAATATATTTGAACAATGGCACTGGGTTTTGATCCTACTGCACGTACTGGCTTTGTGGGAGCCTAGGCAGTTTGAATGCTCACCTTACTAGACCTGGATGGAGGTGGGTGGTCCTTGGACTTCCCACAGGGCAGGGAACCCTGATTGCTCTTTGGGCTGACAAGGGAGGGAGACTTGATTGGGGAAGGGGGAGGGAAATAGGAGGCGGTGGCGGGGAGGAGGCAGAAATCTTTAATAAATTAATTAATTAAAAAATATATTTATTAATCAAAGATTAAGCAGTCATGAATTCGAGGGTGAGGGGGAACACAGATGGGTTTAGAGGGAATAAAGAGAAGGAGGCTAATGATGTAATTATAATTAAAAAGAATTTTTAAATATAACATTGAAATCCATTATATACAATTTATCAATTAAAAAGTAAACATTTAAAATACTAATATACAAGTCTGTAAATTTTGGATAGAGAACACAGTGAAACAGTATGTTTTCTGACACAGAGATATGCGAAAGAGTTTTCTAATTCTGAGCATCTGCTTGTTCTACATTAATGAAGATGTTTGGAGTGAGGAATGATGAACGAGAATAGAATCCCTGGCATGTCACTTGCACTCAGGAAAAACTGATTAAACGAACCCACCTTGTTTTGAGTTAGCAATTGGTCTGCTGTGTGGATTTGGGTTCCTTTCATTCTATATGCCATTATGATGAGGAAGAGAATAGCACACAAACCTTATCTTCAAGGAGATTGCCCTTCATGATATGGCCATGTCCTCTCATACACAGACAAATTCTTCTGTGCATCAATAGCTCATTTATTTATGCATCAGCACCTATGCCTCCATCAGATGCACAACTGGTTGAAGCTGCACTGACAGAGAATGGTGTGTGTACTTTCCTATAGAAGGAAAGCATCTCAATTTTCGATAAAAATTCCTAAGAATCATTCCTAATTTCCTGATTCACCCTGTTACTGCTGGGAAAATGCCATAGACACCTAGCTGTAGAGTTTGAAAGACAGAGCTTGGAGTTAGAGTCAAATTTACTCTTGGACAATTTCATCTCGCTAAATCTGGGATCTGTCTGTGGGATATGCACAGAGTCTGTTAAACTCGGGAATAGTCACATGATTTCCTGTAGCCAATATTAAGAAGCCAGGTTTGAATTCTGTGTGGCAGTCAAAAGATTTGATAGTCAGTCTAGGGAGGTAAGCACCCTTGCTTTCTCATCACCTATAGTACAGACATGACCCAGATAAGAACAGTTTCTTCATCTCGAGCCCCAGAATGAAGAGAGGAGGAGGCAGAGCTGCACTAAGGCTCCTGAGAGGCAGGTAGCACCAGGGAGAAATAAACCGTGAGTGAGAGACTCTTGTTCCTGCTGCATGAGCTATCTGAATAAGTGAAACATTTGCCTGCAGCACTGGCATCCATTACCAAGTTCTTTTCTTTCCTTGTAAAATAGCAAGAGAAAAAAAAATAGCAAAAGGAGATTCATTATAAAGAAAGAAATAATTGTTGCACTTTCCTATTATGGCCTGTGGGATAATGCCTTTCAAGACATGGGTAGTACAAATAAAAAGCATATACCCGACCATGCCTGATTTAAATTCAAATCCCCCTTCTTACCTGTGTGATATTCAGCACCCCATAGGTCTGTTCTACAAATGGGTATGATAGTTCATGCCCTGGTTCCAGACAGCACTTGAGAATCAGCTAAATAAGCACATTTAAATCAGGGCACTATGTGCCATACAGCAGTAGTTTGTATGTTATTATTTACCACTATCATTGCTGCTAATATCTGTATGGGTAGGATTTCCAACATTGTCTTTGGCTTCTGCAGTCAATACATTACTTTATCACTTGGGGTTATGAACTAAATTCTAATCCACTACAATATGCCATTTACATTCGAATTTTATCTAGACTTCAAATAAAACACATAATATCAGGTTTGAATACAAAAGTTTGCAAGAGCATTCCAATGCATATCAGTGTTAACTAGACCCTCTCAATAGCCAATTATGCCCTCTCGAGCATGGGTTAGGCTCTACCTCCCCTGCCTTCTCTTTCACTCCCACTATTACTCACTCATTCTAGTCTAGATAAGCTGTCCTTGTTCCTTCTTGACTTTTAATTTGGGGTGTTTACTGTAGCTTTCCCACTGCCCAGAATGTTATTCCTCTAAGTACCCCATGGCTAGATCCAACACATCCTCCATGACTTTGTTCAGGTGCCAACTTTAAATCAGGCAGAACCATGACTTCCATTATTCCCACCTAAATTTTATCTATTTTGCCCAGGCACTAATCATCGTCTTACACACTATGCTTACGTTAGACAAATATCAAGATTTATGAGAGAAGGGTCTTCTGTTCGCTGGTTGCAAGCACTGAAAGCAGGGTCTGTATATGACAGGTGCATGCTGCTGAGTGCTGGAAGGGGGCATAATAGTCACGATTCTTTCCGATCAACGGGGCCTTTGTCTAGCAGGTAAGAATGACATCCTAGAAAGTCAACTTCTAAGAAACCGGGCCTTATTAAGTAAGAGAGCTACGAAGTGGTAAGACGTAAACGACGCCACGATGATGTGCTCGGGAGACATGATGAGGGATTTTATATTCATGCAGCTTCCAGATTTGGAGTGAGGAAGGTCAGCTATTTCAGGCTAATAAGGAAATCGTGCCCTCCAAAGCCCTGAGACTGTGGAACTGTTTAGATCTGTGCTTTAATATTTAATTTCATATATTTCCTGAAGGAAAGTGATTAATAATTGCAGCCAGTGAAGCATCTACTTTAAAGGAATGACCCCTGCAAGCTGTTGTTTTTTTGAAGATTAAAATAGTAGCTGTAAAAAAAATAAAAATAGAATGAGTCATGGAGGGGCATTTTTTCACTTCACAGAGATGAAAATATGCTAAATAAAAATATGAAAGATAACTAATTAGCCTCAAGCTTTGAAGGGTGGGTTTTTAGGATAACGAAGCGGGCTGTTTCACTTTGTGACAATAAGAGATGATTCAAACATTAATCTGAAATGATCATGTTTTGACACACTTCTACTTTAACAAACTTATCTCACCCCCCCCGCCTCCCCGCAACTGTCAACTTTGACTCTGGCTCATATAAGTAAAAGGATCAAAAATAACAAAGGCAGTGTTAAGGACCATCCCTACTGCAGTAATCCATCAACACGGGCAGGTGGTCCAAACAGCAGCTCAGTTTAGTGTGGAAGTGAACACCTGCAGGTTCTCCACAGAAAGTATAATCTTTTAAGCACAATGAAAAACAGAACTCTGATAAAATAAAAAAAAAATGTTTGAAGTGCAACATAGTGATTTAATTTCCCTTCAATGCTGCCTTTAATTCCGCCATTTATCTTCCCTGAAAGCCTGCTGTGTCTTTATTGCAGTCTTCCTCTTTCCAACCCTTTCATTCTTTATGGATGCCAATTAATTATTTCCAAGAAGTCTGGCTTACAGTCAAATTTCCTACCAATATCTCCATACTATTAACCAATTTTAAAATGCCAAAAATGCATTAATAAAAATGAATGCTTCTGAATTTTGAGATGAAATGAATATAGAGCTCATACATGAAAGGTGGGCTCTATTTTGTGTATTTTATTAGAAGTGAAAATGCTGTCAACTATTTTTAACTTACATTGGATATACACTGGAAGAGTGGAGTTGCTTTTTTGAATGAAAAGGCTAAGTGGGTCATTTACAAAGATGTGCTTTAGGTTCTTCTTTAAAAAACAGCTCTTTGAGAATATCACATATGATCTTGATCACATTTGTGCTCTGCGGCTCCTTCCAGATACTTTGTGTCCTCGTTTTCAAAAAAAAAGAAAAGAAAAGAAAAGTAGATCCATTAAGTCCAGTTTTGCATATAATATACCCTCATGTGGCTTCCAAAAGAAGTGTGGTTAGCCTGCCAGCGGCCAGTTCCTAAAGAAAACTGATCCTTCCTCTCCCAGTACTTAGATAGATAGGCTTTTGAGATTTATCCCAAGGATACACAATTTGGTTTCTAATATAGTATATTCCCCCCCTCTCTCTCCCTCCCTCCCTCCCTCCCTCTCTCTCTCTCTCTCTCTCTCTAGCTCTCTCTCTCTCTCTCTCTCTCTTTCAGTTTCACATACTCTCTCACCACTTACTCAATATTTTGAAACCCAACAACCTTATATTAAAGCACAAAATCCTGATGCCTATCTCTCAACTAGCTATTACCAGTCAGATCTCTAAAGAGAAAGATTGTCTGGGCCCCCAAAGAAGGTTAAAGAACCCTCTAACTTTGTAATCTAGCAATTTATTTTATTCCTAACAGTGGAAGAAAGTCTGTCCTGAGATGTTTTGCATCAAACAGACCTTGACACAGTTCTCCAATGTGAGGCCAATTGCAAGGGGAAGATGAACAGTGTGTCTAGGCATTTATATGTGACACTCCTGGTTATGGCTTGCCTGGTTGAATTAGCATCAAATAAAACAACTATCTCAGGCCTTTTTGCACTCAGGCAACAAATATCCCACAGGAACTTAAACCTTTAGAGAGGATGTTTGTCAGGATGGATGCCGCCTGTCCTGGGTCACCTTGGTAGGACAATGGGACAGAAATCACCTCTAACAACTGTGTCCTTGGTGTTCCCTGTTCCTTTTAGAAATGGTTATAAAAGTAATTGGTCACTATTTCTGTAACTAACAATCTCTACAAGCTGAATCTCCTTTCTTCCAAGAAGCAACCATACAGCTAATTAGTCACCGGAAGGAAACTCTAAATATGGGAATAAAAATCAGCTCTAGAAAAAGTACTAAGAAACCATATCATTATCTATTAACAAAAAATACATATGTATATATAATAATGATAAATAATTCATTCCAAGCATTAAATGGTGATTTTTAGGAGAATGAAGCTGACTGGTTCACATTGTAACAGATGGTTCAAATATTAATCTGAAATGCACATGCTTTGACACACTCCCTTCTATTTTACCAAACTCATCTCAATCCATCCCCTCAAAACTGCCAATTTTGACTCTGGCTCGTATACATTTATCAAAGTAAAAGGATCAAAGATAACAAAGGCAATGTTATCTTTAAACACACCTGGGCTGGATATGACCCTCACAAGAGTCATAGACTATTCAACAAATATGAGAAGCCCTTTTGGATGTTATTAATCAGAGTTGTCCAAGAGACAAAACATTATAATTTTTTTTCCTCTAACCCTTGGTTGCCTCCAAGAGGCTGAAGGTAAGTCCTTACTGGTGAACACCCAATGCACTTTGGACAGAGGGCCTGAAGGATACAGGCTAGAAATGGCTTGAAAACCACCTTCCAAAGACTAACTTTCATGGTACCAGATGTTGTATATAAGCTTTCAAGGAGGGAAGCAACCTGTAGTTCTATGGTGCTATGATATACATGAACTACAATAATTAGCAACATGGCACATTAACACTAAGGTTACAGTAGTTGTATTTATATGCTGGCTGAAACCAAAATATCTCTAGTTGGAATCAAGAACTGCTCATCAAGAGGGAAATCTGCTTGGTACTGTAACCCTAGTCAACTACCATGCCTTGTGAGCCCAAGGATCTTAGAGAATCTCCAGCTAAACCAGCATAATTCCTAACTGCGTTCCAAATGTGCACCCTTACTCACACAGAAAGATATAGCTCTTGTCCCTTAATAAAGAAGATTGGAGAAAATCACAAACAAAATGCAGAGAACAAGGGACTGTGTATCACCTAACCCCAATCAATCCATGTCAACATAACTGCTGCACCTAAGGCTCAGGGAACACCTGGGAAGAGGGAGCCGAAAGACTGTAAGAACCTGAGGCACAGGAAATCTGTTGTGATATTGTATCCCTTAGTAATGTCAAAGAAGTTACTCCCACTAGGTGCCAACAACATGACTGCCTAAACAAGGAAGACACCAGCAGGCATATCACTGCAGAAGAGAAAGAAATTTTAAGGACCCCAACCCTAGACAAAGAACTAAAGGCATATAGACATCTAAGTAATGTTGCCAACTTCAAGTGAAGATATAATCTTCACTTAAGGCAGGGAACCCTGATTGCTCTTTGGGCTGAGGAGGGAGGGGGACTTGATTGGTGGAGGGGGAGGAAAATGGGAGGCGGTGGCGGGGAAGAGACAGAAATCTTTAATAAATAAATAAATTTAAAAAAAAAGAAAAATCCCTAATTGGTTACTCAATACTGAGTAGTAAGCCTTGAATATACACATATATGTATTTCAGAAGAACTCAAAATTTATATATGTATACATATATATGTATATATACACATATATAATTTAATACACAATTTTAAACATTTTAAAATATTATATAGGCTGAGAAGAATGTATTCACATGCACTTAAGTAAGTATGTGTTTATGTACGTATGTATCAAAATCTAAAGACAAAGATGCCAGAGGACCTGGAATTAAGAGAGACTGAGCATATGGGGGAGGGAGGGACTTGAGGTTGGAGATGGGGACAGATGGGGGAAGTGGTGTAATTATATATAATTTTGAGGAATAGAAACAATTTTAAAAGACTTTTAATCAAAATTTAAGTCCTTATTCAGCAGAGGTTCTGCTAAAAGCATCTGCAGTGTGCTTGGTTTTGGTTCTTGAGCTAATGATTTCTACATGTAAAGCCTGTGTTTCCATCTTGAGCTTTATTTTTATCCTAAGCAAGTCCCATGGTCTAGATTTCTTAACTATGGAAGAAGAATGGTAACTAACTTGTAGACTTACTAAAACTCTAAAGAATAATATATTATAAAGTACAGTGTCTATCACATTATATGACTTTGTATTCCTTTGGATATTTTAATATTGTTTACAGGTATATAAGAAATTACGAACTGTAAAGTTCTTTCAAGTATATAACATTACTAGAGTATAAGAAGAAACACAGAACGGTGGAAAGAGAGAGATAGAGGAGTGTCCTGGTTAGTTGATTTTATGTTTTATTTTCCTCGACTTTATATAAGATAGAGATGTCTTGGAATAGGAGCCTCAACTGAGAAAAAAATGTCTCTATCAGATTTCCTCTAGGCAAGGTAAAGGTTGTTTTCTTGATTGACAGTTGAACTGAACCGGAAGGTTCCAGTCCACTGTGAGCAGTGCCACCATAAGGAAGGAGCCTTGGGAGGCAAGAAAGAAGACTGTGTATGCCATCAGGAAGAAGCTAGTAAGCAACATCCACCTATGGCCTCGAATAGGCTACACTATAGTTCTGATTAAGCCCTTCCCTCTTCATGTTACATTTGGTCACGGTGTTTATCATAGCAATAAAAATTTACTGAGGCAGGGCGGTGGTGGCGCACGCCTTTAATCCCAGCACTCGGGAGGAAGAGGCAGGCGGATCTCTGTGAGTTCGAGACCAGCCTGGTCTACAGAGCTAGTTCCAGGGTAGGCTCCAAAGCCACAGAGAAACCCTGTCTCGAAAAAGCAAAAAAAAAAAAAAAGAAAAAGAAAAAAAAAAGAAATTTACTGAGGACAGGGAGCAAGAAACGAGAGGAAGAAGGAAAGAGGAAAGAATTATGAGATGGATAAATCAGTTTTAAAGCCACTTTCCCATTTTAAAACTTACCATGTGAAGGAATAGCCAAAATGAAAATCTGGTATTCTACACAGGGTCACATGGTACTAACAAAATTCTAAGCTTAGAAAGATTTTGATGCAATCTATTCTGTTTTAACAAATGAAGAGACAGAAGTTAACATAATTTTCAGTGCTAGAAACATACTGCTCTGCTGTTTCTAGGACAGACACATCCATTGCTTCCTCACATACAGGGACTCAGCAGCTATGACAAGTAGAGGATTTACTCTGCCTTGTACTCTAGAGAAAAAAAAAAGCAAACACTGCCAGGCATAACATATTTGGTTCTCTCAACACTCCAGACCCCACCTGCTTTCCACACACGTATCAGTGTCTTCCATGTGAAGAGCACCAACACAGACACATTCTCTAATTCAGCACAGCAGCACCACGTCACAAAACAACATAGAGCCAAGTAGGCCACAGTGGCGAGAACTGTACACATGGGAACCTTTTTTAGATTGCCACTTCGAACACAAAATTAGTTTTTAAAAATCCGTGCATGTTACTCATTACACATTTATTTGAAAAATAAAAGATGACCAATATCTTGGTTTCATTTCCTTAATATTTTACCTAAATGCTGAAGACTTAAAAGGAATCCCTTCTTTAATTTCTTTTCCTTCCATTATACTTTGTTCAGTTATTAATTTTGCTCTGATAGCCATAGAGATAAGGACGCATAGACTTACGAATCATAGGTATTCATCCATGCTCACACATGCTATCTCTGTGAGCAGGCTTACTCAAACTATTTTAAATTTTATTTTTGTTTTGTGTGTGTGTGTGTTTGTGTGTGTTCAAGGCATATAGAAATTTGTAGATGTGTTGACCAGACAGCTCCTTTCAGACATGTGCGTCCTGTTCTGGAGGAACAAATAAAATCCCATTTATTTTTCCTCTGTATGTGCTTTCTGTTTTCCTCTTTCCATTCATTTTAACCGCTCATGTCACAAAGTGTTAAGGAGCTGGTCAGGTAACACCAGTGCTTTCCCCGGTTTTGCCTCCATCCCAGCACCCTTCATCCTTACCTTAATCAGGACACGGCAGGTTCTAGCTGGGTTTTAGCTGACATATAGGAATTTAGCAAACAAAAATTCGGCCTTTCTGTCTTCTTGGTCCCTCAGAACTGCTTCCTATTTCTTATTTCTTCTTCTGTCTCCCCATCCATTCATGCTTCCTTTCTTTAATCTCAAGAGCAGACACAAAGAGAAAATTCACAACTATGAACTTCACCTTTGGCTTTTTCTCCTAATGTGACAATCTTCTTTTTATCAATTTAATTTTAAATTATAATATTTTTTCTTTATACTTGGTTTGCTTTACTTTTTGATTTCTACAATCTGCTTTTCGCATGGTCTTAGCTTGTCCTGTATGTAAAATTTGTCTCTACCCTGTACCTAGTTTGCTTTGAACATGGGATTGGCCAGATCTCATTTCTTTTTCTCTAGAATTCAAAGCACTGAAAGCGTCTCCAGTTATTAAGACAGCATTTCTTGGAGATATTTCTAATGCAGTGTAGTTGATGGCACCCAGGGGAAGTGTCAGGTTTCATGGTGAACTCAAGTAGAAAGTAGATTCCAGTGGTTAATTTGTCATAGAAGCTGTAAAATTAAGACAAAGTCCCAAAGGTAGAAATAGAGCATCTAAGAATATGTACTCAACAAACACTGAGTGGATATTACTATATTCTAGGAATTAATAGTTTAAGGTACTGAGGATGTCTCAGTGAGCAAAGTAGAAAATGCTGAGACTGTGTAATACAGAAACATTAAGGATCAGGGATCAATATAGAAAAATGAATATTTGAGGAGAAGACTCCCAAATGAAGTCTAGTGTGAGCAGGGCTCATCATACGCTCTAGGGTTGTAAGAAAATAGCTAGAATCAGCAAAGAAGTATGAGGAGCTGGGTCAAAGAGAGAGAGAGAAAAAAAAACAGTTTTCAGATATTAGCGCCGGAGATCACACAGCCTTTAAGAGAAAACAGTGGCCGCGTGGCATACCAGGCAGAAACACACTGATGACAGCGAAAATTGTTTCTCTTGCTTGCTTTTGTAGGTTTTTATTTTGTCCTGTTTTGCTTTGTTTTTATTTTATTTTATTTTAATTCATATAAATCTTAAAGGCATTCCATGGTACTGGGCCAAAAAGTAATATACATGAAAAAACTAAAGTCATGACTGCATCACTGTGGATACTGAGGAGGAGTAGGAATTGTGGTAGAAAGGAAGTCACGTGGGCATCACAGTGCAAAGGAGGGATGATGGCTGTCTTGAACTGTATGGCAGCAAGAAGCAGTTTCTCTCTAAATATTTTATATTTTAGCATACTTATTTAAATTTTCGATGTGCGTGTATGTATTAAACATTGAGTGTATGTGTGTGTGTGTGTGTGTGTACATGTGTATGTAGCTGCCAGCGGAGTCAAAAAGGGCTCTAAACCCTAGTGCCACCGTTATAAGAAGATGTGAGCTACCTATCATGTGTGTTGGAAACAGAGCCATGTTCACCTTCCAGAGCAGAAATCACTGCTAAACACTGATAATTCACTCCTCAGTCTTTTTTTTCACTTTTTAAACTTTTATTCTTTTCTCATATATTACATTCTATTCACAGTTCCCCTCCCTTCAATCTTCCCAATCCCTTCCCTCACTTCTCTTTGCTCCCATCCACTCCTCTTTTTCTCTTAAAAAAGAAAAGGGAAAAAAAAGAAATAAAGAACGGATTTCCCAGAATATCCAATGAACATGGCCAAACAAGATAACACTAAGACTAGGCACATGTCCACAAATCTAAATCCTTATTTCAGGGCTGGATGAGGCAACCCAGTAGGATGAAATGAATCCCAAGAACAGGCAAAAGAATCAGAGACACACCATATTCCCACTGTTGATATCCCTATAAGAAGACAAAGCTACACAGTTATAACAGATATGCAAAGGATTTAGTTCAGACCCATACAGGGCCCTTGATTGTTGCTTAATTCTCTGTGGGCCCCTATCAGCTGTTCTTAAATGATTCTGGGGGGGGGGGTTGTCCTTGAACCCTTGGCTCCTGCAATCCTTCCTCACCCTCTTCCACAGGTTTCCCTGAGCTCCCCCCACCCAAATATTTAGATGTGGGTCTCTTCATCTGCTCCATCAGTTGCTAAATAAAGCATCTCTGAATATTATTATGCAAGTCTCTGGTCCACTAGTAGAGATTAGTATCATTAAAGTTTTTTGTTTGTTTGTTTGGTTGGTTGGTTGGTTGGTTGGTTGGTTGGTTGGTTGATTGGTTGGTTGGTTGGTTGGTTGGTTGGTTGGTTGGTTGGTTGGTTGTTGGTCAGTAATGATTGGTTCTATTTTAGGTCTCTGGGCTATCCATTCTCTGGTTTCTGGCCCTCTGAGTTGATGAATGGAATCAAATCTAAGATCCAGAAGTAAACCAGCATGCCTATGGACACCTGATATTTCATAAAGAATCAAAAAATACACAATAAAGTAAAAGTAGCAACTGAAACAAATGGTGCTGGCCTAATTGCACGTAAGCATGTAGAAAAAGTGTGAATTGATCCATAGCTATTGCCCTGCACAAAACTCAAGTTCAAGTGAATCAAAGACTTCAACATAAATCCAGTTACACTGAACCTAATCTAAGAGAAAATGGGGAGTAGTCTTGAATGCACTGGCATAGGAGATAACTTCCTGAAAATAAAACCAATAGCTTGGGCACTAAGATCAACAATCAATAAATGAGACCTCACAAAAATGAGAAGCTTTTGTAAGGCAAAGGACACCATCAACAAGACAAAACAGCAGCTTACAGAATAGATGATTTTCGCCAATTCCACATCCAACAGAGGGTTAATATCCAATACATATAAAGACAGTAGATAAAAACAAATTAAAAGCCCCAATTAAAAAATGGGTACATATCTAAATTCAGAATTCTCAAAAGATGAATTTCAGATGGTCGAGAAACACAGAAATGTTCACCATCCTTAGTCATCAGGGAAATGCATATCAAAATGACTCTTTGATTCCATCTTACACCTGCCATAATTGTTAATATAACAAAACACAAGTGACAGCTCATGCTGGCAGGGGTTGGAGCAAGGGAACACTCCTCCACTGCTCATGGAATTGCAAACAAGTACAGCTTCTATGGAAACCAATATGGCTGTTCCTCAAAAAATTGGGAATGGATCTACCACAAAAGCCAGTGTCTTAGGGTTTTATTGCTGTGAAGAGACACCATTGCCATCTCTTTTAAAAGAAACAATTAATTGGGGTGACTCACATACGAGTTTCAGAGGTCCAGTCCATATTTAAGTTCAATTCAGAGTTCATCGTCATGATAGGGAGCATGGTGGCATGCAGGCAGAGGTGGTGGTGGCTCCACCTTGACCAGAAGGCAGCAGGAAGTTGACTGTCACACTGAATGAACCTTGAAAAAAAGACCTCAATTCCCTTCTGCAAGTGACACGCTTCCAACAGAAGGTGTGGCCCAGATTAAAGGTATGCCTTCCAGCTTCAAGGTCTGTATTAAAGGTATGTGCCATCCAGCCTTCTCCAACAAGACTCCACTCCCTCAATAAGGCAATGTCCCCTACTAGTGCCATGCCTTATGAGCTTATGGGGGTCAAATACTACCACAGCCAGCTATACCTCTCTCTAAAGGACGTCCCAACCTACCACAAGGACACTTGCTAAATCATTTTCGTTGAAGCTTTATTTAAAATACTTAGGAACTGGAAGCAACCTAGATGTCCCTTAACTGAATAATGTATAAAGAAAATTTATGAAGCATTATTCAGCTGCTAAAAACAAAGACATCAAAAAATTTGCAGCCTAATGCATGGAACTACAAAATAATCATTCTGAGTGAGGTAACCCAGACCCAGAGAGACAATATTGGTATAAATGTACTCACTTATAAATGGACATTAGCTGTTAAATAATGGCTAATCATGCTATAATCCACAGGCTCAGAAAGGCTAAGTAACAAGCAGAGCTCATGGGGGATACATGGATCTTTCTGCAAAGGGGAAATATAATAAATTTTGTGAGTGGACAAGGGGTGGATGGGGATGAGAATAGGAGGGATATGGTTACGGGAGGATGGAGGGAGACAGGAAGTGGATCATTTCAGGGAGATGTAGAAACCTAGCACAGTGGAAACTCCCTGGAATCTATAAGAACGACCCCAGCAAAGTCCTAACAATAGGGGCTGCAGCCTAAACTGGCTATGTTCTATAATCAAGAGAGGCTCCTAGTAGTGGAATTGGGACATCAACCCATCCACAAAACCTCTGATTTACAATCTGTTCTGCCTACAAGATAAATTGCTCTCTTAAGAGAGTCAATCTATAACTTTCATTTTTTGACAGTGTGCTATACAGCCTGTGTGGGCCTCTTGCAGAGGCCCACAATGATTTTGAAGTCCTCATATTCCCTCTTTGACTGTTGGAGAGTCAGATTACTTGCCCGTGTGCCTGCCTCAACTCATTTTAGGACCTGTAAAATATGGCACCCAGGGCGTTTCCTGTGCTTGGTTAGCCCTCTAGCTAAGATCACATTTGAGGTATGAAATCTTGGAATACAGGAAGGTGCCATGATGATGCTCCAAACAGAAACATTGTATTTCTAACATCTGAGATAATACAGTTACAAGTGGTTTGCAGAAGGGAAGATTGGCAATTCACATTATGTATAGGTGATGTGAGAGGAAACCATGCATCTGAGAATTTACAAAAGAGTTAAAAGTACAAAAATTCTCTCCTCTCTCCATTCTCCTACTCCCCAGGTATTTCCCAACATATTCCCCCAAATAATTTTTTACCAAGTATATTAGCTTGTTTGCCTTACTCTGCCCCTGCTCAAACTTGGTCTAACCTGTGATAATATTCAATGGAAAATCTGAACATACTATGTAATTTACTGAGATAAAAATATATCCACTGAGAAGCTGACTCTGATAGGAAGCTGTGTAATAGGCGGCCTATCATGTAGACATACCGACTTTTGGAACCTCAGGCCGAATTCAATGAAAGTTCTTATTTTTCTTGTGAAAGGCACAGCCCAGGAAGGATAAATGACTTTCCAAAGGGAAGTTCTCTGGTTATTACAGAGCTGGAGGGAGAAGCAGGGACAATGAAGGCCATCAGGGCCGCTGCCTCTTAGCTGGCTTCCTGCTTTAGCTATAATTTGTATGCTGCAGCAATCACATTCTATTTACATATTTTTATTTGTAAATATAATTAAATTCAAGACTTTTAGCATAAAGTCACCATTTCCCTAATCCTGAAAACAAAACTGTGTCTTGTCCTTCCTTTCCTAATGAGCCTGTATTTTGGTACCTTCAGTTAACCTCAGGATGAATAAGACTATGACCTGTCAAACTAAAAACACAAGAAAATTGTATTGGTAAGATATTCCTTATTTCAACCAGATAAAAACCATAATTTTAAATGTAAATGAGCATGGTCTGGCTAAGTAAAAGAAGTTCTACAGTGTTTCCAAAAATTACACACACACACACACACACACACACACACACACACACACACACACACACGTTCTGAACTATCTCTATTTTGGAAAAATTAACAGTTCTTAGAGATTTCATGGCTGCACTTCAGCTTCAGGTTCAGTTCCGAGTTTATAATTTAGGAATGAATGAGAACAAATTATAGCTCCAGGCCTAGAATATGGGGTAGATTTAATTACATACTCTATACTTACATAAAATGTTAAGCTATTGATTTCATCCTACTTTTTAATTTCCTTTCCGAATCATCAAGAAATCTTCACATGATGTGTACAGGATCTACAAAGGCAGGAGGTTGATAAGGAGATGCGACTCCTTCTCCTCAGTTCTGCCAGTCCAGAAATAGCCTAGACTCCTTGAGGTAATTAAATAGTCAGCTGCACTACAGTCTTTAAATAGAATTAGAACCCACTTTGAAACTTACTTTCAACCAGGTTCTGCCATTACATTAATGAGCCAAGTAGGGATCAATGGTGATTATAATCGGTCTGTGCACTAGATCTGTGCAGTTGCTTACAAGCCTTTCTGCCTTTACCATTTTGCTATTCAGATCTTTTCCTAGTTCCTTCCCATGAAGCATGTTTAGCATACATCCCTTTTCCCTCTGGTGCCATCTCTCCTTCTTGCTTGTCCTGAATATCTCCAATCTCAAAGTCGCATCTTCAAATGCTTGGATTTTATAAACTGTTTTTATAAGCAGAGGAAAGATTTAATGTGTATGATCTGAGGATATACCTATGCTTCATTTCTAAAAATGGGGATAAAAGGAAAACTGTTCCACCCCACATGAAACAAGATACCATACTAAGGACTAAAATGTTGGGAGGAGGATAGATTTCTGGTGTCACTGGAGAAAACAGCAATGAGAGCAGCAGTAACTACAACAAAAATAAAAGAAATACCAAAAACAGCCGGGCGGTGGTGGCGCACGCCTTTAATCCCAGCACTCGGGAGGCAGAGGCAGGCGGATCTCTGAGTTCGAGACCGGCCTGGTCTACAAGAGCTAGTTCCAGGACAGGCTCCAAAACCACAGAGAAACCCTGTCTCGAAAAACCAAAAAAAAAAAAGAAATACCAAAAACAATCTCAAACTCACCATAGAATTTCGATGAATGCAATGTTATCTAATCAGATCCCTGATTAAAAATTTAAATCTAAATAAAAGTCTAAATAGATCATTCAATTTAATGTCTTTTTAATTATATTTTTGTTGCTTTTACTGTTATTGTTACTGTTGTTGTTGTTGTTTTGGAGACTCTGTCTACTACGTAGCCTTGTCTGTCCTAGAACTCACTATGTAGGCCAGATTGACCTTGAACTCACAGACAGCTACCTGACTCTGCCCCTAAAATGATGGTATTAAAGGCAGGTGTCATCAAACCAGACTCCAGTTCACATTCAAAGTGTATGTTAAAGGGTCAAATAATATTATATTAATGGGATAATATTTAAGTAAATGTTAGATGCATTCCATTAAAATTTTTATCCCCTCCATCCCAATTTACAAAACTAGAAAAGATATATTTTGATGTATGTTTGTCTAAGAGAAAATGTTTAAGTAACTCTTTAGAAATATTACACTGGAATCCAAAATAACTTTTACCTTCCAGGTAAAAACTCTTCTGTGATAGCCAATAAATAAATAAACAAATAAATAAATACATTTGAAAATGATAGATAACTAAGAATTTTGTGAACATCACCACACTTGGTAAAATACTCTCAAACAAACAGGGGTTCAACTGCCACAGTAAAGAACTAATACTTAACTCTTATATTCCAATGTGGAATCTATCTATAAAAGTTAGGTTTAACTATCTATAAAACTATCTATACAAGTTTGGTTTTAACTTAATTCTATGGAAACAAAGATAGGTGATATTACCTGTGGGGATGTTTAACTGAATCTATTCCATTATTTATATAATATGAAGTTAATCATTTGGAAAAATGAACAAAAAATAAATATTTTTCTATAGTTTCGGTGATGTAATAGATAGCCACGTTGTTCTGGAAATTTTAACTTTCTTTAAGTGCCATGTTTGTTGTTTAACTATATTTAAAATTTTAATTTTGTTGTGTTTAAGGTGGAATGTTTGTCAAATTTGCACCAGAGTTTAAAGACAAGTGTGAAATTACATTTATTTCAACAGAGAATATGGAGGGGTCAATGAGAGACAAGAAAAACTCATGACTTGTTTCTAGATTATCTAGGTGAGATCATTTATTAAAAATGTTTTTAGAGGATTGGAGAGATAGCTGAAGAAAGGCTGAGAGCACTGACTGTTCTTCAGAGGTCTTGAGTTCCGGCAACCGCGTGGTAGGCAGCTCACAACCATCTGTAATAAGTTTGGGTGCCCTCTTCTCAGCTGCAGGAATCTGCAGAGATACACTGTCTACATAATTAATAAATAAATCTTCAAAAAATGTATTTGGAATACTCAGCCTTTTGTCAAAACAAATGTTATAGAGTAGATAATATTGTCACAAAGGCATAATCTTTAAACAGAGGTTAGCTTTAGTCTATTCTTTTTGTTTTTTACGTTTTAATTTTATTTTTTTAAAACACTCTTTTTTTTATTTTAAACATCAATCCCGTTTCCTCTCCCTCCACTCCTTTCGCTCCTACTACCTTCTTCCTACCCCATTCCCCATTCAATTTTTGAAGCTTTCAAATATAGTACTTTTTCCAAGGCTGTGAGATCAAATATTTAAGAAGATGATATGTTAAGATTATAATGTAGCAGAAAGAGAAAAGACAAATAAGAAATCAAAGCAAGCTCCCATAAACTTGTGGGTCACAAACTTAGAAAATTTAAGGATATCCTTACAATATAGCTTGCAAGAAGACATAGATCTTCGCCTTTAAGCTGCAAAACTTACCAGCCATGGTTCATAATAAGTCAGTAAAGAAAATGAATTGGTGGTGTTAATGGACAGCATCAGTCTCTGTAACCAGACAGAAGTTGTGGGGACAGTTATGCTGCCCATAAAACACTGTCTATGTAATTTCATTTGAGTAAAGCTTTGAAGATACAGAATTATTTATGTTTACATACTAAGAATTTTCATCACTAAAGAGGAATTCTTAAAGTTCATCTAATTCATTATAGTAAGTCCATTTATGAAAATATAAGGGAACAATTAGAGATAAGGTATAGCCTACTCTTTACACAAAAGATAGAAATTTGGATTTTTAAATACTATAGGCACTAAGAATTGTGAAAGACACATAAGTCTTTGAAGCATAATGAAGTTCTCAACTCATCTGAAGTCCCTAGAAATGACACTTATTATTCCAAGGCCTCAATTACTAGTGGTACAGCCACACAATATCTAAAAATGCCAAAGGCCATCAAACAGTCAAATATGAAACAATTTCCTTCCTCCCACATACTACCCTAATTACTTGTAATATGCAGAATGTGAGTTGTTACAGAGAGAGAAGGGCACCTTCCTTGGCAGGAAACTGAAGAGATTATTTATATACAGGGTATAAAATCTTTCTAAAAACTGAAGGTAAGCTGCAGACAGGGCTCAATCTGTTCCCACTGTGGCAAGTGCCAAACATCATCATGGAATACTCATTTCAACACAACTACAATAGGAAAGAGTCAGCTCCAAAAAGTGATGAATGAGTTTCTCTCAAAATATCTAACCTATACCATGGCATAACTCTGACTACAACAGTCAGTAGAAGTCTATGGTGTATCTATGTTATGCACAGTGCAGTACTACTTGGTGTCTGGAATAGTAAATGAAATACTTGCCTTTTGCAAATTTATGTCCTGAGGTTTACAAGTAGAAGCAGATTCTGAAGGACTGAGCTATGAGTGTATATCCAACTCCATCCTAACGTCACTTTTTAAAGGTTTTTTTTTTAAAGGTTTTTTATTGAGCTTCTCAGTTTTAGGCAGTCTTATTTATTAATTCTTGCTCTCAGTGTCTGGGCTACTTGGGTTCATAGAATACAGAGTGCATACTATCAACCAGGGCAGAGCAGTGGGGAAAACACTGAACTTTCCTATTCCCCCCAGTAAACCTACCCATGCTAGAAATATCAGAAACAGAATGTCTAATACAAGCAGGACTGAGATTAGCCCAGATTAGCCCACACAAAGAATACAGACGTTGGAGAGTGCTAGATTCTTGGTCCACACTATCTAAATGAGTAGAGCATAAATAAATAAATAAATAAATAAATAAATAAATAAATAAATAAATAAATACGCTGATAGGATAATGGAATGGAAATTGTGCCTAGTTTTCTTCTCTAGTATCGTAACTTTATTTTTCACTTAAGCAGGTTGTGGCTTTCCAAGATCCCACACTAGAATATGCCCTAATCATGAGTGAAACTGGACGACTGTACTCTGATCATGGTTGTGATTAAATCCTAGCAATACAATTTCAGCTTTATGATTGCCTCATTTCTCACCTATTGTCTTAATACAATACTATATGACTTGTGGTCACTCAAAATATTACTCTTTGATTTAGAGCACACATTACAAGGTCTTTATGTTTTATGTTCATAGAAGGGCCTACTACATGTTATTATCCATAAAGTAGCTATCCTCTCAGAGGTGTAATTACAGTTTATATGACATTAAGGGCATATTTATGAGATCATTTTTTTCATGACTTTGTAAGGAATGTTATGACTATATATTCACCAGCAGAATATTCTTTTTGCCTGGGAACCTTGAAGCATCTGAGAAGTTTTCCATTAGTCACATGAAGTTTGCGTCAAGAATTAGGTGCCTTCCCTCAATGCAAGGTTACACACTGGAATTGCAGGACTCTACTCTCACAGAGACCGGCTTGTCCTTTCTAATAATTTCCTTAATCCAAGTGAATTTCTTGGCATCTCAGAGCTCTTGCTCCTAAACTGTAATACATTAAACGCTCCTTACTCTGCAAATGTAAGGAAAGCAGGAACTGGATTTTAATGTCCAAGGAAATAATCAGACACAAATTATTTATGCAAATTTATTGAGTGATCATAATACTAAGGTTTATAAGGAATTTACATGGATAATTTAGAACTTATATTGTTCAATTACTCAAAGATAGCCATGCCAAGAGTTGGAAGGTACAGATTGTCAACAGAATGGAGTTATGTATTAGAAAGTATCCAAAAAGGCAAGTGAGGAAAAACAGAGTAACTTCATCATCAGACTGACACAGGAGAGAAAGAATGAGTAAGTGACAAGGAAACGGACTGGATGGAATTTACTCCTTAAAATAAACAAAATCTGTGAGCCGGGCGGTGGTGGCGCAAACTTTAATCCCAGCACTCGGGAGGCAGAGGCAGGTGAATCTCTGTGAATTCGAGGCCAGCCTGTTCTACAAGAGCTAGTTCCAGGACAGGCACCAAAAACTTCAGAGAAACCCTGTCTCAAAAATCTAAATAAATAAATAAATAAATAAATAAATAAATAAATAAATAAATAAATAAATCTGTGTTAATGCATTCACTTAGATATATTAGAGCTGACATAGCATTGTAGTTGAATAATTTAATTTTTAACTTATTTTTATTCTATGTTTATGTGTGTGGACCTGAAAGTAGGTATATGGTCCATGCATTCAGGAGGCTGGAGGACAGAAGAAGGCTTTGGTGCCTCTGGAACTAGAATTAAAGGCACTGACGAGGTTTATAGTGTAGTTACCAGATACTGAACTTGGTTTCTCTGCCAGAGTAACAAGTGTGGTGAAACAGAGCCATCTCCTTAGCTACAAGTATTTCAGTTGGTAAAATGTAATTAACATAAAATAGTTTTCATGAGTCTTTCATGCAGAATTGCTAGTTAAATTTCTTAAATAAAACAAAAAAATTATTTAATTAAAACATATTTGCCTATATCAAGTGAGGTCATCCTCAGCCGTGTGCCTCTCCTATGCAAAGTATATCAAGATTATGTAAAATAAACCTTAATAATTGGGAAAAATGTGTGTGTTATCTTACTCTCAGACTTGAGAATAAAACCAATTATTTACAAATCTACTATTACACTATATTTTTTAATTAATTAAAGATAAAATAATAACAATGATGATAATAATGCCATAACTTATTTACTTAACAACACCTTTCCCCTTAAAAAATGCCATTTTTAAAAGTATGAAAAGAGGAAAACTTCCACATTTTTGAAAGTTATCATAATAACTGACTTAGTAGAAAAAAACTAGGTCCTTATATTTGCTTTTTTATTTAATATATTGAATATGTTGTTTTTAAAAATATAAAAGGAAATTCTACATCCCTAATGGGAGACATATTTTTGTTATCATGCTCAAATAACTAGATATTCTTAGTTAATGGTACATCAGATCTCAAGGAGAGACAGTTTCTGAAAGAACAGCTATAGGGTAGAATTTAAACCACATCAATAAATTTTTATACACTTTAATAAAAATCCATTCCTCTATCTTGGACATTGACTGAATCACTTTTTTACATACTAATTTTTAACATACTGCATTAGGCTCATAAATTGTAGTGCCCTGAGTTTGTTCCTCTTTCAAATATGGACATATTTCAATATATAATATTTATATAATAACACATTTTAAATATTATAAAATGATAAAAGCAAAAGTTCAAGTATTTGAAAGCTTCAGAACTCATAGTAATAGTTTCAACAAATTTACATCATTCACTTTAACGAAACTTCTAAAGTATGACTGACAATGCTTGTCATATTAACTCTTCCTTTCCAAACAAAATATTATTGTACCAATAGAGAAACTACCCTGACTTTCCACTCAAAGGATGTTTTATTCTTCAGACAGCCATTAATTTCATAGTGTTTAAGATTAAAATTATGTAGTTCTTCACACAAAATATTACAACATTATAAAGTTCAAAGGTTTAAAAAGATAAAAAAAAACCTTCTGTTCCCTATCAAAACAATGAAAAAGACAAATGATGTATTGGAATGGCACTTAAACACTTTCCTTTTGTGTTCTGTAATAGTCTATGAAAACTTGAGGCCCTGCATGCCATAAATTGGGTACTATTACACCAGTTCTGCATACTCTTTGATGCTCCAGGCCAACAAGGCCATTGTGTGCTGGAAGTCCTACAGGTGGAAAACCTTCATAAACTATGGGTCACATTTTGCTATGGGAGAATCTTCTTGTACAATGTTAAGATTTGCCACTCATATAGTTTTAATAAAATGCTGATTGACCAGTAATCAGGCAGGAAGTATAGACGGGACAACCAGACTGGGAGAATTCTGGGAAGAGAAAAGGCAGAGAGAAAGTAATAAGTCAGATGCAGAGGAAACAAGATGAGAATGCCTCATTGAGAAAAGGTACTAAGCCACATGGGTAAACAAAAATGATAATTGTCGGTTAATTTAAGTTGTAAGAGCTAATTAATAAGTCTGAGCTAAACAGTTTATAATTAATGAAATTTGTGGGACCAGACAGGAGGGAACCTTTCATATACACCCTTTTCCACTCCATGTGTTTATTTTAGATTCTGTCTCGGGTCTCATCAATATCCAAGTCAATCAAGTCATAGATTACAGGGTAGTTTTATTTTTCTTTCTCCCAAACCAATATGTTCAATTATATCTAATGCTATCAGTAACTATTTTTCTACTTCCATGCACCACCTTTTCATCCATCTAGGACTAAGATCTAAGAAATCAGTGGACAGAACACTAGAGAAAGACCCAGGCTATTTGGCACAGTTACAGGCACAAGCCCATTTGTAAATTAACAGATGAGGTGTGTTGGTAAAATCCTCAAGCTGTGCTATCTGTTTGTCTTTTAAATATATGTACAAATAAACAAATAGACTCTAAAGGAGTCATAGAATGATTCTGAGATGAATGCACTTATTAATATATAGATTAACATCTTAGATTATAAACATATACTAATAATAATAAACAAATGTTTTTGGTTGTAAGCTCAGCATTTAACAGATGACCATTTCTCTAGTCCGTATACCTCAATACAAAAGAAAAAGTTTTAAAATAAACAATAAGTAAATGTTAATGTCTCCTTTAAAATCTCTCAATGTGATCAGCAACATTCTCTGGCACATTTTTTCTCACTGATAGAATGAGACAAGAGATTTTAGGTAATGCAGCTGACCTTTGGAGAACACTCATATCAGGACCAACTATATAAGTATACAGTTCTTCAAGTGTTCTAAATATATAAAGAGTATATTCTTTTTTTTTTTTAAATTTTCGAGACAGGGTTTCTCCGTAGCTTTTGGTTCCTGTCCTGGAACTAGCTCTTGTGGACCAGGCTGGCCTCGAACTCACAGAGATCCACCTGACTCTGCCTCCCGAGTGCTGGGATTATAGGCGTGCACCACCACCACCCGGCTAAAGAGTATATTTCTATATATCCTTCAAATATCTTCCTTTTTACTACAAAAGTTTATAATACCTAATATAATAGATTATTACATAAGTGACAAAGGGAATAATGATGAAAATGAAGCATAATACATATTAAGTCCAGATACAGTCATTCAAAGACTAATTAAGCAATATGTATCAACAGTAACATAATATTTTTCATATATATCCAATCTAAAGTAGATTAAAAGTTGCAGAGTTAACTTCATTTTTTAATGTTCAATGTTCAACATCTGTAATACAGTTGATAATTAAAAATTACTAAATATATGAATGTGAATTTTCCCTAATTATCTATATGTAACTTAGTTGTATTACAACATGCAAGACTTAAGCGTATGCCTTAATTGATTATAAGTCTCTATAATTTTCTTATTAAAATATAAAATATGATATTAGACATAAGCTAACTTTAGAGCTGGTTTAACCTGAAAATATATTGTTTCAAAGTTGTCAAAAACTCTAATTTAATTTAGAAGCATTTTCAAACTTCCATTGTCTGGAAAAGGGCAGGTTGGCATAGGAAATTCATTCAATACATGTAATTATAGAGAGTACTATGTGTACTTCTAGGAGAAAAACATTTAATAAGTTTTTTTTTTCAAATTCTGAAATGCAGTTGTGATTCAGTGTCCTGTAAATGCTACAGTAGAAAAATGGAAAAGGATGTAGTACCAGGAGTTGACAGGGTTCAGGTCAGGTTGCAGGAGAAATATTTTTCACCATGGTAATTTTTGAAACATGTCAACCTCTACAATGAAGGGAACTGCTAACTAGGTCTACATTTATCTGGACTCCAAATATAAATAAGATGAAGCCTATAACCCTCATTTCAAGAACCTGACCTCTGAATAATAACCAGTATAATCATTAAATCATGGTGGAAGTTCAAACACATGCATCTTTGCTGTGTGCACTGGATATGCTGTCAACACTACTAGAGATTTTGGGCCTGTGGTAGTAACTCTTCCAACTCCTCCTCTTCCTCCTCCTCCTCCTCTTCTTCCTCCTCCTCTTCCTCCTCCTCCTCTTCCTCCTCCTCTGCCTTCCCTCTCTTCTTCTTCTTCTTCCTCCTCCTCCTCTTCTTCTTCTTTGTGTGTGTGTATAAGTGTGTTTCTGAGTCAAATCATGTATTCTCTGATTTTACAATTTTTAAGATACAAGTAATAAGCAGTAAGTAGTTTAGTGTGCATCTGTTACTTTTTATATCATATAACATGTAAGATATAGTACATGTTCAACCTAAATTATGTTTCCAAATAAAGCATATTATAAAATAATATTTTCTAAACACATATCTATTCCAGGGCAAATATATGCATGTTTATGAAGACAATAATACTTAAAAGTTTTAGAGGAATATGAATAAAATAAGGTCAATAATAACAAAGCATTTCTGCTTCCTTAATGCAACTTAAATCTTTGTATAAAAGTACAAAGGAATATGTTAGTTCAAAATAGATTTTTATTTTTAACTCGCTTTGGTGTATTAGTTTGTAAGTGACTTTATGTTTACATCTAGCACACCTGTAATATATTGCTTACATCAGAACTTTTTTCAAAATAGAAGTTTGATAGAAAAAGCGGTTTGGGTCTTTGCAATTGATTTTCCATTCAGTGGCTGTTAGCAGGTGTTTAGTCACAGGCTATCACAGGAACAGAACTCTATCCTTCAGTTGAAACTGACTAACAGCTGAGATAGAAATAACTTGAATGTGTTCACAGTGTAAACATTCTGAAATCAAGCAAGCTGATTAAAAATTCACAGACGTGACTTTAAATTTTCTAGTGAAAGAATCATCATTTTGAAATAGTCATTATCAACTTTTCCATCTTTATTATCTGCTCTTGTCTCTTTTATAAAAATCTGGAAGTTAAGTACAGCATATTTCCATTACTGCACTGCTAAGTCTGTAAATTTAAAAACAGAGCAGAGAATATGAAAGTTTAGATGCTCTCAGTAACATTAACTTGTCCGACACTGATTATATATAATTCCTGAATTGCTGGTTTGCAGTCTAAAAGTGCACTTTATTATAAGGCATAGAAATGTAGGGAAATTAATGCTGTTATAAAAGGCCTAACTTTTCATGTTTTGAATTATGAAGGTGAATACTTACAGCCTTAATATTATATTAGCATAAGAGTTTGCAATTTAATAAAACAAACTGGTGAGAAAGGGAACTGAGTCCACTCAATGAAAATTATGCCTAAGATCTTGAAAGCAGCACTTAGAATATCTCAATTTGAAAGCAACAGATGAAACATTTAATGATATATTCATTCTTACAAACACTGATAAAGTTATCTCATAAAATGATGTCATCATGTAAACCTGTAGGTCCTGAAACTTTATTTATGTCCTATACAGTTACTAAAATATTTATTCCTTACATGGACAAATTTTATTTAATATAGAGTGAGTACATATAAAATATTTATATATCTATTCATTGTACTAATAAAGCGACTACAATGTCAATATAAAAATAATCAGTAAATATGATTACTTTATTACGTATCTTTTGGTAGCTATCATGAAGGACAGTGTTACAGAGAGTAAGACTAAACCACGGCTGATAAATAAAAATGGAAGCCCAAGGGGACCATAGATCTCCTATATATTTTTCAGTTATGCTATAGTGTATTTTCAACTACATCTAGTTTTAAATAACTGCTCAAAAAGAAACCTGAGGAATAATACTTTTAATAAATTTTCCCCAGATTGCCTATGCTGATCAGGATGCTCTCTGAGAAAGTAGCAGTGTCAGGGAGCATCTGAAGAAGAAACGTAGCTGCAAATAACTCTAAACTTAACAACAACAAGAACAATGATAAATAATAATAGTAATAATAATAATAATAATTCTAGGTATTTTAGTAGTGGCCCTTCAAGACATTGACTCCTATAGACCTTATAAGACTAAACAGTAAGGACAAGTGCAACATTTTCAGAAAGGCACAGCTTAATACTCCTTCCAGGGCAAAGCCTTGTGTCTGTACATGTGTGTCAGTGTGAATGTGTGTGTCTACATATGTGTATGTGCATTTGTGTGTATGTTTAAAAAATATGGTGAATAACATACTTGATGTTATGGGTATTATATTGGGAAAGAAGTTACAGCAAGTAGATTGGGTCTTCCACAAATCTGAAGTCTGTTGGGATGGTAAAGAGTGCAATAGTTTCTGCTCTATAATGGATCTCTCAAAATTCTTCTAAAGATTCTATACCATAGACATCTATAGTCACATGCTCATTCAAATGCTAAGAAATATTTATTATTTGCTACCTCATTATGAAATCTCTTGACAAGTTTATTATATCTAAATCCTGATCTACTGCTGTGGTAGACTGAAGAATATCCAATGTACCTTGCAAAAGTATTAGAATACACTTGCAAATTAAATAGCAATAAAAGAAATATATACAGACTTAGGAAAAACTCAACCTTATCAGATGTGGATATGGCTCAGGGGGCTCAGAAGGACCTGAATTTGAATCCTCAGTGTTTACATAAAGTATAAGATACAGTGAGGGATGCCTATAATCTTAGTTTTAAGAAGTAAAGGAGAGAAGGATGCTTACAGTTTTCTGACCTAATCTTCTGAATCAGCAAGCTCAAGGTCCAGGGAGAGACCCTGAATCAAGCAATAAGGTAGAAAACAATTTAGGAAAATATCCAACATCGACATCTGACCTCTAAATACATGCAAACACATGTGTATGTATAAGTACACGCACACACACATGAAAATGTGCACCCACAGACCAACATCTTACATTGCTAAAATGCAAAGGGTGGATATCCTTAATCATGGCTTAAGTAGTCTATTTTAATATACAAAAGAAGAGTGGGGAGAAGTGAAGGCTTTCTTTATGATTGTAGATGTCATTTGTTAGAGAGAATGATAGGTGCATCTACAGGAATACCCTTGTTTACAATGAAGCTGGAAGTTATTTGTCAATCATGTTTCACCACAGGCTGCTGTCACGACCTTTCCGATCAGAGAAAGTGCTTCTTAGCTCCCTTGTATAAACAGTGGTAGCCAGTGCTCCTACCTCGGGTATTAATGGCTTTTGTTTACTATATATTAATTCTAACTTGACAGCCTCTTTAGTCTTTTAATGTCATTTGAAAAGATAATAGTAATAAAGTTTTTTTAATAATATGGTCAGGAACTTCCTGATGATCTCTCAAAAGAAGGCTTCTTAGGACAGCACTGCCCAAAGTTCTGCCTCTTACACCACAGGAAAACTAGGTTAGTCTGTAACAAGTACTTTACTCTGCTAAGGGAGGTTTGTGAGGCATGTCAGAAACACTTTCATCATCTATGAAGTTATATAAAGAATATTATGGTGTGTTTCATAATTATTTTTATATTTATAATGGATGAAATGTTTGTATCCCAATGTCCTTGTCCCCAATCACCCTCCACCCCCCAAAAAAACTAATTTTGAAGTCCAGTCCCTAAATGATGTTATTAAGTGATAGTCTTTTGGAAGAAGTTATGTCATGTGACTGAGGCCTCTGTAAACGAAATTATTGTTCCCTCATAAGTAGCTTAGCAATAGCAAGCTCTCATTGCTTTCCTTGCCCAACATGTGAATAAGTGAATGCAGAATGACAAGTCAGCCATGACAACACAGAAGAGAGCCCTCACCAGAATCCAAAAATGATGGAGAATGGATCTCAGACATGTTGCCTCCAGATATGAGCAAAACGCATGCCTGCTATTCATGGGCAACACAGCCTGCGGTTGCCTACTACAACAGCATAAGTAGATAGAGACTACTTGTATCTGGCAGCAATATCTTGTATTATCAGATATGAGAGATTTCTTCTTAAGGTTACACAGTCCTCCAACACAGATGTTATCTCTAGGTAACACATACTGTAGGCATAATGCTGACACACAGAATAATGGCTGCTTGTAATCACAGCTTCCTGTATGTATACCTCCTGAATCCTGTATGGAACTGAGCACTCCCAAGGGTTAAACGCCATGATTAGAGGTGTAAAGATGATTTTCTAGAAAAATAAATTTAGAAATGGTGAGGCCATCCATCAAGGCTACAGCTTAATGTGTATCATAAGGAAAGCTAGTATTTTCTAACTTCAATGCTCATGAAAGAAACTTATTCAGGACAGTGTGAAGATTGGGCTTAACTATTAGGATAAACGTTGCTATAGCACTGTTTGAAAAAATTGCTCTGTAAAACCTCGCCAGCAAGCGTAGCTCACTCAGCATGAGGGTTCCACTCTCCTGCTGTAGAGTACAAGCCTTAAAGAGAGAGAGCTGTGTGGGAAGCAAAGGCCCACACCCTTCTCCTTCCCAGAGCCAAGAACAAACCAGCACTTAGTGAACACTATGAAAATGACATGCTTAGGAATCTTTTTTTTTTTTCATGAAAGGCAGTGGAATATTTAAATGAATATTTTTATTATAGTTTTCATCCAGATAGTGTGCTACATTGACTAATAGGAAGTACAGGGAACTGATAAAGCCCAGTGATAGAAGAGGAGAGAGGAAAAATATAAAAGCAGAGTTTTAAGAAGCTATTTAAGCAATTTTCCACAAATATATATATTCCTCTTGTTTAGTGGAAAAGAAAACTTTATGGTTTAAATATGGCATGAGGTTCTATACTATGTAATGTGATTATAAAGATGAGCATTCATACTCGATGCTTCAAAATAGAATTGAGTATAAATAATTAGTAACACACTTCCATTTTCTTCCAGGACAACTTCTATTTCTGACACCATGAAGATGAACTAGTGGGTTTTGTTTAGACTGAATCAGAGTCAATCAATGTGTAAAAGAACAACCAGTATAACAAAGTAAAATAATTGTAGTTTTTAGGAGTTAATGGCCAGGATCAATAAATAATTCCCAGGACTTAACAAAAGAAAGCACCCCAAATAACCATGTTTAACCTTTAAATGGACAGTTCTTAAGAGAGAAATGGCTTACAATCCTAAAAAAGGATGCTCAATATCACACATCATAGGAGATAAAATCAAATCACAGGGAACTATGACAGTGTCATATCCATCTCTCTGGCTAATACCAGGAAAAGAAAAACCATAGCAACAACTGGCGAGGCAGTGAAGGATGCAAGCACGTGAATGCCATTGGTCGGAACGAGCAGCGGTGGGGCTCATTAAGGCAAGGAGCATCATGACGGCTTCTAAAAATTCAAAAGAGAACTGCCTAGGTGTGCATCAGAAGGATGGAAAGTTCAAGGATGTTCCACTTCGGTGTACCCAGTTGCAATGGATGAAAAACTACTGTATGTGTGCATGTGCGTGTGCGTGTGTATATGTGTAAATGTTGGCCGTAAAATAAAAGGAAATATATGTATGCTACGGTATCCATCACCCTGGAATTAACTATGCTAACTGAAATAAGTCAGCCCACTTATGTGAGACCTAGAAAAGGAAGTGGAATGATAATTTCTAGAGAATGAGATTGAGGTAGAAATGGTGAGTTTTATTTGCATATTTTTATTGTTTTTAATTGAGCTATATACTTTTCTCCTCTCCCCTCCCTTCCTCCCCACTTACTTTTCTACCCTCTCCCATGATTCCCATGCTCCAAATTTGCTCAGGAGATTTGTCTTTTTCTATTTCCCATGTAGATTAGGTCCATGCATGTCTCTCTTGGAGTCCTCATTGTTGTCTAGCTTCACTGGGGTTCTGAATTGTAGGCTGGTTTTTCATTGTTTTATATCTAAAAGCTACTTATAAGTAGTACATATTATATTCGTCTTTCTGGGTCTGGGTTACATCACTCAATATGATGTTTTCTAGATGCATCCATTTGCTTGCAAATTCCAACATGTCATTATTTTTCCCCACTGTGTAGTACTCCATTGTGCAAATGTTCCACATTTTCCTTATCCATTCTTCGGTTGAGGAGTATTTAGGTTGTTTCCAGGTTCTAGCTATGACAAACAATACTGCTATGAATATAGTTGAGCACATGTCCTTCTGGTATGATGGAGCATCTTTGGGTATTTTTGTGTCTTGAGGTAGGTTGTTTCCTAATTTTCTGAGAAATCACCGTATTGATTTCCAAAGCACTGTCCAGTTTGCACTCCCAAAAGCAGTGCAGGAGTGTTCCCTTTACCCCACATCCTCTCCAGCAAGTTGTCATCAGTGTTTTGGATCTTGGTCTTGCTTACAGGTGTAAGATGGAATCTCAGAGTTGTTTTGATTTGCATTTCTCTGATTGGCTAAGGCTGTTGAGCATTTCCTTATGAAAACAGATCCATATCTATCACCATGCACAAAACTCTAGTTTTTTAGTGTTTGTTTTTAATGAGTATAGAGTTTCTGGTTCAAAAAGCAAATAAGATCTGAGATTGGTTGCATAAAATATGGATATATTTAACAAAAAAGCAAAAACTCAAGATGATTAAAGTGGTCAACTTTATACTATATATATATATACACACACACACACACACACACACACACACACACACATCATTGAATGGAAACAGATCTTAGGTATTTTGAGAATGTTCTGTACTCACTGCCTTCACATTAGACAGGTAAAGCACCAAGTGAACACGTATGACCAATTATGTTTGACTGGAGTTTAATTGATATTTAACTACCCATGCCTCACATTTTACTTATTTTTATCAAAATGTTCTAAATTTAAGTATCTGTTTTGAGACACTCCAGAAAACTTCTTTTTTAAATATCTGCATGAACCCATATGTATTGGCTGTGCTTTCGGTTGGTTTTGAACGAAAGTTCTGCTCAACTTGCCTTTATTATCTAATATACAAATACTTCATTGTGGTCCTCTGTTTGTTCTCCAAGTCTTATTGACTGAACTTACTATCTCACTCAGTTGATACTTACTACGACTTTCTTAAGTCTTATGAAGGCATCTTCCTCGCCCATGTGTCATGTCCCTCAGCAAGGAGAGTGAACTCACAGAAGCTAGGTCCTTTTATGCAATGAAATTGAAACAAAATCTTGCAAAATTGTTTTACTAAACAACTGCCAAAGAAATAGCTGGCAGAGATCAAAACAGTAGAAAAGATTAAAAACTAAAGACTCGGAGGCGACAAGAAGGCTCGGCTTCTAAGGGTAGCTGCTGCCAGCATGAAGAAATGAGTTCCCTCTCTGGGACTCCCTTAGTGGAAGGAGAAAACTGACTCCTTCAAGGTGTCTTTTGACCTCCACACCTGTGCTGTGGAATTCATGCACATCTCCCCAGCACACACAGACATGAGCATACAGAGAACAAAACTTAAAAAAAAAATGTAATTAAAAAACAAAAAATACAGACCCATGCACACCTTCTTAGTAGTAAATAAAAAGGAGGTATGGCGTTTTCATTTTAACTTAATGTAAAATGCCAAATGCAAAGTTTTCCCTAAATAGTTTACTCCCAGCTAGTGATCTAAATAGATTCTGATGCGATGCCGCCACTAGCCCACTCTCCTTTATCCTTGGGGCTGTAGTACTGTAACACTGTCTTGTCACATAAGACCTCAAATCTATTTTGGATGAAAGTGAGATATGATTAAATATGTAAATACGCAATATGAGGCTAAATATGAAGATGCAGCTTCGAAGCTGTTCTCTTTAGTTTTATTTGTTCCAGGAATAAGATTTGATGCATTTTAGGATGCTTAAGCAGCTGGGTGTTCATTGCTGCACCATAAATTCTTCTCTTCTATACCTGGACTAATTTTGTCCTGAGTGGACGGTATAGTCTGTAGTCCATAATTTGTTTTCTATTGTATATGCAATTCTGTGAGACATTAAATGTTGTCTTTTGCAAAACTGTTGTCAAAATATGCTCTCTTGAAAAGTAATTAGACAATATAGTCAGTTTATTATTTTTGCCTACAATAAAAACATTTTAGTTGAAATAGTTAAGGCAACTGAAAATATGTATTAATACACTTGAACCTCAGAGCTTATGAAGCATCATAGAGATTTATATTTAAGGTAAACTGTGATTCCTTTGACAGTCATTTGGCAATGGTGGTTTGAATGAGAAACGTCCCAACAGCCGTGAGGATTTGTACACTTGGTTCCTAGTTGATGGTGCTGTTTGAAGGCTACAGAGAGGTGCAGCCTCACTGGAGGAAGTACGTCACCAGCAGCAGGGTTTGGGAATTTAAAGCTGTGCCTCACTTCTGGCTGGATCTTCGCTTTCAGCTTACAAATAAAAATGTGATCTCTCAGTTCCTGCTCCTGCTGCCATGTTCGTCCCTTGCTGCTCTGCTTCTGAACCACTATGATATGCTCTCCTCTCTTTGGAACTGCAAATCAAAATAAACTCTCTTCCCTAAGCACTATTTGGTGTGTTATCAGAGCAATAGAAAAATAACAGATACAACAACCTTGGACAATGTTGTGTCAAAAATTTCTTCTCAAATCTAAAGACTTTATGGATTAACTAGTGAAATTTACAGTTGAGGTGCAAACTCTTTCAAGAGAATAAGCACAAATGTTTGTACAGATACATAAGCTTATATATTGCTTTCTCCAAAAGAAGCAACCCTTTAAAACCTATGAGTACTCCAGTTAATTTAATATAAGAAAAATTTAAAGCTGTATAGCTCAACAACTTATACATTGTTTTCTCTTTTTGTAAAATTATCTGCCCCATGTGCTTATGTGATTGGACATGTGTTTCACAGCTGATAGGGACTTTTGAAACCTTTAGAAGGTAAAAAACCTTGTTAGAGGAACTGAGTTATTGGGGGTGGGATTTGAGCTGACACGTAAGTAGATATATGCTTGGATAGGTGATAAAGATAGATAGATGATAGATAGATGATAGATAGATAGATAGATAGATAGATAGATAGATAGATAGATAGACAGATAGATGACAGCAATCACAGCCATACTTTCTGTTTATGCATTGCTTCCTGAATGCAGATGTGAGTAACCAGGCTTCTGTTCTTGCTATGACTTCCCTACAATTATGCGATACATCCCCTTGAACCATAAGCCAGAATAAATCCTTTCTCCCTCAAATTGCTTTTTCCCGGGTATTTGGCCCCAACAATGAGAAAAGGAACTAATCCATAAACATCAATGATAAATATAATGATTAAATGTATTAACATCATTTCAATTATAGCATAACTTAACTAAACATAATTTCCAAGTATTCACCCAATTACTCACTCTAGTATTCTATTCCTTTTCTTTATACAAAGGTTCCCGTGCCTCACTTAAAGCTGAAAGGCAGTTGAAACAGATGCCGTTACTGCAATATCCCATAGGCTTTTTCCTACTGTCACTGTTATTTGCTCTGGAAAAAAATGTACAAAATACTTTGTAATAAATAAAATTTTATATGTCTTTCAGGGCCTAAGTTAATTGTGTGCCAGGCTAGGCATTCCTGACAATCTAAAAGCCCATAGTTTAATATGAACTGCCTACAGTCTGTATTCTGATAGTAGCACAGCATTTCAATACTTCTCACTTAATTTCTAGTAATACATCCATTCTGGATTAGGCTGGCTAGTCGGTCCACAAGCTGGCATTTTATATTTTGGTATCTCCCAGTTTCCTTTGCTACTGGGTGGAGCACCTAAGTAGCTCTAACTCATTGCTTGTCAGTAAACACTGTGTTCAACATTTTGAAACATGTCTGAAAATGTCTGAAAATGTTTTTTTATTCATTCATGCATTGTCTTTGCATTTTTCTGCCGTCTACATGCAAAGATTGCATGAAGCACAAAGATCCTAGAGGAAGACAGAGAACCCAGGGACCTCCATGGTCACAGTGACTGCAGTTAATCATTCTGCTTAAGATACTACTTTCTATACTGCTGGTTTCAATTTTTTTCATGTTTCGTTCCTGCCATTGGTCTCCTAAGGAGAAAACCTCAAATCTTTTTCAGTGTCTCTATTATAAATTATTGATAACATGCATTCAATCTGAGGGTAGTTTAACAGAAAATATATTTTCCATTGACATTATCACTCAGTCATAATCATTGTATCATTCATAAAATGCATAAACACTAATATCATGTTTTATGGGCTATGCAAGGCTATTGCTAATTATGTATTTACTTTTTAGAATGTTTAGCAGAAGTTGAAACAAACTTTAGAATTTACCACACAGGAGAGTGATAATGACAATATTTTAGTTGTATAACTCTTTCTTGTGTTTTAATAAACAATATAGAGCCAAAATTGAAAATGAAAATGTCTACAATACCATGAACAGACTCTAGTCACAGAAACAGCCCAGAACTGGTATAGGAACACATTCATGAATCATGAATCAGTGGTAAAAATAGAAATGGTTTGCATCATATGTCTGCCTTTGTTACAGAGCCCTATAAATACATTTAGTACTTCAATCTCTACTTCGAGAAAGGAAACTAACATTAATCGAATAATCATTTTTTTTTGCCAAATGATTTACATCTTCTTACTTAGCCCACACAGTAACTTTATGAAGCATATTTTTTTTTTTACAATTTCAGGGAAGAAACACATTAGTGAAGAACTTAGTTCATAAACTGCAATGCTTTGAAGGGACCCCAATGCCCTCCTTACTTAGAAGTATTAATTTGAACATGCAATTCTTTCTAAAGAGTTGCACACCCTGCTAGTTTCCAAAGCCTGCGGATGAAGTACTTTCCTATTTTGTGGGCAGAGCAGCTCTCATCACTTAATGAGTTCTACCATCACAAAAGTCATAATAAAGTCTAAAGCTCTCATAAACAAATGTCAGTCACTACAGAGGCCGCATCGACAGATGGCTATTTCCTTTGTTAGGATCATTTCTGAACCAGTCTCCTTCCTTCCTCTCTGTAAATCTGAATTTTTAAACTCCTGTTATTAAATTATATTCCCCATCCCAGTCATTGCTGCAACCACTTCGTGACCTTGCGATTAACAAACATCCCTGTTTTCTCAACTATCTTAGCTCCTCTCAAAACTCATTCTCTTTACATCCATGCAACCTATTTATTGACAATTGCAATGTGTAAGAATGTAATCCTTCCTGAAACTGACTCTCACTTGACCGTTTTTGTCTCATAAACACCTTGTCACCTACTTTACCCGAGCTAATCAACTCAAAGTCATTTCCTTCCAGACTTAACTATTATCAATAGTCTGCAAACACCTATAAGTGTGTTTCACATATTCAGCTCTCTAATCCTCATCATCCTTCTTTGACGCCCGTTTGCTCTAGGATGTCAACTCTATTAGGATTTGCTCCTACCTCTGCTGTTAATCTACTAATCATGCATAGTATTCAATGTCCCTCAGCCTGTTTTTGCTAGGCCAAATTACAACCCTGCCTAAATCTGTCAACCTTTTCAACAACTATTGACAATTTACACATGACTGAATAACCCCATTTTTAATTCAATTAAGCAACTATCAGAGGACTCCTACACATTAACAGAGAGTTGCTCTATCTCCCTAATCCATAATATTTTGTGACATCCTAGGGGACCTGTTATGCCTTCTCTTTTCTTTTTAAACTTGCAGCCCTCATCCTAATACTTGTAGTGAGCAAATCTATTTTACTCAACTGATAACAACGAAGGAAACAGAATCTCAGAAACACGGTCACGTGTATCAACCCACAATTTTACGTATATGTTTACTCTATTTGCTTATAAGATTTTTGAGATAAATGGCATTTACCTCTTGACAACACCCCTGTTAATTAGCACAATTGTCCAGCATCTACTCAAGAAAAATCCATTGGAAACATCCCTTTTGATCTTCATCATCTTTTGTTTTGTAGTCATAGGTATCATCAAAACAAATCTGATATTATTTTTATCCCTTATTGAAAACTCAATCTTTTAAACACCAATTACTCACTAGTTGTAACTGTAATCATCTCTCTTTTGTCGTCATCTATCTTGAGCCATTTCACTATAATGAGTAACACCAACTTCATTCCTCATATCTGTCTTTATCCTCTGAATTCAGTTTGTCTCCTGATCATTATCCCAAAATTATACTTGTCATGTTTACCAATGACCTCTAAAATGCTAGACCCAGGGGTCACTTTTTATCTCATCATAAATGACTCACCAACAGTGTTTCTTCCATGGGTTTCCCTGATACTAGATTCTTCTTCCTTTTTGAACTATAATACTATTTTTTTCTCTTCTATACCATTTAAAATGGCAGTTTACTAGGGTCCCCATCTTTGCTCTGCAAACCTATTCCTTTTATGACTTTTATGCCTTTTAACAACATCAGAATGCCCACAGCATCCAAATTTATATTTTCTATCATCTGCCTCTACACTCAGCTTTTATTTTTTTTCAAATTGGTTATAGGGATCAGACTCAAGTCCACATATTTGTATACCAATCTGTTGTTGAATAAACTGCCTACCCAGGTGAAACATAAAGCATACATTTTTAATCATATATCTCATTATTAAGTAATGAGCTTGATACTATCAGAGCAAAAGATACTAGCCCTGCAGAAAGTGATAATTATAAAAGGAATAAAACAGATTACTCCACAAGTAACTTCAAACTACACCATACTTTATTCTTGAAAATCCATTAGAGGATTAGAGATAAAAGTGAAAGTATGAACAAAGTATAGATAAACTAAGTCATTAAAAGTTTCCCTCTCAAAATAATTCAAGTAAGGACGAACTGCACACTTTAGAAAAGTCTTGTTCTTTCTACTACCTGATAACCAGGAAAACATGCCGACAAACAAAATTTAAGCAACATATGAAGGATTTTTTCATTCTTTAATTAATTTGAACTTATGTTCTGTATATTACACTGTGAAAGCAACGAATAAAATCATAATAAAATTACAGTAGATAATAAAATGCTAACAATGAAGATGCATAAAGAGAACACAGCAATCATGAATAGCAAACGCTAACTGCTCAAGTGATATCATTAGACCCTTCAGATTTCTAAAGATCTATCCTATCAAGACTCCCCTGTGTAAAGATGTTATATTTAATAGATAAAAGGACAATTTTTATTACTGGGAAACTCTGAAATGTAAAACAGCTTGACATTTTTGATTCACCATGTCGGCATACCATGTTCAAATAGACTTTATTCTGTGTGGTTCAATAAAAACTTTTATAATTTCAAAAGAACATGGTGTCTTAGAAACATCTCTCCGAAGGGGCAAATTCTCAGCACTTTCTGGAAATTTAGTTTGTTTGTAAAGCAATAAATAGTCCTCATTAAAACTTTCAGGAGCTAACAGCGAGTTTTCCTGCAGGCACTTCTCACTCTTGTGTTTTTATTTGGTCACTTTATGCTCACTGTATATATGCATGTACACTCATATGCACTATGGGACACGCATGCCTGTTAATCAGTTGGCTCAGATATTAGGAGTTACAGAAGTATTACTTTAGAATGGAAGGAAAATTCACTTGCAAACTGACCACTAAACCCCAACTTAACTGCTACAGAAGTATAAGTAGAATCTAACTGTAAAAACATTCTTCATTAGAACCCAAGACTGTCATGACAAAGGACTTTGAGTATTTTACACTGGTATACGTGTACCTTGAACCAGTGTTTTATTATAAACATGTTGGATTTGGGGATATTTATTTGAATACGAGATTTTAAAATGACCTCAATTTGAATTGCAAATATTACTAACTGCATGAGAATTATTTCACTATATCCTACATATTTTAAATTACATTTGCAAAGAAAAATAAATAAACTGAATTCCATTGGGCTTCCTAGGGAGAAGAATAATATACAATTGATCTTGTTTCAAAATAACTAATATACTTCTTTAAAAGTATGGCTTATATCATGTACTATAGTGAATATGTATATGAGAAGGCAAACATCTATTATTCTATACTTATTTTTTACTTTGCTTGTCACATAAGTACCACAAGAAGAACAGGAAATTGGAAAAATGCTAATTAAATTTGTGACATCATATGCCTTTTCACATGGAGATACATAGTTTTGCACCATAAAGAAAAATCTGGTTGGAAGAAAAAAATTTCTTAGTTTTTTTTACGTTTTCCTATTCATGAGAATTGCTTCTCGCAGACTATTCTAAAATCATAGGTCTTGCTTTTGCAAGCACTCTCATCCCCATGACCACATACTTAGACAGTTTAATAGGGCTCCTCCTAATTAAGTAAGTCCCCATGGAGTACTTCTCCACAGTTCTGGACAGCCTTATCTTCATCCTTTCCGTCTATAAGCACTGACTAGCACAACAGATTATTTTAGAAACCCACTCAATCTAAGAACACTGAAATAAACTTTATGGGTTGAGAAGAAGAGAAGTTTTTGTTGTTGCTTGTTTTTATTTTTTTCTTAATTTAAATGTAGTAGTCAAATGTCTAATGTAATTATTGATCCATTTCTACACTGAAATTCAGTCACCAACTCTGTCTCTAGTGTGCACAAGAAATAACACAAAACCTATTTCAAGGACAATTTTACAATGAAGGACATGTAAAGCAAGGCCCAATGTAAAATATCATGGGACTTAGAGAAACCTCTGATTTAAAGTAACTACAACAGGAAAATGGAAGAGGTGACACACTGGGCTGAGATGTCACTCTCCACCTAGGGAGAATCTAGGAGATTTGGAATATGAAAACAGGGTGATTATTAAAAGAAACATCCATTTGCATATAGCAATTTCTACTGGTATCATTGAGGTTGATCAACAGTAAGTGTAGAAGATTTTCCTAGCATGCACAAAACCCTGGGTTCAGTTTCCAGTAGCAGTACACAGACACATGCTCACACCCACTCCTCTATAGCTGTTAATCCAGTGTAGCTATCTATCAAGCCGTTAAATAAACTCTGCATTGCCCTGGATGTGTCCTCATTTTAATATTTTTTATTACTTTTTATTGAACATTCCTGACAACAAGATAGGATTTTTTAAAATAAAGAAACTATATTTACCTCATGTTCTCCCAATAAGCAGGTTTTGTTCTTTTTTTTTTTTTTTGCAAGGGAATTAAAAGCTGTATTTTATTTTTTTTAATTAATTTATTTATTAAGGATTTCTGCCTCCTCCCCGCAACCACCTCCCATTTCCCTCCCCCTCCCCTGATCAAGTCCCTCTCCCTCATCAGCTGGAAGAGCAATCAGGGTTCCCTGACCTGTGGGAAGTCCAAGGACCGCCCACCTCCATCCAGGTTTAGTAAGGTGAGCATCCAAACTGCCTAGGCTCCCCCAAAGCCAGTACGTGCAGTAGGATCAAAAACCCATTGCCATTGTTCTTGAGTTCTCAGTAGTCCTCATTGTCCGCTATGTTCAGCAAGTCCGGTTTTGTTCATATATGGTTTTGAGCTTCGGTAGTAACACAGCTTTCCCTAGCAAAATGATGTGGGATGGCACTTGTTTGTGCTTCTTTAATTTAAGCATGCCAAGGAAAGAGGAAACAGCTATGACTAAGATGAAGCAAGTAGTTCATCCATGCTCTAAAGTAGCAAATTCCAGAAGATTTGACTACTTATATGGCAGTCTCCACCTTACAGCTGCCAGGGACTGAAAAAAAAAAAACGATAAGTAAACAAAACATCCATAGCAGAAGCCTGGCTGCCTAACAGAGCCATCTATTTACCTCCTATCTGGATTCCTTCCAGATAGGAAAGTGTGTCCTCCCAGCTTCTGGCTCCTGAGTGAGACAATGACTTGACAGGTACTCAGCACCGTCAGCTGCTAGTCGAGGAGTCATCTCCATGTCTACTCTTCTTCGCACCCACCTTGGAGAATGGGTTCTGAACCATGATATTACACTCCTCAGGAAGGGAAGTCTACGAAAGGGGTAAGGCTAGCTACTTATTGAAGTACAGGCTAAAACATTTCTACCTGAAGAGTTTACAGACTAGGAAGATCTATGGTATTTTACCACAGTTGAGTAGGGTAAGTGCATCAAAATTTCCGCACTACTCTGTTCGGTACTGCTAGAATCTTCAGTAGTGGTGAGACATCGAAACGACACTCCTGATCTTGTTGGGGAGCAAATAGCACAGGAGAATCTCTGCACACCTTTTTCATGTCATCTACAGTGCCTAAGATCTCAGGTCAATACCTAGAAAGAGAGAGCTGTGGACTCGCTGAGGTTCTGCGTAATTCATCTGTAGGCTCTCAAAGGGTAGGTTTTATTCGTGACCTTGTTTGGAATGAATGCCCTTCAAGTTAGCAAGAGGTAGCGTCTCTCTATTAAGGAAATGTATAATGTGGAGAATCACAGAGGAACTATTCCAAATAATTGAGAGAATAAATGGGAGAATAAATCTATTAGTTATATAGCTGTAACATTACATTACTCATCTTTGCTGAAGTGATGTCGGTGTCCCTGACGGTTAGGTAGTCAGTTATTTTCGTTAAAACTCTATGACTATTTTCACACTAATGTTTATAGGGACTAGATTTAAGAATTCCAGTAACTGGGACTGGAAAGATGGCTCGGCAGTCAGGAAAACTTGATGCCTTTACAAACGGCCTTCATTTGGTTCCCAACACCCAAATGTCAGCTCATAACCATCTGTAAATGCAATTACAGGGTATCTGATGCCCTCTCTGGCCTCCATGCGTGAGACACAGAGCTATCTATCCACTGCGACAGAAAGTCATCGTCAAACTGAATCCAAAATCTATGTAACAAGGATGTTATCTTACGAACTCAATTTCTTTCCTGACTTCTGCAGCAAACAAGATTTTTATTATAATTCTCTCAAAGAAAATTCAATTTTTTAACATGATGTTTTATAACATTTTAATGTTTTAGTATCCTAACACTTAAAAGTGCAAAAGGATATTTTGAAAAATGTCTTTGAATCTAGCCTTCAGACCATCTCCAATACATGCAGTGTTACAGAATTTTGCTAACACCAACTTTGTTTAATATTAATAGATGTATCCTCTGAACATGGAAATAAGGGCTAACGTAAATGGACACGGCAAGTTAATAAGTTCTGATCCATACAAAATAATAACCATAATCAAATCTGTGGGTAGTAATCTGGAAAAGTTAATTTCTGTCTAGAATTTTGTAATTTCTATAATTCAGATGGTGCCAAATCATAAGATGTGTTATTAGATACTGAGCTTGTCCTGAGTTAGGCTGTACTTCTATAAATGGTGCTGAATTTCTAAGAATCTGCTCCTACTGTTTCCTCCATTTCTTGTGGTAATTGGCAGTAATCAGCTACAAGGGGGCTAATCTGAGAAGAAAGAGGAAAGTACCCTTTATGGGATAGAGTCAATTGAAACTGGCTGATCTTTGTAAGCCCTTACCAATTGATACAAATACAATTTTAGATCACCCTTGAAATGGGCCTCCTTAAAGAACTCTAGGAATGGCTTACTAACCAAATTGCAGAAATTTCACTTGGCGGAGATTCAGTTGCCTCTAAAGCATCCTAATAACCCCAATTCAGAAACAGCCCTGTGCCCCTAAAATGGTTGGACAATGTCATGAACACTAAGAATGTAGGATAACAAAGGCTACGAGCAGATTCACTACAGTAATTCATAGGCATGTTGATCTGCATAGGGCAAAACACTATGAAAAGCAACATCCTTTTAAGGGCGCCATGCTTCTATTCTTTGCTGATACTCTGTTGCTTAGTTTAAAGTATTTGATCAGTCTGTTGTTCACATATTATTTAATAAGTGGTAATACGTAAGCCTCTATTCAAAGTATCAACCATTGGACACAAGTTCTAATTTAGGATGTGTAATCCAAGTATATCAGTGAATTTTTTTTTTCTCCATAAAAGCAAGTGAGAAAATAATTAAGCCATGAAGTAACAGAGATCATCTCTCCTTTGCTCTCTGTTGTAGGATTCAACACGCGGCCACCTTAAGCAGGTTTTTATCCAAAGTTTTATGAAAGACTCTTTTAAAAAGAAGTTCCAGCCCAGTCCTCCGGGCGCCCGGGCGGGCCGCACTTCCTTTGTTTCTGCGGCCTGCCTGCACCAAGGAGGGTAGGCGCTTTGTTTGCTAGCTGCCCAACCAGCACGGAGACCTGATCTCTCGGCCCCAGGAGAACCAGCGTTGGGGTGAGTTTCTGGCCGCGGCGCCAGCCAGGGACAGGGATCTCGGGGGTCCCTTGGCCTCCTGTCTTTCTTGGGCTCTCTGCAGGACCTCTATTCCCTGGGTACTGCCTCTTTCTTCCTGGCCCACCCAGCTTCCGTCCAGAGCCCTCCCCACTTGCCCCCCCCCCACCCTCTTTTGGCGCGTGGCATTGGGAGCTGGATCCCAGTCCTCCGGGCGCCCGGGCGGGCCGCACTTCCTTTGTTTCTGCGGCCTGCCTGCACCAAGGAGGGTAGGCGCTTTGTTTGCGAGCTGCCCAACCAGCACGGAGGCCTGATCTCTCGGCCCCAGGAGAACCAGCGTTGGGGTGAGTTTCTGGCCGCGGCGCCAGCCAGGGACAGGGATCTCGGGGGTCCCTTGGCCTCCTGTCTTTCTTGGGCTCTCTGCAGGACCTCTATTCCCTGGGTACTGCCTCTTTCTTCCTGGCCCACCCAGCTTCCGTCCAGAGCCCTCCCCACTTGCCCCCCCCCACCCTCTTTTGGCGCGTGGCATTGGGAGCTGGATCCCAGTCCTCCGGGCGCCCGGGCGGGCCGCACTTCCTTTGTTTCTGCGGCCTGCCTGCACCAAGGAGGGTAGGCGCTTTGTTTGCGAGCTGCCCAACCAGCACGGAGGCCTGATCTCTCGGCCCCAGGAGAACCAGCGTTGGGGTGAGTTTCTGGCCGCGGCGCCAGCCACGGACAGGGATCTCGGGGGTCCCTTGGCCTCCTGTCTTTCTTGGGCTCTCTGCAGGACCTCTATTCCCTGGGTACAGCCTCTTTCTTTTTGGCCCACCCAGCTTCCGTCCAGAGCCCTCCCCACTTGCCCCCCCCCCCCCCCGCCGCCCTCTTTTGGCGCGTGGCATTGGGAGCTGGATCCCAGTCCTCCGGGCGCCCGGGCGGGCCGCACTTCCTTTGTTTCTGCGGCCTGCCTGCACCAAGGAGGGTAGGCGCTTTGTTTGCTAGCTGCCCAACCAGCACGGAGGCCTGATCTCTCGGCCCCAGGAGAACCAGCGTTGGGGTGAGTTTCTGGCCGCGGCGCCAGCCAGGGACAGGGATCTCGGGGGTCCCTTGGCCTCCTGTCTTTCTTGGGCTCTCTGCAGGACCTCTATTCCCTGGGTACTGCCTCTTTCTTCCTGGCCCACCCAGCTTCCGTCCAGAGCCCTCCCCACTTGCCCCCCCCCCTCTTTTGGCGCGTGGCATTGGGAGCTGGATCCCAGTCCTCCGGGCGCCCGGGCGGGCCGCACTTCCTTTGTTTCTGCGGCCTGACTGCACCAAGGAGGGTAGGCGCTTTGTTTGCGAGCTGCCCAACCAGCACGGAGGCCTGATCTCTCGGCCCCAGGAGAACCAGCATTGGGGAGAATCAGCATTGGGACGAGCCAGGGTTGGGCACGGAGACCTGATCCCTTGGTGCCAGGAGAGCCAACATTGGGGAGGCCGCGTTGAGTAGGCAAGGAGACCTGATCTGGTAAAAGAAGATCCATAAGGGAGTATTTGGAAGAAGAGATGGGCAGACGACAAGGCAAGAATTCGCCCAACAAACTGAAAAGCAACATGAAGCCACCAGAAACCAGCGACCTCACAACGGAAGGACATGAACACCTTAATCAAGAAGGAGAAAAGATCGACTTCATGAAAGTTATTGACGCCTTTAAACAGCATGTAAAAAACGCCCTTATAGAAATGGATGAGAAATATGACAGAAAGTTTGAAGAATTGAATAAATCAGTGAATGATACCCTAGAAAACCAAGGAAAAACAATCAAACAGATAATGGAAACAGTTCAAGACTTGAAAACTGAAATAGAGGCAAAGAAGAAAACACAAACAGAGGGCCGGCTGGACATGGAAAATCTAGGTAAACGAATAGAGACTACAGAAACAAGCATAACCAGCAGAATACAAGAGATAGAAGAAAGACTCTCAGATTCTGAAGATACCATAGAGAAAATAAACACACTGATCAAAGAAAACTGCAAGTCCAACAAACTCTCATCACAAAACATTCAGGAAATATGGGACACAATAAAAAGACCAAACCTAAGAATAATAGGAGTAGAAGAAGGAGAAGAAGTGCAGCTCAATGGTCCAGAAAATATATTTAATAAAATTATAGAAGAAAACTTTCCCAACCTAAAGAAAGATATACCTATGAAGGTGCAAGAAGCATACAGAACACCAAATAGGCTGGATCAAAAAAAAACATCCCCTCGACATATAATTATCAAAACACAAAGCATTCAGAATAAGGAAAAAATATTAAGAGCGGCAAAGGAAAAAGGCCAAATTACTTACAAAGGTAAACCTATCAGACTTACACCTGACTTTTCCATGGAAACCATGAAAGCCAGAAGGTCCTGGATAGATGTACTGCAGAAACTGAGAGACCATGGATGCAAGCCCAGATTACTATACCCAGCCAAGCTTTCGTTCATTATAAATGGAGAAAATAAAATTTTCCAGGATAAAAACAAATTCAAACAATATGCAGCCACAAATCCAGCCTTACAGAAAGTAATAGAAGGAAAATCACTAACCAAGGAGTCCAATAATGACCACAATAACTCAAGCATCTAGAGACCCTTCATCAACACAAACCAAAGAAGGGATACACACAAACTCTACGACTAAAAAAAATGACCGGAGTTAACAACCACTGGTCATTAATATCACTTAATGTCAATGGTCTCAACTCACCTATAAAAAGGCACAGGCTAAGAGATTGGATAAGAAAACAGGATCCAACATTCTGCTGTTTACAAGAAACACACCTCAACCACAAAGACAGGCACCTACTCAGAGTAAAGGGTTGGGAAAAGGCCTATCAAGCAAATGGACCTAAGAAACAAGCAGGTGTGGCCATACTAATCTCTAACAAAGTTGACTTCAAACTTAAATCAATCAGAAGAGATGGAGAGGGGCACTTTATATTCATAACAGGAACAGTTCATCAGGATGAAGTCTCAATCCTGAACATCTATGCCCCTAATATAAAAGCACCCACGTACATAAAAGAAACATTGCTAAAATTCAAGGCAGCCATCAAACCGCACACACTAATAGTAGGAGACTTCAACACTCCTCTCTCACCAATGGACAGGTCAATCAGACAGAAACCTAGCAGAGAAATAAGACAATTAATGGAGGTAATGAAACAAATGGACTTAACAGACATCTATAGAACATTCCACCCAAATAGGAAAGAATACACCTTCTTCTCTGCAGCTCATGGAACCTTCTCGAAAATCGACCACATAGTCGGTAACAAAGCAAACATCCACAGTTACAAAAAAGTATTACTAACCACCTGTGTCTTATCAGATCACCATGGATTAAAGTTAGAATTCAACAACAAGGCTACCCCCGGAAAGCCCACAAAGTCATGGAAACTGAACAGCCAACTACTGAACCATACCTGGATTAAGGAAGAAATAAAGAAAGAAATTAAAGTCTTCCTGGAATTCAATGAAAATAAAGAAACAACATACTCAAATTTATGGGACACTATGAAGGCAGTCCTAAGAGGAAAGTTCATAGCACTTAGTGCCCACTTAAAGAAAACAGAGAAAGCTCACATTGGAGACTTAACAGCCCACCTGAAAGCTCTAGAAAAAAAAGAAGCAGACTCACCTAGGAGGAGTAGGAGACTGGAAATAATCAAACTGAGGGCTGAAATCAATAAAATAGAAACACAGAGAACAATCCAAAGAGTCAATGAAACAAAAAGCTGGTTCCTGGAGAAAATCAATAAGATTGACAAACCCCTATCCAAACTAATCAAACGTCAGAGAGAGAATTTGCAAATTAATAAGATCAGAAATGAAAAGGGGGACATAACCACAGACACAGAGGAAATTCAGAGAATCATTAGATCTTACTACAAAAGCCTATATGCCACAAAACTGGAAAATGTAAAGGAAATGGATACTTTCTTAGATAAATATCATTTACCAAAGTTAAATCAGGACCAGGTGAACAATCTAAATAGACCTGTTAGTCGCGAAGAATTAGAAGAGGTTATCAAAAACCTCCCTACCAAAAAAAGCCCAGGACCAGATGGTTTCAACGCGGAATTCTACCAGAACTTCCAAGAAGACCTAATACCTATACTCCTTAATGTATTTCACAATATAGAAACAGAAGGGTCATTACCAAATTCCTTTTATGAAGCTACAGTTACTCTGATACCAAAACCACACAAAGACTCAACCAGGAAAGAGAATTACAGGCCGATCTCACTCATGAATATCGATGCAAAAATCCTCAACAAAATACTGGCAAACCGAATCCAAGAACACATCCGAAAAATTATCCACTATGATCAAGTAGGCTTCATTCCTGAGATGCAGGGCTGGTTCAACATACGAAAATCTATCAATGTAATACAGCATATAAATAAACTGAAAGAAAAAAACCATATGATCATTTCTTTAGATGCTGAAAAAGCATTCGACAAAATTCAACATCCATTTATGTTAAAAGTCTTGGAGAGATTAGGGATACAAGGGTCATACCTAAATATAATAAAAGCTATATACAGCAAGCCGACAGCTAACATCAAATTAAACGGAGAGAAACTCAAAGCCATCCCGCTTAACTCAGGAACACGACAAGGCTGTCCACTTTCACCATACCTCTTCAATATAGTGCTGGAAGTTCTAGCAATAGCAATAAGACAACATAATGGGATCAAGGGGATTCGAATTGGAAAGGAAGAAGTTAAACTTTCGTTATTCGCAGATGATATGATAGTGTACATAAGCGACCCCCAAAACTCCACCAAAGAACTTTTACAGCTGATAAACAGCTTTAGTAATGTGGCAGGATACAAGATCAACTCCAAAAAATCAGTCGCCCTCTTATACACAAAGGATATGGAAGCAGAGAGGGAAATCAGAGAAGCTTCTCCATTCACGATAGCCACAAACAGCATAAAATATCTTGGGGTAAACCTAACCAAGGAAGTGAAAGATCTATTTGACAAGAACTTTAAGGCATTGAAGAAAGAAATTGATGAGGATACCAAAAAATGGATGGACATCCCTTGCTCTTGGATTGGGAGGATCAACATAGTAAAAATGGCAATTCTACCTAAGGCAATTTATAGATTCAATGCAATCCCCATCAAGATCCCATCAAAATTCTTTACAGATCTGGAGAGGACAATAATCAACTTTATATGGAAAAACAAAAAACCCAGGATAGCCAAAACAATCCTATACAATAAAGGATCTTCTGGAGGCATTACCATCCCTGACTTCAAACTCTATTACAGAGCTACAGTAATGAAAACAGGGTGGTACTGGCATAAAAACAGAGAAGTCGACCAATGGAATCGTATAGAAGACCCGGATTTTACCCCACAAACCTATGAACACCTCATTTTCGATAAAGGAGCTAAAAGTATACAATGGAAGAAAGAAAGCATCTTCAACAAATGGTGCTGGCACAACTGGATGTCAACCTGTAGAAGAATGAAAATAGACCCATATCTATCACCGTGCACAAAACTCAAGTCCAAATGGATTAAAGACCTCATTATCAGCACGAAAACACTGAACCTGATAGAAGAGAAAGTGGGAAATACCCTACAACAGATGGGCACAGGTGATCGCTTCTTAGGTATAACCCCAGAAGCACAGGCATTAAGGGCAACATTGAATAAATGGGACCTACTAAAACTGAGAAGCTTCTGTAAAGCAAAGGACACTGTCACTAAGACACAAAGGGAACCTACTGACTGGGAGAAGATCTTCACCAACCCCGCAACAGACAAAGGTCTGATCTCCAAAATATATAGAGAACTCAAGAAACTAGACTTTAAAATGCTAATTAACCCAATTAAAAAATGGGGCACTGAACTGAACAGAGAATTCTCAACAGAAGAACTTCAAATGGCCAAAAGATATTTAAGGTCATGCTCAATTTCCTTAGCAATCAGGGAAATGCAAATCAAAACAACTTTGAGATACCATCTTACACCTGTCAGAATGGCTAAAGTCAACAACAACAAGGATAGCCTTTGCTGGAGAGGCTGTGGAGGAAGGGGTACCCTCATCCATTGCTGGTGGGAATGCAATCTTGTGCAACCACTGTGGAAGTCAGTGTTTCGGTTTCTCAGGAAATTTGGGATCAACCTACCCCTGGACCCAGCAATACCACTCTTGGGAATTTACCCAAGAGATGCTCTATCACATGTCAAAAGCATTTGTTCAACTATGTTCATAGCAGCATTGTTTGTAATAGCCAGAACCTGGAAACAACCTAGATGCCCTTCAATGGAAGAATGGATGAAGAAAGTATGGAATATATACACACTAGAGTACTACGCTGCGGTAAAAAACAATGACTTCTCGAATTTTGCATGCAAATGGATGGAAATAGAAAACACTATCCTGAGTGAGGTATCCCAGACCCAAAAAGAAGAACATGGGATGTACTCACTCATAATTGGTTTCTAGCCATAAATAGGGGTCACAGAATCTACAATTGGCGAACCTAAAGAAGCTAAGTAAGAAGGTGAACACAAGGAAAAACATATCGTTATCCTCTTGGATAAGGGAAGTAGACAAAATTGCCGGGGAGAAAAGTGGGATCTTGGGGGTGGGGTGGGAAGGGGGTAAGGGGAGATGGGGTGAGAAAAGGTAGAAGGGAAGGAGGGGGGACTTGGGGAAATAGGAGGATCGGGATAAAGGAAGGTTGGATAGGGGAGCACGGAACCACAATCCTTAGTTAAGGGACCCACTTTAGGGTGGGCAGGAGAATTGACCCTAGAGGGGCTCCCAGGTGCCCAAGCTGAGGTCCCCAGTTAGTTCCTTGGGCAGCTGAGGATAGGGAACCTGAAATGACCCCATCCTAGCGCAATACTGACGAATATCTTGCATATCATCTTAGAGCTTTCATCTGGCGAGGGATGGAGATAGAGACAGAGACCCACACTGGAGCACTGGACTGAGCTCCCAAGGTCCCAATGAGGAGCAGAAGGAGGGAGAACATCAGCAAAGAAGTCGGGACCACGAGGGGTGCACCCACCCACTGAGACAGTGGAGCTGATCTACTGGGAGCTCACCAAGGCCAGCTGGACTATTACCAAAAAAAGCATGGGATAAAACTGAACTCTCTGATCATGTCGAACAATGAGGGCTGATGAGACGCCAAGGACAATGGCACGCAGTTTTGATCCGACGCAATCTGCTGGCTTGGTGGGAGCCTAGCCAGTTTGGATGTTCACCTTCCTAGATATGGACGGAGGGGGGAGGACCTAGGACTTACCACAGGGCAGGGAACCCTGACTGCTCTTTGGACTGGAGAGAGAGGGGGAGAGGAGTGGGGGGAAGGGGAGAGGGGTGGGAGGAGGGGGAGAAGAGTGGGAGGAGAGGGAGAAGAGTGGGAGGAGGGGGAGGGAAAGGGGAGGCTGGGAGGAGGTGGAAATTTGTTTTTTTTTTTTTCTTTATTCTTCTTTTATCAATAAAAAATGTTTAAAAAAAAAAAAAAAAAAAAAAAAAAAAAAAAAAAAAAAAAAAAAAAAAAAAGAAGTTCCAGGCTTGGATGCCAGAGCATTAAACATTCAGTGAAGCATTCTAGGGAAAAAGCAGGGTGAAAGGCTTCCACAGCCACTCATTCACACCGGAAACTCGACAGCATTACATTAAAAGCTAGCTGCATTGCTGACTTCCTTACATTTAATAGAGAGCCTTCCAAAAGATGTCAGTCATTCTCTTCCTTGACACGGTCTTCTCAAACGGGTTTGATAAATGTATTATTGGTTTTTAAAACATGAATAAAATGCATGTGGAATAATGCATTATGTCTTCCATTTGCAGACACTTAAAAGACAGCTTTGATATGTTGGAATAGCTGTTAATCACTGGCTTAAAGTTAGTTTTTTTTTCTTTTTTTAATTCTTCATGTGGATATGTATTTTCTTTGCTATTCAAGGATAATAATAGTTATCTTAATTTGGTAGAGCAATTGAGAGCTGCCTTTGAAGCTACTCAGTTTAAGTTACTAACACAAATGTGGTAGATTTTGGAGATAATTAATGGTGTTCAGTAATCCAGTATTTCAGGGAGCACTGTGAAGAAAAATGTCAAAGGCTAGGAAAAGAGGGGCACAGAAATAGTCTGCACCATCCTCAGCCCTGAAAAGGAGGTAAAAATAGATGTAAAAGAATTGAAAGCCAAACAGAAAGTAAGTCAGACATTTATTTTAAAATAGGAGGACAAAAGTGTTGGAGAGGACAGATGTGGCTGGAGAAAGTGATATACAGTCAAACTATTTTAGAATCTTGGGCTACAGTACTAAGTACCCAGGGAGTACAGTACTAAGTACCCAGAGCACAGGGTGCTTCTGTGGTTTCTTTAAATAGTTCCCCTGTGTCCACTGAATCATAAGATAATTTATCCTGATGACAGTTTTCTCTAAATTTGACAAATTTCTATGTTATTCAAGGAGAATAAATTATAAGTAGAGTTCCTACTTTATAATCATTGTTAATTTCACCAATTACTTTCAGGGTTGTGAAAGTTAAAACTAAACAGTATCACTCATGTCATTATTATTAGTAATGCAGTATTTGCTGGAAAAACCTCCATTTCTCATACAAGATTTAGGATCTCAGACAAAGGGAAAAAATCATTCTAAAAACTATCAAGGAAAATTGGTACTATCATTTAAAAATATTATTTTTAAAAGATTTTTAAAAAGCTGTTAGATACTGTGGTATTACATCATCCACAAATGTATTTGTTGGGCTACTGTGGTTTTTTTTTAACTTATTTTTTAAATGACCTTTTCTCATTTTATGTACCTGTCCCAGTTCCCACTCTCTCCCATACTCCTGCTTCCCCCACCTTCCCCTACCCCACCTCCAATCCATTTTATTATATTAATCCACTGATACACAATGAAGGGGGACCTCTCTACCTCCTTATACCTTCCTCAATCTCCTTCAGTGTCTTAATATTAAAATTTAAATTTAAAAGTTATATATATATACATATATATATGTGTGTGTGTGTGTGTGTGTGTGTGTGTGTGTGTGTATACATATATATCTTTTTATTTGTATGGTTAGGGTTACCAGAACACAGTTTTGGAGGATGTTGTGAAAAGTGTTGTATTCTTGATTTCTTTCTCAGTCTATTCAACATTTGTATACTGATTTTCTGGTATGAATTTTGTATACTTCTACGCTGATGAAGGTGTATCAGTTGTAAGACTTTCCTGCTGAATTTTTAGGGTCACTCCTGTATACTATCTTGTCTTTTGCAGGAAAAAAAAGATAGTTTGATATTTGCAAAAAGAACATTAAAAATATAGACAAGAGGCCTTTATGCTAATCTGTTAGGATTTTAAATTACTTAAAATGACTAAATTCTAATGCAAAGTATTAATTTGCTTGAAAATGATTATGCACTTTTGGTAATAAAATAAAGAGGGTGAAGTTATGAGCCTGCAAATTGCGGAAAGCGCCTCCTGAAGAGTTGCAGGCTGTTGCAATGGTTAAACTCTACTAGAAACAAGAAATTATTTTAAACTCTACTAGAAACAAGAAATTATTTTAAAGAAAAATCAATGGTCCAAAAAACACAATGTTCTCTAAACTATTTACTTTCAGATTAATGATCTCATTATTTTGGTCTCCCAATGGATTAGAAGGCCCCATCCCCCATGCCAGTGCTAGCTGGGTGTATATGTGGGATTTACATAGTTAACTGCATTTGTTAGCTATGTTCTACTTTTAGAATCCTCTCTGGAGTGTTGAAAGCCTCACATATTCTTTTAGAGCACCAGCCTAAAAACTAAATAGCAGTATCTGAATACTAGTTTCTGTGCACCTGTTCAGTTGTGCTGATAGTTCACATTCTAAAAGGTATTCATCATTTGCCTTTGATGTAGGAATTCACAAACACAGCCTCCGGTGTCCCACCCCCTCATTTCAGTAGCTTTTATTTGATGAGAAAGTCTATATTGAGAACAGTAATAGAACTAATGCTGACTGATTATTATGTGCCAGACACTTTTATAATTCAAAACAGATTAATTTTCCGCATAGCATCCATCTAGAGGAGCTATTGTAAGAGCTTAAATTTTATATTGTCAGATACTAATATACAGAAAGTTTGAGAAAATTGCCCAAGTTTTTGCATGTCAAGAATGTGTATGTGGGGCTTCCACTTAGGTTAGTAAAACTATAGAAATTGGTTGATTTTGCTGTCAAAGAAACCAGAATAGTAAAAAGGGAATATTGCCAGGGTGAGGATATGGGGAAGTAATAGAGAGGGGACAGCAAAGTACAAGAGATTTAATCTGGGAAAAATGAAGTATGTGGGATCTAATTAGAAAGAGAGGAAGGAGATAAGTACTTAACGAAGAAGAGAGGAGGATACAATAACATTAAGGATGTCTGGATAAGGAATCATAATGGTGACTATCTACTTAAACAAACAAAAAATTACCTACAGTACACAAAAGTAGGTGCATTGATACACATGTGTAATTTAATGAAATTCTCTCAACTGGGTTGGCATGTTCTCTCCAAGAGCCAAAGACCAGCTAACAGAAACCCAAGACCAGGACTGAGAAGCCTTTTGTGAGTTATTGGTCAGGGTTTCCTAAGAGTCGTCCAAAACATTACAAGCAAGCGCTATTGCCTTTGCTTACCTCCTCCCAGGAGTGGAAGTTAAATCCCTTTTGCTGAAGATGCACTTTCCGACACAAGGACCAGTGGTCCTCCTGACTTGGAATAGATGGGAAAGCCTCCTTCCTGAGGACTAGCTTTCCTGCTACCGTAAAGGGGAAACTTCCAAAGGAGCGGGGCAGTCAACAGTCCTACTCAGCAAGGATGTCTGTGAACCACAACAATGACCAGAGTGGCACGCTAAGCCAAAGCACTGACATGTATACCTTGGTGGTAAACGGCAGCTCTGTAATTGGATATAAGACTCTCAACAAGAGGGAAAGAAAGGCTAGTACTGGATTGAAATCTAGCCCAGGGCTTGTGAAATCATGGATCTTGGAGCAGAACCCATAGTGGCCACTTTATTAAACAAGCATAATCCTTTCCCTCCCCCCCCCTCTTTTTTTGGCTTTTCCTGGAACACACTACGTAGACCAGGTAGACCGCGAACTCACAGAGATCCATCCATCTGCCTCTACCTCCCAAATACTGGGATTAAAGGCATGTGACACTGTATGCATCCTTATGTTTCTTTTTTAAGGACAGATAAACGAAGCAAACTAATAAAGGACAGCGGTTTTCAGAGACAAACATCTTTTTAAAGAATATTAATTTTCAGATAAAATTTGAATAATGAAATGAGCTACTTTTAAAGTCCTGGATAACCTAAAGTAGTCGACAATATGGTTTCTTCCTGGTCCAGCCTGCGGAGATGCGGCAAAGTCTTTCCTACAACTGTCTAACTACAGAAATTCACTGGTCTTTAAAAAAACCCTAATTGTATGGAAAACAGGTGAAAGTAATTCTTTCCCTGGCTAGGCAGGATCAATTACTCAGCACCTTAAAAGATCAGTTTAAAAGTAGTTTGAAGACATTTATTGGATCGCTGCGAATTCTGGAGCCCTCAGAATAGTTTGTTCAGTCAGAAAAGACTTGAGAAAGCACTTTGGGAGAGGAAGGAAAAATAAAAATACCAAAGGACTAAATACCAGATTTCATATTGTCAGACCAAATCCCATAATTTCCTTTTTTCTTTACTATTAAAGAATGTCCTTTAAAATTTATTACATTTCTCATTTTTATGCATAAACTCTTTGGAGAATTAACTAATTGTGAAACGGCAAGGACAATTTTTATTAAGATTCTGACTGACAGAGTATCCTTGAGTATAAATACATGCTAAGCTAGTTATGTTTTCATTATCTGGCAGCTTCATCTTACCACATGATGATATTTTATTTCCATGGCAGTAGATTGCACTTGCCCATTACCTACATTCAGGGGATTCCGAACTGAATTAAGGCAGGGCAAATAAGGAACCAATTGAACAATTCTTAGCACAAATTTTTATGGCATTTCCCAGATGAATTTAGTGAAATAATATCGAGATAAGTTAAAAAGTACTAAACACTGGGTGTTACAACTATTAAATGCATCTTATCAAAATATCTCATAGAGTGCATAATTTAAATGATAATGCATGACTCAATTTCCACAGATATTAAGAATCTCAACACTACATGAAAAATAAAGATTGTACTTAAGCCTGTGCATCTTATGAATACATTCAGACAATTATTTTCCTATTATGATGCTAAGAACAAAATCTGCAAATGAAAGATAAGTAACCTTTAGAATTTAAGCTACCATTTCTTCATATTTATCTCCTGTGGTTCTTTGTTTTGGGGATATATTTCATGCTCTATTCATTCATTATTTAAGACAAAGTTTCCTCTGGAGGCCATAATTTAACATGTCTATTCATTCACAGTGAACTTGAACCCCTGTTTACATGAGAAACAGACTGAGTAGACTCTTACTTTTGTTATACTCTTGCTGAATGTCACTAGGGCAATTACTTTATCTCTAATGCCACCAAGACTTTTATCTCTGATGTGGGAATAAATATGTCTACATCAATACGCTTGTTTATAAAACTACATGGGACATGAAGCTCTACTGAGATGTAAATACTTGATCAACACCATCAAGTATTAGATAAAAATAACCGTAAATCTGACTACCAGTGAATTTTGGAAATCATTTAAAGTAATAGTTCCTAAGAGCTGTGCAGTAATCCACAGAACTAAAAGATGAAACATCTGTCTTGTTTGAGCTATTGAGAGCTGCTCCTGGTTTCCAGTTAAGATTGCTAAAACTTTGCAATATGAAATCCAAATGAAATCCAAGGCTTCAGAGGCAGAATAGCATAAAGAGCAAGTAAGATAAGACCTCTATAGGAGGCTACGTGTAATAGATAATGGTGGGAGCCTAGTGAGGTCTAGGGGAATATGGGCCATACTCACTACAACATGCTCTAAAACAGCTCAGGAACAAAAACTCAACTAGTCATAGATCACTCTAGGAAACAGATATTTCACTATGTTTTACACATAGTCAATAATTTTTAAACTATTCCAAATTTTAAAGACATTGGTCTAGATTTCTTTTAAACCTCTCCTTTCAAGATGCAGAGATCTCTGCAGAGGACACTGAAAGGCAGCAGTAAGAGCCAGAGATGGTGGATGACTCCAAGGAAACAGAATCTTCAAGATATAACATGACTGATACACACATGAACTCACAAAGACTATGACAGTGTGCACAAGACCTGAACAGATCCAAACTGATGAAATCTAGCATTGAGAAGTCAAAGAGGACACAAGTTACATCTCTAACCAAGACTCTATCTGCCATTAAAACCTGCTAGAAAGAAGAAAGATCATTTTTTTCTACAATGAGGACCAATGGCCACTGGCTTTAACTACTCACTAAGACAAGCACCATCCTAGAGGAGTTGGCCAACAGAAAATACACTCTATATTTCTTTTTGCACTGTTTTACCTTTCTTTTTTTCTTTCTTTCTCTATTTTTTGTTATATTGGTTTTGTTTGTTTTGATTTCTAATTTTTTTCCTTTCTTTTTTTGCTTTTTTATTTAAAGAGAGAGAACATTGAGTTGTGTGAGTACAGTGGTAGAAGTATCTGGGAAGAGCTAGGGGAGGTAAAAGAACATGTTCAAGATGCATTAGATGACAAAAATTAAATTTCAAAAATAATTTTAGAAAACGGTGGTGTTAATGCTTTCTAAAGGAAAGAACATTCTATAGTGACAATGATCTCTGCAATGGAGTTCATTAAAAACCCTCCATTTTCATTTCCAACAATCCTTATGAAACTAGCTTGAGTAAATATAAGTAGGCTGTAAAGCTGCCAAATAGCATATTATGTGACTCATATTAGAATTGATTATTTCCTATAATTTTATGAATTCATAAATTTCTTTTGTTGCCGTAAGTTGGGACTGATTCTAGCAAAGTTGTGTCTTTCTTGTATTTACAATTTTGGCAGAATAGCTTGATATGGATGAAGAAGAAAGAATTTGCAGTCTTAGCTACAGAAGAAACACTTGTGACAAATATGAAGATGGGAAGCTGAAACCACACAGTCAGAATGTAGTGACCACGTTCGCCTCCTTCCATGTGCAAAAATTCAGGTTTGGACAGTCACTACATAACCGAAAGGTTCCCAGTAGCCCCTGTATCTTACACTCTTAAATCTGAAGACCATTTCTGCTAATATGTTACTAGGAATGACAGTAGTTAGCTCCACGTTATATTCACAATTAAATATAGAATGTCAACTGCTATGGGAGTCTGTGGCTCTATTTCCTGTATTATTTTCTTTTGATATAGGGCTTATTTAGTGATTCATGTGGAGGTCATATTATAATGTATAAAAGACTGAGCAGCAATGACTTACTTAAATTGGATCAAAAGGTATTTTTCCTTCACGTCTCAGTGAAGTAAATACTGTAGTGAGTATTTATTGATGAGTTTAACTTATGTCCGAGCCCTTCTTCTGTACTGGACAAGAAAGAATCAGAACTAGCCTACCCTGGTAACCTTACACATTTATTTCATTACCTGGCTACTCCTGCATCAAAGTTCACTAAATGTCTGCCACGATCTAAGCACTGTTGTTTTCCAAATATATACGTTAGTAAATAAAGCAGATGCTGTCGGTGCATTCCTGAAGCGTACTCTCTTTGTGGGCCATATAAAGACTAGACTAATAGCTCCTGATATGTATTTCAGAAATACTGCTTCCTATGCATTTTCTGTGTGAACCTGAACATAATTATCTGTATAACTTTTTATGTCCCTTCTTCTGTCTTGCAATCTAAAGATAATGGCTGGGAATTATTATTGATTTTACTTTTACAACCATGAATGTTCATGGAGCTGTGAACAATTACACCTGCTGCAACTGAAAACATCCCATAAAGAAGTATATTCCTTGGTTCTAGATGCATGTCAACATAAAATCAATATCCAGCATATGTAAGACTCTACAAATCATCCAAAGCATCACAACCTATGCACACACCCAAATACACACACACACACACACACACATTCATGTGAATTTGAAATTTCATTGCTTTTCCTAATTAACGCCCTTGAAATCCAGTTGGAATTTCTGCTTCTTGTTTTTTTTCTTGTTTTGTTTGACTGTTGACTGACCAATGTCAGTGAACAGAGCATAGAATAAGTATCATTTCTGTTCCATACTCATTGCAATGTACTAACATATTTGTTAATGAAGTGGATTTAAAAGGCTGTATTGATTAATCTAACAAAGCTGTCTTTTCAGGAATGTCCACCCTTTCCAAACTAGATATGTGTATATAGCTTCATTCCACACCAATTCTGCCCAAATAATGTGTGCATTTTGATAAGTGAGTAAACTATTAAAGCCCTATACATAAAGCTTTAAAAGTATAAAGATGTCTTAATAATTTATTTACTTAAGGGAAGCAACAGAATGTGCTCAGAGCTGTTTTCATTTATTTCTTTGTATGTGTACACATATATATCATTTATCAAACGTCTCAAAAAATCAATTTGTACAATTAAGAAAGCCTTTGAAAACCACAGATGCTAATTTCACTAGCAATTGAATTCCTATATTCTTGCTTCCCTTTTGATGCCATCTTCTTCTCCTACTGGGCAAACTTGACCTCTTTGTGTCCAGAAGTTGACCCCACATCACAGCACATCAATGTCAGTACAAGGATAATAATCTCCAATGATCTCTCTCCACTTTGTTGCCATTCTTTTCAAATTGATGGTTTGGCTTACACACAACCAGCTTTTCCTCCAGGTCATAATTTTAACCTTATTAATTAAAACCACTAGGCTGATAAATGACCTTGTTGTATATCTGTATTCTTTTGTTACAAATCGGAAACCACACACACAGCAAAATGATAATTTAATTATATCTAGAATTCAGCTTAAAATTCTCAGTGCAGTGGCATTAGATAAAATACCAAGAATTAATTTATCTGACACTCAGAAGTCACTTAATAGAACATTTTCTTATCACAAGACAAATATATCATGCCATTAGTAACTCAAGATACAGATATTCCTAACATTTACTTAATGAAGAATGAAACACTCTCTTTAGTTCTTTAGTAGACAACAGATAAATAATAGGACATAGAGAGTTCAAAAAAATTAGGTAATGACATTATTATGCTAAAAATAAGTACGGATGGATGAGCACATGCCTAAATCCCACTACTCAGGAGAAAGATTCAGGCAACTCTCTTTGAGTTAGAGGCCAGCATGGTCTATAGAACTAGTTCTAGGACAGACAAAGCTACAGAGAGAAACCAAGTCTGTCAAAACAGAAAAACAAACGACAGCATTTCTTTCCTCAAGTGATTATGTTGTCTGAAGATGTAAAGCTGTTTACCCCTTGTTATTTAAATTATGTGAGACTATAGAGTCCTATGGTAGATGAGTTGCATTGCAATTAACTAGAAATCATTTTGTTTGCCTTATAAAATATGTTCTTTAAAATCCTCTACACTTTCATGTTGCTAGTACTGCTGCGTAGGAAGACTAGAATTCTGGAGAGAACAGACTCGGAAATTTTTCAGATTCAGCCACAAACCGACTGTGCATCATAAAGAATTGATGATCCTTGGGCTCTCTTTCTTCATCAGCAAAAGAAAGGATCTACAAAAACTGACTGCTAAATTCTCATATTTCTCAAAGTTTTAAGCCTGTAATAAATATTGTTGCTTACTGAATTCAAGTGCCTCTGTTGTGATACAGACATAGGAAGCAGACTCCTCCCCTTAGCTCTCTGACTTTTTTACATCCAATGGGAGATTTGTTTCATCTGAATTTTTTTTTCTTTTAACCCAGTTTTAGAGTTGTTTCCAATTCTTCTCTTGTTTACAGATTCTGCACTAATTTGCTTTCTTTATTCTCTATGATACCACTTCTTCATATTGACTTTTCTGACATCAAATTCATTAACTCTTCCCAGAGTAGAAGCAGAGTGAAGATGAAAACCCATTTGTTTCTCTGTCATGTAAAATTGAAGCAAAAAAATAATGAATGAACAGAGGAATTTTTCAAGTATTTCCTAAGTTTATATTGGAAGTTCAAATTGACTCTTACTGGAATAAGGACTCTTCTGCAAAATTACTATAATGAGAAATTGTAGTTAGAACAAATACATCACAGAAAACAGAGGACTCATTATCATCCACTTCATTCACACGTTTAGCTTCCTTTCCAGGTCTAACTTCTAGTTGTTCGGCTTGTCATTGTCACTTGTTTTTGTGTTGCTTTTTCCCTTCCATTTGTGTCATTAGGGACTGGACCCAAACTATCTCTATGACAAGCTCACATTCTACAGATGAGCTAGCCCAGTCCCCCACATCAGCTATGATATCCTGAAGTTGTAGAGACTCCATATGAGGGATTAGAGCTGGAACAGTTTGGGTCTACAGTGAAATGTTTTGTATTTTTGCTCACCTTCTTTCTGTTGTTACCAAAACTGCCTTCTTTCCGCTTGTAATGGCTTTCCATTTGTGTAGTCTGCCAATTCAAAATATCTCTTAAAGTAATTTTGTGTTTAATTATTTGAATTAACTTATCAGTAATACCGTAATAGTTCTGAAAAATAGGTACTTCTAAAAAGTTGCACGTGTTCTCCCCATAATGAAACAGCCAATTCTATATTAGTTCTGCATTTTAAAAAATGCTATATATGTATTTGCAATTTGTTTCCTTTTAATTTGGGGTAGTGGTAATGTTTTAGATCAACAATCATCACAAACTTTATTCACATAACAGATTTTCTCCAAAATATTGTTTTTCCTTTTAAATAAATAATCATGAAAGAGCAAGAATATTGGATTTAAAAATATTAGAACAAATCAAAAGTGAAGGAACATATTTTGCTTGTATATATATTCTCTTCTAAACTTATTAGAAGTCACTTTCACATATATGATTTATCTCTGCATAACCAGAGGTATTTTATTTAAATATAAACGTCTTCATAGTCTTAACAATGTCAAGATAACAAGTAACAGTGAAATATAAAGGAGTTAGCAAAGATTGTTTTCAATAAACCATACACATGAAAATATAAAGTCTTTAGATAAATTACCTTAACTCATTAATTTTCTTACTCAAATCATGACCTAAACAGATTCCTAGGTTGACCCCATAGAATAATATTTCACACAATTCTTACTGAAAAGAAAGTGTATTTGCACAGGTCTTTTAACTATGTACCATGCCTTAAAATTAATTTTCTCCAAAAATAGTCTTCTTTTTGATTAACAGATTTGCCTGATATCTCCAACCAGGCCACACACTATGGTCTTTAGAATGACAGTGTCCCCAAAAGACACATATACTTGCATTTATAGTCCACATTTGGTGTGTGTCGGATGGAAGGGTTACAAGGTGTAGCTTTGTTCAAGGAGTTGTATCACTAAAAGTGGGTTTTCAGGTTTCAAATGCACATACCAGGTATGTGACTCTGTGTGTGTGTGTGTGTGTGTGTGTGTGTGTGTGTGTGTTTGACTATTTAAATTTTTTTTAACATTTTTTTATTGATAAAAGAAGAATAAAGAAAAAAAACAAATTTCCACCTCCTCCCAGCCTCCCCTTTCCCTACCCCTCCTCCCACTCTTCTCCCCCTCCTCCCACTCTTTTCCCCCTCCTCCCACCCCTCTCCCCTTCCCCCCACTCCTCTCCCCATCTCTCTCCAGTCCAAAGAGCAGTCAGGGTTCCCTGCCCTGTGGTAAGTCCTAGGTCCTCCCCCCTCCGTCCATATCTAGGAAGGTGAACATCCAAACTGGCTAGGCTCCCACCAAGCCAGCAGATTGCGTAGGATCAAAACTGCGTTTAAACAAGTCCCCAATTGAATGCTTCCTTTTATAAAAGTCCCCTTGGTCACAGTGTCTCCTCACATGCAACAGAACGGTGACGAGGACAGACACAGAACATTCACGTCCATGCCCCAAACACCATTTTCATTCAGTCAGTCACATTTTATAAGCCTTGCTTTGACTTTCTAGTGCTGTGTTCTTCACTGCATCTTCAATTTCATAGTTTTCATTTCAAGCTATCAAGATCAACTTTAATTGTCTTTCTGCTTCATTGTCAACCTACTTCAGTCCACATTCGGCAGCCACGCTGGTATTTGCTGATTTAAAAATCCTCAGCAATAACTTTATCTTTGAGAGAACAACGTGAAAGTGCTTCTGCGGATGGAAAGGTCTGTGCCTAACTTGCCATCTAAATCTCTTGCACACATAAGCATGAGCTTCATAGTAACCCACTGCTATTCCACAGCATATAGACTCACATCTAATAATAAGTCTGCTGTGCTTTAAGATGTTCATATATACAATAGTGAAACCAACATCTTGTTTCAGAAAACTATAGCTTGGTATTATGTACCAAAGAGTGTACAGCTCATACTTTAAAAATACAAAAGTATTTCTATAGTTACCCCATTTTTTACAGCAGAGTGATTTGCAATGAGGGTCTGAGCTGATGGAATCTTACTGGTAAAAAGAAAAAGACCAAATAGTCAAGTAGCAAACACAATATTCACTCAGAAAAAAAAAAGAGAGATTAGAGTTATCCGTATTTATGAGAGTAGTGGAATGGGAACAGGGGTTGAAAACCGTGAGTCCAAATGCTCTGATTATTGCATTTATTGGTGTTTATAAAGAAAAATGGATAAAATATAGCAACTAAAAAGAACACTTTTAAACCTACTAAGTACTATTAAAACCTATTAAATGGTGATGATTACATTAGCACAATGGAATATTTTAATTGTGGGTGAATACATAAAAGTACTTAAAGACAGTCTAACATATATCAATATTATTTTAGTTTATGTAATTTCTGAAGATTTGTTACTGGTGTTTGTTTGGTTATTATAAATATTTGAAATACTGTTCCAAAGAGCAATATGAACATGTTGGAAGCTATCTTTCCAGCTATATGAAGCAATGAATGAAATATATGTTTAGACTGAAAAAATATTATTTACTTAGCTTATATTAGATGAAACCTAGACATGATTCTTACTATGCAATAACTATTTTAATTAATATTTTGTTCAAATTGATATGTTGTGATAAATGTTGTAATGTTATATAATAATTATTTCTGTATTAAACACTGTGGATGACCTCAGTCATGAATGATATTCAATTTTACATATAATCAATGAAAAGGAAATATTTTGTCTCTATTACGAGGATTACAATCTAGACACACTGATACAAATGGATTTTCTGCTTCATCATTCCCTGACTTACTCCGGATGGCTTTGCTGTGTCATTTGTACCGTTTACACTTCACTATCTTTAGTCAACTCAGCACCTACTCCGAACTCTTAGCTTCACTTGTTTTAATTTTGTTTTCTCTTGTACATTCTAATTCCAGAACTGACTCTAAATTTAGATGTGAGGCTTTAAATCGCTTGCATTTTCTAGGCCCTGACAATAGAGCAGGGAAGTTAGACCAAGGAGAATTCTTTCCAAACATTCCATAGAGCTCGCACATCGCTCTTCTCAACCACCACACCTCGGAGGACACGATGGCAGATACACACACGTGCTCAATGAATGCCTGCTTAATTACCAGCATAGCATTTACTCCTTTATCCATCCGGCCTGTTGCACAGAGACTGGGTCACTTAGAATGTTTCCTAAAAGAAGCAGACAGCAAATTTCACATCTCTCTTCAACTAATTGATTTGAAACCATAACTTGAAATCTTCCGAATACACTGTTGGGGATTTATTTTTAAAGCTTTGAGGATGATAATGAGTACACTTAATTACATACGCAGCTTGACAATAATCTCTAAAGGCACTTTAATTTCTGAAACTATGTATTGTAATCTCTGCCAAATCATAGATTAATACAAATCATGGGAGTATAATGTTTATGGATAGAAAACAATTTGTCTCACTTTGCAGTGCTCTTAACCTAACTTTAACTATTAGTAACTTCTGACCCATAAGTTTATTTGAAATAATTATTATACACGAGTATGATTAATTAGAATGAGGAGTTCTTAGTAAATGAAATAGAATTCATATTAGGCACAGCTGATTTCAGAGAATAATACAGTTACTTTTAAAAGAATGCTATTTCAACTAAGGATACAAACTTGCTATCTATAGGCATGACATATACATACACATTATAAGTTTTAATAAAATACTAAATACAAATAATATTTAATATATAACTAACATATATGTTTTTAATTTTCATTCTACTTTTTTCCTGTTTTTTCCTCCCTCCCTGCCTTCCACTATCCTTCTTCACTGACTCTCAGGCTTCAAGTTCTCTGTCTCACAAGGATTGGTGGATGATACTGGGCTCATGACCCTCCTTTCTCCACTTCCTAAGGGGAGGAATGAAAACATGCTATCCACCAAACCTTGACTGTTTTTGAAATACTTGTATTCTATGAAAAGCAACAACGTATTCTAAATTTTGCAGATTAATTTATGCAATATGATTGCTCAATAAGGCAAGACATATATATACTTTGTAATTTTTTAAAAAAAATATCTGAAATTAGGATACTATAGCCTGACTTCTAAACATTGAACATTGACAACACAATGGAGCAGTAAAATAAAAAATATTTCCTTGCCAAGTAGATGCTTGGCCCAGTGTAAAAACTAGTTTTCAAGGTATGGTGAGTCCTCTCTTATACAAGCTAAAGCAAGTGGCCAATGCACAACATGATTTGTGAATGTGCTGATAAAAGCGAAAATATAAACTTTACATTCATGACTTTTGGCTAAGGCTTAGTAAATCTACTATGAGTAAATCTGTATATTAAATTTCACACATGAGAAAGGCAACTCCATGTAAGTGTGATGCTAGGGGAGCTTCAAATGTCTACAAGAAATGAGTTCTTCCCAAAATGAGTTTTTATTTAAATATAAGTTTGAGGTAGTTATGAAAAACATTAGGAGAAATTGGAAAGGCCTTGTTAAAATAATAGAGCTTCCAGAGCCCCGGTGAAAATGTAAATCTGGAAATTGCCTCTGCACCACATACAGGCTAAATAATCCTAGAAGTGGAATCATTTTTCATTCTCTGAAAGCAATTGGAATTTTAATAGATGAAAGAATAGTATGGAAGCCAGGCACACGTGCATTTCCATTATGTGAGCCATGTGAGGCACATATAAATGAATAGTTTTATCTTTAACTGTCTGAAACTGGAGTTAAATGTTAAATTTTAACTTTCTCTATTAATTATTATGAGTTGAGAATATATTAAATTTTGTAATAAATAAATATCTCTAGATATTACACTTTGAGCACCAAATATGCTTATTCATTTATTTATATTTGCTTTGCTTTGTTGTGTTTCCTTCCTCCAGGCTGTCTGGAATTTTGAAACATCTACAAAAGTCTACTTTGGAAATGTTACTTAATCAATCAACCATCTTCAATTTTCATGAGTTTTCAATGAAAACTTTTCTTAGTTCAAGGTATTAAACACACAACCATGTGCATGCACACAGACAGATACACAGGTAGAAGACAGACACACACACAGTATCAAGGAGGAAGGAGGGAAAAGTAACAGATTATTATGTAAAATAAAGAGATTGTATTAAAAAAGAAAATAAAAAACATACAAAACTTATAAACTATAATTGGTCTAATATTCTATAGATAAAGTGTTATTTGTTGTCAGGCAAATAAATGATGCCAACAATCACTAAGAAGTGGACAGTTTTGGGTGTCATTCTATTTGTGAACCACCAAGCTTCTTGTGAACACGGGGGATGCACTGTATCTCTTGCAACTGTGTCACTTTACAATATGCAGTGGACGTTGACTCTCCTAGGAGCCCTAGAAAGCACAAGACATCCATGCCACAGAGTTTTCAAGTCAAATGTGATGAATGTCGAAATAAGCACTAGTTTCTGTGGTTGAACTTATTTCCACCAAAGATTGCTTTTGCTCAGACCTCCACCGCATGAGTGGGAATCAAGCTGTGGATGTGTGGCAGCTGGGAAGGAAGCAGAGCTCTTAACTAAATGCTGAGCAAGGCCGAATTCTCTCAAGCTCACATGGATCTAAGTAAGTTACATTAATTGATATTCTTCCTTTTACAGAGTAATTGAAATGGGCCTAAGCTCTAATCAATTGGTAAATTGATAATTTACATTCATACATCTTTCAATAATTGTTCTTGTGCATCCTCCTCAGACTGTGTACATGAACTTGCTTGCCTTCCATTAATGAAAGTCTTATAAGGATAAAGCAGCCTTTGCTTCAATGTAGCAGAGTTCTAGGACTTAACTCCAATGTAATTAATGAGAAGATGTAATTTGTCATACTCAGCTTTTTCAAAGTTACATTTTACTATTTTCACATATTGTATAATTTTATACTCCTATAAATAATTTATATATCTCAGGCTACACTGCTGTTATCTTGACAAGTGACTACATTTTTATTCTGTTTTATCTAGTAACATTCTACCACATAGAAAACAATTGACACATATTCATTCATGAATTACTTAGCCTGTTAGAATAGGCATTGTTTATGCTAACCATGACACACATTAGCTGCATGTATGACCTAACAAGCCATCGAAGTCTGTTAGTCTATACAACAGAAAGATCTCCTAAGCTCTTGCTTATGTAGAATTAGCATAGTAAAAATGGCAATCTTACCAAAAGAAAATCTATAGATTCAATGCAATGCCCAGCAAAATTCATCAAAGACCTCAAAAGAACAATACTCAACTTCATATGGAAAAGCAAAAAATACCAGGATAGCCACGACAATCCTATACAATAAAGGAACTTCTGGAGGCATCACAATCCCTGACTTGTAACTCTATTACAAAGCTACAGTACTGAAAACAGCCTGTTATTGGCATGAAAACAGACAGGGTTTTGAATCAAAGCCCTGAATATCAATTTACATACTTACAAACACCGGATTTTTGACAAAGAAGCAAAAATTATAAAATGAAAAAAAGAAAGCATATTTAACAAATGGTTCTGGAGTAACTCCATGTCAACAAATAGAATAATGAGAAAAATAGATCCATATCTTCTACCATGCACAAAACTCAAATCGAAACAGATCAAAGACCTCAAAATAAAGCCAAACACACTGGACCTCATAGAAGAGAAAGTGAGAAGTACTCTAGAATGCATTAACACAGGAAACTACTTCCTAAATATAGCCCCAGTAGCACAGACACTGAAACAATTAATAAATGGGACCCACTGAGATTGAGAAGCTTCTGTAAAGCAAATGGCAATAAACAAAATGGCAGCCTACAGAATGGAAAAAGATCTTCACCAACTTCACATTGAACAGAGTGCTGATCTCCAAAATATAGAAAGAACTCACGAAATTAGTAAAGAATTAGTAAAGAATCCAATAAAAATGGGATAAACAGATGACTATCAACAGATGAATCTAAAATGTCTGAAAGACACTTAAGGAAATGCTCATCATACTTAGTCATCAGAGAAATGAAAATCAAAACAACTCTAAGATTTCATCTTCCACCATTAAAAATGGCCAAGATAAAAAAGGGTAAAATGAACACTCTTCCATTGCTGTTGGGAGTACAAACTGGTACAGCACTTTGGAAATGAGTATGGCAGTTTTGCAGAAAATTAGGAAACACCCTATCTTATGACCTAGCAATGCCACTATTGAGTATATATCCAAAGGATGCTCAATCATACCACAAGGACATACTCTCAACTATGTTCATAGCAGCATTATTTGCAATAGCCAAAACCTGAAAACAACATAAATGTCCTTTGAAACATCATATTGAGTAAGGTAACCCAGGCTCAGAAAGACAAATATCATATGTACTCACTTATAAGTGGCTTTTAGAATAAAGCAAAGAATAAACAGCTTCCAATTCATAACCCCAGAGAAACTAGGCAACAAAGTTGACCATAAGAGAGAAATCCATGGATCTAATCTACACGGGAAGTAGAAAAAAATAAATAATAAAAAAAAGATCACCCGAGTAAATTGGAAATGTGGGGATATTGGGTGAGGGTTTAGGGGAGAAGGAGGAAAGGAGGAGAGCAGAAAATGTACATAGATCAATAAAAAACAATTTTAAAAAGAAAGAAAACTCCTTTGACATACTGAGCAGTTCTTCCTGAGGAACAAGAGTTTAGGTATGCTACCAGGAGTGACTAGGCTAGAAGTTATTTGAAAACCACCAACAAGGTGGCTGGTGACATTTAACAGAACCACAGCTGCTTCAGCTTCCAGAAGTCATCCCATCTTTGTCATTCAGATCTGGTACTTATTACTGACAACACAGAAAATGAGACTTTATAAAGTGGTTCTCTTAAATCAAGCCTAACTTTGCGTCTTATATTTAATGTTACTGTAACACACTTGTAAAATTGGAATAATATCTGTTTCACAATGGAGCATTCAATAGTTCAAGAGTAAACACTTTCTCTCACATACATTCCTTAGTGATCAAGTGAGCTAACTGCTATCTACTTAATTTTCATGTAGACATTTCTATACATATATAATAATATTTCACCTGTCATAATATATGCAATTATGTTTATCAATAATATTACTGAGGATAATTTTCTTATTAATACAAAGTATATCCCACATATGCAATCTTTAAATTTTATTTTTATGCTTTTGATGGTTTCTGCTAACATTTTGTGTGTGTGTTTATTTACTTGAGAGTGAACCTAGAGCCTAACATACACTAAATAAAGGTTCCACTTCCAAACTACATTCCCGGTCCTCCTTTGATTTTTATTTTGAGACAGTCTAATCTAGCTGTGCAGGCTGACCCAGAATTGACTCTTTAAGCAGGAGTTCAATTCACAGACCTCCTGTCCAAGCCTCCTACATTGCTATGGTTACAGGTCTTTGCCTACCAGCCTTGAGGGCTGCAATCAAACTATTCTGTAAAACCAGATGAAGGAAATCTTCAGTGAAGTTTTCATACGATCACTAATCACTAAGCAGATTAAAAATGTATGATCAACATAGTTAGTGACCTCTAGGATTGAATACCAAAGATTCAAGAGGCCTCAGTGAGTAAAGTGTTTGCAATGAAAAGCATGAGGATATGAATTTGAATCCCCAGGACTCAGAAAAGTTGGGGCACATTAGCACTCCACTCTTACCCCAGGGTTCCTAAGGAAAGATGAGAAGGTAAGGATGGAAAAATCCCAGGATGTTTGTGCGCCCAGCACACATACAAAAGCAGACCCTGTCTCAAACAAGGTGAAAGCTAGAACTTATACTGAAGGCTGTCTTCTAACCTCTACACAACACTCTGCGGCACCCACGCCTGTACACACGCATGTGTACACACACATATTTACAAACATACATATAGAGAGACAGACAGACAGAGAAAGAGAGACGTAAAGAGAGAACCACACACTTTTGTGTAAAGACAAAAATGTTTGTCTTCGTTAGGGATTCTATTGCTGTGAAGCGACACCGTGAGCAAGGCAATGCTCTTAAGGAAAACATTTAATTGGATGGCTTAAAGTTTCAGAGGTTTGATCCATTATCATCATGGTGAGACATGACGGCATGAAAGAAGATATGGTGTTTAAGAAGTTGCTGAGAATGGAAAAGAAGCTACATATTGGCCCAACAATCAACAGGAAATGGTCTGAGATAATGGGTCCATCTTGAGCATAGGAGACTTCAAATCCTGTCCCCACTGTGACACACTTCCTCCAAAAAGGCCATACCTAATCCAACAAAGTCATACCTCCTAACAGCACCACTCCCTATAAGTCCATGGGGTCAATTACATTCAAACTACAACAATGTTCAAAGGTATCAACCAACTGCACTAATTAAATCCATTTATTCATATTTCTACAGTAGAAAAACCCTCAGAGTTTCAGTAACAACCATGCTTCTGGACCAGTCGTAGCAGGGATGATTTCATCAGCCCCTGAAAATGAGTGCCCTTTCTCATATCTACATAACAGACGCTAAACCACCTAATCATTTCTCCATCAGAACACACCACTCCATTATCATGTGGTTCTTCTTCCTTATGCTATCAGTATCTATTTGTTTGAGACTTCGTTTTCTTTTATCCCATTGGTAATTTTACTTTAAGTTAACCCAATTGTTTTGAAATGCATGCTTATACAGAAAGGTAACTCTTGGACCAGAAAATATAGATATAATAAGTAAAAATTAACAAAGAGCACAACTTTAATGATATGATCTGGCATGTGTCACTGCACTATTTATCAGATACCTAAATAAAGGAGTAAGAAGGTGTGCATGCGTTGAAAATTAAAACCAATCTATCATATCTTTACATCTAAACCATATCACCATTCCTTCATTTATTCTTCATGTATATATTTTAAAGTATTTGTTCACTATAAAATTAATGCATATTATTACTCTCCCTCTCTCCCCTCTTCCTCTCCTTCTTTTCTCTTTGTCCTCTTCTCCTCTCTAGCCCTCCTATGTAAAAACAGTGGTAGTGTCCTCAGTGTGGTGATACTGAGGTCCTCCTGAGGTTTAGGAATATGTAGTGAACTAGTCAACAGTCCTTCTTCACAAGTGCACAGCTTTCTAAAGAGTATAGAGCAGAAAAGACAATGTTTGAACAGGTAAATTAACAGGAGGAAGCAGAGACTATGAAGAATGAATTCCCTATAGCTGGTTTATAGTGAGGATCAGGATTATCAAAATAAACAGTTTTATCAACATTATCTACAGTGTTGGAATAGTACAGTTTTAATTTATAAAAGAAAAAAGATCAGGGATTGTATTAGATGAGTTAAGTGAGTCAGATGGTGATCCATAAATGGCAAAACTCCAAATGCCCTGGATATTCTTCAAGCTAAGATTTATGACATACATCACTCAGACTTGAGAGATAATGAACTATGTCAGAAAAATACCTTATATTATATTGGCCCTATTTATTAGAAAAATTCTGCTATATATGTATTTAAAGATATTTATCCAGTGATATATGAAATAAAACATTGATTCTTTATAAAAACGTGTTCTTTAACAGCACCTCATCTCCTCAATTTTCTTTTTCCAAACATTTTCTCTTTGGATGTCCTTGAAGAGTAAATATTTTTATCATGGTCTGATAAGGATACAGGCTCACATACACAGGGTGAAATGGAGATCATAAAGTCTAACTATTCACCTCAAATACCTTTAAAACATTTTCTTCTCCTGAATCAAAAAAAAAAAATGTGCTCAGCTCCCTATCACAGGTTGTTAGTTCTTACCTTATCTGTTCTACTGGTTCATTTCCCACTGCCCGTATGCTTTTCATCTCATTCCTTAAATCTTATAAACAATTGCTGGCCCTGCCTTTATCCTATTTTTCTTTTCCAAGTAGGTTTACACATTTTGAAAATGCGTGTGCTTTATATTTAACAAGAAAGGGACAGAGGAAAATGTATTCAAATTAATTTGATAAACAGAAAGAGCCTGATGCTTAATTCTGGTCATGAAGCTGAATTTCAGAGACATTGAATAACTTGCCGTTTGCACAGTTCAAACTGAGCCACAAGCAGACTCATCTCTAGATACCCCCATTTCTGAAGTCATTTCCCACTATTCCACATTACTCTACACAATCCAAACCTGACTCTTTGATGAGAAAACAAAATGACCGTATCAAGGGCATTGATCTCTAATCCGTAACAACGGAAAACAAAATATAAAGCAACATAACTAAAGATAATTTTGACGATGGGAATCACACACGAGGCCTAATGCTCCTTAAAAGCTTAATTCAGTAAGTGTATCTCTACTTGAGATTTTCTTCACTTACTGTTGAAAACTAATTGTGAAATCATGCTAAGCCCTCCAAAGACAAACCATGGGAGTGTTCATGCTGATAACAGTGCGAATGGTAATGTGTCATCTCTGCATGGCACTGCTTGGAACTATTTCAGTAAACAGGATAAAACTGTGTTGGACCAGAAGAGGCAGTGACCTCCCATCACCTTTATGGGAACCACACCGTGATTATGAGAAGCACAGGCATAAAACTTTTATAGTCATAAAAGGTCTGGCATCATTTGAAGGTGGACTGTGGGTAAGGCTAAGATTTTTTTTCCCCCTCTCTCTATTCAGTAAAGCCCTTCAGCAATCCTTATTGCAGGATAAAAGTACCCAAACAACTTCTGTGTTTAAGAGAACCTCATTTAGCAGCCGTGGTGTTAAGTTGATAATTGATCACATAAACAACTCAAAGATATCTGTTTATTTTACATAGGCTCGGGGTTGGGGTGGGGGGAGAGCTTGCCTCATAAAATTCAAAAACCCACAAGTTTTAGCTCTTCTGCCACATCTCAGTGGGTTTAATATCCTCCTGCCATATTATTTACGACTTCACAAAGAAAGTGGTTATTTCCTATTATCTATTCAATAAATACTTAGAGAAATGCGGGCTGCAGAGATGCAGCTTCTTAATGAAACAGCCCAGAGAATCTTCATGGTGTCTAGTTCCAAAAGCTTGTGCAGCATCTATTAAAACTTGCTTTAGTTCTGAAGAGCAATTCCAATTTCTACACACTGATATGTTCCACTCAGGTTGCTGAGGCAAGCTTTCTGGGGAGACAATTCCACCTGTATAAAGCACGCTGAGAAACAACACATTTCTGACCACATAGGCATGCCCGAGCACCTTTCTCTACCAGTTCTACAACTGTCTATGACTCAGGAGTGCTTTCACTGTGGAAATAAAATGAATGCAGACCAATTCTTTGTCTAACTATTTCCCCTCAAGGTCCTCTAAGGACGTCTCATGAATATATGTGTGTGTGTGTGTGTCACACACACACACACACACACACACATACACACACACACACAATATGCTCAGGTCCCTATCACAGATCATTTGTTCTTACTTTATCTGTTCTATTGAGCCATTTACCGCTGCCTATTAATTTCCCATCTCATTCCTTAAATCTTAGGATAAACACTCACTGGTCTTGCCACAGCACTACATTTTTAAAGAAGAGAAGAAATAAATCTTTCTTGTTGTAGTTCTTAACCAATATATGAAGGCACTGTGATTCACCATTGTTTATTCTTGCAACAATAGGAGCCAATAGCTAAACAGAGGGAAGGAAGCATCGGTGCTCCCGAAGCTCCATGTATGTTTTCCACACTGTTAAAAAAGAACTAAAAATTCTGCATTATAATTTTCTAAAGAAAATAAAAGCATTCACTTGGTTCTAATCATTGCAAACTTATTCAGGACAAAACAAAAACAAAAAAAATACTAAAAATATCATATACAGAGGACTCCTTTATCTCTGTGTAAGTTGATTCTCCTTCATGTAATGATGAGAGCAGACAGGCTTAGTGGAGTAGGACAAAAATAAGATCTATTTTTTAAAAATATTTTCTGGAACAAAATGAAGCCTTTCGTATCATACGTAGAAATCTTTTTCCAATCTTAAGTGGGGCATTGGTTAAACAATCCTATGAATATGTTTGACTTTGATCAAAAGTTCAGAACAACCAAATCTTCTTAAGTCCCAGTACTCCTTGTTTTGATTTTTGAATTGAATTTTTAATTTCCACACAGAAAATCATCTTTTCTTTATTCAGGGTCACGTGAGAGTAGCAATACAGATTTACAATTTGTACAAAGACAAGAGTGTAAAACATTGATTGGTAATAAGACCATATGTCACAAACCTTAATATTGAATATTATTTATGTACTAACAGTATCCCTTGGATTTCATGCATATTCAAGAATGCTAATATGTCACTGGTGGAAATCCCTTAAGTAGCTATAACCACCTGCACAGGAAGCCAAGCTCTGCACTGAAATTTTAGCAGTAGCCAGCATGCATTTAATAAGTGGGGAAAGTATTTCAAAAGTAAATAAAAAAGTTTGTTTTGATTAACAGTTTCTTCAAATGTGATAATTAGTATCTTTATGAAATTTATTTAATAAAATCATTAGTAACATTTACCAAACTAATTTTAAAATTCAGCTACTAATATACTAATATTTTAATAGGATATTAACTATTATAATCCATAATTTTATGTTTTGCAGAGAGCCTGGAATATAAATAAACAATAAACATGGTTAAATAACCTTGATCCTTAAAATAATTCAGAAACCACTATATTTCTTTCTCTGTGCATTAACCAAAGCATCTAAAGTATCAGGTCCTTGTACTCAGTCCGTAGATGAGGCTGGCCTTGAACTCACAGATGTCCTCCTACCTCTGCCTCCTGAGTGCTAAGATTAAAACCATGTGGAATCACTGTTAGGCTCAAAGTGTGATACTTCTGTGGCTTGAGATTTTTTGAAACTTCCTGTTCACTTTAATGATTATAAAATACCCAGAAACAAACGAACTTACTAAAGTAGAGGTGCAATGGGTGTTCTGGGCACTCTATTTCTCTGCCTGTCTAACTACTAATCTCTTTTCTTTCCCCCAGGTTCCAAACTAATTTGATAATATTTGAAAATAACTAATGTTACTTTTTTCTACCACAACTTGTATTTTCCTGGATGAAGGAAGGGGACTTAGAAACATCCAGAAAAAATTAAGAACGTATATTACTCATGAACATAAATGTCAGATTTTATAAAGAATGTTTTTGATAAATCTGGCAATGATTAGGTGATTGATCACATAGCTTCAAAGGTTACAGATATTGTTCCAAAGCATCATCACTTCAAGAATGGTAAGAAGACTCCCAGTGAACAGTCTTAAAGGGCACCTATAGCTGCCACGTGCTTTGTAATATCTCAACTTCTTTTCTTCACTGCCTTCAATGCTTTACTGTTCTGTTTATAACGTTTAAATTGCTGAAAACTTCACCCATCTAACGTTTTCTTCAATGAAGTTTTCATGAAAGTTCAAAAGTTAAAAAGTGGTTTCTGAAAATATATAATTTAAAAAAAAAAAGCTGTTGGTTTGGGAAGACATATACCACTAAGTTGACTGACGGTGCTATACATAAAGGTCTTGACTTTTAAAGATGTGTGTGTTTCATTTTATATATCTGAGTGTTTTCCTTTTGTACATGTGTATGTGCATTGTGAGTGGGGCTGTTGTCTGCCGAGGTCAGAAGAAGGAAATGGATGCCTAAGAACTGCTGTTATACACGTTCTGAGCCGCCATGTGGGTGCTAGCACTGCCCTGAGGTCCTCTGCCAGAGCATGAAGTATTCATAGCTGCTGAGCATCTCTCCAGCACGCGCCACCATGTGCAAATATTTAAGACACTGTCTAAGTGACATTCCACAGCAAAGGCAACAGTGATATAAACTGCAAGGCAGCACATGGTTATTTAAATTAAGAGAAAGAATACAATTTTTGTTTGAGGATCTATGAGAAGAAAGTCAGGAATGCAAGAAATATAATAGTTACCCTGTACTGCAGGTTAATTAACTGCTATCAGGTGTCCTTTCATCTAAAAGATAGTCAAGCAACTCTACCTTATAGCCACATTCTTACAAACTTAAGGGTTTATACCATTATTCTGGAGTCCAAGACCCTGCCAAAGGTAGAAGCTCTTTTGGAGAGCTTCCGAAAGAGGACCACCTGCCACCAGTAGCTGGATCCTTGAAAGCACCATTCACCAAAACAAAGCTGAGTTAGCAATAACCAAATTGACTGCTACGTGTTTGCAAACACCGTAATTCTGTAGATTTTCTCTGCAGAAACTTCAGTGGTGCTTGGTTCTATTTAGCAGTGAAATGAAATCTCAACAGAGAAATCCAGAGAAGAAATATTTTGGAAAGATTAAAAGACAGGCAGGCAGGGATCCATAGGTTCTTCAAAGGCACTGAGAAATAGAACATTGCTGTAAAAGCTGATCAGTGTAGAAAATATTGACTTAAGAAGTCAAAAGCCAGAAGGCTCAGCCATGGCTTCTTTAGGATTACAAGCAAATAGAGGATACAACACCTGATTCATTTCCCCACATGTCATATTCGTTTAATTTTTTACTTTACATTGTATCTTAACAGCTCCTGAAGCCTTTGGATGAAAAAACATATGTAGAGTAAGTACCGCAAGGAACAAAATACAAAGCATATGACTTTGTCTCTGGCTTGACACTTTTTCAGCTGAATAGTTTGAACCTACAGCCTCACAATTTTCATGCTTAGAAAAAGACATTCAAAACTATTTTCTTGATACTCTGCAAAGCTCTGGTTCAGAAAATTACTACCCTTTTGATGTGAAGGCTGAAATAACTAATTATAGCTAGGAAGATACAATTCCTCCTTTAATAATGAAGAAATAGAAATCTTTCACCTAGAATAGAACAGCATCTGGATGTGAAGCATGGAAGATTAAATCAGAAAGCTTTGAAATTCTATTATATTCAGAGAAAGACTGTCTCCAAGGACGACAGTATTGACAATAGAAGGTGGTTCCTTCAAGAGCATTCCAACATCTGAGCGGACCTGCCCCAGTAAAAATTGTGACGGGTGCACTTGGTGTTATATATCATTTCTTCTTAGCAACCAGATAACTACACACATCAAATCAGTCAGCTCTCTAGCTGTGACTGTGTTCAATCTCTAGTTCACAGTAGTTGAGAGAAGGGAGAACAGAAAGGGGGAGTGGAAAGTGAGCAATGGAGGAAGAAAAGGTTAAGAAGGGGAAAAGGAAATGTAGGTAAGGAGGAGGATGAAGGAGGAAAAGCAGAGTAAGTGAAAGGAAGAGAAACTTGCCACATTATATGTCAACCAGTGCCTTTTCTCCTTAACTGTCACTTTGAACAGCAGAAAGGTTTGCTTTGGCTCGTAACTGGGGGAGGGTTAGTTCAGAATCAGCTGGTTTACTGTGATGTACTATAGATACAGTTGGCAGGGTACACTTAGAAAAAAAGCTACACTTTTGAATAGTACTGTTCATTATCATTTATATAGATGAGCAAGGAAAAAATACTACAATATTCATTTGTAGTTTTACAAAATTAGGCCATAAAAGAATTATTTCATACTTTGCTCTAAAACATATGCTTTAGAAATTATTCAAAGTAGACGCTAAAAGAATTACATGAGCCCAAATCTTTGCCACATAAAACTTTGGGGGTAAATCCTTAACACTTATTTTTAGATATTATCAGGAACACTAGAAATATATGTCTGCCCAAGGAAGTAGTTCCAATCATCCATCACCAAAATCACACTAAATATTTAATTTAAAATCACGAACTCATCAATCACTAAATAGCTAGACCTAAAAGTAAAATGGCCAGACTTTAGTCTCTCATTTGGTGTACTTCAGACTTCTTGTTGCTCTCCTGTGAATAACAGGAACTCTTAGATTTGTATCACATAGTATATTAATACACCTGAAATGCTTTCTAACCAGGCCCCTTCTTTCATTATTATTCCAGTCCTCTCATGAAATGACCGTAAAGGAGACTGTGCCATGCAGAGGGCTGTTGTACTTGTGTGGGAAGACCTTTCGTGTGAGGTTCAGGCTTAAGTTAACATTATGCATCTTTCTAAATACAATTTATTTAAGCACACACACTATATAAAATAGTTTGACCATATCTACCTAACATAACTACTAGCAAAATATGACCACACAAACTTAATTAATAGTAACAAATCAAGTAAAACAATTCCTCAATCACACCAGCCACTTGAAAAGACTCATAACTGGCCTGTAGAGATTGTACTGAATGCAAGAGATAAACACTAGTTCCTTTCTCAACAAGTAGGTAGTATGGTACTAGGCTAATTTAATTTTAAATTTAACTTAAAATTATGAACCTAATATTGTTTGCAATTATTTTTGCTCAACAGGGCAAATATATCACCCCCAAATGGCTCCAAAGTGTGTTGTTAGAGAAGGGTCTTTAGCTTCCATGAGAAACAACCACCTACAAACGACATGACTAAAAAACGTTTTAAAAAATAAAGCTTCTGAAAAACATGCTTAGAAATTATTTTATTAACATGATTTTAAAATGGAATGATGGAAATGCTGAGTGTACACAAAACAATATGAACAATGAAACGCTTTCATCTTACAAAGGCCAGCAGCTGAGAATCTTCACAGAAGAGAACTGCTATATACGGAGAGCTTAGTGTCTGGATATTTCACTCTTCAGCCCTGACATTTTTTATTGATTTCTCTTTTCCAGACTTGGTACCAGTGTCTGCCATCATAGCCAACAGATCCAAAGTCCATTTCAACTGCAAAGAATGATTTCTTGTTTCTCTTAATACTGAAAAGTTACTCTTTTAAGCAACTTTTTATAGGACAACATCAAATGTATTAAAATTTTCAAATTCATGTGATGTACAATCACACAGACAATTAATTCTAAAGACTAACTAAAGTGATTAAAGGAATTTCTATATGATCATATGACAGACACACACTGTTTTCTGAAAGTCAAGCTATTGGAAACCTAATAATAAGCAACAAGTCATTCTTATGAGAAGTATCTTAAATGTAAAATTCCATTTGAAGAGGTTACATTGAAGAGAGATTTCTGTCTCCTTGGTCCTAGAAATTAAACTTAATAATATTCCCAGCTAATAAACTTGTTAAAAGTGTAGGATGCAGCTTACAATTAGAAGAACCACCTTAAACACCTCAAGAGGAAAAATAATATATGTAAAATGCAACCTTCAAAAGCAGGAAGATATGCCACCTCCAAATGAAATACTTCAGTTTCTCATACTCTGTATACAAATGCTAGCAGAGCAGCCAAAAGAAAACTGGAAAGAATTTTTTTTCCATTAGTAAATAAGTCATGTCAATACGTCAATGTGTGAGGAGCAAACTGAACACTTAAGTACTATCCATTAGAAAAATATTCAGCATATTGTGGGTCATATTTCAGAACTCAATCTCTCAATTTAAAAAAAAAAAGTCCCATGAACCAGGTGATGGTGGCATACGCCTTGAATCCCACCACTCGGGGAGGCAGAGGCAGGCAGATCTCTGTGTGTTCGATTCCAGCCTGGTCTACAGAGTAGTTCCCTTGCTGTAGAACTACAGCACCATTGACCTGTGAATCTTGTTTTGGGAAACTGTCAACAGAAACTTCATTATTGGACTTCCCCAACTCACAGTGGCAAGTCTATGAAGGGACTCGGATCAGACTACCTGTGTTTGAAACCCATATCTTCTATATTTGGACTGGAGAGTAATATCATCTACAAACAGATTCAAAAATAAAGAATGCAATACCCCCTGTGAAAGCCTTCCTACAGCTGAATAGGAATAGGAACTATTAAACACCTACCTCATGTTTTCATTTCCCAGACAGCACTCTACTTATTCCTTTGCTTTTAATATTTTCTCACTCTGGAATGTTATCATTTTCATTGTAATTCTTCTGTATAGGTAATGTCCATACATAAAAAATTCATTCCAGACATACCATAAACAAGGAAGCACTGTGAATTCCAACTAGATGAGGTATTTTTCTTTGGGCTCCAGAACTCTCTGGCATATTAGTGTAGTATTGTGTTATAATGTGACATTTGTGAGGGTGTGCATACAAATGCGTATGACCAACTACTCTAACATGTTCCTTCAAGTTGAAAAAAAATGCTCCACTAAGCTTGGTATCCTCAATATTTAGCTAGAGCTTGGGCCAGAATAGATGCTCAAATATTTGCTAAATAAACGAAAGAGTAGAATCTTGATATTTTCTCATGGTTCCCAAGAAGGAGTCCATGACACTCGTGCAGTTGAAGCTGAACGAATGTGATGTTTTATTGAGTTTGCTTCCTTGGCTTCAATACGAATGCTTACTGCTACATATTGAAAATCATTATCTCTGTGTCAAGATAATTCCCCTTTATGAATAGAACACTACATTTTTTTTTACCCAAAACTACATAAAAATCAAAGATAGAATGTATTCAACGCACACATATTACAATAAATCAAGTTAGAGGCGGGTCATGGCCTCCAAGAGTTTATAAGAGATAGTACAACAAAAATAAGAGATAGATACATTGCAAATTTATTTTATATGTGTGTATTTGTATATTCATATGCTTCAGAAAAGAAGAGAAGATAAATATAAAGAAATATCACAAACCATTTACCTAATGACTAATTACCATACTTTACTATAAATATTAACTATATTAATGGTTTTTATAGTTCCTTTTAAAAAGGTTATTGAATTCTTTATTGTTATATATTTTTATGTTCATTGGTGTTTGACCTGCATGTCTTTGTGTCAGATCCACTGACACTTGAGTCACAGACAGCTTTGAACATCCATGTGGGTCCTGGGAATTGAACCCAGGTCCTCTGGGAGGGCAGCTATAGCTCTCAACCACTGACATACCTCTCTGACCCATTTATAACTACTTTATAGAAAGAGGCTTTTTGATAGAATTACTATTAATGTTCAGAAAACTGATTCTGAAGACATTGTAATATGCTTGTTATAACTTGCATATATCTCCAAATATTCAGTTTTCTGAAAAGTTCTATAGATGTTTATAATCTTGTCATTTTATTTTATGTCTCACTAACTGCAATCAGATCAGAAAAATTACCTTATGAATAAGAGATAATATAATAAATATACTTCATTCTAGGAGGGAAATTTTAGAGTTAATAAATATTAACTATTATCAAAAGTATGTATCTCCCATTTGGGGGATTATTATAAATATCTATCACTGCTGACATGAACAAAAGTCAATCTACAGTCAAATTCTTATATTCCAGATAAACTCCTATTCTAAAGTGTGAAGTTCTCTTTTAGAATGAATGTACATTTTGTCAAGTCAAGTATTATTTCAATGATACTTAGATGACAATTACAAACAGAAGATTTTTGTACTGTTTCCAGTGATACTTGTCTTCTATAGGAAGAAAAATATTTAATAGTTGTAGAATATACGCACTTTTTCACTAAGCCATTCTGAAAATGCTGAATCAGAATTTCTTTTTTATTCCATCTTGAGTGACCTCAACTAATCCTTCACTTTCCAAATCATAGATCATAAGCTGACAGAGTAAATTTACACATTACTTTAGCATCAGTCCATTTACACAAGAGAAAATATGGAATGCATTCTATTATAACCATCATAGCACATCCTAAGAGCAGGAAATTTAGGTTTTTATTGCTAGTGTTGATGCACTCTGAAATAAGCCTTTCTACAATCATACTTCTAGCTCTATTCTTACAGTTCAACTAATTATTTGACTTTTTCGAATAATTCTAAAAGTTATGCAATTTTTTTAAACTACAGATTTTGCATTTTGGACAAGACCAAGCTAACATCAATCATTTATCAGTTTCAGTGGTTTATCATCAAAAGCAAGGTAGTGCTTATATTAGTTTGCTGTGCCACCACAACTCTTTAAAGCAGAGCTGAATAGAGTTTAGACTCAAGACAATTATTCATGAAATGAGAATAACTAGAATTATAGTGAAAATATTTCTATCTCATCTTTCAAAAAATTGACCAAATATTTAGAGATGGGAATGTAGGTCTTTTTCTATCTTGATTGTGAAGGGAAAAATAAATCATCAGATTGGGATAGCCCATGTTGTTCAAAGACACCAATAGGACTTGCAATATACTCTTTCTCCTCTTCTCATCCTGACTAGCTTCAGGGGGTAGATGCTCCTGATTCCAGTGATGGTTGCCTGTGTATCATCTTATAAGAAAAATTGTAGAGTGCATTCTACTCTGTTTTTATGATGCAATTCGTAAAGGCACTGAAACTACGTATATAGGTAACATTGAAACAGTTTATTAGTTCATAGAATGAAATGTGGTAATATTTGTAAAAATGTAATAAAACTTATTAAGTAAAATAAGTGGACAATGTAAAAAAAAAGAAGAGATAAAGAGACATTGTAACATTTCAACCCTAAGTAAAATAACTAGTACATTTTTACAAGACAGATACAAAGTCTTTGCACTTTTGCTCTATTCTGAGATATACATTATCAATGTCACAGTATACCGTACATCTACTGTACTCTCTTATGGTCAAAAGCATTCCAGAAGATTCAAATCAAGACAATGATTTAGTTCAGAAACCCAGCAGTGTTTGATGGATTAAGAGTGTTAACACTGCTGAAGAAAAGCCCAAGCAAAGGCAGCGTTACCACCCTGGAAATGATGCAATAGTGAAAGCATACCCTGTTTGACTTCAAGACGTCTTATCTGAATACCTGGGTGACAGAAAGGTGTACATTTCAACTCATTTTTAACCTATGATAAAAATTGGAGCTACACAAAAGAAATGTATCACCTTAAAATGTTAATTACATATGATATTTAAAATGTTCATTGAAATCCATATAAACGCATAGGATACAGGAAAAAATGGAAGAATTTAAATGCGTGAAAGTATGCGACAGGTAATCTATAATAATTTTTCTTTTAATTTAAAGATTCAGCCAGCCCTTTGTCTCTTCTGTATCAACACAAAATGCAAAATGAGAATCTACAATGGTTTGGCATTCTATTGATCATAAAAGGTGATTCAAGTGTCATCTAGTACAAGTTCGTCAATCTTTGTGCTAAAAGCATACTCACTCACATTTAAAAATTGATCAAATGATCCAGCACTAGTAAATATAATTTTCATTTATCTTTTCCTTTTATTCCATGAATATCACACAACAGGCAAAATATTTACAAAATGAAAATACAAATATGAAAGCAAATATAATTTATGTTAAAGGATTATTCTTGTGCTACAATAATGACTTTCAAATTCATTCCTAGTAGTATGTATTGAGATTCAGAAGGTGACAAATGATTCCAGAGTTTTACTCAAGAGATAGTTGAGTGCCAAATAAATCTACTCGCTGTGCCCAGAATTTGCTCAGCATTTTTCTGCCACTGTGACTTTGCTACGCCAGGTAAGGAATGCTTCTATCTCCCATCCATGGCAGGTTGTACTGACTCATCACAAAATGTGCCTAAGTTCTAACAGAATTGAAAAATAAGCATATATATGTTTATATATGTGTGTATATATGTATATATACATATATGAGTGGTATGAATCTTTTCAAATATTATTGTTTGAGAATTATATATTTAAATACATAATTTAGTGAAAGGAAGTGGGGTTAGAGGCAGATAATATTATTAGCCTAATGATTTTGCATGAGATTTTGGAAATATTCTCCATTATGGTCAATTCTTATTCTGTCTATAAAAAGCCAAGGACACAATATTTCCTAATAACATAAATCTGAGAATTACTGTCTGAAGCTCAGTGGGTCAGAACAGATATGAATAACTCTGAACCAACATCGGGGGAAGAGAAAAGCAGCATAGAAACACACAGGGATTTCTTTCAACGTTTAAAGATAACGGATAAGGCTTTGGAAGACAGTTTTACAGAGGAATCAAGTGCTCTAATTCAAGATGCTTACTTTGCATGTGATAACAATTAGTGTATATATTGAGTTAAAGAATGCATCCCTGGGATCTTGATTTTTTCTATGCAGACATTTAGAAATCAGAGGATAACGTAGCTACAAAATACTGTGAGTGATAGAAAGTTCTATAATTGAATAAACCTTTTTAGCTCTACAGCAAAAGCAGAAAACTCTTTATTTGGCACCTATAGTGATCTATACATTCTTTTGAAACCTACGGGAGTGGTGTGAACTAAAGGCTGGGGTTCTTGGATGTGAAGACTTTTGTCAATTGGCTTCGGAAATACAACATGGCTCCAGGTGAAGTACTATAGAGCCATTGCTTCCTTTCCTTGATTTGTCCTAGAGATACCACAAATAAACACAATGTGTGGCTAGAAGAACTTATTAAAAATTAATTGTAGCTGTGGCTCCTCAAAAACTTCCTCAAAGAGAAGAAACACAAATGAGAGTCACCGCCCTGCCAGAAACAGAACCTGAGTAGAAGTCCGAAGTTGCTTCGCTTTTAGTAGTCTAGATTTAAACAGGTCAGAACTTTCTCACATGTGCGACAGTTGGCTGATGATGTCTGGCCGCTGGTGCAGGGAAAGGGCAGCTGGCCTTTTGGAAAATCCACTTGTCCCTTTTCAAAAGATAAGAGTGCTTGTTAATTTTGTGGCTCGAGTCTTCAGTAGGAGGATAATGTACCCCTACTGAGACACCTTCCCTATGCAGAAGAGTGAGGACAGGCATTATTTAGTTGAATCTTCTCTGATATTATCCCAGGAAACCTCATCTATCAAAATTCATGACCTGCTTCTCAAAATGTGGCCCTCTGGTTTTTGTTATTTTAACCAAGATTTTCTGTGGAACTTGTGCAAGATTTCAGCGATGGATCTCTTTTCTTTTTTTTGAGTTGTGGGGTGGGGTCCTGTCTTGTCAATTTTATTGAGTTATAATTTAGCTTACTTTATCTGTATCTTAGAATGTAGCAAAAGAAATAGGAAAACCAATCACAAAATAAAGAAATGGTATAGTTTAAGCCCATGAGTGGCTCTGGACACAGAACAGGAATATAAAAATGTATTTATGTTTTCCTTAATTAGAGTCAGATTGTGTCCTTACAATCCTTGCTCTCCACTTCACTCCCTCTCGTTTTTGTACCATCCATTTATATTTTGTTCAGAGAAGGCATTACAGAGCATTTTTTTCTCATGAAACAAAATTGGAATAAACCATCTCACTTAAAATTAAGACTGAAAATGCTTCCGTTGACCTTTGGGCCATACCAACACTAACAAACAATCAGGTTAGCATGAAATCATATCAGAACCCAAGGACTCCACCATACCTTCTGAATACAGATTTCCTCATTTTTTGAAACAATGTCCAGCGAGCCTGGAGCCACTACTCATCAGACAGCATCCTCCAAGATGAGAAGTGAATTTTCAATTCCTGACAATATTAATCTAGAACAATGCTTTTGAAAGTTGGTTCCTTTGTATCTAAATCTTGTAGGGAAATGCATATTACATATTTCTGTACATTTTCCAGAAGAGAACACAAAGCACTTTAGGCAACTAACAGCCAAAAAAAAAAAGCAAAGCCAGCCATTTGGTGAATAGATAAGGTTTTTTTTTTGAAGCTAGGAGTGCTATCTCAGACCTATTATCCTCACATGTGGAAGACTAAAGCAAGAGTATTGTCTCCTCTAGCTTGCAAGTTCGAGGCCAGCATACATTCTACTGTGTATAGTGTATGCCCGAGCTGCATAATGACTTCTAGTATCCCTGGTTAAGAAAATCCTCTCTGAAATGAAAACATTAACAACAACATTGCCCATTTGATTCAATTATAGTAAAGAATCCATCAAGTGCTACATAGTTGAACTTCCCTCCATGTGATTAAAATTAACTCACTTAGAGATAGTAAACCCTTTTAAAACAACTTTTTTTATATAGAATATAATGATAAAGGAGAAAAATACTCAAAGAAAATACTCACAATGTAAAGTGTGTAATACCCATTGTTTTTTTTGTGCATCTGCTTTCTAAGCTCTTCTTAGCAAGAGTTTAAGAGTAGGAGATCCAGGCTAAATAAAATGAGGTCTTTATCTTTATTGTGCAAGTACACTCCATTAGCCTGTACAGGAAAGATTAGCCCACCTCTTCCTGACAGTACTAGGACCTGAGCAACTTTAAAAGCTGACAATGCCCCGGTGTCAATGGATGTAGCTATCTAGACTACCATGATGAGTGGTTTCATCCTTGAAATACTATTATCTCTTGTCTCCTAGATACTGGGTCTCAAAACATGACCAGAGAAGAGAAAAGCTAAGGTGATGGTCCCCATCTCTGAAGGTCATATGAAGTGCTTGAAGCAAACTCTGGGAGCGGTAGTTGAGTTTAATAAGTGATTTTAATTTCTAACGTATCTGTCTACACTGTTAAGTACCTACCACTCCAGAATGTTTACCCTGCCTATGATTATATCTCATGATGACATAGAGGTTAAAGGTTTCAGCTAACCTATTTGCATTTCCTATGAAAACACTGCTGGATTCTTACAGAACTATTATTTTGCTTTATGAAAGACTTATTATATATTGACCTACATATATATGTATACACACACACACACACACACACACACACATATATATATATATATGATCAAAAACAGAAGACCATATTTTTCAACTACTACAAATTCAACCTAAAATGGTGCAAGTCTCAAATACTTAAACCATGAAATCAATAGAGGAACAATTCCCACACGTGGGGTAGAAATAAATATGTCCTTTTTAAATATGAGTTCCCCAAAATCACAGGTACCAAGGTTAAAATAAATGAGCAAATGAAATTCTATCAAATTAAAAGGTTTTGTACAATGAAAATAAAGAGATTACTTACTATGTTTAGAACATGGGGAAAACGGTAAGCTAGTAATCTGATAAAGAATTGAAAGAAATGATGGAGAGCTGCGCAAAAGGAACTCCTTATAACTGCTGCTGGGATAGCAAACACCACCATAATAGGGGCTTCTCAAAAAAGCCAACTATATTATCCATCAATCTCCCTTCAACTACATGTACCCTAAGGAAACAGCATAACGAAAAACTACATTAGTATCCATGTTAACTATTACACTGTTGGTGATGGGTAAGATACAGAATCAGACAAGATGCTAATACAAGTATGACTAAAGGAGAGAGTATGTTTACAGACAGTGGAATACTATTCATCTGTATTCTGTCATGTGCATAAAAATTGATCGATTTGTGCACATTGTGTTAAGTAAAATAAGCCACACTGGAAAAAAAAACATATACTATCTGTACTCTAGGATGTGGATGCTAAAAATGATGCCCCCAATGTAAACTCCTTATTTCTAAAGAAAGAAAGGGTAGGATAGAGGGACAATGAAGGGAAAGAAAACACTGTGAAAGCACAGAACAAAGAAATCCTAATGTTCATCAGAAGAATACTATAATTGTCAATAACTGTCATGTATTTCATGAGTAACTACAGCACCTAAAGTTAACTAATACAATCTTAAGAAGATAGAAAGATGAGCAACACTGAGTTAATCAGTACATCCTGTATATATGCGCTGAATATCACACCAAACCCTAAAATACAGACAGTTATTATATATTGACCAACCACTTTTTAGATATCTAAAAAGACAGAAATCCTACCTGCTATGGTTTCACCATTAAACACTGGAAGCATGTGCTGAGGTATCACACCTTCTTCCATCTTTACTGACAATAAAACACTCATTAACAGACGTATGTCTCAATATTCTGTGTGAGTACTTTTGCAGAGGAAGTTCACTGTACTGGCCAGTGACCCAGGAGCCAAATGTTTATCTTGACATTCCTCTTCTAAAAATGTCCTCACAAAGGCTAATGAGATGTATAGTCAAATCTGGTCTTATCTAGTCCATGATTTCATTAACCAAATTTCTTTCTTCAGTAACTCCTCCCCATTTTGAGCACCTAGTACTCACATATTTCATTGATTTAGCACAATATTCTTTCAAATACTTTTAAAGTTGGCAGAATAAAAGAAATATTATAAGAAAATATTATGTACTCTTAAACCAAAATTGTCAGGGACATAGATTTTTTACATTTTTTTCTGATGTATATTAATAAAATGCTTAATTTTCAACCAAAAAAACTGACTCAAAATTCCAGTTTCTGATTTAATGTTCAGCTTAAACTTTGTCATGAGTTAAAAATTCTTCATTTGCTACATCATTGAACTAGAAACTTTTACCTATGAAAGAGAAATATGTACTAGTTAAACACCAGATTTAATGTATATTTGATAAAATAATATGATAGTAAAGCTTATTTTGTACTTACATAAAAAATAGAAGTAAATATGAATATTCATGCTTACTTCTGCAAAAGGCTTAATTTATTTTTATAAGCATTGAGTTTCCATAGTGAAAAACTGATACTTGAATACTGATTATTCCTGATCTGCTATTCCATTAGTTGAGTAAGTAAATCCCTGAAGGGTTTTTAGAGGAAAACACATATAATTCGAAAACGCATATTGAAAAAAAAAAACTTGATATTGAAGAAAAACAGGTAAAAATAACTGAATAATAAAAGGAAATGTTCTTTAGCCGAAGTTTAGTAAAATGTATATAAGTATTTGTTGTAAATCACCTTAAAATCTATAGACTAATGGTTTTAAATGCAATTATGGATATATATATATATATCCATATATATTTATTTCTCCTACCACCTACATACCAGATCTCAAATATTTTATCCCCAATAGTTTGCACATTTATTCCCAAATAGGAATGGTGTGCATGCCAATACATGAACATGTGCTCAATGCTATTTTTAAAAGTGTATACTTTTAGTTATGTTTATGCTCCCTAAATGTGTGTTTGAGTGCATATACCAGACATGCCTACATATACTGGTAACATCTAAACTAACACACGCAGATCTAGATATGGAGCACTGGAGAATGTAAGAAATAATGAGACATAAATGAATGGAATGCGAGTGATCTGTCAAATGATTTCTTAGTCAATGCATAGTTTAGTTTAAAACATATTGCCAATATTTACTACTCTATGTGGTGCCTCCTTCATTTTAAATAAAATTATAGCTTAAATTTATGTGAATATGAACTTTTTGGACACTGCATAAAAATAACGAAGTTATTTAAAGATCAATGCACACTTCACTCATCAGCATTTAGAATAAGGCCAACTCTTAATAAATTCCCAGTTTCCATGAGGAAGACCTCGTGGCTACTTTCAAATTACATCTCTTTCCTTTTATTGGAATATCTACTGTGCTATCATCTGACATTTTATATCAAATTTATGTGATTTTAAGCCAAAAGCAGAACTGTATTTAAAGAAGACAGTTGATCAGCACTTACGAACTCTGGCTTAATTATGCTTTTCACAAAAACTACCTTTTGTTGCAAACATGAAAAAGGCAAGAGTATTTATGAAAGATTAGATATTCACTTTCATACTCATGGTTCAAAATTTCCTGAAAGGGAAATGATTTATTTTAATGTTTGTTCCTTTATTGTCTTTCCCAGTGATGTTTTATTTTCCAGTTGTATAAGAGATGTCTTAAAATCACCAAATTTTTTCTAAGTATAGCAACATTGTTATAAAGTAGTAAGTATGAATGTGAAGGATTTAGAATTGTCTTCATTGTTCATCTTCATAATAATTACATGTAATATTTTATAAAATACTATATTTTCAGAAAATTAACTGAATGTCAGCTTCAATACTCAAATTCCCTCTCTTACTTTCAAAGGAATAAGTAAAGTAGGTCCCTATGAGAATGTTTTAAGGATGCAGTATTAACATAGTGCTGTACTAAGTTCCTGGCTACAGTACAGGCAGGCTAATGCAAATTATGACACACAACATAATCTCTGCTTCAGAAAGACCAAAGCCGGGCAATGGTGGCGCACGCCTTTAATCCCAGCACTTGGGAGGCAGAGGCAAGCGGATCTCTGTGAGTTCGAGACCAGCCTGGTCTACAAGAGCTAGTTCCAGGACAGGCTCCAAAACCACAGAGAAACCCTGTCTCGAAAAAAAAAACAAAAAAAAGAAAGACCAAAGCAGAAGTGACAGAAGAAACAATACTATTCATTTTCACTTCTTGACTCATAAAATGGAGAGCTGGAAAATATATAAAATGATTTAATAACTAGGGGAAAGTAGACATTGTCATTCAATACATAAATAGAAATAATATAGAAATTTCACTCTGAGTTATATATACATGTAAAAGTTTCTACATGCCAAGAGTTATAAGATATCAACCTATCACCAGAATACTTGAAAAATTATAGTATATCCATACAAAAGACACACACACACATATATATTATATATATATATATATATATATATATATATATATTTACTCACACACATATATGTTAGAAAACTAACTGTCATACATGGGAAACATGGTTAAACCAAATATAAACTATAGAGAACCTCAAAAGATGGCATACAACGTTTTATCCATTCACAAATTCAATAACGTCAGTTACATTTTCATTTTTTTAAAAGTGAGAAATACGGAATATCAGATGATGCTTATCCTGAGAGGTGAGAGAAAGGACTACGGCAAAATGTGAAAGAAAAGGAGGTACGTGTGAATAGATGTATGTTAATATAAAATAAGGAGCTTGTATTTTCTTTAATTTCTTAGGTACTAAATTTAACACAGAGATAAAATGATGAAGAGGGCCATGCATAGATGAGTGACAGGAGTTATATAAAGGAATAATAACTACTTAAAATGGTGTGCACCAAGAATTAACCAAAGTCATGCTTCTGTAATTCAAATTCTTAATAACAAAAGGCAAGTTTTTAAAATGCATCTTATTGACATTTAAACTACCTCCTTATAATTTATCAAGTTAGCTTCTTCATGGAAATCTAGCTTAAAATGTTAGAAGTTTCAACTTACTATCAATTTGCTCAACATCCTAACTTTTTACATTCTAAAGCAATTGAAGTGTTCTCCCTTCAAAATCCCTGGAATTAAATTTAAAAGATAGTTTGTATGTCACTTTAAAGTAAACGCATAGTGTTTGAATAAGGTTGAGGAAAACCCATCTCAAAATAAATGCTACATTGTTGTGTTTGCTTTTATGCTAATAAAGACAGCATGATGCAATTATTCAAGGAAATTATGAACTTACCAAATATTTCAACTTTTACATTTATAGTGACATTCTTTAGTGCCAAATTGATCAAAATAAAATATTTGACACTGAATTCCCAGCCTGATTTCAATGTTTTTAATACTATGATCCACTCAATCATAAGTTTACACATTTTCTGTAAAATTTTGGATTAAAACTTTCATTTTGTTAATAATTTCCCTTCAGTTTTGCAAGATTCCATCGTTAGCAGACTACTCAAAAGAAATGAAAAAGAGGTTTACTGCACGAATTTGCTTAGCTATACTGCTCATTTAGATTCTTACTAGATTAAAAATAAATATGAAAAAGGAATTATCAGATTTTTAATTAAATTGTGAAGAAGCCTTTAGATGGTTTTCTCTAATACTTTTTAATGATGAGTGCTCTGGGATAATGCTTTTGTACATAGTAAAGATTTGTCACTCATATGGCTTAATAAAACTCTGATTGGTCAATAACCAAGCAGGAAGTACAGGCGAGGCAAGCAAACTAAGAGAGTTCTAGGAAGAGCAAAGGCAGAGACATAGTCGCCAGGGAGAAACAGGGCAGAATGCTGCACTGAGGAGAAGTACCAAGCCGTGTTGCTAAACATAAACAAGAATTATGGGCTAATTTAAGAAGAGGTAGTTAATAATAAGCCTACGCTAGTAGTCAAACAGTTTATAATCAATAAAAGCTTCTGTGTGTTTCTTTGGGGCTGACCAACTGTAGACTGGGTAAGACAGAGACTTCTGTTTACAAATGGTGCCCAAATGCTTGGGAAGAATTTCCACACAAAGCTGAGACAGCTTTTAAAAACAAAAAGATTCTAGACAGACAAGAACAGAGTCAACTGCAACTTCTTGGTAACTGTCTTTTCTCTGGTAGTCTCCCTTTGCTGGTAGTGAAAAGGTGGGGTTCCTTTCTGGCACAGAGGCTTCCTGACTTAGCATTAGTGGCAAAACCCTTACAGTTCTTTTAAGAGGTTCTGTCATCAAATATTACACGGTGTTTATGAGCAGCTGGCATCAGGCTTCTTGGTGGTGGCATGAACCTAGAAAATCCACAGATTTGTGGCAATAAATATGACTCCCCCAGTACCTCTTCCATGAATCTAGACTCTCAAAAAGCTAAAGAATGAGGTGAAGCTAGCCACCAAAGTCGCAGCTTTAATGCTAGCCATACTGCTTAGCAGATATGACTCATGTGGTCAGAAAAAGACAGAGATATACAATAAAGAGAGATTCAGATGGAAAAAACTCTAAACAGCTTCAAGGCTGCTGTCTGAAATGATCTAGCCTCACAGAATACTCCAGTCTGGACTTGACCAAAATCTTTAATTTTCTTTGGGTCCCCGTAAGATTCCAATGTCCCAATCAGCAGGAAGTAACTTAGAAAACTATGCCCACATTCCCCCCCCCAAATGGATTGTGGATATCTGTCTTTGTTTAGTGTTTTGGTTATAAGTTGTTATGGATAATGGTCGGGAAAAGAGCTAAACAAACGAGATTAGATTCAGGGTTCTTGTTTTGAAAAGAAAAAAAAAGGAAGAAGTGCTGGGGATAATGTTCTTGTACACGGTGAAGATTTGTCAATCATACTGGTTTAACAAAACTGTGATTGGCCAGTAGCCAGACAGAAACTATAGGCAGAATGACCAGACTAAAAGAATTCTGGGGAGAGGAAAAGGATAGAAGGAGTTGTCAGCCAGACGAAGAGGAAACAAGATGAGACTACCTCCCTGAGAAACATTACCAAGCCACATGGCTAAACATAGAGAAAAAATACAGGTTAATTTAAGGTGTAAGAGCTAGTTAATAATCCCGAGTAACAATTAGTCAAACAGTTTATAATTAATACAAGCCTCTGTGTGTTTCTTTGGGACTGAAAAGCTGTGGGACCAGATGGGGCAGAAACTTCCATCTCCGATGAGAATGTTGTAAACTGAAGAAAGAAATGCAGGATGCTTTTCAGGGAATTATACTCTAAATAGCATAAGACTTCAAAAAAAATTCCTCCAAATCTAATTCAGGTTCTTTACTAGCCAGCTCTGTGATTTGTGTCAGTTCCAGCTATAGTTCATCTTCCTTTCTTCAAACCTAATAGGAAGTTTTTAAAAAGCAATTCCAAAGTTTTCGGCAAGCTTAAACCTCATGATTTTAATGCCTTTGGACTGAAGGAAAAAACAAGACATTTGTAACAGTTCAATGGGTATATTCTTTTATGAATCAATAAAATGTTGGTACACCTTACTGGAGTGATCTAATACTATAATACTTTATGCTTGTTTTTCAGTCTCAAACCACCACAACTGGCAAAAACTGAAAACATCATTATAAATTCTGAAGTATTATCTAAAGCACAATGCATAATGTCTTTTTTCCAAAATGCATTAAACTAGAATAGCCAGACAGTTATTTTACGTAAGATGTGGGAGAGAAACAAAGACTTGCTCTAAAAAGCATTAGGAGAATAATTATGAACTTGTAACCCATGGCCGACCTTCATCACATGCAAAGTCAAGGAAATATCAAGAAATTTCCCATTGTGGTAGCCTTTGCATATCATAGGTTTCTTCATCAGTAACCCTGAGGAGTTTCTGGGTAGAATATGGTATTATGTGGAGTAAGGGAAGATGCTTTATTGGTAACAGCATGCCATGGTGAGATGTCAAAGGTAGCCCTATTAATTTTATGCATATATGAATGTATGCTTTCTGGGTTATTGATATGTGGATAGGTATTTGATTATGTTAATTCATAAATGCACACTCTGGTGCTAATTCTCTCATACATACGTTTTAATGTTAATTCAATTATCATTCTTCTAAGCACAAGTGTCTCCAATTATCCATTCATGATTACGTTTAATTCTCCAGCTTTGTGGTTCTTGTCAGAGCACTATCTCTGTATATTTTTATTATACACCTGTTCCTTGCATAGTCCCAATCTGGTTCTACTAAAAAATGTGTATCATATGGGATTCTTCACAGGTTTCAAGATATGTGAACCACTTTCTCTTCCAAGTTCACAAAAGTAACAAAACACCTAGACAGGATATATATGTACCTGGTGCAAAACGAGAAAAAGCGTCAGAAACCCTTTAAATAGAATTCAAGATCGGTGTGATATCCTCAAACACTAATATTAGAGGAGACAGCTGCTAATCTTCAGATCCATATTCAAAAATTTTAAATTATCTTGTCATCTCTGAAAAAGTTCCATATCTATTGAACACCAACTCTTTCTTTTAAGCTAAAATGTGGAATCTGGCTTTTCAATTTAACTAATCTTTTTGTTGTTGTTGTTTTGTTTTGTTTTCAGTAGGGAGAAATTTAACCATATCTTGTAAGTTACTCCCTTTTTTGTTTGTTTTTATTTTTGTTTTTTGAGACAGGGTTTCTCTGTAGCTTTGGAGCCTGTCCTGGAACTAGTTCTTGTAGACTAGGCTGGTCTCGAACTCACAGCAATCTGCCTGCCTCTGTCTCCCAAGTGCTGGCATTAAAGGCGTGCGCCACCACTGCCCAGCCCAGGTTATTTTAACCTTGTAAATAACTGGTTATAATTTTAAGCTGAGGTAAAAAAAAAATCTAAGAACTGGAATTTGTACATCACTGAAGAGGTTAATTTTAAAAGAGCATTTAAATTGTTGAAAGGATTACAGAACTTGTGTTCATTTTAACAACAGTGATGTCAAATCCCTGTCATGTTCCCCTTTCTTTAATGTCTCCCATTTTTCTATGCCTTAACTTACATTGTCTTGGACTCACCCACTACTGTTCATCTTGAGATGAACTAGTATGGACTTGGCCTCCCTCCCTGGTGTGCAAACACCATCCCTCTCCATGGCCCACACCTTACTAATAGACTTCCAAAGTGTACGGTGGACTAGGAAAACCTCTCCAACAAAGGCACACACTGTAACCACAAAAGTGTTGCAACTTAAAAAGGTAAAACCCCAAGTTACACGTGGAATGGCAAGTGGTCAAGTGTGATTCTTCCTGGAGATGAGGCAGGCCTCAGAAGCTATAGGCTCCATGGAGAAGGTTAGCATAAACACTTGCTCTCAGAGCAGAAAACCAAGAAGTAGAACATTCACGTGGGAACCTATAAAGCAAAGACTCTGCAGATGTACAAAGAAATAAAGAGCTTCTGCTCCCCTCCTCTGCTGTTTCTTTGTTGCTACATCACAATATCTTGCAATGCCAAATTTACAGCTGAAGGTGGAAGAAGCCAGTCTTCACAATGGTCTGCAATGTCCTGTATCATCTCCTCCCACACACTTTTCACAACCCATTGGCTCCTGAGTCCTGCACTCCATTTGCTTCAATGACAACTGCATTAGACTCTTCTCGCTGTGAGAGCTCTATACAGGTTCAGCATTCCCAGTCTAGAACTGAAAGTCCAAATGCATATATATATATATAATATATATATATATTTCTCTTTGTTTCCCTGTGATGTATTAAATGGAAAATTTTACATCTAACCCTCAGGTAGCACAACCCATGGAAAACACAAGCAAACTAAAACTATTGTGTAAAATTATTTTCAGGCTCTGTGCATAAAATGTGTATAATATAAACAAATTTTGGGCTTAGACTTGGGCATGCAACACAAGACAGCTCATTATACATTTGTAAAATTTCAAAACTTGCAAAAGTCTGAAACCCTTCTCATTTGAAGCACTGTGGATAAGAGATGTCCCTAACTGCTCTTCTTTTCTGCCTTCCTCTAAAGCATCGTTCTGACAGCCTCTCTTTTGTTCTATCCCTTGCAGTGATCTGCTCAAATGCATCCCTCCTAAAAGGACCTTATCCAGCCCTCTCCAATATGGAAAGTCTCACCACAATTTATTGCCTTCACAGAACCCATCACAAACTGGTGTCATATTATGTATCTATGTGTTTATTTTCTGTCTGTCCCACAAGTCTAGTTCTGTATGGGCCTTAGCACTGGGAAGTTGGCTGTAATTTACTGCCATTGTCAATGAAGGCTCCATAAGGGTTCAACAGATATGTTAAATTAAGTTGAATTCTGCAGACCACATTTTCATTTCTGAAGAGTATATGATCCTGGACTGACTCTGAATTTCCAACAACACTGTGACTGGTAGTCCTCAAAGGGAAGAAAAGGAGAAGAATATCAGAATTAGAGCTACTTTACTGGAGGGTGGGGGAGGGACAATTCTGCTTGAGAACAAAGCCTCCCCATCCTATCTGACATTATTTCAACTTTCATCCTACTTTCTCAATGTTATTTTTTGTCATTATTAACTTCTGGTAACTCATTCCCTACTCCCCCCCACACTTTACGTGATTCAGATTTTCTTTACATAACAGACTTGTCAAAATTTCCAAGGCAAAACTAATTGTACTTAATGAGTAAATGCATCTATATTCTCATTTACAACTGTGGTCTACTTTTTTTTTTAAGTTTTGAAAAGATTTTTAAAGAAGTCTCTGAGAATTTCATATATTGCATTTTGACCAATTCTCCTGGCCTACCTCCTCCCAGATCCATCCCCCATTTCAGAATCCACACAATTTTGTGTGTTCATTCATTTTTTTTAACCCATCTAAACCTTTAGAAAGAGCTTGTTTATTAAACAGGTGTTTTGAGCAAGTCACAGAACCTCTGAACTTTCTGATAGCAACTGCATTTATAGTATGCATCCTCTGCAGGCAACAGTTTGCGATTTGTATGCAAATCAGTGGATCTAACTGGAAAAAGAACAACAACAAAAACACCGTCACCCTGTACTAAGGGACAAAATACCTTGTAGTGACAAAGAGTCAACAAGGTACTTTTATTCCAGGGTCCCTTCAGTTGCTCCTATTCAAATTAGAACTGTTCTTAAGAGAAAAAGCAATGCGTTGCTGATTTGACAGACAGGACTTGTCCCCTTTTGTTCCCCAGGTATATCTGCAATCTAGGCAAGCTTCAATGGAGGAGGCAGATTAAAGAAATAGCCAGAGGCAACTATCAATTCGGATCTCTGTAGAAGAACTAGTTACAGATGATAAATTGGAGATGTTTCTTAGTATTTCAAAGTAAAATAATGATAATAATATTAAGGAGACGAAGAAAGGCAAGTGACTCAGTGGGTGGGTGGGCAGAGAGATAGAGAGAGAGAGAGAGAGAGAGAGAGAGAGAGAGGGAGGGAGGAAGGGGGGGAGGGAGGGAGGGAGAGAGAGAGAGAGAGAGAGAGAGAGAGAGAGAGAGAGAGAGAGAGAATGGAGGAAGGAAGGGAGGAAGGGAGGGACAGAAGAAGAAAGGGTGGGTTGTGTTACATTAAAAGACCTAACCAAACAATAAATTTAAAACAAAGCCCATGTTTGATTTTGACAGGTATATTTTTGCCTGTTGAGATGAAGTCTTCCATGCTTAAGGATCTCTCTGTGGCATAAGGGTAACATCCCACTCCTTGATCAACAACATATTAACACAGATCATTTTCTATGTTTGAGCAGTGATGGGGAAAAATTGTTCCTCACTCACATCTCAACAGCCATTGATTGAATCTAGTCAGAAAAGAAAGAAGTAAAGCCAGAAGACGTATATAAAATGGCACGTATTAAGTTCAAGTGTAATTGCAAACAGAGATGCTGCAGGCATGGGGAGCTGAGAAGGTTTCATGAAGGTCAGCATAGAGGCTGGCTCACAGCAGTTAGATGAACTCCTCTGAATGTGCACAAAAGTGAACGGACAGTGCCCAACTTCTGCAATTCTTTTCAATCCTACAGTGTTAGATAATATCCCAGACCATGCAATCTAGCTTCTGAAGTTCCTGGAACAAAAATGTCTCCCTCCTTTGCCGCTCCCCTCTTCTCTCTGCTATCTCCCTCTCTGCTTCTTTACCTCTTTCCTTTTCCATTTCCACCATCCCTTCCTTCATTTATACACATAGATGTATGTGATGGGACACAGTAAAGAAACTGCCAACGTGACCATTCCATTATTAGGGAATGTTTAGATTGTAGATGAGAGAGGACAGCCAGAGTAGTCTCTAGGAGTCCAGTGCAGAGAAAGAAATACGTAGACCAAACATGGTCAGGCAGGAAAGCAGGAGTGTGAGAAAAATTAGTAGCTGTAGTGAGATAGCAGGATGCAGAGAACAGAACATACGAGAGAATAGAAGCGAGTAGGAGGCAAAAGGCTTGGAGACGGATGTGGAGCTGAGCAGAGTGAAGCCCTTGAGCTGGAAAGTCTTTAGGATAGAGGAGGAAGTGAAAAGGGTATTAGTGTGAACTTTAAAATGTATCGTAAGGACTTGTGATCTTGAGGGATCCTGGAGGCCAGCGTGGGCTTTGGTATGCTCAGAGGTACCACAGGTAGCCATAGGTCCCTTCTGTCAGAGTTAAGGGAAGCAATTCCTTTAGGAGGATGGGAACTGGTTTCACAGTTTCCTGAGGATGCTGGCATTTATCTAACTTCCCCAAATCCTTCTATACTCGAGATTGGACTCATTTGTGTGCGTGCATGCACGCACTTGTGGTGTGTGTGTGTGTGTGTGCATGTTCGTACATGCATACGTGCATGTGTGTGTGTGTGTATGTAAGTTATTCAGAAGACAATATGAGACACATTTGGCATGAAAAAGGGGGGAATGAATTATTATAACTCTGACAGAAGAAACTACTTCTTCCTGGTGAACGTTCTCTTCACTGTTCTTAGTCTTTCAACGAAGGAGAACTTAAAGTGCATATTTTCAGGAATTCACAAACCAACTCTTTTAAGGTAATTTAGACAACATAATTGCTTGATTTTCATTTGCATCAGGCAAGGTACCATTAATTAGTTTCCTCCAAATGGCCCGAAAGTTCACTGGAGGAGAATAAGCAGTCTTGTGATAGAGAATGGGTGTTTCATGATCTACCTCGGGGCTTGATAAATAAGGACAAAAAATGCAGTGAGATGCACGCACACCAGCAGTGATGGGACACACATGAACAGAGAGTTCCCAATTTCAGACCTGGGGTGCGGAGTGCACTGTATTTATAAAATAATAGCCTACTTACTTATTCATCCTCCACTTTGGAGCATTAGAAGCAATCTCTAAATAACTGTTACAACACATCTTTTTTTTTATTGAATAAAATAAGAAGATAAAGATAAAGAAAGAAAAGAAATTTCAAAAATTACTGCTATAATTTCATTGTGTGAATTATGGGTAATCCACAACACTCTCATATGCACAAAATGGCAGACTGTCAATAAAAGCGCATCTCTCTTCCTCTAGGAATTTAGCAAGCAGGCAATAAGAAAGTTGAACTTCAAAGCCAGGCATGGTGGAACGAGTCTATAATCCCAGCACTTGGGAGGTAGAGACAACAGGATCAGGAGTGATCTGCAGCTACCTGGATAGTAAGAGGCAAGCCTGGACTACAACAAAATGAAAAAGAAAAGAGAAATTAAAACTTCGTCTCATTCAAAGACAAATACAAGGCAGCAGAGAAGACAGGAAAGTGCTCCTCATGCAACCATGGCCACTTTGAATCCCAGCATCCCTGTAAAACAGCCACACATGGACGCTTTTATAATCTCAGTGCTGGGGAGGTAAAGACAAGATTCCTGGAGCTCACAGGCACACCAGGTGGAGATAAATCAGCAAGATCCAGCTTGAAAGAGTCTTGTGTCAAAAAATAAAGTGAAGGTCCGTAAAAGAGGACACCGGGAAATAACTTCTGGCCTCCATCTGTAGGCCTACACACATGCATACATACACACAGACGCGCGCGCGCGCACACACACACACACAGACACACACACACACACACACACACACACAGAGAGAGAGAGAGAGAGAGAGAGAGAGAGAGAGAGAGAGAGAGAGAGAGAGAGAGAATATGGAGGAAATATCAAACATAAGTGACTTAACTATAAAAATAAATAGGTATTTAAAAGTCAATGAGTAGTCTCAAGAGGAACTCAGAATGGGAAAGGAACAGTTCAGCAGGCACACTAGAAACCAGAGTGCCCCCTTTCTAGCATGCAGATTTTTTTTTTTCTGTAATATTCCATTTGGAAATCAAGTGAAAACCTGAATTTTACATTTTAGATGCTAAAATATATAATTTTCAAATGTAATAAGATACTATTTCTATGTCAAATTAAGCAGTAAAATATAATGAAACCATTTAAGACTTGTTTATCTTTGATGATGAAGAGCAAAAGCATGTACCTTGTTTTTCTGTGTTTCCTTAAAGGTCAATGTTGACATCCAATAATTCCCTATAAAGAATTTTATGTAAGTGCTAGAACATAGTGAAATAAAAACAGTGCTTTCTGAACATACATCTGTGTGCCTCTCTCCTCAAAAGAGTTTTCAGATTAAAACATTAGCAATATTTCTTTAGAAGAAGACACAAGAAAACATGATTTCACACAGTTTTCAGAATTGCTGGGAAAAGGGGAAGTTTGCAAATAAAAATTTTGCAACTTATCCTCCCGGCATTCCTCAAGCTTATGAAACTTACCTAGTGACAGGTAGTAAGACGATGTTATTTAAAAACATTTCTGTATGACTTCGAGATTACCACACTCTACATAGTGAGTTCCAGGACAATTAGACAGTGAGACCCGATCTAAAAATCCTTTTTTTAAAAAAAAGATATTTTCTGTCTTTCTATTCAATAATCCATATTAATAAAAATGTCCTATATGGCAGATATGATCATATATTGTGACTATGTGTCTCAAATAATATTATTCTAAGAAGAACCGACTCATTGTTAGAAACTGACTCTGCTTTCTCCTCCTTTCTTACACTTTATTTTGATAGTGAGGCTAAAATGCAGGACTCTATTCTATTAAGTATGCCTTTTACCGTTGGGCGAACCTCTAGACTCCCATTCATTCTGGTTCTCACAAAGAAAATTTCCACACTGAGTATGATGACGCATGCCTAGAATCTCAAAATTCGGGATCTGGAGGCAGATCAATCAAGAGTTTAGGACCAGACTCAGCTACAGATGTACAGATATTATCAGTATGGTTTTATGCCATACTGGCATGTCTGAGACCCTGTATCAGAAAAGAAACAAAAAGTATAATTCACTAAACCTATTAAAATTGAAATATAATTTTTAATTTGGCTTTGGAAACAGATGCCATCATACCATTATCTGTGACCAAAGGTATAATTGTATTGTATTTTTTCCTACAGTGAACATATCAACTTTTTACCTTGTTTACAAATTAGCTCAGAAATCAAAATATAATTCATATAATTAAACGTCTCAGCATTTCATCTTAAGCATGAGCTTTTCAGAAATTGTACAGAGACTCTTTTATTGCCATACACAAAACTTTGAAGAAAACAACTTAATTGTAAGCTTAAAGATGTGAAATAGACCACAGAAACAAATTTCAGCACTTCCTGAACTCCATTTTATAAGCAATATGATTATAAAATATGACTGAGGACACAAATGCTGCCTAAGATGATAATAAGTCCCCAAGTGTTCAGTGTGCAACCTGGAATCTCTGTCGACTCACGAGTCAGGATCGTGAAGTAGAATTGTAAACTGAGCCTCAACGTCACCCCACATATTTCATAAAGCAATTCCTGGTTGTCATTAGAGAACACTTAGAAATGTCCTCAATATAGCATTATGCAAGCACTTCCACCTCAGTAAAATGCATCAACTGGATACGATCTCCCAAACCCTGATCAGAGAGGTGCTAAGAGTTCTTTCTGGGTTCAGGCAATGCAAAGCAATGCTGTTTGCACTGTAGGAAGGGGCCTGCAGAGGAGAGAAGGTAGGGAGATAGCACTGGGTCCTGTGTCTGTCAATAAAGATGCTCAAAAAGTGAGGGGAGGATGTGATAAAGGAACTGATTACCAGATCACTCAATCTAAACATTTAAAGACAGATTTTTTTTCTGTTGTACTTTTATTGCTTTTTTTAAAACTGTGCTTAAATAGTTTCTGCGATTACTAATACAAGCTGGATATCCTTTCTTGCTTGTTTGTTTGTTTTTTGAGACAGGGTTTCTCTGTATAACAGCCCTAGTTTTCCTGGAATTAGCTCTTGTAGACTGAGCTGGCCTCCAAGTCACAGAGATCCTCCTGCCTCTGCCTCCCGAGTGTGCTGGGATTAAAAGCATGTGCCACCCTGCCCTGCTACTTTTTATTTGTTTGTTTGTTTGTTTTAAAGCTGAATATCTTTATATATATATACATATACATATACATATATATACATACATATATGGAAGATTTTACATTTACATAGTAAGCTTGGTCAAGTTACAGGCCATGATAAAGCAGACGTTTTAGGAAGCAAAACTGATTATGTAAATACAGCAATTCCCCAAATAGGCACACTGAGTTCTTAAAATCCCAAAACCAAATGGACATTGTCGACAGTGACCTCAGAAGTAGTAGTCCATTCTGTCAGACCTGAGTCACAATGTCCTGATTACATTTTTTTTCATGAAAATATTACATCTTTCAGGTGGTATTTCTGATAACACGTGGATTAAGACCTTCACATCTGATATCATCAATTAATAAATATAGCTTCATTAAAAATAATAGCCACATAAAGAGAACTTAGACACTTAGGTAGAAAATTCTTGAATGTCTATCGAACACAGCTTGACAACTGCTAAAGCCAGTGCTTATTTTCCAGAAAGTTTATACTTAACCTTCTAAAGCTGCAGCACGCAAGATAAAGTCAGGGATAGATGTGTCGTATCATCTCTTCCACTCTTAAGTAAACAGAGCCACAAGGCTACTAACAGTAAAACACTGGAAAGACAAGTCACTTAAGAGTCTATTTGTCCAAGCAATTAAAATACTCCAAAGAGAACTGCAGATATTCCCCAAGAGACAGTTGCATATTATATAAAGCAAAAGCTTTGCTAAATGTTCGTGTGTGTTCAGATTTTTTACTGCTTCTGCATATTAAAAACCTCGATGATGTTTTCCATAAGAGTGATTAATTAACTTAATCTCTTAATAAAATCTTCAACTTCAGTGAAACTTAAAAATCTTAAAATCAACCCCATGTTGCTTCCAAGTTCTAGCAAGTCTGTATATTTAACTGTTTCTATCTGCTTAGATTCTATTCAAGTATCACAACTTAGTTTTTTAACTCATTTGCAAGAGAACACTGGTAAGAACCTAATTTATATAATAAAACTTATAACTAATAGCTAACATAGCCTCATTTTTCTAGAAACCACATATATATTTCAAGATAAGTTAAAAATTGGAAATTGTCTCCAGAAATAAATGCTACCCTTAACTTCTCAAGTCTTAGAATGAAATTTTCAGCTCCTTAAAATTAGCAACTCATCCCCATTCCTTGTAATGATATCTACATTCAATCATCTGGACAATATGCAACATTAAATAATTCGCTGAGACCTCACGTTAAAGCTGCATGCCACCAATTTTTTTTAAATGTACTGCCTTTTAGTAGTTCCGTCTTTGTTTTCTTCTTAACATAGATCTTCTTTAGTACAGTTCAAACGTGAAATCATGTCAGCAATACACACTACCTGATTGTCCTTCCATGATCATGACACAAAGAAAAGACAGAAAAAGAAAAGGCAAAAGACACAGAAAGAAAATATAACTCTTATTGAGAAAGGGTAAGCTTTTGTGATGCTAAGGTGTTCCACATTCCCTCCAATCTGTCACAAAATGACCAACAGAATAAAGAGAAATAAAAACAAAATGATGGAGATTTCTTTCATTCATTCCTGGTTTAAAAACATATCAGTACACCCTCAAAGGTACTTGAGACTTCATCAAAATCCAAAATATTATATTTTACTTTAGCCAGTTTCTTCATTAACTCAGGCAAACATTCCTCTCAAAAAACATATTCCACTAGTTGACACATAACATGAGAAATTTTGTTCATCACTATATGACCAATACAAGTATGTTGATTTTAGCCACAATGTCACTTAAAGAAGCCAATTAATGAGCCAAAAACACAAAAGTTAAAACACAGTCTTGGGAATAACTTTTCTCTTACAGTCCTGACGAAATCCTTCCTAGGCTAATAACCTAGGCAAGAAAGGGAGCCCAGAGCTCAGGAAGGAGCACTCGTATCTCTCCAAGGACTATCTAAGATATCGGCCCCTTCCATTTTGTTTTATTAGTGTTTCTATCGTCGCAAGTACTGCTACTTTCCTGCATGTTGAGTAAGATTCATGATTATTTCTCACAATTCTTCTTTATAACATCTAAAGTCGTCGTAGGTGTTTCCTTAAAAGTCCATTTCAGAAATCATGAATTCAGAATATATTTCTTTGGCCTGTACAACTTCATGTCCCAAATTAAAGGAAAAAGGAAGGAATTCTAGAAGAAATTTGGAACCCAAAATTCTACACAGCAACTGGCCTATGATACCCATTAATCTCACGGACACCACTCTGCCTTCCATGTGTATTTGATGGACAATCTGTAGACTCTTTTCCTGATGGGATCCATAACTTCTAAAAACTGTAGAGATGATCTTTTAGAAATCGAGGGGGAGGGGAACAAACCTAGACTTTCGAACATTACAGTTTGTATAGTTGACGATTTTCAGGTCTGATATTCTAAATATATTAGCCATAATAAAAATGAACATGATATATTATAAAATATTTTGATAATCATATCTAAAATGTTTATAATTATGTAAAATAAGGCAGGGTTCTTAGGTTGAAAACACAAGCCATATGTATCTATTAATTAGTCTATTAATTCTCTACTTGTCACTTTCTAGTATTAATATTTGCCTGAAACTCCCTGGTACTTTCAACATTTTGGCATACCCATTTCACAGATCAAAATAATTTTCCAAATCTTTATTGCTTTCGTACGTCCATTAAGAGAAAAATGGAGTCACGCTAAAGTACCGGGAAGCCTTAAGAGATTCACACTCAACCCACCCATGTCCAATCTCCATCCCATTTCCTACAAAGAGCACCTACCCCAGCGTTGTCATGGTGACGATGGTGTACCAGAAGGCTGCAGGGATGCTGGTGAACTTGCTGGCTGATGACCCCTTCTCTGCGTAAAACATAACCGTAGCAAAAATGATGATAGCCATAGTGAGAGAGAAGAGCAAGAAGCCCAATTCGGAGGCACAGCTCTTCAGTGTGTAACCCAGGATGCGCAGGCCTTGAGAGTGGCGGGAAAACTTAAAGATCCTGAAGACTCGAAAGACTCGGAGTGTGACGAAGGCTCCACTGACATCCTCATTATCTGTCATGACCAGCCCAATGTAATAGGGCAGGATGGCCACCACATCGATGATACTCATGACGCTGCGCACAAAACGGTAACGACTGGGTGCCGCCGCCAGACGGAGCAGGTACTCAACAGTGAAGATCATGACACAGGCGGTGTCTAGGCAGAAGAAGGCCACAGCGTACCGTTCCCCACAAGGCAGTTCTTTGATGTGGCCTGGGCTAGACCCACAAGGAACTGTTTCCACCACATTGGCGATGACTGAGACGGCAATGAAGAACCCAGTCACGTAGTAGAACACCAGGGCCATGGTGCTGGTGTGAGGATTCTCAAAGGCCCGCCAGACCCTCTGCCTAGCAGTCATGGTGGGCAGCGCACTCTCTCCTGTGTTGTCAGTGTCCGCATCGTCCTGTAGGCGCTCCGCATTCTCCCGCCTGCGGTCCTTGTACTCCTCGTAACAGCAGTCGCCAATAATCTCCGGGATGAGGCCAAAGAAGGCCAGTTCTTCATCGTAAGCAGAGATGCACTCATGGCGGGGGTAGTGAAGCTTCCCCGTGCGGTAGAAATTGAGGATGTGGCGGAAGATGTCTGGGTCACGGTCAAAGAAATACTGTTGGGTCTCTGGGTGGTAAAAAAAGTCTCTCTCAGAACTGCCCAGGAGAGTATCTGGGTACCGTTCCAGGGTGTCCTGCCATGTCTGGAAGCGGGTGCCGCTCACGTTCAGCACAATCAGAGCATCCTGAGTCCTTTTTCTCTCCTGCCTTGGGGGAGCTGGCATAGGCCCCGAGGCCACAGGCATCCACCCAATGGCTGCCGCCCTGGCAAAGGGCAACCATGCTGCAACACCGGCCGCCATGTTGTCTGGAAGTGTAGGTCTCGAGAGTGATCACAGTCACCCAAAGTAACACAAGGCAAGTAACGCAATGCCCCACTTCTTCAAGTCAAACAAAACACGGGGGAACACTGTTCACAGGAACACAGTTATTCCAAGGTGGCGCAGGTGAAGTCACAGTTCTCACAAGGCCAAGTTTCCCTCGCAGACAAGTATATGGAATACTAAGAAGAAAAAAATACAGCGACCTAAAAATCTCTCTCCATAGAACCTAAACAAATCTCTGCCAACAGTTGGACCAGGGCACCTCCTGGCACGTGTGAGCACACAGGTGACTTCGGGAGGCAGCCGTTTCTTCAAACAGGTGTCTTCACTTCTCCCCTGACACAGTCTGGTGGATAGGAGGTCAATATAGAGAGTAGGAGAGAGGAAGCAGGAGGAGTCGCCCAGGGGTAGTCTCTTAAAAAAAAGAATGAACCTTTTCACCTTCCCTTTCTGCTGAAGTAGTCCTTCCCGCCAAAGGCGTCTCAAAAAAAAGACGACCTGTTGTTGTAGCTCCGGAGATGCGGTCACAGCCACTGTCCCGCGTCCCTGGGAGTCCGCCGGCCGCCTCTAGTCCCGCGGCACTGGCAGAGATGGAGGTGAAGAGCAGGGCTCGCGGCGGGGGGCGCCGGTCTAGAGCTCCTTCTCCCCCACGTCGACAGACACCCTCTGTGCCAGCCGAGAGCGTTCGCCCGCGATGGCCCCTTCACTCTCTGTTCAAGTTCAGCTCAGGTGCAGCGTGACAGTTAGAGAGCCCGGGAGCTGGCAGCCGCCGCCGCCGTGGCGGCAGCAGCATCATCTGCCTCCGCGCAGAACGCGCCTCGCCCGCGGTACATACCTGGCAAAGTGCGCGCCGGGGCTGAGTTGCATAGAGACTTTGCCGTCGCCTTGCACCCGGAAAAGGAAAGGGAGAGCCAGAGACTCCGGAGCAGCCGGATCCCAGGCGCCCGGGAAGCATAAATAAAGCTCTGGCGAGCTCTCCGTCCCCTTCCCCCACCCTCCGTGCCTCCCTCCTCCTTGTCACCTTCCCAAAAGCCAGGCGCAGGCGAGCAGAGCCAAACAGCAACAAGTTCAAAAAGGTGCGGGGGAGGCGAGCCGCCCAGGCCACTCGCTCCTGCCAACTTACTGCGCGGCCGGCGTCCCCGGGGTCGGGGCGCTGCGGGGCTGCGGGGTGCCGGGACTGCGGGGCTGTCGGGCTGCGGGGCGGGCGGCGGCGGCGTGGGGCCGGGGCCGAGGCGCGAGCGGGCTGGCGTCCGGGCGCGGAGGCTGGAGGCGCTCGGCGGCGCGGGGGCGCGAGAGGGCTGCTCGCTGCTTCCCCGCCAGTGGGTGGTCCCGCATCTCCCCCGGGCTCGGCGCGCAGCTCTGCCCGAGCGATCGATAAATAAGCAGGGAAGAGAGCGAGAGCCGCACGCACGCCCCGCCACGCAGGTTAGGCAAAGGCGTCTCCTGCCTTTCCCTCGCCTTGACCTTTCTCCGCCCCCGCCCCCCTGGGCTCCTCTCGCTCCACCCTAGCCACCCACCAGCCCAGGCACCAAATGTCACCAAGGGAGAGCATCCAGGTGGTTCTGCCCCAGGATGAGCGAGCCTCGGATGAACAAAGAGAAGCTTCAAGGCTCTTGGCCGCGGTCGTTTGGTGGAGGAGAGGAGGAAGGGGACCGGTGACTTACTGCTGCCTCCGGAGCCCCGGTTTCAGATGAGCGTGGGAAAAGGGGGCCAAAAAAAAATTGAAGAAGAGCTGGGAAGGAGGGTGAGCGAAGCGGAACGCGAAGGAATTGGTTGCCTTCTGGGGGCGAGAGGGTCGCAAAACCTGCAAAGCTCAGCGGCAGATTTTTTTTAAGTGATTCCCTTTCTTTTATATTTTTTTAAATTTATTTTTGTTCAAAACAGATGTCAACGTTACTGAGGTTAATATATTACCCTTCCAACTTGCTGAAAAAGTCAGACAAGTCTCCTCTGGCTAGGTCTTGCCACAACTCCTTTCCCCCGTCCTTTGCAAATGACAGGAGAATTTAGACCCCTTTTTAAATGTCAGCGTGCAGGGGCGTGCGTCTCTGAGAGTGTGTGTCTCTTCAAGCTCTTTGCGCATCCCCTGCGCATATCTAAAATGGTCAAAGGATGAAAAGGTGTCCGGGTGAGGGTTGAGTGATGTGAGGAGAGACAGGAAAATTGTAGTGGCCAACCGATTTTGGTCTTCATGCACCCCGCCCCCAGTCATTAGGTGTCTTCCTTAAAGCCAAGCTTTTAACATCCATAACCACTAGATGGCGTGAGTGGCGAGAAGTTAAAACTGCATCTAGGGTAGGTGCTTTAGAAAGGCAAAGGATAAGAAATAATTTACTGATTCAAAGAAGAATCTGATCGCATAAACATCCCTAAATTCCCTGCTACCACCTACCTTTTTAGCGTTTATATCAGACGTACTTATTGAGGCTTCAGATTGCATTTTTTATGGATATGGAATAGGACGTAGAGTTTCTTGTTTAAAACGTCTCTAAAAATTAAATCTGAAGTACCAAATAATTATCAGCAAAAATCATTGAGATAGTAGGAAAAGTGTGACTCCTGTTAGTTCATTAGGAAGAGCGGCCTGATTTGTACATGAAAATTACTTTTCAAGGCTTTGTTTGCTTGCCCTTGGTTTGGGAAGTAAGTGGATTGTGATGTACTGTATAAAAACTGACTTCCAAGAGGTCATAGGCATGATGCGTCAACTTTAAATGGATGCTCAAAGAGAACTTATGAACTTAAAGCATAGGAAAATCATCAAACAATGACAATAAACAACCCCCATAATATGCGGAATTATCTGTCAAGACGAATATCTTTGTTATGCTTGCTTACATGTCCAGGTTTAGGAATTCCTGTGCAGGTAGGTAATGGAGCTGAACTTAATGTACCATGGAAGTTTAGGACACACGCTGCTTATTTGTTTGTATTGGCTGAGTGAAGGATGCTTGCAAAGCGGAAAACTAGCAAATAGAAAGGAGGGGATTGCTTACCCGTTGTTATAAAAAAGAACTAATACAAACACAAAGATGGTATCGTTGTAAGATGAAAGCATGTCATTTAAATAACAGACCTGGGTATTAAATACCAATAATAGCATGCTATCCTATAAAGGTGGAACAGACAATTGAAACCGATCTTTTACCATTCACCTCTGGGAGAACAAACACAAATAAAAAGCAACATTTAACTTCATGAGAAGCCTTTCGATAAAACAACTTTCACAATGTAGGAGGGCATTGTGATCTGCCCTCCTCCAGCAGCTTCTCACAGTGCAGAGACCTAGAGCTTACGAATTAAATATATCTAGATTCAAATTCTTGCCCAGGAAGTGACTTGCTGGTTTCATTTCTTTCTGCTGAAATTCTATGAGTAAAAATTGTCGATAATGAAACAAAACAATTTAGGCAGATTATAAAAATTAAGGATGATATTTCCAAGCGCCAATGTATGTATGTATTTCTTAAAACATGGAAACTAGGTCTTTTATTATTTAGTAAGCATGCAATTCACCACATTCATCCTGTGCTTATATTGCTTACAAGGGCATACTTACTACTGTCCCCGAATAAAATCTATCTCCTTCTCCCAACAAACACCTCATACTTTAATTTTAATTCATTCATTGTAATGTATGGAAATTGCACATAAAAAACCCACCAGAGTGCTTGTATTTCCCTTCCTTGTGCAACTCCAGTTCATTCCTATTGTCTTCCCTCCCTGTATGCTATACGGTATTGATTAAGTGGGAGGCAAAAGACAAACAACCAAATAATACTTAATTAATCACCAATGTCTTCTAATCCTGTCAGCTTCTGGTTTCTTCTCCTGATAGGTGAAGACCAGAAAAAAAGAATAAAAAATAAATAAAAAACCTGATGGATGCTCACTCTTTTATCACCTGCCATAGCAAACACACAGGGACCCAGTAAGTCTGAATATTCTATGATTGACCAGTTCTTCCTTTCATGGCATTTAGAGAGTTTGTGAGTTGTGAGGAGTAGTAGACATTCATTAGTGTATCACCTCCTTCCACTAAAGGTATCTTGTCACAACTGCAAAACCATAGTCAGAAAGACAGCATTCATACCCTCTGAGTTTACTGAACAGCCTCGCCAACGTGTCACAAACTGGGAGGTTTATGAAACCGTATATTTATTTCTCACAGTTCTGGAAGCTGGAAATCAATGATCAAACAGCCAGTAGCATTGGTGTATGGTGAGGATTTGCTTTATGATTAAGAGATGGAAACTTCTGTGTCTCACGTGGTATAAAAGGAAGACAGGCCTCAGGCCTCTTGGCTGTGTGTTTGTGTATGCATATATATTATATATATATATACATATATATATATGCATCATATATATATGCACCAGTACTAACCTTAAAATGTCTGATCTAATCATTCATTTTATCATGTAATGGCCTCCCAAAACAACTATATACTATTTACTACTTCAGTGGGGTATGCATTTCAACATGAGTTTGGAGAACACATACTTTCTGAGTATAGATGGTAGAATCTTCTGATTCTATTCAAATTAATTAGTTTTATGAACGCTAACTTTTGCCCTTATAGTTATAGATTTAGTTATTGTTTATTGTCCTCCACCATACTAGACATGAAGAATATTACAATAGCAAGGATTAATTTTTATAACCATAAAATAGCACCACACCCTACAACCCTTGTCATCCAACCTCTAAACTGTTCTCCACCATTTACAACGTTGAGAATGTTATCTGAAATGAATCCTGAAGTGTATAACTTGTTAAGACTGTCTAAAGTGAAAAAAAAAAAACCTTAAGACTGCTAGAGGAACTGAATCGTCCAGTCCTGGAGGCAGGAATACTGCCTCTCAACCTCTGAGAACACACAGGGCTCAGCTGTATGAGAACTAAGTCAGAATGGGTTCCAACCATTCCTTCTGGATTTTTGTCATTTTTGCACTCCCCTATTTCTGTCAGATCTCCAACTACTCCACTGCATCTTCTCATTCTCATTTTAAAATACTTAGCCATAAGCAAGCAAATTGAACTCTAAATAAGTCAATTTTGAATTTTTTCCTTACTAGAGAGGTATATCAGTGATTCAGATATGATCATCCTACATTAACTACTGTCTACACTGATTTTTATTTGTATTTCATTATAGCTTTATTTTTAATTTTTCTAATGACTAATTGTATTGAAGACATTCTTGCGTGTATTTGCCGTCTGTAAATATTCTTCAATAAAATGTGTATTCCTAACGTTGCCTGTTTTTAATTTGATTGGTCTTTTATGTTTAGTTTGATTACTCTGTATATTCTAAATAGTTTTCCTGGATCACATGTGTTACTTTCAAACACTTTTCCTTGTGTGTAACTTGTTTTGAATCTTTTTCTTGCGTCTATGATAAAAATTTTCATTTTGATGAGACTCAGCTTATTAACTTTCTCCTTTTTGTGGCTTACACTTTCGGTTTCAAGTAAAAACTCTTATTACTTAATATTGTTTAAAAACTTGATATATTACATTTTAAAATCAAATTAATATCTATTTTGAGTTAAATTTGCATAATATATGTTTTTCTAACATTTTAATTTTTATTTCTATTTTTATTCGTGAAACAGTGAATATGCAGATGTAATTTTATTGAAATGCCGGTCCTTCTGCTACTGTGCCTATGTCAGAACTATGTCAAATCTACTTTGTGCATCTGTTTCTAGTTTTCTATCCTGTTTCTTTGATCTCTGTGTCTATAACAACCACCAATATCAACTTCTTTTTATGATTATTGTAGTTATGTCGTAACTAAATACCAGATGAAAAAATTTGTTCTACTTTAAAATTTTTTTCATAATTGTTTTAGCCATTCTATGTCCTTCCTTTTCCATGTAAATTTGATAATAAATTTGTCTGCCTGTGCAGAAAGGCACTGTGATTTTAACAGGAATTATATTACATCTATAAATCAACTTGGGAAGAATTGACAGGTTTCCTACGTTAAGTGTCTCCCCGTTTATTTTGCTTTTTTTTATTTTTATGAGCACTTTGTAGTTTTCAAGATACAGAAATTGTACATGTCTTTATTAGGTTTTGCCTAAATTGTGCTTCCTGAGGAGAAATTTTGGTCTTTTATATTTCACTTTTCATATGTTCATTCTTGGTTCATAGAAGTATAATGAATTTTTCCTTATCGATTCTGTGCCTTGAAATTTTGTTGAACTCCATTATTCATAGATTTTTCTGTAAATACAATCATGGTATTTGCAAATAAAGTTTTTTTTTTACTTGTTTGCAACTGTCATACATTTTATATAGTATGTGGCTCATATTGAATCCAAAATGGTGATATAACGACTTCCCATATCGTTTATTTGTTCATAAAGTACTCATTAGAAATGATGATGAGGATACCCAGGATCTCAGTTTCTTCTACCTTTACGTCTTGCTACCTTGACATTAGTCCGCTACAGTCTTACCTCAGCTAATTCTAGTTTGCAGAAGATACTGTTTTTCACGGATCTGGAAATGACCCATGTTTGTTTGTTTGTTTTCTCCAGAGTTAGTCGCATGCTTCATGGGGAAAATTATATAACTTCTTCAAAAAAAAAATCCAGCCCATGTACTCTGGGAGAAACCTTAAGAGCTGTGATTTGCTTGTGACCTTCCACCTCTTAAGAAATCCAAACAAGGCAAATTGAGTTTATTATTTACTTTGCTGTTGCTGTGATAAAATGCAATAACTACAAGCAGCTTACAAAGGAGTCTAGCTTGGCTTGTGCTTCCAGAGGAGAATTCATAATGGTGAGAAGAGTATGACAGTATACCCAGGTGTGAGAAGTTGGCTGGTCACATCTCAACTCCACACAGGAAGCAGAGGGAAGAAATACAAAGGAAGGAGATGCTGTAAACCCTCAAAGCCTGCCTCCAGTTTTGTGATTCTTCCAGCTAGGTTGAACAACGTAACTATTCTATAGCACCCCACCCCACCCTCCACACACAAGTAGGACCACCAGCAGGGGACCAAATGTTCAAAAACAGGAGCATATAGATGGTGCTTCTTATTCAGATCACAATGAGCAAAACTCATGAAAACTGAAAGGTTATACCTCATATCTATCAATAATGTTAAAAATAGCAGAATTTCATTCTTTCTTTTGCTGAATAAAGTGTGCATTTATACAACATTTTATTTATTTGTTCATCTATATATTGACAACAAATACTGCTATAAACATGGGAATGCAAGTTTTTCTTCAACAGACTGACTTCACTTCTTCTTGTTATACACTCAGTAGTGGGGACAAACAGCCTATGGCAGCTCTGTTTCTACATTTTCAGGAAGATCTATATGATGGTTCATACTGATGTCACCTAGGAATGGAGCCTCTGGGAATACCTCTGAGGAATTTTCTTAATTAGGTTAATTGATGTGGAAAAACCCACCCTAAATGCAGATGGCACCATTTCAAGGACCTGGTCCTGAGCTAAATTAGAAGGAGAAAGTAGCTGAGCATTTGTACTTAACATTCTCTGCTTCTTGCAGACCAATGCAATCTGGCTAGCCAGGCTCTTGCTCCCAAAGCCATGTCTCCATCTCCTTTGCATGAAGCCATGATTCCCTCAAGCTATTAGCAGAATGAACTCTTCTTCCTTAAATCACTTCTTCATACATATTTTCTTACAGCAAGACAAGTGACTGATCTATTCTGTAATCTTTGCTCCAATAGTTATATTATTTTCCATCTTCTCTAGGTGTGTGAGGATCCCTCTTACTGCATGCCCTAGCAATTTCATTTTGTGGTTTTGAACATATACATCCTAAATGAATCAAAGTTATATCCTGTTGTAGTTTCAGTATACATTTCTCTGACAGATCTTTTCATATGCTTTATTTCCACGTGTATGTCATCCTTTGAGAAATTGTTCAGTTAATTTCCCATTTGAATTGGAATTTTTTTTTCTGTTGCTTTAATTCTGCATCTGGACACTAATTTTTTGTTTAATGAGAAGTTCACAAGTATTTTCTCTTATATATAGGTTAACTCTTCATTGTCAATGTTCTCCTTTGCTCTACAGTATACACTACTGAATGAAGACTAACCACTGCAAATTTCTACATTATTGTTTATTAAAACAACACATTGTGGTTGGTGAGATGTCTTGGTGTGTAAAACACTTGCCCCCCAAATGTAAAGACCTGTATTCTAATCCCCAGAACCCACGTAAATGCAGACATTGTAGCCCACATCTACAATCCTAGCACTCCCACAATGAGATGAGAGATGGAGAGGGAACATCCACAGCACACATACCCGCCATTCTTCCACTGTGAATAAGTGACCATGTCTCAAACAAGGTGGAAGGTGAACAAACACCACTACTTGTACTGCACACAAGTGCTGTGAGATACACATATCTTCACTCTAGTAATATGTACACACACACACACACACACACACACACACACACACACAAATGTTCATAATCGTATTGCACAAAATAATTTAAACAACAGTGTTTATTCATCAATATTATTTGCTAACAGTTAGAATTCCCTTTATTTCCATCATTCAAACATAATTTTATTTGGGAGTTTTATTACACTTTAGGTTAGCATACAAAGTAATGAGTTTCCTTTCTTATTCTCTCCTTTCAGTCCCTTTATGCCATGCAGTTATAAAATTGGACATCCCAGAAAGATAAAGGAGACATATGAATGACACAGCACTGCTAAGGCTGTTTAAATGCTTAAAACACATCGATATTTCAAAAGCCACAGGAGCCTCTAGAATACAGTCACTGTGGCAAGTGCCATGACCTGAATCTCCCTTTGGGACACCATTAAAAGGATGAGTTGACAACTTGAACTTGATTTATTTTATTCATTTGTCCATTTTCAAACTTTCCAGGTTTTAAACAGGGAATAATTCCAATTTAAAAAGTTTCCATAAGCTTATTTTTTCAAATGCAGAAAATGCTTAGCAAATTTTTACACAGTATCTGTCAATATTCCCATAATGCTTTTCTGAGATATGGTCACATTCTATAAGATTTGAAGTCTATAGCCAGCTCCTCAACCTAAGCTCACATAATTGAATTTGGAAGTCTTTATTTTGGCCATAATAAAAAGATGTTTGAACGGTAGGTGGCTAAAAAGCTATTCAAAATCACATGTGAAATGAATCAGATTTTTTTCTGGAAACATTTGCCAATATTAAATTTTGCAACTATGTTTTTAGCCCTGGTTCTGGACATCCAACATGCAATTTTTCTTTTGTACTATGTATGCTGTTAAGTCACACAGCACCAGCAAACATTTCCCAACACTCTACAGCTTATATTTGAATTAGTTATAGCATATTGCAGTGTTTTTAATGTTCATACCACTTCTTCTACCCTTAAAGAATCAAACTTCAATTAAAAAAATGAATGTTTCTCAGATTCTTCTACCATTATTCCACAGGATGTGTCAGATCAGTATAGTGTATTTCTTCCTGATATATTAATAAAAGTATAATTTATCTATATATTTTATATACCATAGATTGCATAAATATTAGATATAGAAGTTTAACCCCTGTTTCAGAAGGGTAACAAATTTTGTAAACACGGAATCAGAGCACCATGTCATTGCCTGATTTCTTCCTCATAAGAGAATCAAAATCGTTACTCTATGTGCTAACATGTTGAATGCAGATACTAAGTACACGCAACTCTTCATAAGCAAATGTATTTATAATGTTATTATAAACAAGCTTTTGTTATAAACATATTCTTAGCTTCATGCATTTTAGTGTCTTTCTACATATGACCTAGGAAAACAATGGAAAATTAGAAGGGAAAATCTGTTGTTAACACATGGTTTTTATTAATCATTCATGACAAGTTGGCTATTAGAAGCACCTGTATTTTAGTTACTTACGGTAAATCTATCTTAAATGAGCTTAATAAGAGAAGGAATAAAAGATAGGGAGATAATATAAATCTGTTTTAACCCAAATGAAAATGGTTTATGCATTTTATTTTAGAATTTTTTCTTTTAAGCACAGAAACAGGAATTTTATGTTATATATTTATTTGTTTGCTTGTGTGTTTATTTATTTTTAAAACAACCTTTTCTCATTTTACATACAAATTCCAGTTCCCACTCCCTCCTCACCTCCCATTTTCAACACCTTCCCCACCACACCTCCCATCCACTCCTCCTTTGAGGAGTCACCAAACTCTGGCATATCATTTTGACGCAGGACAAAGGCCCTCACCCCCATATCTAGTCTGAGAAAGGTATCTCTACAAAGAGAAAGAGCTGCAAAAAGCCAATTCAAGCAGTAAAAATAAATCCTGGTCCCATTGCCAGCAGCCCTACAGACTGCCAAAGCCTCACAATTGTTCAATGGATCTAATCTGGTTCTATGCAGGTTCCCTAGCTGTCATTCTGAAGTCAAGGAGTTCCCACTAACTCAGATCAGCTGTTCTGTGGGTGTCTTCATTATGGCCTTAACACCTTTGCTCATACTATTTCTCCTCCCTCTCTTCAGCTGGGCTCAGGGATCTTAGCCCAGTGTTTACCCGTGTATCTCCGCATCTGCTTCCATCAGTTGCTGGATGAAGGTTCTATGATGATCATTAAGGTAGTCACCAACTTAATTACAGGGGAAGGCCAGTTCAGGCATCCCCTCAATTATTTGTTGAAGTCTTAGCTGGGATCATCTTTGTAGGTTCTTGGGAAATTCACTAGAGCCAGATATCTCGCTTGCATAATGGCTCCCTCAATCAAGATACCACTTTCCTTGATCCCCTCTCTGTCCTTCCCCCATCTAGGCCATCCAGTTCTCTCATGTTCTCCCCTCTCTCCACTCCTGCCCCTCTTCTTCTGGTCTCCCTTCTCGCCACACCCATATTTTCAATTTTCTCATGAGACCTTGTCTATTTCTTCTTCCAGGGGAATTCATGTATATTTCTTTTTGGGTTCTCTTTGTTACCTAGCTTCTCTGGGGTCTGGTTATCCTTTGCTTAAAAATCTAATACCCACTTACGAGTGAGTACATACCTTTTCTTGTCTTTCTGGGTCTGGGTTACTTTACTCAGAATGTTTTTATCTAGTTTTATCTATTTTCATCTCCCATGTGTGGTATTGCTGGATCTTAAGGTAGATTGATTCCTAATTTTCTGAGAAACTGCCATACTGATTTTCAAAGTGGTTGTACAAGCCTGCACTCCCACAAGCAATGGAGGAGTTTTCCCCTTACTCTAATTCTTCTCCAGCATAAGCTGTGATTGGTGGTTTTGATCTTAGGCATTCTGACTGGTGTAAGATGGTATCTCAAAGTTGTTTGATTTACATTTTCCTGATGACTAAGTATAATGAACAATTCCTTAAGAATCTTTTGGCCATTTGAGATTCTTCTGTTGAAAATTCTCTGTTTAGATTTGTATTCCAGTTTTTAATTAGTTTATTTGCTATTTTGATGTCTAGTTTCCCGAGGTTCTTTTTTTTTTTTCACATGTTTTGGAAATCAGTCCTCTTTCTAAAGTGGGGTTGGTTAAGATCTTTTCCCACTCAGTTGGCTTTTGTTTTGTCTTATTGACTCTCCTTTGCCTAACAGAAGTTTCTCATTTTCTGGAGATTGTAAAAAATCAGGTGTTCATAGGTGTGTAGATTAATATCAGAGTCTTCAATCCTTTTCCATTATTCCACCTGTTTTATGCTAATACCAAGCTATTGTTATTACTGCAGCTCTGTAATAGACCTTGATATCAGGGATGGTGATGGCTCCAGAACTTCCTTTATTATAGAGGATTGTTCTGCCTATCTTGGGTTTTGTTGTTGTTGTTGTTGTTTTTCCATATGAAGTTAAGTGGGTTTTTTTTGAGGTTTGTGAAGAATTGTTTTGGGGTTTTGATGGGGATTGCATTTAGTCAGTATATTGATTTAGGTAAGATTGCCTTTTTATTACGTTGATCCTACCTATCCAAGAGCATGGGGGAGATCTTCCCATTTTCTGATATTTTCTTCAATTTATTTATACAAAGACTTAAAGTTTTTGTCATACAGGTTTTTACTTCTTTGATTCATGTTACCCCAAGATATTTTATGTTATTGTGGCTATTATAAAAGGTGATGTTTCTCTGATTTCCTTCTCAGTCCTTGTATCATATGCATATAGGAGGGCTACTGATTTTTTGTTTTTTTAGTTTATCTTTCTTCCTGCCACATTACTGAAGGTGTATATTAACTGTAGTAGTTCCCTGGTAGAATGTTTTGAGTCACTTTTGTATACTATAATATCATCAGCAAATAGTTTGACTTCTACCTTTCCAATTTGTTTCTCCTTGATCTCTGTTTGTTGTCTTATTGCTCTAGCTAGAACTTCAAGTACTACATTGAATAGGTATGGAGAGGGTATACAACCTTTTCTTGTTCTTGATTTTAGTGGAATCTCTTTGAGTTTCTCTCTATTTAATTTGATGTTGGTTGTCGACTTGCTGCACATTGCTTTTATTATGTTTAGGATGTTGGATTTTGCCAAAGGCTTTTTCAGCATCTAATGAGATGATCATGTGGTTTAATTCTTTCAGTTTATTTATATGGAGGATTACATAGACAGATTTTCATATGTTAAACTATCCCTGCATCTCTGGAAGGAGGCCAATTTGATCACGGTGGGTGATTTTTTTAAATGTGTTCTTGGATTCAGTTTGCCAGTGTTTTATTGAGTATTTTTACATCAATGTTCATGAGGGAGATTGCTCTATAATTCTCTCTTAGTTGAGTCTTTGGGTACCAGAGTGAATGTAGCTTTCTAAAAAGAGTTTGGCAATGTTTCATCTGTTTTTATTGTTGGGAACACTTTGGGGAGTATAGATATTAGCTCTTTGAAGTTCTTTTGGAATTCTGTACCGAAACCATTGGGCCTATGACTTTTTTTGGGGGGAGGGGAGACTTTTGATGACTCCTTCTCTTTCCTAAGGGGTAATAGGTCTATTTAAATTGTTCATCTGGTCTTGATTTAATTTTGGTATGTGGTAGCTATCCAGAAAATTGTCCATATCTTTTAGGTTTTCTAATATTGTGGGGTACAGATTTTTGAAGAATGGCCTAATAATTCTCCAGACTTCCTAGGTGTCTGTTGTTATGCCCCCTTTTATTTCTGATTTTGCTAGTTTGGATATTTTCTGCCTTTGGGTTTGTTTGGATAAGGGTTTGTCTATCTTGTTGATTTTACTTGAAGAATCAGATCATTGTTTTATTAATTCTTTGTATTGTTTTCTTTGTCTCTATTTTATTGATTTCAGCCCTTAATTTGATTATTTCCTGTCATCTACTCCTCTTGACTGAGTCTGCTCCTTTTTGTTCTAGAACTTTCAAGTGTTCTCTTAAGTCATGAGATTCCTCCTCTTTCTTTATTAGGCACTTAGTGCTATGAACTATCTTCTTGGCAGTGCTTTCACAGTGTCCCATAGGCTTAGGTGTGTTATGCATTCATTTTCATTGAATTATAGGAAGTTTTTAATTTCTTATTTCTTTCTTGACCCAGGGGTGATTCAATTGAGCATTGTTAAATTTCCATGAGCTTATATTTAGTTTGTTGTTGAATTCTAATTTTAAGGTTTGGTGATCCAGTAAGATACAGGGAATTATTCAATTCAATTTTTTTGTATCTGTTGAGGTTTACTTTGTTAAGGGGTATGTGATCAATTTTAGAGAAGGTTGCTGAGAAAAAGGCATGTATATATATATATATATATATATATATATATATATATATATATATATATATATATATATATAGTGTTTGGGTGAAATGGTCTATAGATGTCTGTTAAGTTCATTGCATTTATAATATCTGTTAACTCTGTTTTTTTCTCTGTTAAGATTATGTCTAGCAGACCTTCCCATTAGTGAAAGTGGAGTATTGAAGTCTCCTACTATTAGTGTGTGGGGTTTGATATGTTATTTAAGCTAGAGTAATATTTCTTTACATGTGTGGGTATTCTTGTATTTGGGGCATAGATGTTCAGAATTCAGACTTAATCTTAAAGGATTTTTCCTGTAATGAGTACTAAGTGACCTTCTCAATCTCTTTTGATTGATTTTAGTTTGAGTCTATTTTTCAGATATTAGGATAGCTATACCCACTTGTTTCTTAGGTGCATTTTATTAGAAAATCTTTCCCCAATTATTTACTCTGAGGTAATGTCTGTCCTTGAGGTTGAGGTGTGTTTCTTATATCCAAGAGAACAATGGATCCTGTTTCATATCCATTCTGTTAGCCTTTGTCTTTTTATAGGTGAATTGAGTCTATTGTTATTTAGGGATATTAATGGCCAGTGATTGTTAATTCCTGTTATGTTTTGATTGTAGTGTTTGTGTGTTTCCTTTTTTTGTGTGAGGTATTCTGTTGACTACGTTTTCATTGTTGCAGCTTAATTCCTTGGTTAGAAACTTTCTTTCCAGTACTTTATCTATGGCTAAATTTGTGATAGGTATTGTTTAAATTTAGTTTTTTCATAGAATAGCTTGTTTTTTCAGTCTGTGGTGATTGAAGGCTTGCTGGTAGTCTAGGCTTGCATTTGTGCTTTCTAAGTATCTGCAGCACTTTTGTTCAGGACCTTCTGGCTTTCAGAGTTTCCATTGAAAAGTTGTGTGTTATTTCTGATGGGTCTCCCATTATAAATTACTTTGTATTTTCACATTGCAGCTCTTAATATTCTTTCTTTACTCTGTATGTCTTGTGTTTTGATTATTATATGATGCGGGGATTCTTTTTTTGGTATAAGCTATTTGGTGTTCTGTAAGTTTCTTATATCTTCATAGGCGTATTGTTCTTTAGGTTGGAAAAGTTTTCTTCTATGATTTTGTGAATACACTTTATGTACCTTTGAGCTGGAGTTCTTCTCCTTCTTCTGTCCCTACTATTTTTAGGTTTGGGCTTTTCATGGTGTCCCAGATTTCCTGGATGTTTTGTGTTAAGAATTATTTGAACTTATCATTTTCTTTGACCAATGAATTTATTTCCTCTATCATGTCTTCAACTGTTGCAGGAGGCGGTGGCCGCTTGTTGGTTCCCGGATGCTCAGTCCCGAAATAAACACTCAGAAACTGTATTAATTAAATCACTGCTTGGCCCATTAGCTCTACCTTCTCAGTGGCTAACTCTTACATCTTAATTTAACCCATCTCCTTTAATCTGTGTATCACCACCTGGCAGTGGCTTACTGGCAAAGTTCTGGTGTCTGTGTTCAGTAGGGTTACTTGGCTTCTCTCTGACTCCACCCTTCTTTCTCCCAGCATTCCATTTAGTTTTCCCCACCTACCTAAGTTCTGCCCTGCTAGAGGTCCAAAGCAGTTTCTTTATTCATTAATGATAATCACAGCATACAGAGGGGAAACCCACATCATTCACCTCCTGGGATTCTCTCTTCCATCTCTTATATTATGTTGGCTATGCTTGCATCTGTAGCTCATGCTTGTTTACCCAGATTTTTCATGTCCAAAATTCTCTCAGTTTCTGTTTTCTTTACTGCCTCTAGTTCAGTTTTCAAGTCTTGAACTGTTAGAACTATTTACTTCACCCGTTTGATTGTTTTTTCACAGTTTTCTTGGCTTTATTTATTTATTTATTTCAATTTTTGTTTGTCTTTTTCTACATTTCTTTAGGGGAATTTCTCATTTCCTATTTAATTTATATTTAAGGTCATTTTCTTCTGCTTCTTCTGGGTTAGGGTGTTCAGGTCTTCCTATGGTAGGACCACCAGCTTCTGTTGTTGCCATATTGCTGTTTAGGTTGTTCAATGTATCCTTGCATTAGTGCCTACCCACAACCCATTTCTTCCTCCAATTGGTGTAGGCAGTGTCTTTGCCTCTTTGTTCAATCCTTGCAATCAGTGTCTATGTCTCAGGGATCCTCTCTTGGACCAATCACTACAGTTGCTGTCTGTAATGTCTGTCTCAAAGACCTACTCTTGGTCTGCTCTGTGTGGTTGCTGTCTCTGTCTCAGGGAGCCACTGAATCTCTGGGAATGGGTGGTTTGAGGGTGTACTGGTCTTGTAGATTACAGAGTCCAATGGGGCGTATATTGAGGTAGCCTCTTGATCTGCTTCATACAGCTCCAGTTTCAGGGAGCCACTGAGATTGTCGAAGGGTAGTTTTGGGAACAGAGTAGGATTTGCAGATTACAGAGTACAGTGTGTGTGTGTGTGGGGGGGGGGGGAGTTGGAGCAACTTGCCTGCAGGAAGTCTGCCTGCAGGCTTGTATTTGTGGGGGAGGGGCCCTGGTTTTTTTCACAGGGCCTAAGGACCTAGAAACTGGGTTGTCCAGCTGAGGGCCTGGCCACTCACCTCTTGGTCCACTCTGTGCAGCTGCAGTTTGTGTCTAACAGCAGGTGTGGTTGTGGGGCATGGGTGGGTTTGGGGGCTGAGTGAGATTTGTAGATTGCAGGATCTGATAGGAGGTGTTGGAGCAGCCTGCCTGCAGGAGGCTTGCCTACTGGTCATCTAGTACAGCCAAGGTAGATCCGGGGTTTTGCCCTGGGGCCAGTGAAGTCATAGTCTGTGGCTCAGAGAGCTGCTGAGGTCGTTAGGGAATGGTGGGTTTGGGGGATGGAGTGGGACTTGTAGATTACAGGGTCCAATGGTGAGGTATTGGAGCAACCTGTCTGTAGTAGGCCTGTGAGCTGGCCCACTAGTGTTGACAGGGGAGGGGCAGGGGGTTCTCCCCCCCATGGAGCTTAGGGCCTACCTAAAGACTGAGTTGTCTGACTGTGAGGCAGGTCACTCACCTCTTGGTCTGATCTGTGCAGTTACAGCATGTGCCTCAGAGAGCCACTGAGTTTGTGGGTGATCTTATTTTAGAATCTTAAGAGTTTTCTTATCTGACAATGTGTTTCTTAGAGATGATGAAGAAGAGAAGGAATAAGAACACTATAAATGTCCCTCTTAAGATCTCTGTCATAGCCCTGGGAATAATTGTTATGGAGTCATTCCAGTGTCATAAGAATTGTGAGTACCAAGGGGAAGGAGGCAGGCAGAATGTTAGAAGCACAATTCTTTTATCTAAACTAGAAAAGAGCACATTCTTTATTTGGTTGCATGCAGCATGGTACAAGATAAACTGAGTTTGTGGGACATAGAAAAGAACTGAAGGGGTCAAACAAGGAGAAGAATTTTTCATATAAGTAGCCATGCTCTGCTAGAAACTACCCAATCTGATTTAGTCTATCTAGTATTTGATATACTCTACCAACCTACTCTTTTGCATGAAGTATGCTTACTTCATTCTCTTTATGTAAAATTATGTGGTCACTTTTATTATATTACTCAAAGTAGAACTTAAAAAAAAACAGAAAAATGCAATGCTCAAATAAATTTGGTTAGTAAAAACAACCCCTGCATTACTTCAGTTTATAAAATGATAATATATAAATCTTGTTTTTACTTAGCCTGTGTTAGGTCTCAATTTAAATACAGAAAATCAGTTATTTAATAGATGGCTATTAAGCAGGCTTTCCATTACAGTTTTTTCAGTCCCTTGGGTAAATACTAATTGAGAGAGCTTATTAAAGTTTGCTCGCTATGTGTACAGATTCTCCTTCTTCCCCATTGTATGAAACCCTTGTGGGGACAGTTCTCCCACTGACCTTAACAGGAGTTTGGTGATAAGGATTCAAGGAGCATCAAGCTTTGAATACTTATTAAGGAATTGTCTTTGATGTCCTTGGTCTAATTTTCAATATTTTTAATACATTGTTTTCTCTTTTGAAATTAAAGTATTATTGTATCATGTCTCCCTTACTTTTCCTCTCTCCAACTATTTTCATGCATACCCTCACCTTTCTTTCTCTTAAATTCGTGATTTCTCCATATACACACACAATACACACACACACACATGCACAAACTCACATACAATATGTATATATTTGTAAATATATAAATCCATCCACCCAATCTGCATAATGTTACTCTTTGTATGTGACTTTAGGGCTGACCACTTGGTATTGGATAACCCATGTTTTGAAAAAATAGATCGATATTATTCTGAATACAGTCATCTACAAAGTGTAACTTTTCTATCTCAACAATGGTTTGTATGGTGAATGGCGAAACAGGGCATAAATAATTGAATAAATATCCTCAAATTAAAAAAATTACTGTATGACTATAAAACATTCTGGGATATAAAAAGAGAAATAGGAACAATATTTATGTGAGAAGAAGATACTATAAACTATTACAAATAATGCTTCTATGGACATAGTTGAGCAAGTTGAGCATCCATTGGGTATGTGCCCAGGAGTGGTATCACTGGGTCTTGAGATAGATTGATTCCTAATCTTCTGAGAAATTGCCATATTGATTTCCAAAGTGGCTATACATGTTGGCTCACCCATCATCAATGGAAGAGTGTTCTTTTTTGCTCCAAAGTCTCTCCAGCATAAGCTGTCATTGGTGTTTTTGATCTTAGCCTTTCTGACAAGTAGAAGATAGAATCTCGGTGTCATTGTGATTTGCATTTCCAGTACAGCTAAAAAATATTGGCCATTATTTCAAGTGTTTCTCTGTTACTTGACATTCTTACGTTAGGAGTTCTGTTTAGGTGTGTACCCCACTGTTTAATTGAATTATTTGTTTTTTAGTTGTCTAGTTTCTTGAGTTTTTATATATTGTGGATATCAGTCCTCTGTGGACTACGGGGTTGATGATAATCTTTTCCCATTCTGTAGGGTTTTGTTTTGTCCTATTGACAATGTACTTCGTCTTAGCTTTTCAGTTTCCTAAGGTCTCATTTCTTAATTGTCAATTTTAGTGACTGCACTATTGATGTTCCATGCAGGGAGTAGTCTCCTGTGTCAGTGGATTCAAGGCTATTTCCCACTTTCTCATCTATCAGGCTCAGTCTAACTGGATTCATGTTGAGGTCTTTGCTTCACACTTGGACTAGACTTCTGTGCAGAGAGATAAATAGAGATCTATTTGCTGCTGTGGGAGATTTGTTTGTGTTGCTGTTCTGAGACCTCCAATGGAGTCTGCATCATGGATTAGAAGGCGAAGACTATATTCAGCTAGCTGGAGTGGACAACAGAATTTTCTGGTAGGCTCAGAGGAAGCAAGCAGCATACTGGAGCAATACAGACACGAAGAAGGATACTTAAAAGAAATCCCACTCTAGCTCAGAATTGAGTATAATGGAAGGTTATTTATTTAGGGGTAGACGCACAGATCACGATCCTCTGCTGGAACGGGGAACAGCAACCGAATCCTGCAGCCCCCAAAAGACGCCTGATATGCACTTTACATAGGCATATATTGTATAAGAGGCCACACCCAAGTGGACAAGTAACTTAAAAGCTACTGGCAGTAGGAATTCCTACAGCAAAAAGGAGCAAAAAGAGATGTATAGGCCTTTTCCTTCAGGGAAGTTAGAGAATAGAGCAGGTGATCATATCTCTGTCTTTCTACGAATTTCTCAGATTTATTCCCTAATACTTCCAAATTTTATTTTTTTTAACAAAGCAATAAAAGAAGTCAACATATTTATTCCCACCATGTGGCCTTAGATTATTACCAAAGTAGCTCAGAGCCACTACTGTGGCAGCAAGTGCCAACAGTAGTTGCTTTGCACTCACTGGGAGGTCCCCCTCCACTGTCCACGACAGGTGGCTTGGTTCCCTCCCATACACGGGTTTCTCCTACTCATTTTCCTACAGTACCTCTTCAAATTGCTTGCCCCTGCCTCCCTGCACGGTGAATGAACAGTCACAGCAGTTACCAAGGGCTCAGGGGACCCTGTTGGCCCTCCCTTCCTGCAGGCACAGTTGAACACAGTCACTACAGCTGATTACTCCCCCCGCTTCACAGCTCTGCCTATGTTGTTGACATCAGCATATCAGCAGATCTAATGAGACACATGGAAATTCATAAAGTGAAATAAGATTGAGAGAGAGGAAATTTTTTTTCAGGTTAAGAATGGGGAATAATATTATGGTACAGCAAGTTAGGTCTACCTATGGTTACACAATGTATGCTTTGAAAATAGAAAAAAAATTAAATGAAGGGATAATGAACTAAGCTAGGATTGGCATAATATCAACTATAATTATTATCAATTTCTCAACATGTTAAAAGGTGTCAGTGGAAAATTCTTCGATAAGGGGTGTTAAATAGCCCCATGTGTCAATATTTTGTACAACAGCCATTAGAAATAATTTGTAAACAGTCTTACCAATCTATAATCTATTATATGGATGATATCTGATTAGTTGATTCAGGTACAGATACCTTAGAAAGAATGCTTGAAGAAAATTTTGCCTTGCTGGGTATTATAAACTGGTCTTGAAAAAATTCAAACAGGAGATTCTGTTAATTACTTAGGCTTTAAGATAGGTTTATAAAAATTCAAAGAGAATGTACAAATCAGTAAAGATCAATTTAGACAATGATTTTCAAAACTTTTGGGAGATATTAACTGGCTAAGACCCATAATTGGATTAACAACTAACTCAAGAACTAAGTAATTTATTTCAAACCTTACAAGCTAATATGGATTTAAACAGTCCAAGAAAATTATTAGTTGAGGCTGAGAAAGAATTAGCTTTGGTAGAAGGAGGCTACTCCCTGCATGGAACATCAATAGTGCAGTCACTAAAATTGACAATTAAAAAATGGGACTTTAGGAAACTGAAAAGCATAAGACGAAGTTCATTGTCAATAGGACAAAACAAAATACATCTTCTAAACAGTGATTCAAATTTTCTGTAACTACCTATAGGATTGTGTGGCAAAGGTGCCATATGCTTTATATTGTAATATGCAAAAGCAAACGGTTTCTTTTACTAGAAAAATATGCTCTAGCATTGTAAGACTTAATGTGTACAGGTATCCCAATGATGGCAATAACTTTTAATACATGTGTAATTATAAAATCAGCCTTTTAACTCAAAGCAATTGCCTGTTGAAATGTTGAATGCACACATGGATCACTTGGATCCAGATCTTGATTATATCCTGGTCATACTACCTTCTATGTATTCCCCTACAGGAATTTTTATACAGAGAGAAAATAATAGCTTAGAATGGGTATCTTTATTATGAAAACAGTAAAATATTAAAAACCTATGAAAAAAATTTTTCTGGACTAATTCTAAAAAGGAAAATTAAGACTTCCTCAATCAGTAGGAATAGATGCAGCAGGAATTGTGGTACTTTCAATAATGTTGAAATTGCTTCATTATAGGAAAATATAAACATTGACATATATCCTTGCAGCAAATATCCTAAAAGCAAGAGACTTCAGTTTATAAAGAGAACAAAGATCCTCCCTCACATCCCCTGCATTCGCTAATTACTGTGGGACAATGGTCTGGTATCCTGTAAAGATTTATCCCTTGTATTAGTTTAATTGTATTGGTTAATTTACTGATGATTGGCCAGTAGCCAGGAAGGAAGTATAGGCAGAGCAACATTAACAGAACAATTCTGAGAAGAGGAAAGGCTCATTCTGTGGTTATCACCCAGACACAGAGGAAGCAAGATGAGAATGCCCCATGTCTAAAACAGACAAGGATTGTGGGTTAATGTAAGATGCAGGAGTTAGTAAATAAAAAACCCAAGCTAATAGGCCAACCAGTTTATAATCAATGTAGGCTTCTGTGTGTTTCTTTGGGACTGAATAGCTGTGGGACTGGGTGGAATGGAAGTCTCTGCCTACATATACTGATGAAAATAAATCAGAAAATGTAGATTATAAGCCAGGAAACATAAGTATAGTGGCTTAAAGCCCTTGTGATACAATCTAAAATTAAGAATTATATGCTTTTGTCATGTTATTATTAGATTTTCCAGAAGATCTTAATATAGTTATTGACAGTATATATGCAATAAGAGTTGTTTTACATATTGAAATCACTGAAATTACTCCACATGATTCAGAATAAACTTTGTTGTTTATTCAATTAGAAGAAGTAATCATAAATAGAAATCATCTTCTATAAATGATGAAATTATCAACTATTGGTAGTAAATGTGCTAGAAGCCTCAGAATTTAATTAGAAACGCCCTATTAATAGTGAGGGTTTAAAGAAAATTTTTTTTAATCACTTGGCAAAAAGCAAAAAAGATACTCACAGAAATATAATTTTGTTAAGGGATGTGTTTCATTTTGCATAATTTGGAAAATTCATGCACATATACCATACCATAGTTGCTTATTCAAGATTTCAACAGGCAAATGCCTTGAGTTAAAAGGCTGATTCTATAATTACACATGTATTAAAAGTTATTGCCATCATTGGGATACCTGTACACATTAAGTCTGACAATGCTAGAGCATATTTCTCTAGTAAAAGAAACCGTTTGCTTTTGCATATTACAATATAAAGCATATGGCACCTTTGCCACACAATCCTATAGGTAGTTACAGAAAATTTGAATCACAGTTTAGAAGATGTATTTAATAAACAGAAAGGGATAATACAGACCCACAGAAATAGAGTGCATAATGCTTTATTAACTGAGTTTTCTAAATGCTAGTGAGAAAGGAATGACAACTACAGAGAGACATTGGATAGTAGAGTAAACTGCTGAATTAAATCATCCTGTATACTTGAAAGATGTATTTATCTCAGAATGAAAATCAGGATATGTGATATGTTGGGGCAAGGTTTTGTTTATTTCCAAAGAGAAAGGAATATTATAGATACTATATAGACTGATAAACACTAGATTCAAACAGGAGAGGCTTCTTGATTATGAGAGGTGATATTTCATCAAAAACACATGACCATTCAATTTTAAATTAACTTATAAGACTAACAAATATCTTTCATTTGATCAGACATAACCTTTCAAAAAGGGCAACTGTACAAAGTTAGGGTTCGGGCAGGGATTTGTTTTCATCTTTTAATGAGAGTAAAAGCATCCAACTAAATAATCTGAAGATCAGTTTAAGATAATTAAGAAATTCAGGTTATTAATCACCTATAAGAATCAAATTTGTAGGTATGTTAGATATGTTTTCTAGGTCAAATTGAGATTTTTTTAGATAGATAGATGACATTTAAACACTTCTTGGATCTATAGAATATGACATTTAAAATATCATAATATCATAATGCTTTTTATGACTGTGAGATAGATCTGCTTCTGGAAGCACTAATTTGTTGTTGGAGCCCACTTGTTCTTTTCTTTGATGCCCAGATTCCCAAATAACCACACAGAAGCTGTTTTAATTTAATCACTGCTTAGCCAATCACTTAAGCATATTGCTATCTAGCTCTTACATCTGAAATTTACCCATGTCCATTAGTTTATATTTTACCATGAAGTTCATGGTCTTCCCCTCTGCCAGCTACATGGCATCTCTATTCTGCTTTCTTTCTCCCAACATTCAGTTTAGCTTTACCTGCCTAGTTTTACTGTGCCCTATTACATGCCAAGCTAGCTTTTTTTATTCATTAACCAATAAAAATTATATATATATGTATATATACATATACATATATATATATATATATATATATATATATATATATATATATATGAACTTCCCATACCACCATATGGAGTTTGCTTTCATCGTGGCACAGCTAACTACTGAGCAATAAACTGCCTTGCCTTTAGTTCTTACAATAAGCTGTTCAAACCAGACAAACAGGACACAAGAGAAAGCAACTGCCAAACTTTGCCAAAACAAGGTAGAGAGTCCTTCAAGATCCCTGCTTTACAAAATGTCTGTCAGATAGTCTGAGATGGTAGACCAAAGATGTATGCCCCTATGTTTCAGAGGAAACTTGAGTGACTCTATGGGCAGCCAGCTCCCTCTGTCATTTGTATAGTTTTAGAAGTTGCTTGCTCTATGCTTCCTGTTTACTCAGGTAATATATTATCCTTCTTGGGTCTCTGATGGTGGTTGAAGACTAGGTAGTTATAGCTTTACCATTTCTTTGTTACCAAATTTCAAAAAAAGAAGAAAAGTAACTTAGAAAAGAGGTATAAAGTTTATAAGATTGAGAGACATAAAAGCTTAAGTTGTTTATCTAAAATTGTTTTAAGGTATAAAAGGTTATTTTTGGTTGGTAATGTAAGTTATGATAGAAACTGGTGTAAGCTTTAAACTTTGAACTTTTCAAGATAGGAAAGCCAATAGAGTACTTTCTCTGAATTTGCCAATTACAAGTAGACTGGACATTGCGAATGTAATTCTTACTTGATATTTGTTCCTATTGTATATAGTTTTACTGTATTAGAGTAAAAAAATCCCTTTTTTACACTAAAAGGGGAAAATGTTGCAGGATATTTGATCACAATGGATGAACAAGTGTCACCATTTTATTCTGATTGGTTTATTCTGATTGGTCTAACGAAAAGCTAAATGGCCAATAGCTAGGCAGAAGAAGATATGCAGGACTTCCCAGGCAGAGAAAGGAACTCTAGGAAGAAAATAGGAGGGATTCAGCAGGGAGACATGGAGCAAGTCAGACATCCTGTACTGTGGAGAGGTAATGAGACTGGTGGCAGAATGTGGATTAATATAAATGAGTTAATTTAAGTTACAAAACCTAGTTGGGAACAAACCTAAGCTAAAGCAAAGCTTTCATACTTAATAGCAAGTCTCCATGTAATTATTTGGGAATGGGTGACACAAAAGAAGTCCCCCAACAGGTAGTATTATGACACCACATTGGAAGGAGGAAACATAGAGAAGAAAGTACCAGATTCCCCCCAGACACTGCCTTTCCCAAGTATGTGCCATCTGCGCATCCTTTCTACATTAGACCATGGAGGTAAGCACACCTGTACGTGAGTCATGAAAATTGTTTTTTTCTAAGACATTGCTGGGTAGCCCAGAGTGATCTTTAATTTGGATTTTCCATGAACTCCCCAGGCATTGTTCTTACAGATATGTATCCCCAAATTTGGTTTCTGTCAGTCTGTTAAATCTCTGAATGTGTAGGGGTCATAGAGACACATAACACACTTCTCAAGTGGCTTTCTAACATTAAACTAAGGTTTGCCATGTGAAAATGGTGCAGAAATTGACCCAGACATGGGAAAAGGCAGGATGAACAAAAGCAAGGAAGTAAGAAACAAATATTGGAAATCATGATGTGGTCATTTTTGAAGCATGGGGTCTCAGGAAGGCAGTGCTGGAACGCATGAGCAGAGAGCATCTCTGCATGATTACATGGAAAACATAATAATGTAGGAAGCATTCAAGATGAGTAGTATTATAAGTGAATGATTCAGTGGATATTTGGGACAATGAAAGGCATTTCTATCGTTATTACACTTCTGAGCTCATTTGTGCTATTATTTGTGAACTGTTAATGGCCTACAAAGTCCTTAGCCACTTAAGTATCTGTCATTTTTTTAAAAAAGAACCATGTCGGAGTTCTTTGCAACTTAATAGTTCCTTGAAATCCTTTGTGACAACATTATATTCTAGTCGTATATTTTGATAAAAACCAGAGGAGCTAATATCCTCTATATTGAGAGGTATCACCATTTTTTATATAGTTTTGGATATTTTTCTGTCAGATTAAGAGCCACTTGCAAAGTTTTGAAATATAACACAACTACAAGATAAAATTTCTCATTTATGTATCATTTGCAGTGGGAAAAGGGTGCCCGCCACTTACAATGTCAGTGTGGATGAGGCTGTTAAGCATTTGCCTTTGAAAAAGAAAAAGCTTTTCATCTTCATTCTTTGCTTGAACACCCTGGGACATGCTGTGAAGAGCAACAGGGTAGGACTAAATCCATATGTGGTGATTTTGTTATCTTACTTTGTTTGTGAATCCTGAAACTTCCCAGTCGATCATCTCAAGGTAGGACATTGCTAGATATGATTTAAAAGTAGTGAGAGCTGTTTCTAAGCTTCATGACATAAATTGTATCTTGACATTTTTGAGACAGATATCTAATTATTTGCATGAGATGAATATAAAGCATCATTTTAATAGAACTTTATGTCATTTCATAAATATTCATTTCTGTGCCACACATTTCTCTAAGATGTTGTTTTTGATATTTTAATACATTAAAAAATATCTAACCATATTGCCTCTGAGTTTATTGAACCTAATGATTATCGATGACAGCAATCAATAAAGTGTCTATTTTTAAAGAACATAAATAATTCCATGAGATGTTGCTGATATTTAAAACAAATAAATCCATACTACAGTTATACAAAACAGAACATTAGCTATTTACTCAGTGGTTATTTTACTCCGCTATGCATCTCTGCTTATTAGTGAATGTATCACATTCATTGTCAGTCCTACTGGGAACTAGCTGAGCCTCACAAGCCGAGTAAATAATAAAAAATCCTCAAAGTCAAAGTATATCCCCCAACCTCACGTATTCCTTGGGAAAATATTTGCTTTGTTTTAAACCGATAAAAGTACAAGACATAGTTGAATATAAATTCTTGGTTTATGATTTATACCAGATTCTTCTACTTTGGAAAATATTAAGCTGGTTTGATGTTAAAGTAAATAAAACCCAGTCTATATAAGATGCTGAAAAACTAAAGGAAATAAGGCTAGAGATGTTGCTCAGTTCGAGGAGTACCTGCTGGGCAAGCATAGGACCTTGAGTTGGGTCACTTGTTCTGGTGCACGCCTCTAACCCAAGCATAGGGGATGCAAAGCTAGGGGTTCAAAGTCAAGATCACACTTGAGTGTATGTGTGTCTGTGTGTCTGTGTGTGTGTGTATAAAATATCAACTCTGAGATCAGTTTGGATGATATGAGACCCTGTCTCAAAATGAGATGTAAGGGGGAAATAGAAAGAGGAGAAAGAAGGTGGAAGAGAGGGAGAAAGGAAGAAACTAGATAAATTTCCACCTGTATTATGGTGAAATCATTAAAATAGTTACTTTGGACATGAGAACAGTGGCTTTTTCAAACAATATTATAATATTACAATATATTTATAAATCAGGTAATAAATGATTTTAGCTATTTATGTCTAATCTGTTATACATTCTAAGTTTATATATTTTAAACTTTTTTTTGTGTGTGTACAACATTCTGCTTCCATGTATGCCCACACACAAGAAGAGGGCGCCAGATCTCATTACGGATGGTTGTGAGCCATCATGTGGTTGCTGGGAATTGAACTCAAGACCTCTGGAAGAGCAGTCAGTGCTCTTAACCTCTGAGCCATCTCTCCAGCCCCCTATGTTTATATATTTTAATAAACCAAAGTCATGATTAGACTAACTCTGCTCTAAGAACCAAGACTGAAAGCGGACCCAGCAAAGCAGTTTTAGTTCTCTTGAAGGGAACCTCCACATGACAAGAATGTGCTCTAGGTTTACTCCTAGGAATGCTTTCATTTATTTTTGCTGGGATTATGATTACCTTTCAATACCAAAACCAAGAGCATGTAACCCAAGCAGAAGTCATTTATTTTCTTCATTTATCTATAATTTAGATAAGTAAAATCACATGATTATGTGACTGCCAGTTAACTGTTGTTGAGGGAAGCTCAGGCTCACAGAACATTCCACATGGGTTTCTCTCTTGGGGCTGGCTCTCCTCATAGTATGATGGCTCACTTTCATTGGCAAATATCCAGAACAGGACGTAGATAAAAGCTATGCATCTTTGATGACTAAACTTGGCCAATACAGTGTCACTTTCAATATTTTACTGCCACCCAGGGTCAATGGGAAAAGATATGGTATACACCCCTTAATGGCAGAATGACAAGATTCTAGAAAATCAAGTGAGACTAGAAATCTTGTGCCTGTCATCTTTTTAAATGTACAGTCAATCTTGAGTATAAGTTATGAAGTGTTATTTATGAGAAATAATATTTTATCTTGTTTACAAAACAATTAAGAAGCATCTGTAAATAACTGAATTGCTAAAAATCAATGTAAGTTTTACAATGAAGTGGTTGTTACAGTATCGTGTCTGCATTCATTATGTAAATCCTTATTAATGAAATGTGATAAAATAAAGTATAAACTTCCATCTTACTGTTCTGTTTTAGTCACTGAATATTGAATGGATGTTGTGAAATGTAGTAAAACCTTAGATGACAAACGGTTTAAAATTATAAGCCATTAACACCTTGAGTAAATCAGCTTGAAAGATGGGTATTATGACAAAGACCTTCACTGCCAAAATTACAATAGATTAAATATGAAAGATTGCATATGAATAAATTTGTGAAGAAGAGTTAGCTCTCACACTTACAGGTGGAACTTGAAGTCAGGTTTATATGTAGACACTAATGAAGATGAATGCACCCAGAGGAGTAGACAGCGCCTCTTATGTTTTACTGTGCTCTGGGGAGCATTCAGTCGTTTCTTATCATTTGAATGTAATGTTATCTAAATTATAGTTCAGTTTGAACTCCTTTCCTTTTTTATTATACATTGATTGGGCATTTATAAATAATAGAATGTATGTCACCAATTATCAAATATGATAAGTTCCCTATCCTTAAATATTATAGTAAATATTATATTGTCTTATATAAAGATTAGATTATAGTAAATATTATATTACTTATTATATTATAGTTACTATATTATATTATACTATACAGTGGCCCTCAACCTTCCTATTGCTTATGTTGTGGGAGGTCCTTCCGCTCCTCCAGCCTATAGCCGCTGAGATACCAGCCCATTGGGGCGTGGTCTCTCTCCCTTTAAAAAAGCAGCCACTTCCCTCTCCTCTCTCTCTTCACTTCTTGCTCCGCCAGCAACTAGACTCCCTTCCTGGTTGCGCAGACGGCTGTTTTCTGGGACGGTGATCTGTAAATTTTTTCCCCTTTAAATAAATACCACCCTATTAATCATAATTCCAAACTGGTGTGGCATTGTTTGTGACTTACGCCTTCATGCTTAGACCCCTTAATGCAGTTTCTCATGTCAAGGTGACACCAAAACCTAAAATTATTACTGTTACTACATCATAACTGTAATTCTGCTACTGTTATGAATCATAGTGTAAATATCTGATATGCAAGGTACCTGATATGTGAACCCTGTGAAAAGAGGTCATAACACACAAGTTGACAACAATTGTTATTTAATAAGGTCACAAGAAAAAATAAAAATTAGCTTGCTGGGGTAGACATTGTAAATTAAAAAGACAAAAGCAAATGGAATCTTATCTAAGATAGCTATGAAGAAAAGTAAAATGATCCAAATGATCTTAACAAGACTAAATGTTTTGGCGAGAAGTTTGCATGGGTGAAATGTTGGTATATTTCGTGACAAACCAAAAACAAGGCTACTGGCTATATGAAAAACTGTAATAGAACAGGGTAAATAGAAGCTTTATTCTGGATGCCTTCAGCCTTGCAGCAAGAGAAAACGTGTCTGTTGTTACTAATGTACAGTTCTTGAAACAAGTTGTATTGTTACAATTAGACCCATCCCTCCCTCCACACTGCCATTTCTGGTCTGAACCCTCTTCCATGGGCCTCACATTTTCCTGGATGTTGTCATCTTTTTTTTCTCTTTCCAGATAAGGTTTACTAAAACTGATTTCGTTCTTCTGAGACGTCTTAAATAGATCACATGACAAGGAACATAATGTTACATGATAAATGCCCGATTCCGTTTCATTTTCTGAAACGAGACACCTCCTTCTCAAAACTACAATTTCCCAACCATAGGCAAGACACACACATTTGCAAGAAAAGGCACTGCATATTTCAGGCATGTTTGTCTAAATGCTGTATATATTGCAGTTGCTTTCTTTGAAATTCTCTTTTGTCCTTTATCTGACAAGTTCTTACTTAATCATATCCCACTCCCATTCCCTCCTAAATAGCAGAGTTGCATGCTACCCCCACAGACCATTATACCTATATATTTGTATTTGTTATATTTTAAAAAAATCAAAGATGGAATTGTATTTCATTTGTCTTTGCACTTTAAATGGAAAGCAAGATGCTGGTACTCTTTTGACCCCAAATGCAATTCTTTGTATTGTGTCATTCCGCATTACCTTTTGAAGAGAAAATTAATCCAGAAAAAATTATCAAGTGGCTAAACATAATTTAAAGCAAATTAAGTTACAAAAGGTAATAAAATAGCATCTTAAAATAACTTTGACACTATCTACCATTTAAAAGGAACATTTACAGGCACAGATACTAATGAAAAATTACAAAAGTGATTGAGGGAATTTAATGACACTATAAATATGTTTGATTGGAATAAATTTAAAGCAAATATTGCTTACATATATGTCTCTGCTAAGTAACCAAATTGTTCAAAATAGGAACTAAGGATTGTAAATACTAATACTTTCGATCTTATTAGCTCGTTGGGTGCTTCAGTTTCTTCACCATGTTGATGCTGAGACTCATACCTATCAGCAACCTATTGTTTTTGACTGTCATTTATACACAAAGACATGAATCATAAGACAGAAAAATGTAATTTGACTTCAAGTCACAAGCTGCGAAGTGTCTAGACGCTCCATAGATATATTCTCTCATCAATTTCAGTTTGTGAAACATTCTCACTCTGGAAATTTTATGTGTAGGCTTACTCTTATAATCTTTAGGATTACACTAAGCTGGTGAGCCTGTTCACATGTATGTCAATAGGGATGAATTCAGCCACATATGATTTTTTCTAATCTAAGAACAACTTAAAAATATTCAGAGAGTATATAGTGCTTGAAGATGAAGTCATGGGGCTTCAAAAATTGAACAAATTGATAAAAATGTAAATTTGAAAAATGCAACAAGATAAGCATGATGCATCTTCAATTTACCACAAGTTTTTGCTATTAATTTAAATGGAATGTATAAATAAATGCTGAAGATTATATTGGATTATCAGACATCCAATCTGAAAAGGTCATTTTTAATGTATGTATTATTCATTTGTACACTATTGATACTCTAGCCAGAGCAGTGAAAGGTAAAGGTAATTAGCACATTGCAATATGTGCACTTTTAATTTTATGATGTGGAAATTAAATACACTTTTGCTTAGTCTTGAGATAATTTTAATGTAATAACAATAAGCCTGACATGACATTTAAAACAATGTACATGGAGACATTTTGGTCATTAATGATACTATTGTATCATTAAGTTGATATAATTAAAGTAAAAGATGATGTTTTGTGGCAAATTGACAGATTCTTTTTTTTAATTTATTTATTTATTAAGGATTTCTGCCTCCTCCCCGAAATTGACAGATTCTTGTATCGTTAGTTATCTACATTAAACAATAATATTGTCATCATTAACTAAATCATTACTAAAACAAAAAGTTATAATTTTAAGCATTATTGCCATTTTAGTGAATTTGTATTTACCTCTGTTTGTGGATTTAATTTTTATTTACCTGCTAATAAGTAATAGTGAGCATATGCATATATATTTTGTCAATATGTACATCTTTTTCCTTAGTTGTCAATTAAAACCTTCATGTTAGCTGGTTTTCTCACCATCAGGGCAAAATGTCTGACAGAAACAATTCTGACAGAAAGTATTTAATTCATTTACCATTTCAGAAGTTTCTGGATGTAGCAGAATGTGCCTAACATGACTGTCAAGAATATTGGAGCATTGGCAGGTTAAGACCCAGGGAGAGAACTTACTGTCAATACCTTACCTTTACCAGTAGCCTAATTTCTTAAACCAGGCCACAACTGTACTGAAGCATTCACTCAGTCAGAGCATCATTACAGAGTGGTCCATGGGTGTCTTTTACTAGTGTTATAGGCATGTCTCTCATATGAATTTAGTTGATAATCTAGATACAACATCCCACTTTATATAGGCTAATCTATTTAACACTACTAGTAACATGTATTTAAACAACACTCATCAAATTAATTAAAATTTTGACACACACACACACACACACACACATATATATATATATATATATATATATATAGTGGATATCATTTCTTGCTGTTACTCAACCTTTTGTTTTGCTCATATACTCTTGCCATTTATCAATTATTCATTCATGTTCACATTTTTCTATAAGAAATCTATGCCTATTCAAAAGAAGTATATTTTCCCTTTTATATTTTCTCTTAAAGTTTTGTTGAACATCAATTTTAGTATTTCTCTATACATAATTGATTTATTTTTGAGTTATTTGTATCGTTGAAATGCAACAAACTTAATTATTCCAGATTGGCACAACTGTCCCAAGACCCTTTACTAAAAAGATAATCCTACATTGAAGTACCCACATGACTTCTAGAAATTAATTTAGGATTCATATGTGATTTTCTGTTATGTATCATTTATTTACAGCTATAACTTCATATCAGTGTTATATATTTTATATACAATAGGAAATTTATAATAGTCAGTAAGTATAAAAATAGGCCATCTACGACTTCCACATGTTCATGGTATGGTTTTGTGGCTCATGAACCTACACAAGGTGCTTTGTGTATGCATGGGAAGTTTAGAGTCATCTACATTTCTCCATCAAATATCTGAACGACTGGTTGCAATTACAGCTTCTAGACCAGGGGAACATAGCTGTCATGTAGTTTTCTTCCTAAATGACCTCCATTAGTTTCAGCTACATTTTTAACCTGAGGGTATTTTTTAATTTATAGTTAGTTAATTTATTGAAAAATATGTTGTGCCATGTTATTTGTAAAAATCCAATTTCCCGTTGATTCAGGTAAGTCTATAGAAATATAACAAATTATTAAAATTATTAAAGAGAACTTAGTACACTTGTTTTCATGACTCGGTGCTGTACATGTAATGTAACAATGACTGTGTTGAGAAACCGCCATACTGCTTTCCATAGTGGTTGCACAAGTTTGCATTCCCACCAGCAATGGATGAGTGTACCCCTTTCTCCACAACCTCTCCAACAAAGGAATATACCCAAGAGAGGCCTTATCATACAACAAAAGTATATGCTCTACGATGTTCATAGCAGCATTGTTTGTGATAGCCAGAACCTGGAAACAACCTAGATGCCCTTCAATGGAAGAATGGATGAAGAAAGTATGGAATTTATACATATTAGAGTACTACTCAGCAATAAAAAACAAGGACTTCTTGAATTTTGCATGCAAATGGATGGAAATAGAAAACACTATCCTGAGTGAGGTAAGCCAGACCCAAAAAGAGGAACATGGGATGTACTCACTCATATTTGGTTTCTAGCCATAAACCAAGGACATTGAGCTTATAATTAGTGATCCTAGAGAAGCTAAATAAGGAGAACCCAAAGAAAAACATATAGGCATCCTCCTGAATATTAACCTTCAGCAAGCGATGAAAGGAGACAGAGACCCAAATTGGAGCACAGGACTGAAATCTCAAGGTCCAATTCAGGAGCATAAGGAGAGAGAGCATGAGCAAGGAACTCAGGACCGCGAGGGGTGCACCCACACACTGAGACAATGGGGATGTTCTACTGGGAACTCACCAAGACCAGCTGGCCTGGGTCTGGAAAAGCCTGGGATAAAACCGGACTCTCTGAACATAGCGGACAATGAGGACTACTGAGAACTCAAGAACAATGGCAATGGGTTTCTGATCCTACGGCACGCACTGGCTTTGTGGGAGCCTAAGCAGTTTGGATGCTCAACTTACTAGACCTGGATGGTGGTGGGGGTTCCTTGGACTTCCCATAGGACAGGGAACCCTGATTGCTTTTCGGGCTGGGGGGGGGGGACTTAATTGGGAGAGGGGGAGGGAAATGGGAGGCGGTGGCGGGGAAGAGACAGAAATCTTTAATAAATAAATAAATTTAAAAAAAAAAAAACAATGACTGTGTTGTTAACAGCAGAGTATCCCGTGACTATCGAGTCCTTGAAGCATCAGAAATAGGAAAGCAATGATGACGCATTCCAGACTGCAAGACTAGAAGCTCCTTGGAGAGTTCCTGAATGGAACAGCTGAAAACTTTAGCATCTCCTGTTAAATAATAGCAGCAGCAAGAGGTTTGGCATTCAAGGAAAGTGGAGCTGGCATCTGCTGTTTGGCTTCCTGTCTCATCTACCTTGTTTCTGTCTAAACACACAGCCTATTGAGTGGTGACATCCACATTCAGGATGGATCTTTCCCTTAATTGCTATGCTAATCATTTCTGAACAGACTTGGGCAGACATGCTAAGGGGTTGCTCCACTTTTCTCCTCAGTACCTTTGCATCTAAATGAAATTGACCATCAAGATTAGCCATCTCCAGCATAATGATGACCACATCAAATTAAATTGGATTTGGTTTATCTTCAACTGTTTTCAGGAAGAGTCTTTTGTCTTTAAATATTTGACGAATTTTGTCAGTGGAAGCCATTTTGACATTGATTTTCTCTGTGGAAAGGAGTGAGTTAATCTTGTTGTTAAACTTGGTGGTAACAAAAACGCCTAGAAAGCCTGCACTGTCCGCTTGTGGGTGTGTCATGGTATTTCCAGGGGCCATTGTATTCAGGTCACATACTGCACAGTCCACTTGTGGATTTGTCTGATGGTATTTCTGGGTACCATTGTATTCAGGCCATATGTTGAGGAAAATGACTGCCCATATGACAGTATCATCAGATATCTCTAAACAAATATTACCAGAAGAGAGATAGTGGGTATTTCAGTGATTAAGGGTTTTCGTCACGAAAATAATGGTCTCAGTTTATTTCCTAGCACATAACTGATGAAAGGAGAAAATAACTTCTGCAAGTAATACCTGGACATATATCATGTCACACACACACAGACACACACACACACACACACACACACACATAGACACACACACACATAGACATACACACACATAGACACACACACACACAGACACACAGACACACACACATAGACACACAGACACACAGACACACACACATAGACACACAGACACACACACACATAGACACACACACACAGACACACACACACAGACATAGACACACACACACATAGACATACACACACATAGACACACAGACACACACACACATAGACACACACACACACATAGACACACACACACATAGACATACACACACATAGACACACACACACATAGACATACACACACACACACATAGACACACACACATAGACATACACACACATAGACACACACACACACATAGACATACACACACATAGACACACACACACATAGACACACACACACATAGACACACACACACATAGACATACACACACATAGACACACACACAGACACACAGACACACACACATAGACATACACACACACATAGACACACACACATAGACATACACACACATAGACATACACACACACATAGACATACACACATAGACACACACACACATAGACACACACACACACATAGACACACACAGACACACACACACACAGACACACAGACACACACACATAGACATACACACACATAGACACACACACACACATAGACATACACACACATAGACACACACACACATAGACACACACACACACATAGACACACACAGACACACACGCATAGATATATACCCAGATAGACACACACACAAACATAGACACACAAACATAGACACACACACATAGACACACACAGACACACACACATAGACACACACACGTAGACACACACAGACATAGACACACACACAAACATAGACACATATACATAGACACACACACACCAAAAAACACTAAATAGATGTAAAATGTTATTTTTTGTATATTTCTTTTATCAAAATATGGAATAATCAACAAAATCTCCTATATATTCCTGGGCATTCCTCTTTGGTAAGTGGGTGCTATTTTCATGGCTGTTATAGAATCTGGACTTTTATTGTTATTCTTTAGTTTGTTTTATTATGTTTCTGTGATGGGGTTTCACTATGTGTCTGTGGCTGGACTGGAACTTACTCTAAATGTCAAGCTCACCTTGTACTCACAGAGATGCACCTGCCTCTGTCTCCTGGCTGCTGGAATTAAAAATGTGAGTCACCACACCTAAACTACAAAGTAGACTTTGGATGTTGTCAGTTTGAAACAAGGGCTAAGAAAAGACGCTAATGATCTCTTTGACTGTAAGGTTTCTACTTTCTTAGACTTAAATGTTACTGGTTTACTAAGCCCTCCAGCCTGCATGTGGCCATTATAAGGTGATCTAGCATTTGATTATAAAACAGAACGTATTAACTCTATATGACTTAAACATTTATTTCAATAGGTATGTTCCTTTACAGATCCCCGAATAAAATAGAACATTTTGGTCAGAAATTCATTAATATGTAAGGGGGAATAGGGTGTATATGTTTGTATTTGTGTATGTGCAGACACTGTCATGCATGAGGGCATATGTAAGGGGGAATTGGGTGCATATGTTTGTATTTGCTTCTGTGCATACACTGATATGCATGAGTACATGGGAATTGGGTGCATTTATTTGTATTTGAGTATGTGCATATACTGACATGCATGAGTTCATATGTAAGGGGGAATTGGGTGCATATGTTTGTATTTGCTTCTGTGCATACACTGATATGCATGAGTACATGGGAATTGGGTGCATTTATTTGTATTTGAGTATGTGCATATACTGACATGCATGAGTTCATATGTAAGGGGGAATTGGGTGCATATGTTTGTATTTGCGTATGTGCATACACTGATATGCATGAGGGCATACGGAGCACAGAGGTTGATGCCAGTTGTCTTCTCAATGATTTATTTATTTATTTATTTATTTATTTGCTATTATAGACAAGGTTATTATTGAATCAAGAGTTCTCCAACTTTGGTAAATTTGCTAGCCAGCGGATACCTATAATCCTCCTTGCTTAGCCTCACTAAAGCTGAGATTAAAGGTGCATGCTACAGTGCCTACGTGGGCTGTGACACAGGTGATGAGGATCAGTTCCTCGAGCTTGTGCAATAAGCATATTACCCAGCATGCCACCTCCCTAGCCCCTATGGATTTACTTTTCAATGAACTTAAAGCTATTACCTGTTATTTTCTGGTTTTGAGCTTGTGTTCTTTGTTCTTCAACAAATTTAGAATCTTCAAAGTTTCAAATGTTTAGGGGGCTAAATTTGGTTACATTAATTTCACTGAATATCTGCAGAATCTATACTGAAATTCTTCCTGAATCATGATAATAAACAGTTGCCATTTACTCTTTACCTCAATAATTTTTAATTTTAGAATTACACATTTTTGCAGATTTTTCTACTTTGTAGGTTTCTTATTTTCTTTCATTGCTGCTCACTCACATGCATTTTTACCACTTTCTGTTTTTGTTTACTCTGTCATAAATATGCTAGACTTATATTCTTTTGCAAAGTTTCTGTCTTCTTGTACATTTTGTTTTTTTTTGTAGAATCCTCTAATAAAAGTAAGACTGTGTAGTTTTCAATTAAACACTGTATTAGTTATATCCAGCTTTAGCTTCCAAATTTGATTTTTACATATAATATTTTCAGTTTTATGGAATTTAATTCTTATTCCCCCTTTGAATCGATGGTATTTAAAAGTGTGCATTTAATTGATAATAATTTTATAATACCTTTGTTACCACAGACATCTCCCTCTAGTTGTTAATCAGATGGTATCTAAGGGACTTCAAAAACTATATAAGCTATTGACATAGTCCTTGATTGCCTCTTGGAACTTATTGTTGAAAACAACATACTCCTCCTTCAGACAGAAATTTTAGGATTCAAGCACCAGAATTGACCTAGAAGCTTTCTACTTGAGGACAATCTCTCAAAGGAGCAAAGGTGCTATGAAGACTGCCAAGGAAGAAAAGCGATCAGTGGTCTTAACTGGGTTAACAGTCTGTGAACTATCACATTGACATGCTAGAAATGATGTCCCCAGTGAGGTAATACAAGCACTTTTAGCCTAAAGGGTAGCCAAAAGGAAGACTCACCTAGTAGCTAAGGGTTCATGCCTAGTATTATTTCTAACTGTATTTTAAACAAATATTCTTATTCCCGCAGATAGGTGTAGCTCTCATTCAACAAAGATGCTTCTACTCTGAAGCATATGGAGGCTACTACAGAGATCCACAACTGATCAAATCTGTAGGTAATATGACCACAGGGAACCTGGGCCCAGTTGTTTCATCTACAATATTATTACTATACCAAAGGCTGGTAGAATATTGTGAAAGAGGGTACAGAAAGGCCTTAATAGCTAGAAAACTAGTTATAAGTTCATATCTTCTAGACATGCTAAATATGCTACATCCATGAAACTGAACAATATGGTTGCCAGAATAAAATCTGCATAGTGAAAATATCAGTTGATCTGTCAGTGCAAATGGAACGAATTTCACAAGTCCCTGCTCCTAGATGAAGAGCTTTAACTTTTCAGTAGCTGCTAAATGAAGAGTCAGACCTCACCAGGAAATATTCCTAATAGGTTAATAAACCCCATGTCAGTATCCTTATGCTTCTATAAACAGAAACAACATTAAATGGATTGAGTAGGTTGTATCAATTTGTCATGTGTGTGTGTGTGTGTGTGTGTGTGTGTGTGTGCGTGTGGTAGAAAACAGTATTCTTATTCAATAGATTGTTCTAGTTAAGTTTTCCTTACAGAATTGCAACGTATATCCTTGAACATGTTATCTGGTTTCTCTTGATTCTTTATTTATTTACACATTAAGTGAGAGAAAGAAGATGGATTCTATGAAAAATCTACCAAAAGTCTGGTACATAAATGTTCCAGTCACTACCTCATTTTACACATTTTGCCCATTTCTCCAATGAACAGCATGGGCCATAGTGGAATCGGCCACCATAGTAAACAAAATGAAGTTTCTGATTACAATAATGGTAGTCTATTGAGATATGCTAAATAACATAAAATTGTATAATATGAAAGGAGAGAAGAAGAATAATGAGAGAGAGAGAGAGAGAGAGAGAGAGAGAGAGAGAGAGAGAGAGAGAGAGAGAGGTAGGAGCAGGCAAGAAGAGAGATGGAAATGACTTTTACTTGGAGGTGTCAAGAGACGACTCTTTATGAATCTGCCACTCATACAGAGGGCTTGGAAAGGTGAAAGGAAAGTAGAGAATGATTCATGTGGATTTGGAAAAAGCATTTCAGACCAAGGTAAGAGAAAATGCCAAGGCCATAAGATATAAGCTTGATTGGAATTTTGGGGCAAGAGCAACACAACCTTTCTTCTTGAAATATGGTTAGAAAGGAATGAAATGCTGCAGCATAAAGCCCAAGGCATAGGATGATTTCAGATCAATGGGATATGGCCATTTCAGGTACTTAACTTTCATTATGAGCATGTTCCAGGAACACTAGCAGCAGAAATGTTGGACTACATGATGTTCATATTTGTTGGATTTCTATAATATATATGTTTGTAACATTTTATGTGTATATACATAATAATTTCAAACCTTAGTTTATTACTTTGTAGTAACTGCTTTGAAATTCTTAATTTCAACCTTGAAATGCTCTTTTGTAAGTGAAATCTGATAGAACAGTAATGTATCTGAATTACCAGAGGACACACACAAACACAAGAACAATATATATATATATATATATATATATATATATATATATATATATATATTGCTATTTTGAACAACATTCCCAATATTTGTTTTGTAGTGTGTCATGTGACACTGTCAGTCCTTTCTCACAATTTGGTGATAAAGGATCATTCAAGGTTTCTTTATTACATGCTGCTATAAGAGACACAATAAAGTTAGTGACCTAATCAGGCTTTCATTATAGTATTCAATATCCCATATCAGGCATCTAAGGCTGAATAAATGCACCCATACTACGAACCAAGGAAAAACATGACTTCCCTTTATATAGTCAAGCACCTGAAAAGTGAATCTTCTTCTGCCCTATTTGTTGCCAAATCTTATCTCAACTCATCCAACTGGCTAACACTGAAAACATAAATTTCTCAAGTAATGATAATGTATTACCTATCAAACACTTTATGCCAAGTCTTCTAAATATTTGTCTTTAAATATTATAATAGCTTAATGTGATAGCAATTATTAGAATACCCATTAACCCGAAGAGGAAACAGAGCAGCAAACAGATGTAGAGACATTTCCAAGCCCAGCTTGCTTGTCATCATCAAAGCAGTATCAGAAACCAGAGAGTCTATCCCAGAAACTACTCTCTGTTATTTCATGTAAGAGTGCTTTCAATACAATTTCACAGGAGTTCAGAAAGGGGACACATTGGCTTTTGTGTTACCTTAAAATAAAAGGCCAAATCTTGCCAGAAACTGTTATGAAAGAATAGAATTAAGAGGATTTTCTTCTTGTGTTAGTTTATGAATTTAGTAGGAAGTTAGACATTTCCTAGTGCAAGTCCCCCTTTTAAATTTGGAATACAGAACATAGGAACTATTTTGGTAGAACCTGGATTTCCTGATAAGTGCTTTAGTGTTTCTAGTAGAAAATCCCCTGCTTTACATGCATGTATTCTATTTATGTGCTATACGTACAAACGACAGTCTTTCCCCAAACAGCCACTCATCATTTTGAGAGCAGCACCATAGTATATAGTTCCATGAGCAAGGGCAGATAATATTCATTATGAGAGTATCACCTTGTAGTTTTGACATTTGCTTTTGTTTTTGATGGTTTAAGACTTCACCATAAATATTTCATTAACTTCAATTAATGAAATGTAATGAATTGCATTACATTTTATGCGTGTAGTATGAGTTGGTTGTGGTCTATCTCATATAATGGAAATACAAAGGGGGATTTTGAAAATCTAATTAAATATGAATATGACTTAACACATCTTCTATCCTGGTTATTGAATTACTTGGTTTCCAGGGTCATTCCCCATAATCTGTACTATCTGGAAATATTCTTTTGAGTTTCTCTCAATTAGACTTGATCCAATGTCTAAGGTAGTAGTTGACTTATCATTACATTTTATTTGTGAAAGCATGTAATTCCTATAATCTTCGAACACTGAGAGGTCACATTCAAATTTTCATTCTTAAAGTAATATACTTACCCCAAAATAGACAAGCACAATTACAAAATTGCATTGAAATAATCAGTGTTGTTTAAATATAAATGTGATTTTACCTTAATATGATAAATGAATTTAATTATTTTTATTTTTAACATAATTTCTTTATTGGACCTTTGGGAATTTTACATCATGCAGACTAATTCTGCTCCCCTCTCAGTCTGTCCAGATCTTCCTCTCACCCCTGCAATGCCTCCCACAAAAGAAAATTTTAAAAAAATCAAGATAAAATAAGCAAATGAAGAAACAAACATAACAAACAAAAAACAAAAAGAAAAACGCAACAAGCAAACACCTCTCTTGGATCCTCCATTTTTCCAGTCTCTCCAACACTTTTTCATTCATCCTGGCTAATCGGGAGCCTAGGTGTGACACACAGTAAATCCTTTTGTCCAATCAGCTTTACTTGCAACTGTTTGTTGCAATGAGTCATTGGTCAGGTTCAAGGTCTCTGGTTTTTGGCACTGCACTGGCGTCCAGGGCAATGGTGATATCCAGACCCAGCTGCTGCTGAGGACCATATCTGGATTTGTGGTCCTCCTGTAGTCAGGGTCTTTGTTGAAGTTCAAGGCCTATGTTCATCAGATGTTACAAGGAAGCTCACGGTTGGGAATGCTGTGTGTAACTTTGTTGCGTGGCCACCAGAGTCATCCTGATTTGAGTGGCCTGTGCTTCCTTTTAGAGCCAGGATGTCATCTGGACCCAAACTGCTGCCAAGGTCCATGTCTTGTTCCGTGGTCCTTCTGCAGTTGTTGTCTATGGCCGTTGTCGCCTCAGGGAGTCATAGGAATCATGACGATGAAATCAGACGGCCGTGCTGAGTCAAATCCACCCTTTTCTGGTCATGGGATAACTGGTCCTGCTTCTAGCTGGACTCTGCAGGAAGAAGGATTGCCCCACCCTTAACCACAGGTGAGGGAAAACTAACTCTTATGGCATGCACTTAGCTGAGTTGGTTCTGACCTTCATCTGAGGGGGTCTGCCCAGGAGCCTGGACTTAGAAGCTCAAGGACCGCTCAGGCCCTTAGTTGGGTCTTGGAGCTCATGGAGGAAGTGGTCCTGTGGAATGATACTTGAAGGACCTCCATGAATCATGGGGCCCACAGGATATCAGAGAGGAGCTTATTTCTGCTAAATTGATGTCATAATAACAAATCGTTGGTTATTCTCTAAGTTCCAATTCTTCTTTTCATTCAAAAAACATTAAATAGAAACCTTATTGTTTTTTCTGTTTCATACTAGGATATGAATAGAAAATGTTTGCTGTACGCTTTGGGTGTATCCTGTTCAAATTGACTGATTGTTTATGTGTATCCTGTTCAAATTGGTTGATTGAAGTCTAAATGAACAACACTGCAATATTTGACGCTAGGTTATTAAAAAAGGAAAAAGCACAATGAGTTCATGTGGGTGGGCCCTAGTCCAATGTAAATTGAGTCTTTGAAAGGAGATTAGTTAGGACCCAAACAACATGCTGACTGAGAGGTGATCACACAGAGAGAAGACAGTCACCTGGGAAGCAGAGCAAACAGCCTCCGTGAAACAAGGCTAGTCCTTTCCCTTGGACTCTTTAGCAAAGACGTGAAATAGCAATATTTAACATTTATCCTGCTCAATCTAGAAGCTGATCTAATTCCTGAAACTGAACAGCAAAGTATCACATATAAAATTGTTACATAGAGATACGAAGATTTTGAGGGAAACAGCTAAGAGTGATTGATTTTATGAAGGGCAATTGAGGAGAGTGGAGGTGGGAACTATTATTGTTCATAAAAAACTTTATATAACTCATATTAGACAGGAGAATGTATAAATTTGGCAGCAATTAAAATGAAAATTTAAAAAATACAGACTTTTCTCTATTGGATAAATGACAAAATATGAGGCAACCTTCTCTTCTCACTTTATTCTTGAAAATCTTAGATGCTTTGAATTGGAAGATCTAACAGAAGCATTAATTTTTGATACTATAAATCTTTTGTATTAGATGAAATTATCATAAAGATATTACCTATAACACCTAAAAGTGTGCACCAACCAAAACTATATTCAATTATGAACTGCAATTATGATTTCATTTTTTATGTTCAAAATGCGCAACATAATTTACAGACTGACTGGGAGTTCTCTTATGTCCCCTCAAATGCACATAGCCTTTCTCTTCTGTAAGGCATCCATGGAGTTTAAATTTACAGGTGGTATATTAAATTTATAAATTATATACAATGACCACTCATTTCTGGATCTGAGTTGTATTTCAGAACTGAGCATTCATAGCAGAAAGCAAGCATAAGGAATAGATTATTTGACTTGCCTCTCACTTGGTGTAGATGCACTGGGTTGGTTGTGACCTTTGGTTGAAGACGAAAATACCTTCCAGAGGAATGGTTCATCAAGTAAAATCCTTACTTCCTTCATACCATGCTTTATAGGTTTTACTTCCTTCCTTGATCTCTTTCTGGCTGTTAACACCAGCATGTTGCATTATTCTTGGTTTTCTTATTTTTATAAATAGTTCCTCCATAAGCCAACACTCCCAATTTGTCCTATTTTGTGTATGTAAAAGGACATTTCCTAGAATTCTAATGTGGAAGAATATGATTAAATTGACACTCAATGTCTCTTCATTTACCTTCTAACTTGTGTCTTGTTGCATAGGGGCAAAACTATTCTGAAACTTAATAGGGGTATTCAGGTTACAAATATTATTAGCATATCAAAACTTATAGAAGTGAGCAAAGAATGACAGCTAATATGTAAATTGTGATGTAAAATGAGAAAATTGTTGGGTCTGAGGTTAAAGGGATCATAATACATCAGTGTGTGAAAAGGAAGATGTGTCTTAACACTACACATCAGGCTCTTTTAACCACAGCTGTACTTCTCTCCAGCAGGCTTTGTTGGTGTGCACCCTAACTTGCTCTTTCACTGGGGCAACTTTCACCTTTCTGACTTTGAACCTATATTCTATTTGACCTCTTTCATTGGAAATGAGGATTATGCCTCTTCATCACTCTCATGATGACAGGAGTATCTACAGTTATGAGCCTTGTTATAGAAGGGAGAGCGATCATTGACCTTTACAGATGCTGCAACGTTCCTTGCATGAGTGCTTTCTCTACCATTTCGGTCAACAGAATGTGATGCAGCCCTTTCTGCACAATGTAACTTTTTCATTTTTCAACCTATGTGGAAATGTGTCCATTTGGGCATGTCTACTTTTCTGAAGTGTTTGATCCTTTCTTTTAGCATTTGTTCCATGTTTCAGTATGAGCCACCCTTTCCCATGTCTCCAAGAGCAGCACACTAAAGCTACTTCCTGAGACCCTTATCATAGTACGATCTCCTGTATCAGAGGAAAATCTTACTATAGACTCTTCCCTCTAGCCAGGTGATAATAGCACTTTGAAAGCAGAGGCAGTTGTCTTGAGGTCAGCCTGGTGTACAGATGAGTTTGAGGACAGCCAGGCATACATAGAGAAACCCGGTCCCACAAACAAACAAACAACTGAAACAAAACAAAGGGACAAAAATAAATAGAATAAATAAGTAATAAAATCTTTACCCGTAATCAGTCTCATTTTCTAGCCTCCTTCATTCAGTACATGTAGACCTATCTGTATCTTCTAGTGCATGTTGCTTAGGGCGCTCTAAAACTATGTCATGAGCATCTCAGTCATATTTATCCTCTGGCTGATAGAGACAAGCCTCTTTCCTTGTTACCAAGGAAGGCTTCTGCCTTTCATACTTATTTGCATTTGATAATGAATGTCCATCACTTTTTACATTTTACTGCCTTTATTCAATACATAAATGACCCAGTAATAGTTATCATGATATGTTTGTACTTATTCATTAAAAAATGTTAATAGTTGCCTTGCAAGCATCTATGAGTATCATTTTGTACTTTGTGCAATGTGGTCCAATTCCAAAATCCGAATTTAGAGTCTGTTTCTTTGGATAGCTCCCGGTATCAGCATTTTTATGGTAGCTGGCCTTGGAAAGACATTATAGAACAGAGAGTTACATGCTGAAAATTTATTAGGAAGCACCCTCAGGGTCAACACCTGCAGAGGAGTTAAGAAGCAAGATTGGACAGAGTGATTGGACTGTAGTACAATTGCACTAAAATTCTCTGTTGAGCCTATGGTAACTCTGGAGAAGGGATAATGATCCAACTTCAGGCAAGGACATCAGGTGTTTGCATTCCCACATCAACTAGTATCTGCCTGCATACTAGCTTCCAAGATGTTGCAACCTTGGACACAGATTTTATTTTGTCTAAGTACCATTTTCACATAGTGAATATAAGTCGTCAGCAACTAAAATTCCAAATAAATGCGTATCATTTCTAAGACCAAACAGGAAATCTAGGGAGCTCATTATTGTGCGTGTGTTTGTGTGTGTGTGTCCACGTATATGTGTACTTGTGTGTGTAATTATAAATGTAACATTTATAACTTAATTTTGTCTTATGTTTTAATTAGCCTATGTAGAACATATAAAATATGTAAATATAATTTGATTATATGGTTAACAATTATACTATATAAGTCATAATTTGTAATTATAAAAATCTTATGAAATATTTAATTATTGTAATAATGAAAGCTGATGTTGAGAATGCAAAGAAAAATAACAAAGACATATCAGTTTTTTTGGTTTCTAGTACTGGAAAATGAAGGCAGTAATAATTCATGGTAGCCAAAGGGTTTAAAGAGAATAGAATTTTACAAATACTTTGGAGAAAAAGGAGCATAAGATGCAAGGAAGAAGCATTAATAAATGAAGACTGGTAAGGTTATGACAGTTCTGAGGGTCTGAGGAATCAAGCTTATTTTAAAAAATTCATACTGGAAAAAAACAAAAGAATGAAAAAAATTTACATATTTGGTAATGGCCAGGGATAGCTTGGAAAACTGCTTTGAAAATAAAAGAAAACTACTGTTAATATCTTTTCTTCAGAAGAAAAGAGAAGTAGATTAAAAATAGTCGACTCATTTTCCATTTCTGACTCTATCTAGGCTGTAAATAATTTGTAAATTGAGAGTCTCTGCTTCTCTTCATTATTTGGATCATGATTTCGACCTTCAGGGCATTACTTTTTAACAAAGACTTCTATTCGTTTGAGTGGGAGGAGACATTTCTTCTCAGACAAGTGACTGCCATCACCTGTAGGCAGTTTGTAGTTGACTCTCTCTCTGCCCATGCCAGATGTCTTTCTCTGAGAAGCCCTGAATCTGCACAGCCAGCAACTGCCTGTAGGCAACAGTTAGCGGCAGAGATAAACCAAGCTCTCGGGCACTGAGGGATGAAATACAAGTAAACAAAATAATCTTTATGTAGTAATTTTCTTTTCAGTAATCTTAGGTGTTTGCAAGAGACCTAGATTTCACAAAATAAACACCACCTCTGTAAGACCTCAGCCAATTTTCTCCTCTGAATTGAGAATTAATGCAAACTAAAACCAAGCATAAAAAGTGGAAATAGGCATGCCCTCCTCAACTAATATTCTCAGGTTCTAAGAACATCTTTCAGCTCTTTCCCACCTCCCTGGTAGATAATTATTACTTGTTTTAACATATTGCTGATCTCAATGTTAAAATGTTTTTTGTTCAACATCTATTTTTAAACAGCTTTTATTGTAAAATGTTACCGAAGATACATTTAAATTTAATATTTAAACTTAAAGCTATTTATATTTTCTCCCTCTTGCCTCACCAATACTTGGAAAAAGTAAGGGTCTCAGAGTATGGCCAGGAGAGCCTCAATTCACCAATTTAGGTAACCTGTTCACAATAAACCAACTAAACAAACAAGTGCAAAGCAAAGAAAAAGATTTATTCAATATTGTCACATTAAGAAGCGGGACAAAGAGGTCCAATGACCCATTTACGTTCACCTTTGGAATGTCATGTGGTTTAGGTTAAAACAGACTGCGAAGGGTATGTATAACTATGAAGTCCTGGTCACGGTGTGGTCCTGTCTATTCATGACCCACCATTATCTCAGCTTCAGAATCTCATACAAAATGTCCTCACAAATTAGAAATCTCTTTCTAGCAGACAAACTCCTTCCCAAACCTCTCTAGTCTTCAGCATTTCGTTTTCACTGCATGAGATTGAGAGAAATTTCAATTCCTTGAGATACCATGTTTCAACAGTCTGATATTTGAAAGGAGTAAGGAGGAAGACAAGTTTCTTTTCAGAATATTGTTATGCCTGTCATGACCAAGGCATGACTGTTAACAACATGTTTGTTTGTTTGTTTTTGTTTTTCGAGACAAACTAGAACTAGATCTTGTAGACCAGGCTGGCCTCAAATTGCCTCTGCCTCCTGAGTGCTGAGATTAAGGTGTGCACCACTACAGCCCGACTGTTACAGTTTGCCTAAGTGGCTCCTTCAATAAGTACACACATACACACATCCGCGTGTGATCTTTATTGTGAGGTAGATATTTATATCTATCTATGTAATCTATATTTATGTCTATATCTATATCTTTATTTATATGCTCCATGCAAATTTCAACAGGATATGCCCTAGAAGGCATTATGTACTACCACCAAATCTACTAAAATATGAATGAATTTACAATGCTAGTATCTGCACAGAAAGTGGAAGTGTTATTGGTACTGGAATGTGGGATCCCTTTGAGGTCAGAGAATGGTTTAGTGAAGGATTCTCCTTTGGAGTTCCCAGTCACATAACAGAATTTAAGAACAGACTCAAATGGAAACTCAAGGACAGTTTATTACAGCTTAAAAGAAAAACCTGACAGCAGAAAAGCTGTATTTTAGCAGCCACTCAGAGAAGGAGAATGGAGAAATGAAAAACAGGCCATACCATTTAAGCTGTCATGGAGGTCAGACACATGACCCACAAACAAGGACATGACAGAAAGAGAGACTTTGGAGAAAGGACAAGGGACTCAGAAAGGTTTTTGGGGAAAGCTCTTAGTTCTAAGGAAAGTAAGCTTATAGAAGAGATGGAAGAAAAAAAATAGTTATGTGGATGAACTTGGATTCTAACTGGCTATTACACTAGGGCAGGGAATCCGAGGAAGAAAAAGTGCAACACCTCATTAAATAATTAATTATTCCACCAGTCTTTTTAGCATGGCATAGGTGAGCCGGCCTTGCTAGGGCACCTCACATGGCCAAGAGAACAACCTGGTCCAATTAGAATGCTAAATCTTCACTCAGGCCAAAAGTTTGTATTTTCTTAACAAAAAGTTGTTTCCTTAACATGGCAAGCTAAGTTATACCCAACACTCAAGTTTATATATTGAAATCCATACCCTCTTGTTACCAGAAAATGAGCATATTTAGAGATAAAGCTTTTAAGAGGGTAATTAAGTCAAAATAAGTGTATTAATGGGTCCCTAACTTAACATACTTTTATTATAAAATGAGATTAATATACAAACACACATAGGACAAAGAACCCGAGAAAACAGAGGGGTGTGATAGTCTTCAGGCGAGGAGGGAGGTTTAAGCAGGCAAGCCTGCCAATGTTTTGATCTCAGCTTTGCAGCATCCAACCCTGTCAGAAAGCGGTTTACTGTGGTCTATGACACTCACTTTGTAGGATTGGCACTGCAGCCCGAAGTGCCACAAAGACTGCCCGAGAGGTTGTGCTCTGGGGTTGGCTGGAGGAAGCCTAGAAGGGAAAAAAAAACTAAAACTTCAGTGGCAGCTGAAGTCTTCGCCTAGCATTCAGAACAGAGCTGAAGAATGACATTTGTAAAGCAGATGATGCATTATACTAAGAATATAATCCTCCACTGACCCCCCATTCCCCCATGCCGTGATTCTCCAATAAAAAAATCTACTTGAAAACATTTTGTAAATAAATTAAAATATTTTTGTCGTTATTGTGCTTGGATAAACAACCATGCTTCTTAATTTTGTGATTATTACCATTTTTAACCACTGGGTTCCAGACGTGCAGCAAAATGTTAGGAAATGCATATATCCAGAAACGAGCTCAAGTAGGACAAGAGGAGAATTTCTGGTGGTTAGAGAAGATCCAGAATTCCTCAACACCTTGTCCACCATAAGTAGTCATTTCCCTTGCCTCTGGCATAAGAGACATATGACTCTGTATTTCAATATACCTCTGGTGCCTACCAACACATCAAAAACCGTGCTGACCTGAGGGCTTCCTACATCCCAAAGTCCCTGTTAGCGTTCTGGTCCCTCTTCTCCTCCTTATAACATGCACGATTTCACCACACCCCACTTCCCACCCATGGCCATGTCCACCCAGTTTCTCTCTCGCTGCTCAAGATTCAGATACTTATGACTATTCTGTCTCTCTTAGCTACAATAAACACCTTCCCCCTAATAAAGTAGTTATTTAGGCTGTCTCTTTACCATTTCCTGTTACATAGATATTTCACCTGGAATCCTTACAAGGTAAAGACTGTATTCTTTTTCCTAGATTCAGCAGAGGTGAATCAATTCATTCATGTGAGGAAGAAATTGAATTCTAGAGCAAGAATTTAGTCTGGATGAATTTGATAGAATACTTGAGCACTTTTTCAGCTGTATCGTGCAGCCTCTCACAATTACCTTGAAGACATTTTGGATGCAGTCCGGTTACAGTTAACTCTTTTTTTTTTCACCTTGCCAAAATGCTTTCATGGTCTGAGATTATGTTCTCCTACTTTCTTTGAGTGTCAAGTGCCAATAGCGGCATCGTGACATCTCCTTTGAGTCAGTCTGTTGGAAGGAAAGCCATATGCTTCAGGAAGAGTGGCCACATGGAGCTTGCTGAGCTGCAGGGCTGCTTATGGGTTGAGCTGGAGGCTAGATTTTTATGTGCCTGTAAGTCTTTGTAAGCTGCGCCTCTTTCTATCTTTCTTCTGTCTATATTCAGTGGACAATAGCACTTCATAAATCACTGACAGGATTCCCATCCAGATGCAAAGCACCTAGAGGAAAAAGACTAAAGTTGAGTGGTATTAACTAGTTAAGCAGTATTGCAAGTTAAAATAATAATGTGAATATAAAACAACAATGAACAACAAATAATGACCATCCTCGAGACAATACAATAAATTTAGTCCATTTCCAAGAGACATCTATGATCTAACTGTTATAAATTATCTTCATAATAGATTTCAATCAGTCATTTTTCTAATTAATGTGTTTTGAACTACCATTTCTCTCCAATATGATACGTACATATTTTGGAAATCTTTTAAGTCTTTTTCTAGTTGTTGACCGTTGCTTTATAACTACTTATTATAAATTTGATTTGCAACACTCTTTAGCTGGTTACTACAACTCAACCTTTATTCATTTTTGTCATACACAGACATACAAGGAGGTGAAACAGTCATACACATAAATATAAATTATTGATTGATAACTTTATGAATACTGAAGATTATGCAAACAAGGTATATTTCTAGAATTAGAGTTTGAAAATATTGAGGTGACTACCTGAAAACTATGTATTTATTAAATAGCATTTATAGCGTTCACATTTTACCTTTATTGAGTCACCTGTATTTGCTATAGAAATAAGCTATAAATAAATGAAATTTAGTAATTTCCCTTGCAGTATGTAGAAAGAATATAAATAATGCAGAATTACAGAACAAAGCTACTTCTCATTTTTTTCTACTTTCTTATATGAGATTCTATTTGTTTTCAGAATAAGCTAAAAATTAATGTAAGCAACAGAATTATTATTGGCTTCTCAGTCCGCCCTCATTGTCAGTCACTTTCAGAGAGTCTGGTTTGATCACATGTTCATTCAGTCCCAGTCTAGCTGGCTGTGGTGAGCTCCCATTAGATCAGCCCCACGGACTCTGTGGGTGAACGCACTTCTCGCGGTCCTGACTTCCTTGTTCATGTTCTCCCTCCTTTGGCTATTCATCTGGGCCTTGGGAGCTCAGTCCAGTGCTCCAGTGTGGGTCTCTGTCTCTATCTCCATCCATTGCCAGATGAAGGTTCTTTTAAAAGCATTATTGTTTTTATAGAGAACCCACATTTGAGTCCTAGCACCCACATGATGGCTCACAACCAGTTTAACTCCTGTTCCAGGAACCCAACATCTTCTTATTACCAACAAGAGCACTGCACACACATGTAGGCAACACACTCATAAACATAAAAGAACACATTCATCTAAAGCAAAAGTAAGAAGGTTTCCAGAAGAAGCAGACAGTTGCTCAGCTTGTAGCTTGTGGAACAACTCTTTCAAGGTGACTCAGCAATCAGCTTTAAGTTGCTGCCTTGCCTATCTGATTTTTATGTGGAGGAGGTAATGAAATTGGACCAACTTGGGTTAAATGTCAACTATAATTCAATCATTTGTGGCCAAGTGCCAAAGATTTGTCACAGAATGGCCTATCTTCTTCTTCTCAAAGTGGAATTGTGCAGGTTACTTGGATGTGACCAGACATTCTAAATCTGAGAAGTTCAACTCATTACACATTACCTTTACACATGGAGAAGAAAGAAAACATTCATATGAATATGTTATTCTCAATGAATATCATTGAGAAGTTCTTGCTCCTATAATTCATGATTTCTTAGGTAACCTTAATTAACTTCCTTATTTACTAAAAAGCTGCATCAAGAAATCTTTGGGAAGAGAAACAAGACTTAGTACCATGCTTTTTTGTTTTGCTTTTAATTGAAAACTTGCTATTGTTTGTGCCATTTAGTTCCTAGAACTAGACACTGTTTATATATCAAATCTAATCTTAAATAAGTTCTCAAATTAAGTAGGCAATGGGAATGATGTTTCTTTGACTGAAAAAGTAGAAAATACATAGACATTCCCATTTCACTGGATTTTTCAATTGTCCCACATAATGTCACAAGAAGTTTTTTTTTTTTTCTAGAAATTCAGATACTAAAGAATCCAATCTGCAAAGCCAAGACTTGGGAAGATAGAGCATAAGGTTTTATATTAAGAGATCCCGCTCTGGAACAATTTTAAACACTTATATTCTTTAAACTACTTTTCGTTGTTTATTTGAAATGTATAAAGGCCTATAACTTATAAGCCTTACGCATGTAATAAGTCATCTGCCACAAGTAATGTAATGCTGTGCACAGTTAAACAGTATAATTGAGATCTGTTCTCTGCCTTCTGAGGGGTACACCCAGGCTTCTAGGTCCCTAAAGAGTCTTTTCAGGGCACTTTCTCCACACACATGTGCCATGATTTCATTTCATTCCATGATTCTGTCACTTTCTAAATAACACGTGTATCCCTCTATCTGATTATCAGACTTTTGAACAATGGACCCTACAGAAAGAGAAATTTCCCTAGAACTGTCATGTAAGGAATGGGAAAAGATTGTCTCCCAGGAAGATATTTAATAGGACAAGACGCAAATCCAGAAAATGATGGGTCAATGATGGGGAGGACCACATATTGACCAGGACATATTGAAGGGCATATCCTTATTCCTCTACTTAAAGTTTAATCTAACTTCAGGACTGGAAAAAAGATTCTGAAGAGACCCTGGATCTCTATCCATCTTTCCAGTGTGGCCACATTTAATACATCTCCATATTGTGCTTTTTACTTAATTTAAATTTTGGTCTTTTAATTGGTTGAATGAGGACAGAAGGTTGGCCTGGCTTGGAGCATAGACTATGACCCCTTGCTAGATAAAATCTCCTTTTAAATATTTATGCTTGCCTCTAATGGTACAGCAGACAGCAACAATATGCATCTTAGCAAAACAGTGGGGATTCTGTTATTTTGACATCACATAGCTTATTCGGTATGTGATAGTGGTTATTCATCCTCTTCTGTGATTTTAGAGGAGTGGGTAGATAGTCCACCATAGAAAGGAGGGATGCTGAGTCAGGGATAATATTAGGCCTACTGCAATCTAAGTGTAAAACACAAACTCAATCTCCCTTAGAGTCTGCCCAAAGATTCTACATGTTGGCATGCCTCAGGGGAAATGCAACCAAGGAGACAAAACTCAGTCTTGATAATATGCAGCTGAATTTGATTCTGAACCGTGAAATGATTGACAGACAGAACCTGCTTAAGTTGAGGCACACATTTTCACTCTATTTTGAATGCTTGTAGACTGACAATGTACTTTAAGCTCAAGATTCACATTTTAAAAATTCTCATTGATTTGCGTAAAAGCTGTGCTCCTCAAGACAGAAGCTCCTCAGCAGTAAGGCTGTCTGTTTAGATTTGAAGTCACAAGAACCCTGGTACTTGTTACTCGGACCTATGATTTCTAAAGACATATTGTGTCTGTTAAAGCAGAGGTCAGGATGTCAACTTTTGAAGTAGAAACAGTAAGAGAATCTAGAACTGTTCCTTGATGGTCTTGCCTCTTGTTAGCAAATAAATTAAAACAAACTGGAGGCCTGAAATAAAAATAATCTTCCTTCCACGTGGTTTGTGTAGAGAATGGTATCCGGTTTGTTTCAGAATATCACTGGTAATTCTGCATATGAATGAATGTGGGAATAAAAAAGGCACTGCAAATGAAATACACAAAACAATTTATAGTTCCAGGCCTCAGTAATAAATATAAATGACACGTTTCTGTTCAAAGTGTGAAGGGGAAATGGAAACCTGAAGTACTTTACCTATAGTTCTGTAGTTTTATGTGAGTTTGTGACAGCACATGACAAAGGACATTTTCCTTGTAATATGACGGAGTATGTCTCCAAGATAATCACTATTTTTCCTAGAAGGAAAAGTTGACATCATTTGGCTATAAGTTACAGAAGTCAAATCATCTTAATACAATTTGAACTGAAAAGCTATATTTCAAAAATTTCTGTACTCAAATATTGTTCACCTTTGATTAGGCTCTGATGAGCTTGGAAAGGCTTTAGTTGATGTCCGAAGTAAATATTGTTGATGTGTTAAGTATTACACATTATGAAATGTGCTACTTCACAAGGAAAATGTTGTACAGTGATGTGCTATAATAAAATAAACAATAAAGATCTGTTCGTACACTGAAGTATATAGGTCTTCGTTATCTTACTACTAAAACCCATCCTTCAACAATACTGGCTCACATGCATAACCAAGGTCCTCCTGCTGTACTTTCCTTCTCTTCCTCAATTAAGAGGAATAAAGAACTTAGTTAATCTCTGTCCAGGATTTACAAAATGATCTTTATGTTACTAAAATTAAAAAAAAATATTTTGGTTTGTTTATGGCCTCTGGCTTCTGCTATACCCTCAATATTGGAATAGTAATTCTTGTATATTTATTTTAATTTTCTCTACCTGTTGAGTCTGTAAAATTGGCACACTTAAATATATATGTATCAGTTTCATTAGTTACATTAAGTCATTTTCCTTTTCTTGATCACAGGTAAACAAAGTTTTCCAATGACTTTGATATGGATGCTTTCCTGTAATTTGTTCCCACTAATTAATTGTGATCACAGTGATATTGTGATGTCTAGTATGGTACAATTATCAGCTGCTCTTCAATTTATTCATTCTTTTTTTGATGTTGTTTTTGCAAATTCGAAGCCAAAATTCAGCTCTGCTGGATCTCTGAGTGACGACATTTCTTTCTATATTTCCTTCCTATGTTAAAAACCTTATTGTTCTTTGATACAAGTGAGCAATACTCATTTATATTGTTAATCCTCTGTGGTTTGAAGATTATTATAATCCTACCATTCATTATTCACCCAGACTAGTATATACCCAAAGCAAATAACAGAAATTAAGTGAAGTCATGGAGTACAAATCAGCTACAATTAGAGATTGGGCACAAAGTCATCAATGTAGAAATGTAGAATTGCTGTAGACATGAGAAATAATAGCCAGGACTGGAGACGAGAGAATCTAATGAATACTGGCAACAACAGTCATGTTTTATAGCATAATGAGGTCAGGCGAGTAACCATAACTATCCCTTACATTGTCCAAGTTGAGAAGAATCATATGCACTGTTATAAGGATTTTCTTAGTTAATTTCTTTCAAAAACGAAACTATTGGGGAGACACCTCTCCACCTTGATGAGTTTTCTAATGTTAATTGTTACTAAATACTAATTAAAGATATGGACATTATTAGGAGTGCTGACAGAATAGGGAAAGATATCAGTATTTTGGGGAAATGAATTTTATGATGCTGGCAGAATGAGTTTTAGTGTATGTAGACAGTGACTACATGTTTGTTTCCTGGTCACGAAGACCCTAAGAAGCACACAGAAACTATTAATTACAACACTGTTTTGCCAATAGCTTATGCATATTCATAGCTAACTCTTACATCTTAAATTAATCCATTTCTATTCATCTGTATCACCTGGGGCTGTGGCCTACTGATAAGATTCCAGTGTTTTTTCTCCTTGTGCAGCTACCTGGTGTCTGGCTGAACATGCCTTCTTTCTCGCTCTATTTCTGCTTGGATTTCCTGCCTTGTTATATTCTGCCCTGCCATAGGAAAAACAGCTTCTTTATTACCCAATAATAATAAAACATATTCACAGCATACAGAGGATAAACACCACAACAGGTGTGTATTATGTTACTCAGATTGCTTCTCAGAAAAATAACTGACAGTCCCCCAGTTTCATCTCCTACTGTGTGGTACCTAAGAGTTCTCAGTCCCACTTCTAGCAGATGACAAAGATCTCTACTTCTAATCTTCCTTTCCCCTGCTCATTCCCTTTGTCTCAGACCTAATGGCAGAGTAAATACTAGGCTCTCTTGAAATTTTCTCTGCCAATGTTATTAATTCAAAACTCTTCAGTTTAGTTTCAGGCAGATTTTTAGGACGAGGGCATAAAGCAGCCACTTCCATGGCCAAATATTATAAGATGGTCACCACATCACTCACTAATATTCTTCTCTGCTGAAACTTACTGAGCTGGGCTCCAACAGTTCAATTGCCCTCAGCAGTACTCTGCATTCTCCTAAGAGGATGGCCCAGCAAGCCCTGCAAAAAGTGTTAAACTGCTTTTCTACTCCAAAATCACATAATATTCCACATTTTCCCAATAAGCAACATAGTTAGGCGTGTCACAGCAATACCATAGTCCCTAGTACCATCCTCTATCATTGTCACTTTTCCATTGCTGTGAAAAGACACCAAGACCAAGACAACTCTTATGGAAGAAAATATTTAATTAGAGCTTGCTTAGATGTAGTGCAATGTCTGCTCTATGAGCTACACACCATGGTACGGTGTGTGATTTGAACAAGGGGCTGGAGATTGAAACACACACACACACACACACACACACACACACACACAGAGAGAGAGACAGAGAGAGAGAGAGAGAGAGAGAGAGAGAGAGAGAGAGAGAGAGAGAGAGAGAGAGAGAGAGATAACACCAAGAATGCCCCAATAAGACCCGTTTATTATGTTCTAGGGCTGCTTATATAGTGCCTTCCTTGACTAATGGCCATGCCCTAACTCTTAGCTGCAAGCCCACCAGAAATCACTTCCTTTCCATCAGGAATTCCTGAGGGCCTCATGCTCAGAGCAGCTGCAAGCATAGGAAAACAAGCTATTTACTCGGGCAGGCAGAATGTCACAGGAAATTCAGGGTCTGGGGGTTTACAGTTCCCAACACTTAGAATTTCATAGGTTTAGTCCATTATCTTGGTGATGCGTGTGGTGGCATGCAGACAGTCACTGGAGTTGTAGGTGAGGACTACATCCTGATCTTTAGGCAGAGAGACCTTAGGTCTTACATGGATGTTTGAAACCTCAAATCCCACACTTTCGCCATCAAAGTCACATCTACCTCCACAAGGACACACCTTTTAATTCTTCTACTTCTTTCAAATTGTGCCACTCCCAAATGACTGATAATTCAATATTGAGTCTATCGGAAACACAAAGATTCAAACCACCACATTTTCATATAGTTCTTTAAATAATCTTAACATTTAAATTCTTCTTGTTTTAAGTAAGACTTTTTGAGCTTCTGTAGCTGTTAAGGAAGTGTAAAATATCCAAGGAAGAAAGATTGTTATAATGAAGCTGTCATCTAATATTGTTTTAATATTATCTTGTTTTTCCATATGTAAAAATAGAGAATATCAATTTGCTTCATGTTGAAATGAAGACTATATTATTTTCGTAAAAGAGGAAATTAATTTTATTTACTAGTCAATTATAAAATTTTATGTATTATTTATATAAGAGTATGCTTATATAATACTCATTATTATTTTTTTCTTAGAGTGAATTTCATGAGTACAAAAATGAGAAAACTAAAATACTATGTATCAGTTATAAAGGTATAGTACTACAATTTATTAAAGACAAGGCTAATTTATGTTGACAATTTCTGAAATATTGTATTCTTGCTTTGTCAAGAGTTCCTTAAAATCTCAATATCAGTGTCCTGGTTAACATTAGGAACATCAACAACTTTTGTTTATTTATTCTTTTCTTTCTGGCTTTGTCCGTGTGTGTTTGTGTGTGTGTTACAATAATTCTATAATGTGAAACAGCTTATTATTATTAGTCCTTTCTATTACAACATGAGAAAATTAAGATTTGCCCAGAGTCACACAGTGAGAAAGTTCAGAGCTGGGTTGTACTCACAGATGGAGTCTAGCCATAGTGCCAGAATTATTGAGCCTCCACGTTTCAGGCCCTGAGTCAGTTGTGTCTTCATTATTGCCTGATAGGTGATATCTGTGCTTTAGCAGAACAAAGCCATGGATTTCAGAACATCAACAACATGAACTTGCTTTGATGAATCCTTGCCACCGCAATGAAAACTATTTGAGAGGGACCCAATGACAAGTCCAGAGCTTTCTCCAAGAGGCTTTATATTTATTCATATGCTTAGGTGAAGCCTTTAATTTTTATGTCAAGACTGAGCTGATAATTTAGACTTTACAATTCTAAATCTAGATACTAGACATTAAATAGTTTAATTGAAATATAAATTTATTAAGCCTACCATTTAGGCTGTCATAAAATGTTAGCTATAAAGAGTTCCACCTCTACTCCCAGGTTATTGAGTAATTGACCTATTTGTGTGAAATTATTTAGCATAGTCCTTTTCAAGAATGTAGTCAAAATTATTATATGAAATTATCCAAGAGATAATGTTAGGCTATTGTTCCATTATTCATTTTCTTGTCAAGAAATTACATACTTTCGACAATTTATTAAACAATTTATAATCAGTAGACTACACAAAGGAAATAATTTTCATTTTTTCTAATCATTGCTTTTGACCACACTGATGAATTTCACTTGCTTTCTTTTTAATTCCTAAATGACACCTTAGGAAAATCACCTTTAATTTCTTTCAATTTACATAATTTCAGTCCAATTTGAAGTGTCTAAGCATTCTAGTTCTATACCTCTTAAAGTTCTAAGACTCAATCTGCATCTTGTGCTCATATAACTGTTGAAGGGAGAGAGTCCTCTTGTTGGTTCCCAGCCACTTAGCCCTGAAATAATCACACAAAACTATATCATTTAAAATACTGTTTGGCCCATTATCTCTAGCTTCTTATTGGCTAGCTCTTACCTATTAATTTAACTCATTTCTATTAATCTGAGTATTGCCCCATGGCTGTGGCTTACCAGCTAAAGTTCCAGTGCCTCTCTCTGGCGGTACTATATGGCTTCTCTCTGACTCTACCTTCTTTCTCCCAGCATTCTGTTTAGGTTTTCCCTCCTAGCTCTGTTCCCCTATAGCTCTAATGTAGGCCCAAAGCAGTTTCTTTATTAACCAATGATATTCACAGCATATAGAGGGGAATCCCACATCACCTCCCCTTTTCTGTTTAAATGAAGAGGAAGGCTTTATCTTCAGAATAGTAAAATTACATGTAACAACAGGTATCAAGTAAGAATTACAGTTACAATATTTATATCTACTTTATCGTTTATTATAACTAAGGAAAACTGTAACTATGAATTTTTCAACTCCATCAAAGACTCCAGAAGGATATAGTATTACTTAAGTAAACTGGAAGTGCACTGAAAACAACTTCCAAAACTCTAGAATTGACAGAGACATCTTGATGCCTGGATAGTCAACCAAAGTTCTTCTGTATCATCAGGGCATCCGTCTTCAGCTTACAGGCCCATAGTATCTGGCAGACTTTTCCATGAAGCAGGAAATTTCAAAGACATTTCCGCCTATTTTGGCAGTTTGTCAGTCACTTTCTTCTATGTTCTACAGAATGTCTGCCAGACTCTTTCAAGAAACAGGAACCCAGAAGGATCATTTCACCTTTAGGCAAATTCAGCGATCATTTCTCTGTGGGTGATGCATGTCCAGTTCATCAAGCAGTCCAGGCAAGAGCAGTTTCTTGCCCAAATGGTTAACCAGCTCCATAAAGGAGCCTCTTTGATGCCTATCTCCCTCTTGAAGTAGCATGGTACTGCCAGGAACAGATGTGTCTCACTGTTATGAGAAGTCCTAAGTTCCTAAACATTTTAAATACCATATTCTGTGGTCTTTGAAAGGTTTGAAGAATGCCTATCCATCATTATTCTCTTTCCTCCTTTCAAGAGTTTCCAGAACCAAACTCTGATGATCAGACTTTCATTCTATGTGTTTCTTGTTTCTGCGTTCAGAGCCATCTCATTTACCCATATATTTTTGTCTAATAGGTCAGACAGCAGAATACCCACAGTGAAAGACTTGTCTGTACCTCTGCCAGTATACTTTACTTGGTAACTTTCTCAACCTTGAGTTCCTTTGTAACTGTTCTGAGAAGATCATAAAGTGTTCCCAGTGGCACAGTTCACCATCTTGGAAACTGTAACAACACGCCATCCTGAATACAACTCCTTCTGTTGCCAGTAATCAACAGTTTACAAACAGGAACCTCATGATTTACCAATGAGACTTAAGCTGAACTCATGAAGGCCTCTCTGACATGTTGATTCTGTCCATATCTAGTCTATCTTTGCTGAAATAACAACTGAAGACAAAGTGCAGTTCTATCATCTATCTATCTATCTATCTATCTATCTATCTATCTATCTATCTATCTATCTATCTATCTATCTATCTATCTATCTATCTATCCATCCATCCATCCATCCATCCATCCATCCATCTATACTATCTATCTATCTATCTATCTATCTATCTATCTATCTATCTATCTATCTATCTATCATCTATCTATCATCTATCTATCTATCTATCTATCTATCTATCTATCTATCTATCTATCTATCATCTATCGATCATCTATCGATCATCTATCTATCTATCTATCTATCTATCTATCTATCTATCTATCTATCTATCTATCATCTATCTATCTATCATCTATCTATCATCTGTCTATCTATCATCTATCTATCTATCTATCTATCTATCATCTATCTATCTATCTATCTATCTATCTATCTATCTATCTATCTTGCCCTAAAATGCTATTTCCTTTTTGGCTTGACCATGACCTCTCTAGTCACTATCAGTGGTCTTTCTAAATCGTTATTATTTGTCTTGAACCCACTTATCTGACTTGAATTTAGAAATGAATACAATTAAGAACACACAGTCACATACACATACACTTAAAAAGAAGTCACTAATGTGAAAGAGAGTAAATAGGGTATATGGCAGGGTTTGGAATGAGGGAAGGGAAGAATAAAATAATATATTTATATCATAAACTCAAAAGATATGTTTAGAAAGGCATTAAACAGTTTTACCTTAGTTATATTTTACTAAAGTTGTGTAAATTGTTTGGCTAGATAATTGAGAACAGAAAATGGACGAGAAGATAATATTCCTGGCTAAATTCAGCCACATCCCAATAAGTTCTTGAGACTATGTCTGCCTTGCCTGTTTTCATCTTTTATAACCAAGTGTTTGAAATGTGACTTTAATTGAAACTAATATGAGACCAACTTAAATAAGTTTTATTAGCTTTCAAATGCATTTATCAAGTTTATCTATTCTCAGCAAAGTTCAATCTAGCATTTTACTATGTTAATATGGTATCACTAAGCTATAATTTAAAATATTATTGCAGAAATATTGATAAAAGAATATAAAATCCCAATTATAAAGAATAACTTCATGGCAGTTATTCTGTGCTTTGGCAGCTTTAATTATTAGCAAGATATTATGTAATTGAATATTGCTAAAAGAGATTTTCAGTAACCCTATCATACAAAAATGGTAAGTATGTCAGGGAGCCAACTTGGCAATTAATTTGATTTTTTCATTTCACAATGGATACATGTATAAAAATCATGCCATAAACTGTAAATGTATCAAGTCTTTATTTGTCAATTTAAAAGATAACTATTATTGTCTCGTGCAATTATAATTTATTTTCTACATCATTAAATGTTTTCCAGACTGATGCAATATGTTTGATGCTTGATTATATGAATGTGCTATAAAACAACTAATGTGTCTCTTATATGTTAGTCTTTTGCTTATGATGTTATAGATAATAGGCACCAAAGATTTTATGCACAAATCCTTCTGTGTATACTCAACTACTTTTTGTAAACCTTTCTTGTACTGGGGTTACTGTTAATGAATCTTTTATAATGCTGTTAAGGTACACTATTAAATAATGCTCCAGGAAATACATATTATTTATGTATTTATTAACGTGTGTGAAAGTGCTCATATTATCACTCAGGAATATATAACATTATGTTTCTGAGATGTATTTAATAAACACAAAGGCAAAATGTGGAACCATTTTTATTTTAACTTCAGTTTCTTTGATTAAAGGTACTATTATGCACTACTAACAGATCAATTGCCTTTCTACTGGCCATTTTTTTTCTGTTTAGGGTAAAAAATTCATGTAGCAAGAATTCTAATTGTTCTCAATAATAAAACCCCAGAGTCAGATATATAGGTTAATGCTGGAAGATCTAAGAAGCAGAACAGACAAAGTGATAATTCAACCAGGAACTATAAAATGTGAATTTCACCATTATGAAAAGTTAGCTTTTACTCTTCAAAGAACTTGAAAATTATATACATACACATATATTCTATATGCATACATATGTATATATTGTAAGCCAGTGATGTGATCTATGAGCTATCTTGTTTTGCTTAATTAATATATGTTCCTGCCTTAATAAAACATAATAACATCATTCATAGCTACTTTCTCATTTCAATAAGGAAAAAATAATAGAAGCATAGAGTAATATTTGTACTTAGGTGTTTTAACCTTTGCTAATTCTAAGAGTTGAGATTTGCAAAATATTTGTAGGGAAAGTATAGCATTTTGAAGAAAAACAAATAACAAAAAGTATCTATATTTGAGAGAAAAAGGTTTTGCTTTTTTCTAGTTTATTTCCCTTGGAATATCCAGCATTAAAATATTCTGCGTGACAATATGTGAGATTATAACTATTATTGGATTCATGTAAAAATGTTGTTTTATTTTATTGGCTTAGTTTAAAGAAAGAAAATGGTACACTATTAATTAAGAATACAAAATTAGTTATTGCACCTGAAGAATAGGCTCAACAGTGAGGATCACTGACTGTTCTTTTAGAGGACTCAGGTTCAATTTCCAGAAGGCAATTTATAAGTGCCTGTCATTCCAGTTCTACAGGGATCTGACACCCTCTTCTGTTTCCTTAGGCACGAGACTGCATGTGGAACATAGATACAAATACCTACTAAATACCTATATACTTGCTATAAAAAATTAGATACTTTGTAAGTACACTTTTAGAAAAGCTTTTAATTCGAAATTTGTAATTCTTAATCTTAAAAGCTTTGATTTTCAATTTTTACTCCTTTATTATATTAACTATATTTTTGTTTGTTTGCTTAGATTTCAATTATTAAATGCAACTTCTTCCAAAGCCTTTAGTTGAATGAATTATATTGTTTTCCATTAATACATGTTATATGAAAGTACTCTGTATAAGTTATATAACATTATTAAATTGATACAGAATCAGTATTGTATCCAAAATTTATTTAATGTGATCCAGCTTATTCTAATTTAGCCCTAATATCTTAAACATTAATTAAGTTCAGTTGAACTATAACTGTATCTGTTGCTGGTTTTGTTTTATTAAATAAATGTTTTAGTAACATTAGGAATTGTTTGTCACTTTAAGGAAGAACGAGGCAAGATTTTTAAGGATTTAGTATCTGGCTAAGAAAATCAGAATTCAGTTTATTTAATCTTATTTAAGATAGCAAGAAAGTTTGCTCTGCAAAGACCCTTACAGATTAGCAGCTGTTGCGCTTGGCATTTTACCTACCTGGTTGCATTTATACAATGGAGTACCATTAAAGTAAATGACAACACAAAATTTGGAGAGAAATGGATAGAACTAGACAAAATCATCCTGATTGGTGTATCCCAGACTTAGGAAGATGAATATGATTTGTAATGTGGATATTATAATATATGGATATTATATTGTGAAGGTACTGATAACGAAGCTACAACAATAGAAGTACAGAAGATAGGTATAGAGTAAGAGACTAGAGGAAACAGAAAGGGAAATAGAATGAATAGCTTATGGATTGAAAGGAGGGTGCTGGAATATGAGAATCAAGTGGAGAGGGGGAAAAGGGAAGCAGTTTGGGGATAGAATGCATGAAAATCAAATATGGTTGAACTTTTTAAAAATGTATACATATATGAAGGCAATCTAAATAAAAATGACATATAATGGGGAAGGCAGAATCCCAACTGGACATCTCTTGTCATACAATGATGTTTACAGAACCAGGATTGGGTTACATATAAGAGAGTTGTTGGCCAAAGGGGCCCCCTGGGAATCTTCAAAAAGTTCAGACTTTTGCTGATATAATAGATTGCTCCCCAAAAACTGTCAACAAGGCCCCACTGTTGAAGAAAACATCTACACAACCCATTAAAGATAAAGAGAGGCATGGAGTCAGTAACTATACAGAACTTTTTCTCCTAAGTTCTAGTGTCTTTGGTAGAGGAAAGAACTCTGCACACTTTAAAAAGAGAAACATAAATACCAGGCCAACCACAAACCTCTTCTCTACAATGCAATATGCTAGGGCAATTGTGGCACAAAGCTTTTGTAAATAACTAACCAATAACTGATTTGACATAAGTCCTACTCCATGAGTTGTAACACACACTTGACATTGCTTGAGTGACCAAGAACCTGCAACTAAATAGCACAGGGACCTAGGATAAAACAAAATAATATAGGTCTAAAAAGTAAACATAATGATAAAACAACTCCTAATGGTATTCTTGCTCAGTCAGTACCAGAGAAGCTTCCCCTTTTAGCATATGTAAACAAAAATTGATACCCACAATCAGACCCTACACAAAGAGTGAAGAAATATTAAAACACTCAGCCATAAATGCTGTAACTTGATGAAATCTCTCCCCTAAGAGCTCAGCGAACTCAGAAGAAGAGGAAGCAAAAAGATAGAAAAAGGCAGAGTATATGGGGAATCCCAAGAAAACAAGGCCTTTTAAATAAGCATTATTAAATTCCTATGAACTCACAGAGACTGAAACAGCATGTATGTACAGTGCCTTCAACCAAGTATGCTGCATATATATAATATAGCTGCATATATATATTATAGCTTATAGTAGTGCTGTGGGATAATGATGTTCAAACTTGCAAAGATTTGTCACTTGTATTAGTTTAATAAAATGTTGATTGGCAGGTAGCCAGGCAGGAAGTATAAGTAAAGCAACTAGACTAGGAGAATTCTGGGAAGAGGAAAGGCTCAGTTTGCAGACACCAGTCAGATTTAGAGAAAGCAAGATGAAAAGGCCTCAAAGAGAAAAGGTACCAAGCCAAATGGCTAAACATAGATAAGAATTATGGGTTAATTTAAGATACAAGCGCTAGCTCAAAATATGCCTGAAATGCTGTCCCAACAGTCTTGTAATTAATCTAGTTTCTGTGTGATTATTTGGGTCTGGGCATCTGGGAAATGTAAGCACAGTCTCAGTCTACAAATGGCACCCAAACATTTGGTAAGAGTTCCCATATAAAGCCTGAGAAAACTTTAAAAATAAAGAATTCTAGACGGACAAAAAAATGAAGTCAAGCATGTCTTCTTGGTAGTAACATTGTCTTGAATGAGCTCTGTTTGCTAGAGGCGAGTAGAGGCGTGGCTCCTTTAAGAGAGGCTTCCTGACTCACTGTTAGCAGCAAAAACCTTGCAGCTCTTTTAAGAGTTCCTGCAATTAAAACCTTAAAGAGTGTTAGTAAGGAGCTGCTGGTATGCTTCTTGGTAGTTCCATGGACCTAACAACTCCACAGAGTTGTGGTAAAAATGTGCCTCCTGCTAGTACCTCTGCCATGAAGCTTGACTCTCAAGAATCCAAGGATTGGGGAAGAGCCAGCTTTCAAAGACATGGCTTTAATCCTAGCCAAACTGCTTAGCAAATTAAAGACACATGTGATCAGACAAAGAGAGATACATAGTAAAAACATATTCAAATGAAAAAAAAATCTCTGAACAGTTTACATTGTGTTCAAAAATATATGTAATACGTAATGTGTAAAAGAAATAGAAGTTGGATGTGGTGGCACACACATTTAATCTGAGCACTTGAGAGACAGATGCAGATAGATATCTATGAGTTTCAAGCCTGCCTGTTCCTCAGAGTGAGATTCAGAACCGCCAGAGAAAACAGAGAAACCCTCTCTCACAAAACCAAAAATTAAAAATAAAAACAAAAGAAATAGAGCTTTAAAAAGGACACATAAGGATGGAAAGGACACACAGTGTCTGGATACTGTATGCTATTGTGTTGTCTTTAAAATGTTTGATTGTTAAGGAAGGAGCAACAGCTGGTAAAAGACATTTGATTATAAATGATGCTGGTTTAATCCATTTTGAAAATGCCTTGAATTCAAAATTTAAGTCAAGAGATATATTTCTTTGGAGAAGAGGTTTTTCTTTTGTTTCCACAGAAAATGAGAGGCTTTGGATTCATTCTGAGTTAAGAAAAATCAGCTTTGATCAAGGAAGATCCCATGAAAAATCTCTGATATGAGCAGATGGCCCAGATGATCCAACATTTCAGAACTTCTGTTGCAGTTTCCTTTGAATTCTACATCCAGCACAGCCCCAAGACTGCTGGCTGAAATGATTCAACCACAAAGAATATTCCAGTCAGGACTTGAACATAATTCTAAATTTTTGTTGGGTCCCCATAAGATTATCAGTACCCTCAATCAACAGGAAGTTGTTTAGAAAACTAGGCATACATACCCAAATAATTTATTGTGAATGTTTATATTTGCTTAGAGTGTTGGTTCAAATTGGTATGGATTATTATAAGGAAAAAAGCTAAACAAGAGAGATTAGATTCAGAGTTCTTGTTTTGAAAAGAAAAAAAAGAGAAGTGCTGTGAGATAATGCTCTTGTACCTTGAAAAGATTTGTCACTTGTGTTGTTTTAATACTGCTTGACCAGTGGCCAGGCAGGATGTACAGACAGGGCAACTAGACTAGGAAAATTCGGGGAAGACGAAAGGTTCAGTCTGCAGCCAATAGCCAGATGCAGAGGAAGCAAGATGAAAAAGCCTCAATGAGTAAGGTACCAAGCCACGTGGCTAAGCATAGTTAAGAATTATGGGTTAATTTAAGATATAATAGCTAGCTATTAATTTACCTGAACTCTTGTCCAGACAGTTTGTATTTAGTATAGTTTCTGTGTGATTATTTGGGTATGAGCAATGAGGAAACATAAATATAGTCTCAGTTTATAATATTTTAGTGTTTGTGTGGGATTCCTGAGTGTTCAAACAAGTAGGTCTTTCTTGCTATTTTTTCTTTCTCTTGGACTCTTATTCTCTTGGATTTTTTTTTTGTCTAAATTTGATGTAGTAGTTTTTGTTTTACCATTATGCCTTATTTTGTTATATTAAAACAAAATTAATGAATGAATGAAAACATAGCTACTAGGGTAAAAGTTAACACCTATCACTTATATGTGCTGAGATAGAGAAAAATTAGTTTTCTCCAATAGATTGACACTGGGATGTCAATCACCCTATAATAGACATCAGGTTCAGGAGTAATTGACCAACGTATAATTGGAGTCCATTGTTTTTTATTTGTATGTTTCTATTTGGTTACAGTTTGGTGATTTATTTATTTATTTATTTTTGTCATGTGTTTTCCTTTTTTTTCTTTTAGTTTTGAAGGTTTTTGTTGTATTTTTTTTTAATTAAGAACTCAAAGGTGGGTGAGTAGGGGAAGGGGAGAGCATCTGGAAGGACTTGGGAAGAATGTATGTAATTTATTTTTTCAAGAGAGAGTTTCTCTTTGACAATTTTGCCTGTACTGGAACTTTCACTGTAGACCACATTGGTCTCAAACTTACAGAGACCCTCCTGTCTCTGCCTCCTAAGCATGTACTACCAACCCCTGGAGAATATATGTAAATTTAAAAACTGTTCTAAATAAAGTTGTAGTAGTAATAAAAAATTTAAAAAGTAAAAAAAGAGTCACACCACAAAGAAATGAAAAGGCATTGACAAGATTCTAGTGTTCTTCTCTAGGAATCCTTAAAAGGCATTGATGAAATCACACGCCCACAGGTTGAGCACTGGTGGCACACGTCTTTAGTCTCTGCATTCACGAGGGAGAGACAGGCAAATCTCTGTGAGTTCAGGGCCAGTCCTGTCTGCAGAGTGAGGTAAAGGACAGTCTCGAAGGCTACAGAGAAATCCTGTCCAAAAAAAAGAAAGAAACAAAGAAATTACATACCCACAGATCTGTTTGGATGTATTTGCATCAAATTTATATTAAGTACAAAGTCCAGTATTCATTGTCCTTGGGCTTTCTTTTCAGGTTCTTCGCCTAATATCATATAGTAGAGAATCAAAATCACTCCCATCAGCAAGAGAGAAAGCATTATATTTGTCTGCCTGCAGAGTCTTGAGAGCTAACCTTTGTATTTAGAACTCTAGGCATCATCTGTTTATTTAGTGCTGTTAGAAGGGAATTTATCTATTTTCCTAGACAATGAAATTAATATAGAAATTAATTTTATAATCATATGGCATTAATTTTTCAGTACCAGCTAAATGTTAAACCATTTAAATTTCTTTTGAAGCTGAATTTTTGTTCAGGTACGACTAATATAGTCTTTTTATTTACATTTAATATATGAACATAGTTAAAATACAAACTCCTTAAACTCTAAATCATTGGGTGTCAATGAAAAGCATCCGTTATTTTCCACATCATACTATAAAGAGGTGGGGTGGGTGTGCTGTCCTGTTCTTTTCCCCTAAAGTATCCAGAGAGTAGAATAATGGATCAATGGTAAATCTAAAAGGAATGGTTTTATAGATTGTGAAATTGAGGTCCAACAGTGTCAAGACAGAAGGTCGTAGAACAAATCAATGGATCAGAAAGGACAGGAACTTGAACATTTCTCTTTCTTTCACTCTTACTCGATGAAAATGTGTTGAACAGTGATGTTAAGTGGAGACAGCTGTCTGTTGAGTTAAAATTGTGTAGATCAAGCACGCAAACACACATATTTTAAATTTTGACAGTTTCTCCTGATTATATGTTTTCATTAGCTGTTACATAATACTTTTCTACTTTGCTCTGTTTTTACACTATTAATAGAGGAAACAATAATCCATATGAAGGGAGGGAATATGTAAAATTCATGTAGCTGATATGAATATTATCTATACTATATTAAAAAACTCAATTTTTTAAAAACTAGCAAAGAGTTTAAATAGAACTTCTAAGATATATAAATGTCCAGAAAAGGACTTTGGTATCACAAATAGAGAAATAAATTGACAAAACATTGAAATATTACTTCACATCCGTCAATATGATCAACACTTAAAAAATAAAAAATACAAAATGTTGGTCAGATATGCAGAAAATATAATCTTAACCTCATTTTATATACTATATAACAGATATTTTGGAAAGATCATCTACATCTCAGCTTTATATACGGACTTTTTTCCTTTTAATTTTGAAGCAGAGATTCACTATATATTTTAGTCTTGTATCTAGTGAAATATAAACTCTCTCTATAGCCCAGGCTGGCCTTGAATTTCTGAAATTAGTGCTTTAGGATCTTATGTAGCTAGTTTTACAGGTGTAAGCCACCAAGTCCAGATAACTATTAAACAAGACCCTGCAAAATTAAGGGTAGTATCTCAAGTCCCAAGTCTTCTTGTAGCTAAATTTATTCTTCTGAAAATATATCGCACCTCTTTCCCTAGATATATTTAGATATAGCTCAGAAAGATAAGATTGTTTTCTATCTACTTTCCAGTTAAGCCTACAATGATAACAGTGATCAGATACCATTAAGCAGCAATCAGAGTTCCATTAAACTTCCAAGCAAAAATATTGAGTCTTTCAGGATGTGGTGGCACATGCTTTTAATTCCAGCAGTCAGGAGGCAAAGGCATGCAGATGTCCTAATAGTCGGAGGCCAGCCTTGTCTCTATAGTTAGTTCCAAGCAAGCTAAGAATATATGGTGAGAAAATTTTAATAGAAAAGCACCTGAGTCTTAGAAAGGAATGGACAAATGGTTTCTAATATTTATTTTTCAACACTGTAGAGTGAGTACAATAAAGATAAACATGACAATAAGTTATACTAAACAATCTCTACTTATGATATTATAAAAACATACTAGCAATCAAACTGGATTAAACTGGCCTGCATCTACAAATAATACACTAGATCCAGAGAATAAGGAAAATAATACGGGAAGACTTCAAATTAGTGATATCAACTGTTGCTTCTTGTTTTTAAAGAAGTGATGCTATTTGCAGTTTTTATTATAAGATGTGACTAACAAGTAATTGTGTTATTTAAATTATTTAGAGTTCAGGTATTAATATACAGAAGGATTATTAATATATTTAAATGAATAGCTTTAGTTTTCCAATTTTTACGTAACTGAGATTCGGAGACTGCTTGGGATATAACTCCTACAGCTGCATGCAGAATTTCTGGTAATAATTTCTGTCATTACTGAGGATGGCCAATGTAAGTTAGCTTTTCTAAAATTGTATCTTCACTATCTAGCTTATAAAGAATATTTGATTGCATTTTACTATAAGCAGGCTAATTTGGAAGGAGAATTAAACAGATTTGTGGCCTTGATCTTCATGAAACTATGGATGGACAATGAGGTGACATAGGAACCATGAAAAAAGGGAAGAAAGGAGGCAGGAACAGAATGAACAAAGAAGGTAGGGAGAGACAGAGGGAGGGAGGAAGGGAGGGAGGGAGGGAGGGAGGGAGGGAGGGAGGGAGGGAGGGAGGGAGGGAGGGCGGGAGGGAGGGGGGAGGGAAGGAGAGAGAGAGAGAGAATTAGCGAGAATAAAATAAGAGATTCCCAAAGGTGCTATGAAAGGATTCTCCAATGTCAATGGCTCCACAATCAACTTTGGAGACGGAGAAAACAGAGATCTGTGTGAAATGGGAGGGGAACAGAATCTGATGCTCTAGAGTACTTGGTTTAATTAATGTGCTTTGAAGTTCTGCAGAAGTATCAGGCAATAATACTACCAAGACATAAGTCACTGAAATAAGCAATTATTACAGAGTAGATTTTGTAAAAACAGCAACTTAAAGTCAGTGAATTAATTGTGTAGTTAGTCGATCACAATGTAATTCAGAAATTTCAATAACAAATTATTTAGAGACACAGAGCTGGTTGTATTTGTATATAAAGGGCAATGACGTTGTTCACAGTGGGAAGTGAGACAATGAAGGGTAGGATATAATTATACATAGTGTCTATACACATTGCATATACACATATATTAACATTTTAATATTTGAAAAATGTGTACTTTGCACAGGAATGGTAGAATACACTTGTAGTTATAGTACTTTGGAGTTGGAGGCAGGAGAACTAGGAATTCAAGGTCATGTTCAGCTACGTGGAGAATTTAAGACCAGCTTTGGCTATATAAAACACACTTTCAAAAAATAATAGAACAACTTGAAAATAAAATCTTATATACCTCATTACACACTTACTTAACATTCATTTTATATATCTATTCTATTTTTATAATAAGACAATTATTAGTCTCTATAGTTCCGTAAAATATATCTTTTCATACTGACTTGCAGATAAGCTTCAGAAGAGGAAAACGATTTGCTTTAAGGTTACATATTCACAACTCATGCAAATAGGAGGACCTGAATCTTTTCCTACTTTAGTGATTTATTGTGTACATTAAGATTTTGGTTACTAGTTTTCAGTATCTTTCTTAAACATTTGTATTTTTTAAATGTATATATACAATTATTTTTTGTTTCTGCCATGGAAATTCTTGAGCCTTATATTCCAGAATGCACGTTAAAAAACTTATCCACTTAGCAATTCATACTTAAATTTTCAAAGGCATGAGGACTCTCGAGTGGATCTAATCAAACTTAATGAACTTATAGGTAGAGTTTATATTAATTTTCAAAAGCTGACAACTTAATAATTTTTAAACAGTAAATTGTAGGAAAATTGTGTTATGTGCTAAGTTACAAAACAAAAGAAAATGAGCTGTCCCCATAGAGCTTTCCAAGTGCACAAGGATGCATGTCTTTTGTCCTGTGATGTTAGCATCAAGACTGCTCTGGGTACCTGCCGGACTTCAGCTCCAAGAATCAGAGGAGCTAAGAAACAAGTAGCCTTAACAAAAGGTTGATTTAGACTTTTGGATCACACATACATTTGTGTTACAGTTTTTTTTTATTCAAGCTTGGTAAAAGTATACATTGTGAGGCAAAGCCAATAGCCACTGCATAAATTTAATATAAGAGCAGAGGAGAGCATAGACTTCTTTACAGATTAACTAAAGTAAGGAAAAAAAAAAAAACATGGGACAGAGACTTAGTTAATCATCTTTCACCTTGTTTTGTTTCTTTTTGCCCAGTGAGAAAACAGCGTTACCAATCACAGATGGGAGTGCTATGAGAAGAACACAGTTTAAACAGAAGACATTCCTTAAATACACATGATAAATCCAGTGCAACCTCTTCACTAACAACATGGAAAATTTCTCCTATCTTCATCCAGTCGAAAGATTGTTTTCATTTATTCTGAAAATCTGCCATTTCCTAATTGGACCAATTCCAAATCTGGTCATTATTCATTCAAGGTATAAATAATATCAAAACCACAATTAATGGTGTTATTTAAATTATGTAGAGTTTGGGTATTAATATGCAGAAGGATTATTGACTTATATTCAAAGGAATTGCTTTAGTTTTCCAATTTTTATGTAATTGAGATTCGGAGACTGCTTGGGATATAACTCCTACAGCTGCATGCAGAATTTCTGGTAATAATTTCTGTCATTACTGAGGATGGCCAATGTAAGTTAGCTTTTCTAAAATTGTATCTTCCATTTTTACATTGCCTGCTGCTTTGATAAGTGTTCTGATAGATGCCAGCCAGCACAAGCAAAATGATGAAGTTCAGTTGGTTAGCTATCTCTTCAACACTTATCCTTTTGCATGAATATGAGGAGAACCCATGATATGATGCTTATTTGTTTCCAATATTTTATTTTATTTTATTTTATTTTTGGTTTTTCGAGATAGGGTTTCTCTGTGGCTTTGGAGCCTGTCCTAGAACTAGCTCTGTAGACCAGGCTGCTCTCGAACTCACAGAGATCCGCCTACCTCTGCCTCCCGAGTGCTGGGATTAAAGGCGTGCGCCACCATCGCCCGGCTCCAATATTTTAGAAAAAAAATTAAGGTTTTCTCCCAATGAGAGATAGCTGCTTAAAATTTCAAAAATAAATTCTGACAAACTTTTAAAAACTCAGTTGTCCCGCCGATATTTCAGCACTAACAATATGCTTAGGTTGAATTTGGAGTTGTTTATATATCAGGAGAGAAGTAGTAAAAAAAAATAAATCAAATCCAAATAATCTAATTGTATCAGAACATAGTAATTGGGAATCGATGAATTTAATTTTGATTTTCACATAAAAATAAAATCATAAAATATTCTCTATATATTATTAAACACCATTTACTTCTAATAGCAATGTGAAAAATAAATAGTAGTCATTGTTCACTGATCCCAGGATTGTGCTCTTCAAGGATCTTGAAAGGTTTCCTACAAAATGCTGTGAATTTGGTAGCTAACAGTGACTAGCGTCAACACCCCTTCTTTTGCCTCCTTAGAGATTGTGGTGTTTGTGGCAATCCTTAGAACTTTTTGGTTTGATCACTCTATCTGTTGTATCTCTTTTCTTTCCTCTGTGTGTGTCTTCAAATGATGTTCATGTCAGGACTCCAGAAATAATACATAGAGCCAATCACCTTCCAGTATGACTTGATATTAACAAGATATATCTTCAAGATCATCCTCTGAGTCATAGTAATTGGTGTAACCCTGTAAGTGAATTCATTCAATCCACTGTAATTTTATGACTTAAACATTTGTAATCTTCCATTTCACTTGCTGAAGATTACCAAATGAAGGTTTTAGCTCAGTAAAAATGACTATTTTTAAAAGTAGTATTTTGTAATATGAAAGACTTATTCAAATAATGGCCATTAGAGAGTTAGTGATTCACTGTCCTTTATCATATCCAGCCAACAACAGTCTCAGGTGATGTCAAGTGAACTGACATATTTAAATCAAAGAAATGACAAGTTTATGGTATCACCTCCACTATTTTCTACACTTCAGAAATCAGAGACATCATAATTTTGTTGTGTAACTTCAGATCGTTCATTGTATTACTTCCAACATTTTTTTAGCTCAGAACTACTTGTATCCAGCATCTTTTTGATTATATATACACTTTATGATAGTTTTTCTCTAGATCCGTGATGTCATTAGCATTTTAAAGATCTTTTGCCAGTTGTGAATTTCTGTATTAATCTTCATCTACTATAAAAATAAGCTTTTGAAATGAAGATTGAGAGCTATAGTATCTATGGTACAAATGGCAGTACATAAAATATGTATTTAATATTAAAAGTGCAAAAGCCAGTGTGAAATTCTTAAGTTCAGAATGGCTATTCTAGCTGTATAGAAGTTAATTGCAATATGTAGGCTTTGTGTCTGGTTAATTTCTGTATGTTTCTATTTCCGAATTATTTTTAATTAAATTTTATTTTTCAAAGAGACAAGTATTTAGGAGACAGTTTAATACTTCAGCAGAAAAATAGCATTAGATTATCTTTTAGGGCTTATGACTTACAAAATTAAGGTTCTTGGTCCAGCTTACTGGGTCAGGCATGAATTATATGTTGTAGAGTAAGACTTACATTTTAAAATACAATAAAATAATTTGTTATACCTATAACATTCTTGACACTATTTCACCATGGATGGATCTTGGCAAATGAGACATTACTGTGGCTCTCTGCATTCACAGCTGGGTAAGACTATCAACTTTTCACCTCAAAGTATTCATACCACCTTGTAGTGCCATAACACATAGCCAGTAAAAATGATGTTCTATCCAATGAGAGGCAGCCAAACCCATCCCCTGGCTGGAGGGGTGTCTACCTAATTTTTGTTGTCTCATCTTTACTCAAACTCGAGCCAGGCTTTTCTCTGTCCTACAGGCCTCAAAGTACTCAAGCCAGGCTTTTTTCTATCCTATAGGCTTTGAGGGACAGGTCCTGAGATAATTTTGGCCAAACACTATGCAATATTTGTCATATGGGATTTTAATCTACTTGGGTATATTGATTAGCTATAAGAGTTTTATACTGTGGCCTTTAGAGTTTCTTATCTATAAATTCATATTGTCCACAAACAGGTAATGAAACTTCTTTTCCCATCATCATTATGTCCCCTTTATTTCTTCTCTTGCATTATTAATCTAGGTAAAACTTTAAGAATAATACTGGGTAAGTGTGAAGAAAGTAGACATCCTTGTTCCATTTGTGACTCATGTATAAATGCTTTGTGTCTTCTTGCTTGTAATATAATGCTCACTACAGCTTCGCTTCATATAGATTTTATCATCCTGAAATACATTCCATTTCTTATTTCTTCAGGTCTATTAGAAACAGATACTACAATGTATCAGAGGCCTATTCTGCATTTTTGAGAAGATTGATTCCTGTCCTCAACATAGAATTGTCATAAAAAGAAACACGTAGACCAATGATTGACAATAAATGATCCAGAATTAATTCCTCAGTTATAGTCTCCTCATTTTTGACAAAAATCAGTAACATAAAATGAGAAAAGGTGTTTGTAGGATCTAGCTATGATAAGCTAAATAGAAACAGACCACCCAAAGGAAGTTTTTTACTTCTGACCATTATCATCGGACAGTGTAGGTCTCAGCCTACAACTGATAATGGAGGTCTGAGTCGCAGTAGTTCACCCTGAGATAATACCTGGTAGCAAGAAGAACTACAAACTGAGATTACTTGAGCAACACCCAAGAACAGACCATCTAAAGGAAAATCCTAACATTCCAACTGTTGTAGACAGAATCACCTATTAGTACACACTCACCAGGACACTCCTAGACAAATGTCAGCCAGTCAGGGGTACTGAACCTTAGAAATCTCTCACCTCCACCTTTAATACTATAAAAACCCAACCCTAACTGAGCTCAGGGCTCTTTGATTATTCCAATAAGTTAGATAAAAGGAGAGATCGAGTTTGCAAACATATAAAATAAAGGCTCTTTGCTTTTATGTATGGGACTTGGTCTCCTTGCTGGTTTTGGGGGGAAATTCATGGATCAGTGTTCTTTTCATAAATTTCATGGGAATGCTAGGTAGCCGCATGCAGAACAAAGCATATTCATATCTTTCATTTTATTTTAAAATAAACAACTTTAAAGTATTATAAAGCTTTTTTGTTTTAAATTACATCTATTTTTGGGTGAACAGGAGAAGACATGCCATGTTGAACTTGATTAGAGGACAGCTTTGAAAAGTCTATTCTGTGCTTCAGCCTTGTGGGTCCTGGGGATTGAACTTAAGTCTTAAAGCCTGAAAGTATGTGCTGCTGAGCCATCTCACTAGTCCTCTGAAGTCCATTTCTTAATTTTAGTTTAAAATTATATGAGGTAGATGTGGTGGTGCTGCACACTCGCTATTCTAGTACAAGGCTAAAGCATGAGGATCAGGAGTTGAAGGTCTTCCTCAAATTTATAATAGATTTGAGGTGAACTTGGGCTACACAAAGCACTAACTCAAAAGAGAAAAACCCAGAATAAGAAACTGAGGGTGAGAAAGAATAAAAAAGAAAAAGAGAAGCTGGGGGTTGGGGTTGGATCTAGGAGGTCTTAGCAGGAGTCATGGGGAATGAATATGATCAACATTATGTGTATACATGAAATTCTCAAAACTATGAGCATGTTTTTAGGTAGACCAAAAGTGAGTCAAAAAAAAAAATGAAGGAAGAAAAATGGTAAAAAAAAAAAAAAGAAAGGAAGGTAGGAATGAGGTGACGGAGGAGGGTCATTTGTTTATGTGTTACTTCCATTGGTTAATAAAGAAACTGCCTTGGCCTTTGATAGGACAGCAGCTTAGATAGGCAGAGTAGACAGAACAGAATGCTGGGAGAAAGAAGCAGATTCAGGCAGTGGCCATGATTCTTCGACTCAAGATGGTTGTAGGCTAGAATCTTTCCCGGTATGCTACCACCTCATGGTGCTACATAGATTATTAGAAATGGGTTAAGCAAGATGTGAGAATTAGCCAATAAGAAGCTGAAGCTAATGGTCCAGGCAGTGTTTAAAAGAATGCAATTTGTGTTTTGTTATTTTGGGTATAAAGCTAGCTGTGCGGGAGATGAGCGGGACGAAAAACAAGCCTGCTCGCCTCCTCGCTACAAGAAGGAAAGGAAAGAAAGAAAGGAAGGAAGGAAGGAAGGAAGGAAGGAAGAAAGAAAGGAAGAAAGGAAGGAAGAAAAATAGAAAGAAAAAAAGGAGGAAGAAAAGAAAGAAAGAAAACCTCTTGATGAATTTTAGTGACAATAGAGACTGGTCTTCCTATTTCTCTCAGCCCTGACTAGGAGGGAACTAAAAAATACCCAGCACAGCAGGTATGCAACAAATGTACTAAGTGAGTGAATTCCAGAGGTCTGGTCAAACCTCTAGAACATACTCAGGCTTGTCCTCATTGACCAGCATCATGGATCATAATGTAAGGCAAAATGCAAAGCTCTCGAGCAGTGGTTCTCAACCATGCTAATGCTGAGACCTTTAACACAGTTCCTCATGTTGTGGTGACTCTGAAGCATACCTGTTGCTACTTTATAACTCTTTCTGATACTGTCATGAATTGCAAAGGAAATAGCTGTGTTTTCTGATGGTCCTGTGAAAGGTTGCTTTATCCCAAAGAGGTTGGAACCCAAACATAAAGAACGACTGCCTAAAAGGGAAGGAATTCAACTTGTAGGATTAGAAAGAGCTTAATGTAAATGATTCCAATAGTTTAGGGACTAATATAAAGAACTGTAAAATGAGATTTCATGACATTAGAAATCGTTTGCATATCAAAAGAAATAATCAAATAAGGAAAGATAATGCATAGTGGGAGAAAATACATCAGACAGAAGATTAATATCTAGAATAAGTAATGGGTACAGAAAACAACAACCCAATCAGTGAATAGGCTAATGAAATAAAAAGATAATCCTTAAAAAATTATACAGTTGGTCAATAAAAATGGAAAAAATTGTTCAATTAGTTATCATGAGCATGCAAATTAAAACTGTGTTAAAATCCCACCTTACATTGTTCAGAGTAGCCATCATTAAGAAAGAAACAAATGCTGGAGAGAATGTGGGGCAAAGGGCATGCTAATGTATGCCAATATTGATGGAAATGCAAATTGGTCCAGTTACTAGGGAAATTGGTGTGGGTTTTCCTTAAAAATTGAAAAAACAGAACTACCATATGACCTAGTTATACAACTACTGAATATATATCTACAAATTTTTAAGTTAACTTCTAGAGAGATACACATCTATATTTGTTGATACATTTGTCCCAGTAGCCTAACTGAACAATTATATGTGTCTGTCAACAGAGGAATGGATAAAATATTCTATCTATCTATCTATCTATCTATCTATCTATCTATCTATCTATCTATCTATCTATCTATCTATCTATCTATCTATCATCTTTTTATCTGGTCAAAACCCCCTGGCAGTGAGTTCATAAACCCTATTAATCTGCTAAATTGGCAAATATTCAAACTGCTAATTGTATGCTAGTACAATTAGTACTAATATGCTCTCAGAGAAGTTTTATTGTGCAGTGGACGCTAGTTAACACAATAACTCACAACTGCTCAAAATACAGATAATAAATGTCTATGGAATGCCCAGCTATAAATAGGACATCTGTATTGTACTGCATCCTTAAGGACCGTTATCCAAGAGGGCCTGGAAAGATTGTAAAAACCAGAGGTTGGGTGAACTGAAACAAAACAGTGCTTTCTGGGCATAGCAGGACCCTTGTACTCATGAACCCTTATCAACTGTTGCTGTTGGAATGGAATTTGTCTAAGATCAAGAAAGTCACCATTCTACCTTGGAGTGGGAAGAAGTACAAGTAAATGGGGAACAATGGAGTGATAGAGAATTGGTTTTCTTTAAGGGTGTGGCTCCTGGTAATGTTTAGATAGCACAAACTGGATGTGATGGATCATTAAATCATACAAGAAAGGAGACATAAAGCAGGGATAAAGTAGAAGTTTGTGGAGCATGCTTTGCTTGTGTTCTTTGGAAACACATAAGTGTACATTTATATCATTCACACGCATACATACACATGCATACACATACCCCAGAAACGGGAGAGAGAAAGGGGGAATGGAGACGGAAGTAGAGAAGGGGAGGGAGAAAGACAACCACTCTGTGGATATATAAGTAGCATATAAGACAAATAAAATATAAGTAAACTCACTGCCTTCACGGTAGGTGATTAGACCACATAGAAAAACGTTTGTTATCCTAAGCAAGGGTTTCAACTAAAGTTGTCAGATTCGAAAACTCCCCATCACAAACACTTTGACATCACCCTCCAAGAATGACTGGACATCAATAATGCAGTTAATGCTCATTTTTCATTTGTCTGCAACGGAGACAGTGCAATCTGAAGGGAGAATTTCAGGGAAACTGTTGATGACTCATCCTTGCTGTGGATCTTCCTGGAGTAATGATCTGCTTTATTGAACCTGACATTTATCCAGATTTTGGTTCAGTTGTTGAAAAATATACCTTCTTTATTTATTTCTGAACATTCCCTTAAAGGTCGGTTTCATTTCATACGACTATGAAGTAATCTCTTTAGTTATGCTAATCTGTTGATAAGCATCCACAATTAGCATTTATATCTTTTATTGTGGGTTAGATTCTGAGACACAAAGCAAAATATTTTAAATGTGAACATATGCTCCTTAGAGTGACTGTTACTATGCAAGCAGCAACAATCATGTATCCATCTATTCATTAATTCTTTCATGCATTTGCCTGTGTATATTTACATGTGTGAACTGTGTGTTATCTTCAGTAATAAATAAGGTATAGCATCTCCTGATCCCAGATACAGCAGAGCCTTCTTTATTCTCTTCTATATCCCAGGAGGACCTTCTGTTTAACCACATAGCCGGGATCCTTTACTTTCTAATTGGGTTCAACATTACAGACTTGACGAAAGACAGTAAAGGCAAAGTTCCCTTCCATTTTGTTTCCTTGAGCTGTGCCTCATTTATATGCTTTAAACTTTAAAAAAATGGCATGTTTTATTTGAGCTTGCCACCCATTTTATGCAATTCCCTAAGTTATCTAAGATCGTTAATATTGCTTAACTCAACATAACCATTTTCTATGCCTTCTGGAAAGAGATGTTATACAATTGTTTCCTAAAAAATTATTATACCACTTTTGAGGGAAGAGAAAGACTAATCTCAGAATATCAGGCAATTAATAGAATCATGAGACTCAGAAAGTCACAAGAGCCTCCAAGGCCTTCATCCAGGTTATATAAATTCTAAATCTTATGGGGAGAGAAGACCCTGGCTGCCCAATCTGCCTTCACATATATCAGGGAACGCTTCACATCCCATACTAGGGTTGGTGTTTTGCTACTGCAGCCACATTCTCTCATGATCCTGCAAGTACTTCTAAAATTCTCATTGGTACACTGATAATAAGTTAAAACAGAAACAAATAAACTTAGCTCTGCTTTAAAGTCTGTGGTTACTGGGGACAAATATAGACAGACAGACACACACACACATACACACACACACACTGACACACACTCTTCATTGTTACTATAAAGATAAGCTCAAGCTTGGATAGGTTATTGGTGAGTTCTTTCAAATGTTAAAGAAAATATATACCATTAATAACTAAACATGTAAAAAAGTTGCTTTAAAACAACCATTTCTTATTTAGTTTAAGATCTTATGACCTGACAATCCCTGGTTGATTGTGACAGGTTCAGTTTTGGATATTAAATAACTCTTGCAGGCATTGTTTCTGCTTCATGAGGTCTCTCTGTCTCAGACAGGCAAATGTGAGCATGTTCACTTGCCAACTAGTAATACTCTACAAGAAGGCAAAAAAAGTTTACAAGGTTCCCTGGTATGGGAGCTTGAAAATGGCACATCGTTTACTTGAATTTGTTGGCGAAAAGAAGTCATGTGTATCCTTGCAATAGAAGGAGTTATGAAACTACTTTACCCATGATAAACTAAGAGTGTGGTTATTCACAGCTATCTACATTCAATCTGCATTTAATTGTAAATAAGCACAGGATTTTTCACCATTAACTGAGGGTTTATTTTTCATTTTTGAAATTCTTTAAATAACCTCTGTATAGATATTCCTTATCAGACACGCATTGGCAATATTTTTTTCTTAATCTGCCTTGTTTATTTTCATAATGCTTTGTTTCCATAGTAGAATTATTTTCTTTTGACAAAGTCATGTTTATCTACTATTTCTTTTGTGGTTAGCTTAATGATTTTTATCTAAAACATCTCTGTGTAGCTCAAGATTGCAAGGATTATGTTTGTATATTCTTCAACATAATATCTTTATATTTAGCTTTGTAATATGGATCAAATTACTTTTTGTTGTTTTGTAAGCTCAAATTTCAGGTTCAGGTTGCTTTTGCTTTGTAAAAATTCATCTTTTATTTTTTTACTTTTGAAAACATGTGTACTTGTGTTTTGACTATAGGAATTTACATGCCAGGTGTCCATGAAGAAAAGACGGGACTGGAGTTAGGGCAATGTGAACCACCATGTGAGTATTGGGAACTGAACCTTTGGTTCTCTTTAAATTGTTTTAGTGGGTGACCCCATCATAGTCTTGGGAAGAAAAAGACATATTAAAATTTGCAGGCAAATAGACAGAACTAGAAAAAAGACATCCTAAGTGAGATAATCTAGATGTAGAAAGACAAATACAGTATATCCTCACTCATAAGTGGTTATTAGACATAAAGCAAAGGATAACCAGCCTATAGTCCACAACCCAAGAGAAGACAGGAAACAAGGAAAACCCTAACAGGGACATACATTAATCTTTCTGGGGAGGTATACAAGATCTCCTTAGTAAATTGGCATTGTGTGGGGGAGGAGGGGGAGAGTGATAGGTGAGTGGGGTGGGACAAGATCTTGAGGGATTGGGAAGGTCGAGTTGGGTGAAGGACAGAGAGAGGGAGTAAGGAAGGAAATAGATACCTTGAAGGAGGGAACCATTATGAGTTTAGCGAGAAATTAGGCACTAGGAAAATTCCCAGAAATTCATAAAGATGATCCCAGCAAGGAATCTAAGCAATAATGAAGAGAGTACCTTAATTGCCCTTCCCCTGTAATCAGATTGATGACTACCTTAATTGTCATCATCCTTCATCCAGTAATTGATGGAAACAGATGCAGAGATCCACAGCTAAGCACTGGGCCAAACTCCTGGAATTCAGTCATAGATAGGGAGGAGCAATATTATGAACAAAAGGACCAAGACCATGATGGGGAAACCTACAAAAACAGTTGACTTGAGCAAGTAGGACCACACTGACTCAGACTGACAGCTAAGGACCTGCATAAGAACATAGTAGGCCTTCTGAATGTGTGTGACAGTTGTGTGAGTTGGGCAGTTTTGGGGGCCACTAGCAATGGCACCAGTGTTTATTCCAAATGCATGAAGTTTGAAGACCAGGTTCTATGTAAGGATACCTTGCTCTGCCTAGATCCAAGGGGAGGGCCTTGGTCCTGTTTCAGGTGATGTAATAGACTTTGTTGACTACTGAGCCCTCACCCTCTCAGAGGAGTGGATGGGAGAAGGTAGGGGGAGCAGGAGGACAGAAGAAACAGAGAACTGGAATTGGTATGTAAAATAAGATTGTTTTATTTAAAAAACCTTTTTCTTAAAGACTTGTGATTATCGCCTCTCTCCCCCCCCAAAAAAGAAAGAAAAACCTGAATAGGTGTCAATGGTATGATGTACATATTTTAATTTTTTCAAATTCTACAAAATGGAACACATCCATCTGCCTTATTTTATACCTCTGTGTTACTTCTTGCAGGTAGTAGTGTTTGGTTGTATAAAGACCATTAGGACAATTTCCTCATAATTTTCGTGGCTTGTTGCCATGTGATGGAAAAGGCTTTTTAAAAAATAACCTTTGCTGTTGGCATGATTTTATTATAAAATCCTGAGGCCACGAACACATTTCCATTCAATAATTGACTATTTTCTGCATTACCTGGTGCTAGAGGACCTGGAAGACGTGAATGGAATAGGATGTGTGTTATGTAAACGGGATTATTCCTATTCCTGATTATTTCTAATAACTCAATAAATAATAAAGCTTTGTTTATACAAACAAGATATCACTACAACACAATTTATTTTTCAATATCTTGAAATTCCTATTTTGGCTTGCTAATTTTTTTTATTTTTCACTCATTATTTATTTACAAATACACATTCTTGATAAGCCCAACAGTAGCTTCAGTCTTTATTGTAAACTTTGTGTTTAAAAGTGGAAATATTCCTTCCTTTTCTACTAAGGGCAATCCGAATTGACTCAAAATTATAAGAACAAAATTTAGTGTAAAGATGATAGCTATTTTTAATCACAAAATCCTAACTACTGCTTCTACACTTGGTTAGACTGGCCCATGAATTTGGTTTAAGAAGAGCAGTACCTTGGATAAGATGCCTCTGGTAAGTGTTATGCATTACAGGGAAGACCTGAAAGGTCCCATTCCTTATTACTCTTGAGTCTTTAAGGTTCATTAGTTCTTCATGATGGCGCATATGACAGAAGATCAGTAAATATTCAATAATCAACCAACTGTCCTATTTTTCTATAAAAATTTGCTTTGTCAGAATGATGCTTTATATTATTCCTTACTTGTGTGTGTGTGTGTGTGTGTGTGTGTGTGTGAGAGAGAGAGAGAGAGAGAGAGAGAGAGAGAGAGAGAGAGAGAGAGAGAGAGAGAACCGAAATCAGGGTGGAAACCTGCTATGGTGGATTAAAACTACCACATCTATGGGCAGAATGATCTATATGATTACTCTGTGTAATGCTGATTTCCCTAAATATGGTAGTTTAGTCAGACATTGCAGGTGGTCACTAATGTCTAGTAATGGCTTCAAGTTCAGCCTTGATGAGAATTCTGTTAGTGTGAGTTTAAATTATTATGGTACCATGGGTATTATAGACATTTAAAATTGAATATGGTTGTTCTTGAAACAAGGGCCAATCAATGTAAAAATAGGTAATATGTGTTATTGAAAAATTCTTATTCAGAAGGTGATTTGGGTGTATTTAACACCAGGAATACATTTATTGCCATGTAGTTTCTGCCTATGGAGATATAATAATAGATAATATATTTTAATGACATCCCTTTCCATCTGAACATCTGGTCAATTTCTTAATTATGTATATTCAGGATTCTCTTTTTTCTGGACTCACTGGATTGAAAAATATATGGTTCTGAATAATCATGGGCATAATTTTTCAATTTTGCCTGTCTTTGAATAAAGCGAAATTATTGCATTACCTCAAAGTCAGAATCTCTATACATATCATTATCCATTTGTCGATGAAACCTTAAAATTTTCTTAAAAGTTTCTGCAAATAGGCAACAACAAAGAAGTATTACACAATGAAGAAATATAGAAAATGACAGGAATAAGAAAACAGTGTAACTATGTACATGCAGCTCATTTTTTTTTCAAAAGTTGTTTTGAACTTGAAGCCAGTCTTACAGTTTCACCTTCTTAGAAGGGATATGTGATAGTTTGAGAAATGTCCCCCACAGATTATTAATTGAACACCTCCCTCTAATTGGTGGTACTGTTTGGGGACCTTACAGAAATTTTAGGACATGACACCTTGCTGGAGGAAGTGTGTCAACCGTGGTTGGCTTCCCAGTTTGATCTCTCTGCGTCATGCATGCGGATAAAAATGTGATCAACATCAGCCAGTTTTTTGCCCAAGCAGCCCTCTGCCTTGCCTTCCTAACTAGCATGGACCCTCCTGAAACTGCAAGCAAAATAGACACTGTCTATAATTATATATTTAGTCATGATTTTTTTTATCACAGTAACAAAGAGAAATTAGTATACCATCCAAGGTATGCTCTTAGTATTGTGAATTCATAAACCAGATTTCCAGGTGATGAGTGTCATGCCTCACAAATAGTACTCACCCCTGTTCTAACAATGAGCCTATGAAGATGCCAAGGTAAGTTACTGTCTATCAATTGATGATGTAGTTTATATTCCAAATATCTTCTGTGTTTGAATCCTTATTGCCCAGACAGTAATACTGTTTGAAAAAACTGTGGAACCTTTGAGAGGCAGAACTTAGCTGAATGAAAGTAGTTTTTCTTGTGGGATTTGGCCTTAAGGTTTGCTCAAGGATGTTTGAGGTTATTTTTACTGAAACATTGGAAGCTTACCACTGATGAAAGCAGCAACTTAGCCAAATTCTCTGAATTGGCAGTTTCCCTCAGGAAAAGATAATGTCTGACACAAATACGGAGTCTGCTTGATCACGTTATCAAAGCTAGAGGACCAGCTATCATTCAAATTATAGGGGAGAATGCTATTTTTATATTGCTTCCTCTCTTAAGTATAAGCAAAACATCAAATTAAAATAGAATGGGATAATATCATGCTATAATTTCTCACTAATATTTCTATTTTGAACAGCAGAGGGTAAGCCAAAACTTCTATTTGCCTCATCATACAAATATATCCATGTCTCTAGAATTGCTGAATGCAGTCAGGAACAGGAAAACGATCATAAGAAGGATTAACTAACTCATGTGTACACCATATTATATCCAAAATTCATTTTATGAATGATGCTACCCTCACGTTTGCTTACAGGTTGAATAAGAAGCTTATGGTTGCTTCTTCAGTTGCAAAACCCTACCTCTGTATATTGAAACCATTTAGCTGCATTTTTAAAGGAAGTTCAGCTGAGGAAATAAAAAGCATATTAATTGCAATATTGAAAATACTAGAAATTTATTACATAAGATTTTTAAATAAGAGATGAAATATCTACAAATCTGTAGCAAAACTAGTTTATTGCAATTGTTGCTACCAAATCTTTTTGGATAAACACAGGAAGTATGTAGTTTTCTATAAAAACAGATTCAACCACAAACAAAGCTAAAACAGTATAAGATTTGCCTGTACACACACTGATAACTCTGAAGGGTACATTCTGTGATACCAAGAGCACATAAGTGAAATATTCCAGCTTGACCTATCTCACCTTGCAAACTGCCTCTAGGCCCCCTTATCTTCCAAAGTAAGTGGCAAGACAACTTGCAGGGAGCTCACAAACATGGTGTTTAGGCTCCATACTACAATATAGGACAGAACAGGGAATAGGAAATAAGACATCTGTGCACCAATTGGTTGGGGACAGAAAAATTATACTGTGGTCCTAGTTATCCATTATGCGGTAACAGCATAAGCCCTCAAACCTAAGCACATTAAAATTGCTGCACTATATATTTGATCATGAATGGGCACACTCTGTAGAGCTCTGCTATACTTAGCATCGGCTGAAGGGATCTGCAATCATCTGACACTTTGTTTCCTCACTTGTCTGGTGCTTGATGCTGGTTATCAACTGGGACCTCAGCTGAGACTGTGCTTGGAACAGCTCTATCTGCCCTGTCCATGCCACTACTTGGCATTCACTTGTATGGCCTAGTTCCAACGATGAATATTCCATGAGGATCAGGTTGCAAGCTGTGACAGCTGGAATAGCCCGTGCTGTCTAGATTTCAATTGGAAAATCCTATAGGACCACACATACAGGTGAAGAAATGTCAAAATAATTTTATAGTAAGGACGTGGGAGATAAAATGTATTAGTCTGGATGTGTTCTGGAGGTGTACTTGACATACCAAGAAATCTATTAAATTCCATGTCTTTAGTTCAGGCCACTGATTAAGTCCATGTACTAGCCAGTGAGAAATACCAAAATTTTATGCTATACACCTCTTTAAATATAGAATCTCTAGTATAAACTGATGACTTCAGTCTCATAGCCTGTAGTTTAAGAATGTATCTCCATATATCATGCAAATTATTCTTGGTATAAATTATCAAAATCTTGAAATTGAGTGTCTATTTTTTTAATTAATATGGTTCTTTAGGAATACAGTAAGCTCTAAATTTGGAGGTCTTGAAGTCTTTGGAATAAAGTGACTAAGACTATGTTTCTTGGGCTGTGCTTACTGTACTATGGTAAAGCAATTGCATAGCATACATGAGATCCTGGGCTTAGCAGCACCCATGTGTATGTGTGTGTGTGTGTATGTTTGTGTGTGTGTGTTTGTGTACATGTGCATGCGTGTATGCACACATTTGCCTCTTTGTCACTGAGGTTTTTATGTAGTGTTTTTATCTTTGTTCTGTTTTTAAGAAAAGTTGTGATACTTCTATCACTCCTTCCACCCCCCCCCCTTTTATTCTTCTTTTCTAGTTTAAAACTTAAGGTTGCCTGAAGTCTAGAGAGCAAAACCTCCACACTGATCAGTTTTATAGACCAGGCAGTGGTGACACACACCTTTAATCCCAGTAGCTACATTAGTTGACCATAGAAACCGGGCGGTAGCGGCACATGCCTTTAGTCCTAGTAGTAGAGAGGAATATAAGATGGGAGGAGACAATTCTCAGATAGTTTCATTCTGAGGATTCCTGGGGGCAGCATAGTCATTTCAGAATGAGGCAGAGGTAAGAGCCAATGGCTGGCTGTTTTGCTTTTCTTTCCTTCAGGTTGAACACCAATAACTGTCTCTGGGTTTTTATTAATAGTTCTACATTCTCTCATACATTACATCTTGACCACAGTTTCCCTTCCATCTACTCTTCCTAGTGATTCTCACCATGTCCCTTCTCCCCCAAATCTACTCCTTCTCTCTTTCCTTTCAGAAAAGAGCAGGCTTCCAGGGATATCAAGTGAACACCACATAACAAGTTATAATAAGAGTAGGCATGGACCCTCATTACAAGGTTGGGCTGGGCATCCCAGTAAGAGGGAAAGGGTTCCAAGAACAGGCAAAGGAGCCAGAGACACCCCCATTGTTAGGAGTCCCATAAAAACACCAAGCTGCAAAACCATAAGGTATGGGCAGAGAACCTAGTACAGATGCATACAGGCTCCCTGGATGTTGCTTCAGTCTCTGAGAGTCCCTATTAGCCTTGCTCTGTTGATTCTTTTAAATATGTAGCTTCCACTGTTATTCTCCCCGGCACTGGAGTCTGATCAGAAATGTGGATTCGGCTGATAAATTTTTGTAAACACAGACTTAAATCTTATAGTAGTAATTGATAAATTATAGTATTAGAAGCTCCTTTTACTTCAAGTTTAACTTACTTTCTTTTAAATTTCCAGGATGTTTATAAAGAACTCACCAATACATTTTGAATAAATTGTTATATATTTTTTTATAGTTTATACATCCAAGACATATCAAGTTGCAAAAACTGGAGAAAAAATAATGTTGTTGTTATTATTTTACTGAGAGGTAAGTACTGTGGGTACTATTAAAAAATGAAACTAAGGAATCTAGTGGAAGGTCAGGTATATAGATAGAGGTATAACTTGTTACAATAGATGGACATTTTTGGATAGTGGGTTGTTATGAAATTGCCTGTGGGTCCCAAGCAGCAGGGGTTGGGGCAGCAGGTCCTGAGAACAGCCAGCCCCGGGCAGGGCCCAGCCATGCAGTGGCAGGCTGGTCCTGCAGACAGTGAGTCCCCACAAAGTGCTAGTTCCCAGCGAAGGTACACGTTCCCAGCAGCCAGCGGTGAGCGGCATGTGGGCAGGTGAGTGAGTGGGAGGCACATGGACAGACGGATCATACAGAATAGGATTGGATATTTATTAGTTGAGTTATGGAATGGGAAGAAAAAAGGGGAGAAGGGGGATGAGAAGAGAGAGAGAAATGGAAGAGGGAGAAAAGGGAGAGAGACAAAGGGAGGGGGCAAAAAGGAAGCAGAGAGAGTCAAGATGGTGACAGAGGGAGGGGCTGCAGGGAGTGGGTGTGGCTTGTCTCTTAAAGTGACGAACAATCATAACATGGGACACCAGAGTCATTCTAGTAACAACAGATGAGGCATGAGGAAAAGAGTTCAATGATAAGACTAGTACTGCTAATAATTTATCCTATTACTTAGTCATCCTCTATGAAAGACAAAAAGGATTTCACTGTGATTTCTCACTGTGATTTATTCCTCTCTAAAACTTATGATTTTGTAAGTTATATTTTCACCTGGTTAGAACTTAAGAGCATTTTTCTTTTCAGGTTAATAATTCCTCTTGTTTTATAATCAGAGTTTTATGTTTATGTAATTTCACATGCTCTCAAACCTTGCATATGTCTTCTCTGTTTCTAAATTTTGTACCTTAACTGCCTATTGGTTTGTAAAATTTCAGTACGCAGATTTCTTCTCATCCAAGTGTGATATGTTATTTTTTCTAAGTTTTCCGGCATTGGAGAGCCTCTTCAGTTTATTTCATTAGCAGACTAAGAATTAAGTTGTGTATGATTTTTTTGGGTTGTACAGTTTCACCAGGGCTTTCCCATTTTCACTGCCTTCTTCCTGGTTTTGTGCCAGTCTGACTCTTGCTAAATTTTTCCCTTTGCTGGTCAGTCTTTTCCACTTATATAAATGAAACAATAGTTTAAGATATTTGACTCTTCAAATGCCTCGTATGGCCAGGGCTTGTGCCAAACAATGGGCCTGTGATGGGCTTCCACTTGGTGTTCCTGGCCACCATTCTCCAGGGAGGGATAGAAGCAAAGCAAAGGAAACACTCAACACTGATTTCTATCTTTTAATATAGTTTGGCGTAGTAGGAATATTTTGATTTACTGATGCGTTTTGTTTCATGGAAATTTGCTGTGTCATTTCTCTAAATCATTTTCCAGGTTGGGCTGAGTCATGCTGTTTAGTAGCCTTTAGATAAATTATGGTTACTGTTCTCTTTTTCCCTATTATCTCATTCTTACCACTTTAAATCTCCTTTTCCCTTTGCCAGCCTTTGAGTCAGAACACAGAGAGCATCAGTCACTATCTTCCTTGTTTCTGTTCTATCTTATTAAGTAATCTTTTGTATCACCCTAGTTTGTAAGGCTGCTCTGCAATCTCCTTCTCTGACACGATTTAAAACAAAACAAAAGCAAAAGAAAAAGAAACTTATGTGTGTTTATGTTTGCTCATGGGACATTTAATAGCACATTAATCTTATGAATGTTTAAATTATTGGGGATTTCCTTTTTATTTTCTGGGGTTTCATAAGTTTTTCTTCATTAATGCTTCATTTTTAATTAATGTAAAATAATTCTCAGCAAAACATTTTAAGTCACTCATTGTAGAGAATTAGTATGTAAACAGACACTAGACTTTTTCTCCACATTTGAGTATAATTCTTCTTCATTTCTCTTCTCTGTGCTTAGGAGATAAAAAGATATAACTTCTAAGAATTGTACCATTCTTCAGCTTCTGTTATTATACTATGTGAAAAATAACTATGTAGTTTTAAAGCACAATTCAACATGTTACAAACTCTGCTGAAGTTAAAGTTTCTTTCTTCTTTCTGTCTTGCTTCATTTTCAAATGTTAAAGCTATCTTGTGGGCATGATTTAGCCATTGTAATCATGATTTCACAGTAGGAGTGGATGCTTGTACTGGATGGGAATTATTCTAGTCCTAACATTAACCTCTCATAGTTTAAGGAGTTTAAAGAGTCCTACCATTCTCTGCTTAATTACTGGTTACCAATTAATTGTGGGAGGGGCTCAGTTATTATTTTCTGTTATCTATCCACGGTTGAATTTGTCAGGCTCTAACACATAGTTATACACACATAATCACATAAAAGGCCCTCTTAAATGCAGTGGATCATTAAAAAAAAACCCAAAAGCATGAATGTGAAAAAGCCCTTAAGGAATGGAATTGGTGGAGACAGATAGTACACAAGAGAGAGTTGGGACTGAGAGCAATTAGATTGTAGCACATACATGCTTACATGATAAACAACAATTTAAAAAATTACAAACAATCAAGATGGAGACAACAGTTAAAATGAGTGCCATGTAGATAGTGGTATGTTTAGGAAGAGTTATAATTATTGGTGAGCTGGCTGTGGCCAGCCTGCTGCTCTTAAGAGAAGAGAATTGGAAGAAAGGATGCTGGCAGGACAAAAGAGATATGCTCCATAACTTCCTTTTCTGTGCCTCTGACTCTACTCTTCAGAATTTCCTTCTAGTAGTTGCCATGAATTATTTTATTTTAGTTAATTTATTTTGAGGTAATATTTCTTTGCATATATTTCCTTTTACAGGGACAGTGAAACAGAAACACCACTTATCTGGGATATTTTAGTCTCCTTGAAATGTCCTTTCTTAAGTGGTCACATTTTGGTGTACATTTAGTATTTTATTTTCAGAATTTAGATTTTGTGTTGACTTTTCCCTAATATACAATGATTCTTAGTATTTTATACATGCCTAATTTTTAGCTGACTTGTATTTTAATTCATTTGTTTTGATCTTTTGATGATTTTCTTTTGTTCCTGTGAACCCACAGATGTGTTAAAATTTTTGTTAGTGTCAATTCAACACTTTTCTGTTTAAAAAAGAGGTTGTTTTTGCATCTCCTGATGACTTTAAGAAACTCTAAGAGTCATAATTTGCAATATTTATTATGCACATTTAATTGTATGTATCTGTGTATAGTTAGTTATCTTGAGTATTTCCACCCTGTATATATTAAAGTTAAAATTGAAACTAAGTCACTTTGCCATGGAAATTTAAAATTTCTGATTACTGATTTATTAAAAATCCAGTTACACCCAGGCCCTTGAAAAGGCAAAGTAAATTTTCTACCTCTATTTAGAAAAGCAAAACCAAACTTACCAGTATAAGACAATGGAGAGCTCAGGAGAACTGAGACACCATTTGTTTAGGAATCCCAAATGGGAGTATTTAATTTAACTGTTTCTTCATGTTAGACTCATACTTTACCTCATTTTAAATTCTTTTGATTTCTTACTTTCAATTTCTCTGGGATTGTACCATGGATTCATTTCACCTTGATTGGAGTTTCTTCCTTGATTTGAGATTTACCTTGGGCATTCTGATGTATCTTTACAATTTGCTTGGAGGGAGATAAGAGGTATTAATATTCAGATTAGATTCCTTTCATTCTTTGTGGGGCAAGGGTACCATAACTCTGAAATTCAATACTTGGAGGGGACCTGCGGGTGGGACTGACAGACTGGGGATAAATCTCAAGTAGAACTCAAGTTATTGCAAGTAAAACCAAGTAGTGCAGAAAAAAATGAGAGACAATATAAATGAAAAGATTTGTATGTTAACAAATTCATGTATACATAAATAAAATGTGATTACTTATGTTGTATAATCCTCTAGACATCTTAAACAACAATACTAGTGAAAGAGAATGAACTTTGGGAAGCAGATACTCAGATTTGACCTTCCATAAGGTTCTTATATTATTTGAAAATTAAAAAAAAACACACAAAAACTATTACTAAGTATGGCTGCTCATATCTGTAACCTTAAAACTTGACAGGGAGAATTGGGAAGGTTTTCCAAGAGGTTGAAGACAAACTGGTCTATACATTGTGCATCAGAATACCTCTCAGGCCATTCTCCATGTTATAACTTTTTTTTGGCTTCCTGTCATGCTACTAAACACTCTTTATTTAGATACTTCATATTGCTGTGTATAACATTTCATTTTCTTCTTAGAATTCTTCTTCAATCCACAGTGACTCTTAGTTTGTGTTCATATAAAAACAGCATTCTTTCACTTGCCAGGGTGAAGGTTATGCTACAGTAATAATGGAAAGAAATATTTTAAATTTTGTGACACATAATACTAAACAAAGTTCACACTTCTGCTATTTTGTCCCTCAGCTCATGGACGTGTCTCTTAAAGTGGCTTTAACATTCTTTGAGGAGTTCTGCTCTCTCAGAACTGTCTTAAATTAAGTGTGACTCCTACTCTCCCTGACACACACTCTTCCTCTCATTTGTTAATCTTGGAATAGGATGAACTCAACTAGGGCCATGGTGCTGTCCTTTGCCTGGTCTTTCCTTGTGCTTCAGATACAATCAATTACACAATGGCTTTCCCTTATGTATATTTTCTTCTGAACTCACAAAATCACACTAACTCTTGACAACGATAAAATATATCCATATCCATGGATAAGCTATATTTTGCATATTTTGAGTTTTTACTTCTAATGTACTCATCTACTCAGATATTCTCTTTGTATGTAGTTTAATCACAAATCTCTTTTGGAATTAGGCAGAATGTAAATAAATTAAATAACATAAACTAATTCAACAGAGAGAACTGGCCTGACAGGCAACCTACGATGTCCTTGGGAACAAGCATTTCCTGTAAATTACATTTGGAGAACTATTAATCTTGTTCAGTGCATGTCTGTGATGTTCTATGCCTTTTTATACCTGTAGCCTCAGTGACATAATATACTTCAGTTCAACATTACTCTGAACACTAAGGCATTAATACACTTACCATCGGAAGCTCTTTTATTTCATGCTTCACAAGCTCAATGGGTTTGACCTTTTAAACAGTATTAATAAATGTCATAACTGTCTTTGACCTCATCATCTTTAAGTGAGACTTTTAAAAGCACTGCTGAGAGGCATAAGATTAAAAACAATAATTAGAGAAAGCCACTGCATATCCGATTAGAAAATAAAACAAGTCTGAACAACAGGCTTCAGTTGTATTGTCTGGAGGTTAGGATAGATTGAGCTGTTCCTATGGTTACTGTGGCTGAGAAAGATGTTTGGGGAGGTAGGTAGGCCTTCCTCCTTGAGTTTCTGCATCAGTTATGGCACCCACATGGGAATTATGGCAAAGACAATCGAAAGGTCTTACACATGAACTCTCTGTTTTTCAGTCTGTGTAATTTGAACTGGAATTTCCGCTTAATCATTTACTATCCTGTACCACTCTTTGTTAGAAACCTTACATGTATTCAATTCATTGACCAGAGATTTTATATGTTCTTTGAAAAACCTTTATTCAAAGTGCCTGGTGTTATATTGGTGACAGACAGACCACAAACTTTAACTCTATTTTAGAAGGATTAAGCACTCAAAATGTATATTGGTTCCATCAATCTGTAGTACAACCAGTTCATAAATAACTGTTTTTAAATGTATGTCTTAGTCTGCTTTTGTCAGCTTTATGTATGCCAAATAAAACTTCATTAGATTAAAGCAAAGTTAAAGAGAGGAATATTAAGTATATCAGCATTTGAAAAGGAAACATAAAAATAGCAATTTCTGACATTTAAATACTCCAAGCTGTGTTACAGATCAGTCTGAAACTGAGTACTGTAAATTGCATTTTAAGTATGTCTGATTCACTTAATCAGGGAAACTTCAAGAAGCATGTATCTCAGAAAACGTTGCACTCAGGAATGTTTGCTACTGCACAGCTGGCAAAATACCTAAAGTGGATTATTCCCATTAGTAAGTTTTTTATTTTGAATTTTTAGACAATTAAATACACTTAATATTAATCTGCATTATCACTGCTCCACCACTGCCTACTTTCAAAGATAAAATTCATGAATTAGTGTTTCCTAGATGAACCAGAGCACTTCCAGAATGATGAAAAGTATTCTAGCCCACTGAGTATAAAATTAGATTGCTGAACGACTGTGGCTGGCTCAGATTCTGAGGTCATGATGACTCTTCCTTATGCTAAGCAGACGAAATGTCAGAATAAAATCATAGCCTGGCTTTAGTTATGAATCTTAAATTAGGTGAGATAAAAAACCTTTTGAAGTGTCATGTAGCATGATTTAAGTATACATCTCTTTATTCTTAGTCAGGATACCGGAAATCTTATTATATACCATGAACATGACATGATAGCTAAGATGACTTTAAATGAGTTTGTATCCATCCAACAGACCACTGTGGAATCTTCTCAGTGCCCCTGGCCAACAAATGTGCACACACCCCTGAACACGTATCTTGTTTTCAGGCCTTTGATAATTAATAGACAGCAAACTTTATAGAGACAACAAGGGAAAATACATCACTTCCTACATGATTACAGTGTTTTTTCTTCTTTTTTATCTCTTCTCTGAAGATTAAAGCAAGTCTCATTTGGAGCAATGGTAGACCAAAGGTCAATGAGACATGAGTTTGACAATTATGAATGAAAAAATTTGAGTTGCAATTTTGAGGATAAAAGAGATAGTTACTTTGTTATCTTCAGATTTTTATACTTGACTGTTCAAAGGATATTTTCCTAAAGGGATGCTGAATATGAAGTGCTCAATTTGTCAGTTTCACCATGCTTTGCTTTTGTTTTTCTATAGTGTAGTAATCCTATTTTCTTCTGAACACTGTCATCATTATATTTTTGTTTTGAATCAATTATGAACTTAATGTGTTCCATTGTGTTGCTAATATTTCATGGATTGGAACCCACTCACAACATATATTGTCATACTTCTGTAATTTGACATAGTTATACTTTTAGTAGTATGCAAAATTGATATTCAGTATTCTCTTTTCTTATAAAATTTTGAGGCTTGACATTCTTTACAAAATTAAGAAATCCAGAGCTCAAAGCAGGAATAGAGTTGTTCATATTTCACTGTTTAGTTATCTGAAAGAAAATGAATACCAGAACTCTAGAGAACTCCACAGATATTATTTATTGCTATTTCTCATTTGCTTTTGCCATTTTCTTCGCCTCTTTGATTTTTTAAAATATTATAATATTTTATTAACATATAAATACATAGATGAATATATGTATAAACATAAAGACATGATTTATGTATCACAGTAGTATTCTATTGTTCTGAGCATAACAAGTCACACCAATAGGCTATAGTTCAGATAATTCCAGTTTTGAATTAAGAAATTTATTTTATCACTCTGTTCTATTTATATTTAATTTGGCATTATGCAGAGATAGGTCAAATCTATTCTTGTCCCAAAATAATTTTATATTAATAGAGTATTAGCCACGATACCCAGCTTCACTTTCACATACCCAATTTTCCAAACTCCTAATTATATCTTCCTAATTAATTTCAACCATTTTCTTCTGTAAGATCTTAAATGTGTTTCATATATTTCTCTCCTGCCAATTAGTTGGATTTATTGCTTCTATCACTTAAAGGAAATTAATTAATGCTTCTATATATCATCCTTTGAAGGTCTTTTTAATAGATAGCTCATTTCCAGTCAAGCAAGATCTAACATGCAATTTTAGGTTTAAGACAGATGATGAGAACCAGATTACAGAATTTTTCAGGACAGAATACTCAGAGGAATATAAAAATAGGATATTTAAAGTCATAAAACTGATTTAAAATGAGTTAGGCTGTATGTCAGTCATTAAAAGAAACAGAAATTTGAGAATGATGAATTTATAATCATCAATTTCTAATTTTTTTCCAGAAAAGTCATCTGTGGCAATCTAACTATAAATCTGCAGGCAATGGATACGTTTGCTGCAGTTACCAATGAACTAAAGGTTTATCTGTCCCGTAAAGACACAGCAGAAACATGGCGTCCATATTCCAGGTAGAGGGTCATTACCAGACTCTAAGTCCACCATGGCTTTGATATTGGACTTCTAATATGGCAAGCAAATTCCTTCTGTTTATAGGCCACCGTTTATAGTATTTTAGACTATATAACTTTGGGATAGTCTGTATGCTGTATATAAAAGGAAATAAACCATGTCCTCCCCATGTTGCTTTTGGTCATGGCATTTACTTCTAGCTACAGTGACTTATAATTTCTGGAAAGTAATTTTGTATAACATAATTATGCAAAGTCACCAAAGTGAGTTCCCTATAACAAATATTGCCTGAACCACAGCATTCTTCCTGTCTGATCTAGAAAATTTCCCCCAAATATCTTTGTTGATGGTAATCACACAGATACATTTTTAAGAAGAAAAACACATTGAGCGAGAAGAATGTGCTTTCATTTTTGATGGAAATATACATTGACACAAACACATTAGAAACTGGGCTGATTCTTACAAACTAAACGCTGTGTTTCTATGTGGTCAAAAAATGAATGACTGTACATTCCTCCAATTATAAATGTACATCCTTGTGGTGGCACATGCCTTTAATTCCAGCACTCGGGAGGCAGAGGCAGGCAGATCTCCAGGAGTTTGAGGCCAGCCTGGTCTACAAGAGCTAGTTCCGTTCCGGGACAGGCACCAAAGCTACAGAGAAACCCTGTCTCAAAAAACCAAAAAAAAAAAATGTACATCCTTCTAAGACTTTCATATGAATGTCAAGGGAAGGAGGCTAGGAGTCAGGTGGTATGAAGGAAGAAGAGGGAGTAATGGAATGAGAAGTGATCAATGGGGTAAGTGATAGGAGGGCATCACAGAGGAGAACAGGAAGGGATAACTCATGCAAAAACTCATGCACCCTTGAAAACACCATATGAGAAATTATTGTATCAATCTTTCTAAATACATGAACATAGCTATAAAATTATTTTAAAATAGGTTATCTTCTGATGGGGGTACAATGCTTCCTTTAGACAACATAAGCTATATAAAAAAGCTTAGTTCCAAATATGGATTGCCTTTTTTTTTAAATTGTTCATTGATGGATCCCATGTTATCTCCCTTCCCCGCCCAAATAAAAGAACATTAAAAGCTATTGTCATCGCTCTTAATTACCCTCTAAGACTTTATGACAAGCCTTTGGTGTTGAAGACACCACAGCAAGTCCTAGGAAATGGAGAGATCAGGCTGGTACTCACTCAAAAGCTTCATTCCTACTAGATCGCTTATATAGTGCTAGAATTTGCTATTCACACAACCTGAAGTGAAAAAGAAACTCAGCAGTCTCAGCTAGCTGTGAATAGTGTGGGCTACAAGAATGGTTTGGTTAGATGTGTTATTTGTTTAATAATAAATAATAGTGAAATGTTATGACAGTCACCAGCCACTTTTTTATAATTTAATTTAAAGCCTGTCCCATTATATGAAATCCATGCCTGGTACCATCAACTGGGACAAGAACTAGTTGTTAGTCAAGTCATAGAACCTACAGGAGAATTAGTAATTAACTACACTCTAATCTTTTATCTTTATATGTGTATATTAATGCACCAACACCTGGTCAACATGAAAGAACAAGAGTCTGTAGAATATTCAATTCTTAATGGGAAATCTAAATTACACAGCCCCCTTCAAGGATCAGGGATCATTGAGGAAGAGTAGTGGAACTATTGTAAGAACAAAGAGAAATGAGTGTCTGCAGAGAAAATAACATTTCTGAGCATGAGAGGGTAGTTATAAACATTAGTTTGTAATGGTTATGAATACATTCACATGCCCTGGTTAAGATCAAGCCAGCCAAAATGCCAGCATGGATTATGAAGGTGGGTATGAAGTTTTACCTATAGCTGAGGAGCTTTTAGTAATTGATGACTACTGTGGAAAAGAGCCAGTTATCTTTGTGGATGTGGTCCCCGAGAGACCACCCATATGCCTATATACATGCTTATACTTGCATACAAAGCAGTCTTTCACAGAGAAATGAATAGTAACTGTTTATGATCATAAAACATAGAAAAGATCAATATATACATATTTAGGTAAGTGGAGAAAAACTGTAGAATCACCTTTTGGGGAACTAATGTTAACCTATTGAAGGAAGTATTCTGGCTGGACATACAAAAACACCAAGGAACATCATGTGAATAGTGCTTAAAAATGAATCAGCATCAATTATCACATGTACTCACTCATAGGTGGTTTTTAAACATAAAGCAAAGAAACCAGACTACAAAACAAAATCCCAGAGAACTTAGACAACAGTGAGGACACTAAGAGAGTAGAAAAAGACAAGCTCTCTGGAGTAAATTGGGAGCATGGGAACCTTGCAGGAGGGGTTAAGGAGGGAGGGAAGAGGCAGGGAGGGGAGCAAAACAAAAGAAAAAAATTGAATTGCGTAAGAAAAATGCAGAACATTGAGCAATTAAACTGCTAATAATTTCAAGAATGTAAATAAAAAATATTAATAGATTATCAAGAACTGAATCTGCGTCAAAGGCTACAGGTTACAACATTATATATTAGGTAATATCTTAGCGCGTTTATTGGATGTAACAATGTACTCTAAACTCGTTAACTTATAAAATGAATAGAAATTTCTTTCTAGTAGTTCTGGAGGCAGGAAAAGTTCTGACATCAAACTGCTAACAAACCAGAGTCTGATAAGGACTTATTTCCTGCCACATACACACTTGCTTTTCTCTGACCTCACATGATGGGAAGAACAAGCTATCTCCCTGGAGTCTCAGTACTGAGGCCACTAACGACGTTTATAAGGGCAGAAGAGGTATACCACTGGTGTGGGAGAATTGTCTGCATTCTGTCAATCATATTTTAAATAAACGCTGATTGGCCAGGCAAGAAGTATAGGTGGGTCAACCAGACAGGAAGTAGAGGCAGGGCGATGGGAACAGGAGAATTATAGGAAGGAAGAAATCCATTCCTCGCAGTCCTGCCCAGATCACCGAAGATGCAGGATGTGACCTACCCTGCTGAAAAAGGTAGTGAGCCATGTGACTAACATAGATAAGAATAATGGGTTAATATAATAAGCTACAAGAGCTAATAAGAAGCCCAAGTTAATGGGCCAATCAGTTTATAACTTATGGAGACTTCTGTGTGATTTTCTTTGGGATTTACTGACTGTGGAAACTGGGCAGGACAGAAACCCCAACAAGCAGACTTTCATGTTACATGCCACTCCCCAAGGCCCCATCTTATGGTATTAGCTTCTAATTTACCAATTTTCAACAGAAAAAAAATGGTTTTATACAAGTTTTCAGAATGAGACTTCTGACATAAAAAAGCAAAATTTATTTTGGGCAGAAATCCTTAATAAATAAATAAATTAAAAAAAGAAAACAATAAAAAAATATAATGTAGTATTTAATGCTGGTTTAATGAAGTACCAGTAGTAGATTCTTCTAAAGGCCATAACCTTACTATCCCAAGCACAACTGTACCAGGCATTTCCTTTCTGCTGAGTGGACCGTAAGTCCATTTAGACAGCTGCTCATTGCCACTGACATTGCGTGCAACTTCTTGCTCTTTTACATGTGTCTTTCCATGCTGGTAATTGTCATGGTTTGTAGATGTTGTATCAGAGAGGGGCTGTTTAATTACTTACCTCCCTTAGTAGCATGCATAGTATTTTCTCAAACCCGGGAAAGTAGATAGCAGTAAAAATGTTAGATCCTGCTCACGTTTTCTGAATCATGTGTTAAGTATGTTGTGCCTTCAGCAGTAAGGGTTGAACATTAATACTGAGAAACAACCAAGAGCTTCATTAATCATGTATATTGTTTTTGGAATCCCTTGAAATACTTTGACTAATGTTTTTTAAAGGGAGGATGTTTTCACGTCTTGTACGGGGTTCATTGTTTTTTAATCTATGATTCTTATACGGAGCATTGTCAAATCAATTGAGCCACTTAGTTTAATAATACTGTATATATGCATATATGTGTGTGTATAACTTATTATGTTACATATTCTGGTAAATATTATACTATCAACTCATTGCATAATAACATAGATATGTGTATGACTAAAGAAATAGTTGAGTAGTTCAGAGGTCATGGATTAGAATGCATGCAAAACACCTCCAAATTTATTAAAAATACATGAAATAAGTTATTGAATGAAGTCAAAGGAATGAGGTGCTGACCTAATTCTCCCTTTGGAAATGATTGACAGCAGCAGGTCAAAAGGAACCCTACTGAAGTTATTACCCTGCTTAATATTGTTGTGTCATTTGGCATTATGGGATAAGGATTTTGAGCTACTTTATACTTAGACTGCATTTGGTAATAGAGACTTTTTCAGTGTTACAGTAAAATATTACACAATCAATAGCAATCACCTAGAATGAGGCACATGGTGGGTTATTTGAGATGATATCATTATGAACTAACACTTAGTTTATTAATATAGAAACGAATGTATGTTGATGTGTTTATAGATATGTGCATCTACACAATTTATGATCCATCTACATGCATGTACACCTATGTGCACACTCATATGTATATGACTTCATAAGATAGCAGGACTTAGAAAGTAATTGCACAACAATAGCAGCAAACTACAAAGATTCATATTACCCAGAAATTAATTGGCATTGTAATGAGCAGTGCTTCCATGAAGAGAGATATACTCTAGGACCTGATTCATACAAGTTAATCTCTATTTATTTTTAGGACTTATTATATAATAAAGTTATCTAAATTATAATTGTGGTAGTATGTCACAGATGTAGCAGCCAAACATAGCAGTCTTTTTTTTAGCTCTGTTAGAAGATTAAATTAACAAACAAGTAAATTTAGATTAAAATATTGGCTATAAATATGTATATATTTGTGCTAATTTAAGTAACTCTTGCAGAAGAATGCCTATTGTTTTATTTAGACATTATCTTACAAGTGATGAAGCTCAACTCTCCCACAGTTGCTGTTTTTATTCAGAAGAATACAATATGAAAACAGGAAAAGGAATATTTTGGGCCTGGAGAAATCTCTGTATTCTAAACAATATCTAACCAATAGGCCTGCAGTATGTAAGGATCACCAAACACGTGCATTCTGAGTAAGGTTCCATGCTGACTAGAGATATATTAACTTGAATGAATTTGGTATTCTGTACAGGTCACTAAAATGTGATCTTATAATTATAGGAAAGTATTGTATCTACAGAAATTATCTGCTGTTTCTATAAATTTTATATATCTAAATATATTATTAAAAATAATAAGCACACTAAAATCCTTATGTAATTCTTGAAATAATTTTACTTTGCAATGCAATGTCAATTTCCATTTTAATTAGCAAGCTTTCTCCATATGGATAAATGTGCACGTGCTTTATTGTTTTCCCTCAATCATTTAGCTGGGGAAGCCTCTAGGGTTGAGACTCTATTGAAGATTCTGAAATTTTAAGTATCCCTATATTTATTTTATTTATTAGTATTTCATTTGAACTTGAATTTAATATTTCAAAAGAACTAATTATTGAGAACTTTACTTAACGAGGCTATTTACCTTAGAAATTGCACTCTACATTCCTTAGTATAGAGAAAACAGCAATGTCAATATAATAAATGAAACCTACCAGGATAACACATCTGGGTAGCAACAGGTCTCAGAGTACAGAAAGGATGTCTGAGCTATAGTTCTGTTGTTCCTTTCACAACTTTGTAATTTTTCTTATTTAGGTTTGGTGCCATCACCATCATCTTAAATATAAATTACATATAGAGATAATTTCTTCAGTCTTGCCCTGTTATCCTGGAGAAAAAATTTGAATAACTTATAAATCCAAATCATTTAACAAGCTACAGTGGCAAAATACAATTAAAGACAAAGCTTATAAAGTATTTAACATTAAAATATTTTAAACATCTTGCGAGGTTTTGTTTAGTAATGCAAGCATGTACTTCATTTATGCTAATTTTATAGTAAGTCATAGGAATGCAGACTATGCATATTTTTCAGTGAATAACAAGGAATGTTATCCAAGACACGGCCTATGCACTCCACCTGTATTGACCTATTAGACAGCGATGGTTCATTTGTAAGTCTTATATCTTTCATAATTCACTGTGAAGACACTAATAGACTTTGTCATGATAAAAATCTACCGAGGAGTCAAATGACTTGCATAAATTATCAAAATTTATCAGCCACTTAAAACAATACACATTCCTTTTCTGAGATTATGTAAATGGAAACGAAACTTCTTAACCACCTGCTTGAATTTTGATCACATTTCGAATTTCGTGGTACAGTTTGGGGTTATAGGTGAATATTTACTGCATATTTTCTTTGATTGTGGAGCACATTTGCTTAGGAGAAAGAATACAGAGACCATTCAAACTCTCCTGCATGTTTGGTAGTTCTATTTCTTTTAAATTGCATTCATTGTTATAACAATTTATCAAGATATAGAGTGATATAAATATTGATTACATATAATATAGTATTTAATTTTGAGCCAATAATTTTCTCATTAGACATTCTGTTTCCTAAAACTAAGCAATACTATTTGCCCTAATTTTATTATTTATATGTGCTATATATAAAAACTCAAGTTATTTATTAAAGTGAATTTCTTAGTCTGTTTGCCTTAGATTATATTTTAGATTTTTTTCTATAACAGTGATGTCAAGTGATTTTCATTTTAGCCAGTGTTTCTATCTGAAGAAACTTCTAAATACTTCACTCAGTCTTGTAGCATGTTATCTTAACATGATCAACTTCAGATTATCTTTTATAATAAATTTCTCTAAATTGGGAAATTTTATTTTCAAAATTTTCTTATTTTCTTTGAAACAAGAAATATGCCAGCTCATGATATGAAATGCAAACTTGAACTAAAATAGACAAAAAGAAACTTTAGTCAGGGAGGGATTAAAAAGGGAAAGGGATTTTATTAAATGACCTCAATGAGACAGGAATGAAACACTTGCACTGGAAGCTACCATCCAGACAATTACTCATATCTTGCATATGACATGTAGGAAAGATCTATGTAAGAGTACAAAAATATTCCCTATCTTCAAATTTATGTGGAACAACATGTATCATAATGTGACATTTTTCTGGAGTCTAAAACACAACCTAATGCATATTAAAGAGTAAAAGCCACATAAAGTATGTTCTCAGAATTCAATGAAATGAAAGAAGTCAACAATGAATGATAAGAGATCTGAAAGATCCCATATGCTTGGGGGTGAAATAATAACACAACCCTAACACATGACTGGCGAGAAATTAGTAAGAATAGTTAAAATACCATGAATGAAAAAAATGTAAGTACCACTTTTAGACATTGTGGGATGCATCAAAAACAATGTTGACAGAAAGTCTGTGTCATTGGAGACACTAGAAATAGCCATGTGCAGGATATTTTGTGTGGATGGACGCACTCAACAACTTTGAAGATTTTTCAGAGAACTTGATTGGCAGATCATTTGGTAGGAACACATTGTGCTTTGTGAGAAACTACCAAACTGTCGTTCAAGTGTCTGAACCACTTTAAATCTCACTAACATATTCTTGGACTCCTCATCCTTGTCAGCTTGTGATGGGTCAAGGTTCTGGGTTTTGACTCTGCTCATAACTGAATAACTGGGCTTTTCACAGCTTCCATTTTGATTTCCTGATGACCTAAAATGGGAATTCTCATGGGTATTTTTACCATCTGTTTATCTTCATTATTAAGGTGGCAGTTAAAGTCTCCAGATAACCTTTTAGCATGGTTGTTTACTTTTCCATACTCAATCTAAATAAATTTTTGTATATTTGAAAAAAACCTTAAGCAGATATGTCCTTTGCTGATATTTTCTACCCATCTTTGAATTGCATTCTCATTCTCTTGACCTCATATTTGGCATGGCACAGGTTGATAGTTGGAATAAAGTCTACCTTATCAATCATGTGGCCCTTTTATTGTTGAAAGTTGTGGTTACACCTTATCAACTAAATCATCCTCTAGATATGAGAGGAAAAGCCTTCAAATACAAGAAATGATTTCCTTGCTTTTGACCTAGGCTCTCCATATAATCCCTATAGTTTAGACAAATTAGCCATACCAAATCTATTTAGAAACATGTCGTTTCCCTTTGAATCAGAAATGATAAAGACCTATCTTGCCAGAAGAGACATGTGTATAAGCAAATATCTATAAACATGCAAAAAGCTTTTTTGAGGAGCAGAAAAAAGACAAGTTGAAGTGAGGATTTCTTAAATATAATAATGGGTAGGAAAGTACTTTATTACTTAAATAAGCTTGAAGAAATTGATTTTTATTAATGATAATAAACAACAATGTTCCAAGGAAAGCAAGTTCAAAAGGTAAAAGAGTCCAGGAAATCACAGCGCTCCTTTCAGAAATAATTTCAGCAATATTTTCTAAATGTTTATACAATATAGAAAAAGGGCAAAAATAGGCCTGTTAAACTCAGAGCTACATAATGATGTGAAATATATTCAAATCAGTGAACACCGGAATAGGAAAAGAACAAACAGGTCAAAAGTAGTTCAAAGACATTCTTCTTCTGACAAAACACGAAACAGAAGAATATTGTTTTAAGATACATTCTGTATTTACCAGGAGAGAAAGAAAACAAAGCTTCAATAGTTTATGTGAAGGTAACTGGAATAGACTATGTACTGAGTTAAGTAGCTTGTTTTTTTTTTTTACTGTTAATGTATGCTCTACTTTTTTGTAAGAAAATCAATATGTACAACCTGAGTGTAAGAAGTTTTGACTTAATTATTTTGAGAAGAGTGTATCTTTTTGATTTGGAACTGTTTTGCAGGAGAGATTTGATTTTCTGTCTGATTATTTAATAAATAATTGGTTTACATACATTTGAATGCACAGAGGCTTATCTTATGGCTTGACTCATGATTTAATACTTCTTTACCTGGCTTTTCAAATAGTTTCAGCCTGGAAGGGATCATGTGGTAACTGGGAATGCTTCCAGCTACCTATCCTCCATATCCTTTAGACTCCTATAAATAATGACCATTTTAAAATATTGTTCCCTTACTTTCTTGCATTGTATGACATTTTAGACTTTTCTTGTATATTATCTGTCATGATCTTAAAATAATGTATTTCTCTAAGAGGACCTGATTTTCCTGTTGTTGAGTAGAAGATCCTGGAACTAAATACAGTTATTGATATGGAAGTAGTCATCAACTCTCGGATAGCTTTTACCAAAGAGCAAGGAAATATAATTGAGCACACTAAAGCAAGTAAGTATATATATATGTACATTCCACTACATTCCATTATACCTGTACAACAGTATCAGAATTATAGGTTTAAAAGAACAACTTAATGTTCATTTTCAAGTATTGAGTAGTCATATAATTTTCTGGCCTTAGTTTATAGACTAAGCTAACACCCAAAATTTATTAGGTAGGCACTTGTAACTAGTCCTGAAACGCAGGTTGTCCCATAGCATATATTACAGAAAGATAGACATACGCATCCCTGATCTTAAGAGGAAAATGGTAATTCTCCACTATTAATACAATGTTCATAGTAGATGTTTCTAAACATGTAGAAGAGATTGTCCTTTATTTTTAAGTTTGATATCTGTCTTATTCTGAGTGCTATACTTTATCAAGTGGATTTTCTTAATTGGCATATACATTTATTTTCACATTATTGAAGCAGTAAAACATATGAATTGACATTTATTTTATAACCATTTTACCCTCTTAACAAACTCAAAAAAGTATGATCATGAAACTCTGTTTGGTAATGATTTCTTAAAGTATCCTGTATTTATATTTATAAAAGATAAAAGTCTATATTTTTGCTTTTGTGATGTTTATATGGCTAGTTTTGTTATTAGCTACCAACAATTCAATTAATTCAGTACTTATAGATATATTCATCTTTCTAGAGGATCTTTTTTAGTTTTGACAACTTGTGATCTGCTGACAGAGATTTTTATCCTGCCAAGTACCGCACCCCTTCAGTTCCAAAAAAACACACAGAGGACTATATTAATTATAAACTGGTTTACTGGTTGGCTGATTAGTTCAGGCTTCTTATTAACTCTTTTTTTTTTTTTTACAAAAGGAATGTCACATTGTTATTGTTAACAGTATTGTATTTATCTCACAACCTGATTTTACTTATTTATTCATTTATTTATTTATTTTGGTTTTTCGAGACATTGTTTCACTGTAGTTTTAGAGCCTGTCCTGGAACTAGCTCTTGTTCCAGGCTTGCCGCGAACTCACAGAGATCCACCTGCCTCTGCCTTCTGAGTGCTGGGATTGAAGGCGTGTGCCACCACTGCCTGGCTTGAATTTATTTTTTTTAATTGTGCATTTTCTTTCTTTTTTCTTTCTTTTTTAAATTGATTGTCTTGAGTATACATTTTTCTATGTTTCCCTCCCTGCTTCTGCCTCAGATCTTCTTATTAACTCTTACATCTTAATCCATAATTCTTTTCTGTGTTAGTCACAAGGCTTGGTACCTTTTATCAGTGAGACATTCTCAGCTTCCTTCCTCTGCATCTGGGTGACGACTGCAGACTGAGTCTTTCCTATTCCCAGAATTCTCCTGTTCTGGTTACCCCACCTAGATTTCCTGCCTAACTACTGGCCAAACAGCATCTTATTACAAATGGCAAACCTTTACAGGGTAGAAGACCATTTATCCACAGCAGTAATCTTCAATAGTTTTGCTATTTTATCTTAACTTCAAATGCAAGAATAACTGTGTCTCTAGAGAACCTCTGTGTGAAACAACTTTGTAGAATTATTATATTATAAACATCTCTGACCAGAGAAATGGTATCTTCCATCATTCTTTCCACTTGTAAAAATATTTATTATTGGTATTATTTTAAATGATGTTTCTTTGTACAAAAAGATAAAATTTCAAAATACCAAATGTTGCTAATGGAAAATAATAATAAGGAAGGCCAGGAATCAAACATTTTAAGTTTTTATTATTTGAAAATTTTATGCATAATCTTCTCTATCTCTTGTGATTCTCCATCTTCTAGCTCCTCCTGTGTACCCTCATTCTTCCCAAAGTTATGACCCATTAATATCATTGCCCACATGTGCACACACACAAACACACACATAGAGTCCATTTAGTTTATGTACATCTATCTGTCTAACCTTACTTGGGATTGGACAATTTGTGCGGGTACTCACCCCTGGAAGAAAGTGTTTCTGCTTCTCTTAGCAGCTACAGCCATCCATAGTTCTTTATTTAGGAATGGGATTTTGAGGGATTACCATTCCCTCCTCTGCATTTCAACTGGTGTTGTCATTATGAAGGGCTAATTCAGAAAACTATATTTTTGAGAGTTCATGGACTCATTTTTTGTCATATCTACGGGACTTTATCTCACAATTCACATCATAGTCCTCTGGTTGTTACAATCTTTCCACTCCTCTGTGCTACGATTTTCCCTAAGACTTAGGAGTAGACTTGCTTTGCAGATTTATCAGTTGTAGTCATACAACACAATTATTTACTTGCTGCAACTTTTTTTGCCAGTTGTAAATCTCTGTATAATCTATACGAAGCTTCTTTTGAATGAAGTATCATGACATTACATGAAAGAATGAAAACAATATATATGTTATCCAGTAAAAAATCAAGAGGAAAATCATCTATGCTATATAGTTGGAATGGGCAAACTATGGAGACAGTCAAAATATCTGTAGCTGACAAAAGCTGAATTGGAATAGTAGTTAAGACATGTAAGTAAATGTAAGATGGCAAAATTACTTTACAGATCATTATACATGCGAATGTGATACAAGTTATGGTACATTGTTTCAAATCAAAGAATACATAACACAAAGTGAATTAGTTCTAATGTGAAATATAAAATGATTAATTATGATTTGTCCATGTCATTTTACTAGTTGTGAAAAAATGTACCAGTCTGATAAGGAATGTTGATAACAGGTATCTATACATGTAGGAACAGAAGAAATTGGAAAAGCATTACATCTCCCCTTGGTTTATTTCAGAACTTAAAACTTGTCTCAAATGGTCTTTAAAACAAATCTTTTTCTTCATTTTTATAAGATGTCAACTATTCTGTTACTTCACATGTTACTTTTAATATTTTGAATTTTATTCATATCAGCACAAAGTAATTGATTAATTGAGCAATAGCTCTGATTTCATTGAAATATTAGCAGACATGATTTTTGATAAAGTTTCTCATTAAACATAGAAATTTTCTTTATAATAGTAGGTTTTAAAATCTTACTATCTATCTATCTATACATATCTGTATAAATATACACTTATCAAGTATTAAATTACCTAATTAAAATAGTCTCTTAAAGATATCAGACACCTATGTTGAATATTTTGAAGGTATTATGATAATATCTAAACTTTTAAAAATTATTATATTTTTCATTATTAAAAACAAATTTCAATTCATATATATTTTGTTCATATTCTTCCCACTGCCATTCTTCCCAGATGCTCTTTCTCTTTTTATCCACCCAATTTTAAGTTCTTTCTCAAAAAAAGAAACACAACCAAATACAATAAAAAATGTAAACCAAGGAAATAAAATAAAATAACATCCAAAACAAACAAATAAAAAATAAACTGAAATTTGAGCAAATACAGGCATAGGCAGAAATACTGACGAGTCGCATTACACATTTATCAACTATTTCTGAACATGTGATCTGTGGATTGCTACCCTTACTGTGAATTTATCCTCAAATAAATAAACCTTTGTTATACTCCATTCCAGGCTATTGTGGAACTCTTTGGTATGACATCAGAAATGTGTGATTCCTTTGAATGTCACATAGATCACATAAATTATAGTGCATTAAGCACTTGATATTTTGTGTGCTTCATTTAAATAGTAGTGATTAGAATGATTAATATAAGAATAAATATGTATCTACTATTTTTGAGCAATATAAATGTTACATATTAGTATATTGATTCTGAAACACCTCTCCCAGTATTGTCCTTATTGTTTTAAAAAGTAACTAGAATGATTAATATAAGGATAAATAAACATATATTATTCTGAGCAATATCAAATGTTATATATTAGTATATTAATCTAGAAACACTTTTGCCAATATGATTCTTGTTGTCTCTTCTTACTTTACGATCTTTTCTTGGAAACTGCTTCACAAATGAATGCTATGAAAGTTATTCATTCAGTAGATCATCTTAATACATCTTGTATCATTCCACTTTCTTAAAAAAATACACTTGCATCTGTCTTTTATGAAACAAAATTACAATGATACTAACATTGGACTCTAAGGAAGAAGCACTTGAAAGATAGGTCAAATCGAATACAGGACATTGAATGCCTTCTATTGAAGTTCCAAATAAATAAAGGTATGATGCTTGAAAGTTGGAACTCTAATTCTTCAATATGCTTTTTCTAAAAATACTCAGAAGAAATTTAGGTAGTTACATAGAGCCCATTCTTGAGGATACTTGAAATTTTGACTATGCAGTTCAACTTCACACATAGTAAAAAAAAAAATGTGATTTTTGAACAAGTTGGTGACATGATTACAGTAGTACTTAGTAAAATTAATTTTTCAATTATATGTAGAATTCATCTTAGAAAGGAACACAAAGGAAGAATGTTATTATAACTGTGCATAAAAGAACAATGGAACTGAAACTAATGAGAGAATTCCAGGCATATTATGGGTAAATGAAAATGGGGTTACTGCAAAGATTCTAGTCTTTGTGTTTAAAAAGGACAGAAATTATCATATTCATAAAAATGAGAAAATAACTTGCATGAAATTGTCAAAGAGCCAATTTAATAGTTATAATGTAAGTTAATATTTAGATAGTAAAAATTATATAAAGTTTGACTCTAATATAAGAATATTTTGCCAGTATTTCTCATATATCAGATATTTTAGTGAATTATGGCTATTATGCCAACACATGTAACATTTACAGAGAGTATAAATTTAAACTCTCTGTGTTACATTATTTATTTATTGTGGCCTAATTACCTGTTTCCCTCCATTATAATTTGTTTTCTTGGCCTCCTTGTGTTTTGAGGGGCCCATGTTTATTATGACAGTGCCATAAAATTGAAGGCACTTTTAAATTTTTTCTGAAAATGACTTCATCGTATTATAGACGTGAGAATTTGAGACTGTGGCATGACTCCAAATATAAATGGATATTGAAGCTAGTAACTCTTTTAGCAGAAAATGTTAGAAATGGCATTACTAAGGGTGATTGACAGGTGGCAGGAATAAAAAACTATAATGTCCATTATAGTAAATTTTTACTAAATTATAAAATATAGTAATAGAAAAAAAGAACCATCTTTTTCTTGACCAATAATTTTCAGTTATGGAGTTATAAAATGGACTTAATGATTTAGTCTGGGATAATGACATCTATAGTGTGGATCTAAAATACATACTCTATATGACAGATTTACATGAACAAATTGGCCAATTTGTGACAAGAATGAAGCAATAAAAGGCCTTTGGGAATAAAAAAGGACTCCACTTCACAGTACAATGTTAGATGTGTAAATCAAAATTTGTTAAAATATAGCAGTAGAAGAAGACTGAGAGAAGGGAAGGAAGAGCAAGATTGGAAGGAAGGGGGAAGAATGGAAGGATAGAAGAAAAGAAGAGGATAGAGGAAGAAGAAGCCCGAGGAAAAATGTAAATAAGAAAGTGGGTGAGAAAGAAAGAAGTGGGGTGTGGGAATGAAGCAGTGAAAAGCATAAGATTCATTGAAGCAAAATTGTTGGGAAGAATATTTAAGTATTTATGGCTGAAGTGCCAGAAAACGTGAAAACGGAGACTGTTGACCACCTAAGGGAATTACCTTACTTAAGAAACCATAAAGGGTTAAACACATGAACTTCTGGAACACTTCTACCCTCGTCTTACATGACCAGTGGATTTCAAGTGCTCTGCAGGAACCAAGTCAAACCACTTAGACATATTTAATTCAGTTAATACCAAGAAGAATGATTTAGAGATTTCATTGGGGAACAAGAGATGCCAACAGTGCCTAGAGTTTTCTTCGCAGAGAGACAAATAAATGATGCTTATTTTAATTTTTATCATCTAGAGGTTTTGTTGAGAACTAGAACTCAATTTCATAAAAAAACTAATTTTATTCCTTATGTATGTAAAAAAATCAATTTTAAAACTCAATCAACAATACACAGTATTCTAATTTATTATTTGTACACCATTAATCCAACAGTATCTAATCAAAGCACAACATCTACCCTATTTCACCTTAATATGAAAACACTGACATATAACAAGACATTACATATGATCATAGACATGTTTATATACCCATGTAATATACCATTACATAGGTATATACTATAGCTATGTAATGTATAGTTACACATATACATTACAAACCTAAACTATATGGATAAAAATATTTAAGAATATTAATTGTTTTGTATAAGTTAGCAACAAGTTTTTTCTAACTTTCCATACTTTTACTAAGTATGAATAATAAATATTTCTGCTAATAAATGACTAGGAAAGCAACTATGTAAATAAGATGGCATTTTATAAATAAAAGGAAATATATAAATGATTATAGAATTTCACTCATATTTTTTTGAATACTTGCACTGGTATTAGTCACAGGAAATAATGCCATAACCAACAATCATTTGAAGGCACAAATAAATCATGCATGTTTATTGGTTATTCAATCATGTATTAGATTGAGGTTTGACCTGATATTCTACAAATGGATGGGGTTCTAAAATGTCCCATTACAAAGATGGCATGGGAATTCAAACACATACAGAAAATATAGGCTATCCAAACTCAGCAGCTACATGATGATCATTTAAAAAGAGAATTGAAGTGTTTTGTTTTGCCTTCTTCTCCTCATTAGCAACATTAGTAACACTGGATTAAAATCCATGTTATCTTTAAACACATCCTTTTCTTGAAATAAATTCATATATGTAAGTATCATACAAATTATGATTCAGTATGAACAATTTCACTTGTTCAGAAAGATGCCAAAGCATATAGATGATTATAGTTAATTTTAAAGCCTGCAATTACCAAACCAAACTATGAGTGTGGAGAATTAAGGAAGGATCATTTGTAGATGATCTCTAATTTTGTGAATTTTTCATAATTCACAAGCAAAGCATTTAAAAATGATTGCTTGCCAAAGAATTACTTATAGGTAAATTATCAGGTCATTATTTTAATGAGTATATTACAGTGTATACCTTTCAAATAATGGATGATTTAGAAGTATTTTTAAATTCCCAACTGCTGTTTGAAACCTACAATTCAACTTTTATTCAAGAATCTAATGTTATATCTAAAACATATGAAACACACCTTCTAGGTGGAATATTACTTTAAAATTATTTATGTAATTTTATCAACACTTCCTGAAGTCTAACACAGTTGTTAAAAAAGCCTAAACATTTAAATACCTTAGAAACTAAGATAATTTTGCTAGTATTTTATAACATGAGAGTAAAAAACAATTTTGCACTTTGCTAATTGCAAAATAACAATGACAAAATATTTTTCTCCTTTAGTAAAAGAGAAAATATAATTAACGAACTACATCTGTTGTTTAATAAAATAATACTACTGGTCAATTTTTAATTTAGGTTTTTCCTATGTGTCAGATGGTGCTATTGCTTAAGACAATGTAGAGCAAGGCTCTGACCTCTTATAAAGAACTTCTGTGAATCTCATCTTATCTCATTGTATAGTTGCAATTTCTCTTGTAATTAAAAAGCTTCATAAAATACATGCATATATAAAAGAGCTGAAAATTAGTTGTCCTATAAAAGAGTAACAATACTCCTACTAGGCACCACAGACTAACCAATTAAAAGCTAGATGACATGAATGTATTGCCACTTTTGGAGTAGTTGGATAATGAGGAGCAAAGACCCCTGATATGGATGTACTTCTGTATATATGTTCCTTTTATTGGTTGGCAAATAAAGTTATTTTGGCCAATGACTTAGCAGAGTAAAGCCAGGTGGGAATTCCAAACAGAGCTACTGAGTGAGAGTTGGCAGAATCAAGGAGAAACCATGTAGCTGCTGAAGGAGAAAGATGACAGAACCTTACAGGTAAGCCACAGCCTCGTGGCAATACACAGATTAATAGAAATGAGTTAATTTATGGTATAAGTACTGGCTAAGAATATGCCTGAGCCATTGACAGTGTTATAATTAAAATAGTTTTGTATAATTATTTGGGTGTGGGCAGCCAGGAAACTGAAGCAAGTATCCTTTTACAGAATTGCAAGCATTATAAGCTATTCACTGTGATCTTGTTTACCCTCCAGAAACTGGAATTAAGACTCCTGAAGAAACCACACACTTAAGATGTGGAATGTGGATAAATTGGGTTGGTATTCTTCTGCAAGCTCATTCTTACTGTGTAGTTTTTATAATACTTGAAATTACTATGAATGTTACTGGACAAAAATAGTATTCAGTTGTACCTAGTTGTCAACACTGAACTGACTTGGTAAGACATGACCACTTGTGTATGAACATCACTTTATTATTAGTTATAAAGTCTAATCCAGAAGATAAAATCTCTATATGTCACCATTGTTATAACAAACTGCTGGGTAGATAGATGTGTTTGTGTTGCATTCATTGGTTAAATAAAGAAACTGCCTTGGCCTAGTTGATAGGTCAGAACTCAGGTAGGCAGAGAAGACAGAACAGAATTCTCGGAGGAAGAAAGCAGAGACAGGCAGATGCCAGGATTCTCCTTCCTGAGACTGACGCTGGTTAGAACCTTTCCCGGTAAGTCACAACCTTGTGGTGAACTCAGGTTAATAGAAATGGGTTAGATCAAGATGTAAGAGTTGGTCAGTAAGAAATTAGAGCTAATGGTCAGGGAGTAATTTAATTAATACAATTTTCTGTGTGCTTATTTCAGGGCTAAGCTAGCTGGGTGGACAGGACCAAAGGCAGGCCCTTTTACACTACACACACCTGTTGTCTTAGTACTCAGGAGACTGAAGAAGAGGGTTTGTGAGTTTATTTTTGTAACCAGGTGGACTACATAAGGAGCCTCTTGCTTCCTACTCTCCACCCAACAAAACTCATGAAACATCAAGGAAGAGGAGGAGAAACTAATTGAAAGCACTCCAGAAAAATAAAAGGAATGAATGCATGTGTATCTTTTTCTCTTGGTTGATGTTGGCAGATAATACACAAAAGTCAACAATATTCAAACTGCCTGATTACTATTTTTTTTTAAAGAAAAGAAAAAGATGCATAGACCATTCAGTGGAGGAAGGGCAGAATTTAAATAAATAGTGTTGTACTAAATTGAAACTTTATAGAACATAATCAAAAAAGACAGAATCTTAACTCAAATTTTTTATAGTTTTCATAAAATAAGTTGTAGATCAGAGTTATAAATGTAAAATTCAAAGTCATAAAACTAGATGATAACAAAATATAAAATACGTGAGACACTGAGTTTGCTGTTGATGTTCTAGATACAACATCTGAAGCTCAATCCATGGAAGAAAACACCCAAATGTTTGATCTCACTAAAATAAAAAATATTAAGAGCTAAAAGAACAACAACTACAACGACAAACCCCACTGCCTAGAGGATGAAACAATAGTCAAAGACTAGGGAGATCTTTGTAAACTATGTATTTGACAAAAGACTGTTAGTTCAAGAAACAATTAATATTGAATTCAATAAAAGAAAACAAACAAAAATGGGCAAAAATATGAGAAGGTACTTTAAAAGAAGATGCACATATGGAAAAGAAGCCCATTTTGCTAAGTTAAATAAACAATTTTGTGCCACTATACACCTTTAACATGGTCACAATCTAAATTAATGACACCTTGAAATACTGATGCAGTTACAGGGTGATATGCATCAGAATTTAAAGGTTGAAGGAATTTGTAAATGGTGCATATCTCCTTGTAAAAGTTTTATAGTTTCTTATAAAATAAAGTCTTGTCATAAAATAGTGAATTAATTTCCTTTGATATTTACCAAAAATTTGCACATGTGTGTCAAGAGCATCTATATTAATGTTTTCCCAAACTTGGAGGCAAATAAAGTTTCCTTCAGTAAATGAAAAGACAAATTGTGTTAGTTGCAAAGATAGCTCAGCTGTTAAAAACTAGACTCACAAGAAAAACCATACATACGTTGACATAGTATTAAACTCTCTCCCCTAATGATTAATCATTATACCCATAGATAAATTGTATCATAATCTTCATCTGAGTGGGTTCTATTTGCAGTAGATGGCAATTAATACAGAAACCCACAATTGATCAAGGGGCAGAGAGTAAGAGACTGGAATGTTCATACCTAAACAAAACATCTACATCAAACTCCTCTCAAGTCTCAAGGATTATTATAGAAAAGAAGGCGGAAAGTTTCCTAAAATCAGTGACAGTGGGCTACTGCATTGAAAATATTTTTGGAACACAGCAAAACCATTGAGAACATTGTTTAGGACTGATAAATGTTATAATTAAATGGATTCAAAGTGTCTTCATTCAGCAGACCACAGGGTAGCAGCACCTCTTATCTGGAGCATGAGGTTTTCATGCAAGAAGGTAAACAAGAGCATGAAATATTTTGATTCTTCATAACTAGTTCTAGTCACTTTGACATAAGGAAAATCTATGCCTTTATCCAAGAACACATTGCAAGCATTTTCTGACCCGGGTCATTTCACATTAAGTCTCACCAAACTTTGTCCCAATGTAAAATACAAGTTTAAGGTTTTTTCTAAATATTATAGCATTCTAATTTTTGATCGTGATATCTTTCAGTGGCTGCACACTGGGTTTTGTTGTGTTAACATTTTATATCTTATGCCAGTGTCTCTGCCAGTCTCATTTTATTATTGTTTGCATGGCCCTGAAGGTTCGTACCTCATTACATTTATCCTACTTTAGTGTCTAAAGGATTTCAATAGTTCTTCAGAGTACTTCTGGGGGTGCCATTGCTTGAATCTACTGGACTTGGATGTTGGATATAAGCTGCTGTTAGTATTATTATGTTTGTCTTCTGAGGTAGCAAGAATGGGTTTCTGTTATCTAATCTTCTACTATTGGTAGAAGACAGAAATATTACATCTTTTAAAGTAATCTGACAATCAAATTTTGTGGGAGGTGGACACTTTATTGCCATACTAAGTAAGAATGGGGGCGGGGGGAGTCTTCCCTTGATAAGAATAGGGAAGAAAAGAGACCTCACAATTAAATGAAGTTGTCTACATGCTGAATATAGTATATAAATACCTTTACATTTTTCGTGTCTTGGTCAATCTATATTATTTATAGTTATATCTCAGAACTAAGTAAAATGATTATCAAATTAGATAACTTGTAATCTGTTTTGTTAATCTTAATGTCATAATCATACATATCATCAATTTTAAATATACAATTTTCATCTTTATAGAACAGAAGCAAATAAAACGATTGATAATTTTTGATGTGTTAATTTGGACAAAATTTACTAAATATTAATTCTAATTAGATGATAAATACTCATACATAGCAATATATCCAAGTTAGAAAAATGTGTCTAACAATATTATTTATTTGGCTACTCAGTTCCACAACCATGTTCTATTTTGTGCTTCTGTGTTGGAAGATTGAACAGTTTTTATTGTCACCTCTCTAATATACCAGCAGGAGTGAGGCTTTGGTGGTGTTTATTTGGTTATTAGTTTTTAATGCACACATAACCTCACTAAAGCTGTGTTTGTCTACACAGTCAATGATGTTTGCCTAGAGTTTCATGACCAGAGAAATCACACAGAGTAACTCCATTCTCAGTACTTTAGCTTTTGCCATTATTACTAATAATATGAGCTCAATAGATATTGTAATCATTCCAAAATGAATCTGTGCTCTTTCAGTTAGATTTCTTGCCTAAGCTTTTGATTTCTAACTTAAGTGAATATGACAGGTATCTAGTCCATTATTGTTCCTGTATCAAGAGACTTGAGCCTGGGTAATTAGCAAATTGAGAAATTTATTTTCTTACAGTTCTGAAAGTTGAGAATCTAAATTCCAGGTAACATCATGGTCAGCTGTTAGAGATGAGAGCAAATCTCTATTTCCCAAGATGATGCTATGAGTTATATCCTCCAGGGATTATCTTCATAATATTGCATAAAATTTCATATTGCAGTGAGAAGGAGGAGAAATCTGAAATATTGGTGGAGGTGTTTTTTTTTCCAGGCCCTTATTCCTGTTCATGATAGAGGAGGAGGCCCCAATCACTGATCAGTATTTTGATGTTCCACTTCTCAGCACTATAAAACTGGCCATTAAATTTTAACAACTGAGTTTTGGAAAGGACACACACCCATCAGAATAGAAAGCCACTCATTGCTTTATATCAATATATTATTAAAGTATATTGTAGAGTAGACTTAACTTCTATTTTATAAGTTAAAATTTGTACTCACAAATAGTGACCCATGTATATCAATAAAACACCACAGAGATGAATACTACATTCAGAAATGCACATATACTAAAATATAGTCTTTTTAACTTAAGCCAGTTATAATAATTTTAAATTCCATTGCATGTTTCCATTCCATCCAGATACTAAGATGTAACCATTTGCTTAAGAAATGAGTAGTAGTCCTGAAAACGCATCGTGTCCTGTTTCCCCTAACAATATTATATTTTATTTTTCCATCCATTTGAACCAGCATGGATCTATATGAATAAGTGACTGTAAATGTAACGTGACCAGCTGATGTTTTCAACTTCTACTTTTAAAAGTCAACATAGGGGTCATACACCTTCTTATAACGGCAGTTAGAGTACACAGTAAGTAGGTACAGTGTTGGCTATTGACACAAGGTAAAAGCTTACCAAATGTACCTGAGATGGGAGATATTAAATCTTCCTGATGATAGTGTAGAAAAGCATAGTTTTGTTATCATTGGCTTGGCTATTGATCTGTAATAACTCCATAAAAGAAAATAACTTTTTTTTCTTTCAAACACTGGATTAAGAAAAATTTCTCACTAATATCAATGAACTCATTGTGCTCATTAGATAATCAACAAGACATCATGATTTAATTTCACCATTTCTATAGGTCAAACATAGAAATATATCAAGACAGAATTCTTTTGATAATGGAAATATCTCTCAATTTTCATTACAGATGCTAGCTAAAATATGCTTCTTGTAATGCAAAAAAAGTCCTCATTTTACATTATTGTGTGAAAATTTACACAAATTGAGTACAGTGAAAAAACATTTCTAGCTTATGTATTTTAAAAATGTTTTGAAAATTTTCCATTTAAGATAAAATGATTTTTAAAGTTTGACTCTCAAATAACCCTTAAATTGCAATTGAAAATACACTGAGAATAAATAATACTCAGCATAATATTTGAAAACTTTATATAGAAAATGCTTGCTGCTAAGATGTGCACAGGATCAAATATTTCACTTCTTTTTACTTTAACTATTTCTTTTTAAATGCAATGAAAATCTGTATCATTACCTTAAAAACTATTGTATATAATCGAATATGAAATGATGCAATGTCTATTGTGTATGATGGAATATGCTTCCCCCATATAAGCCCAGAGAATAAACAGGGGCAGAATGCTAGGCATTGGCATAGAGCTAATAGTCAACACATATATCTGTAGACAACAAATGTAAATCTTATTTCAACTCTGGCATTCATTGACAGATTGATCAGGTAAAGTCATAAGCATAGTTTATTGACTCTAAAATTTGTTTTGTTCTCATTTCAGATAAATAAAATGAACAGTTAGTTCTTGCACCATTTCTCATTAACTTCAATGTGGTGTCATAAAGGGATTTCCCAGGGGAAATAACATCTGAGATGACTTTCATGGCAGTAGTTTGGATTCCTACACTACAGTGAGACATACGAGTAAGGAGGTGCTAAACATAGGGGAAAGTGAATACAATAATGGATTCCTGAACTAAGTGTTCCTGGAGCTTGTGCCTGCCTGTGACTTGGAGTAAGTAGGTACAGTGTGGTCAGAGAAACTACACATGACCTTATGTGGCCCAACCCAATTGTCCTATTTTGAAGATGTTCAGTCAGTGGAACAAACCATAAAAACAAAAAAGCTAAGCCAGTAGAATGGCTCAACAGAGAAAGGTGTTGATAGCCTAAATTGTATCCCTAGAACCTACCTTACATAAAGATACCACCAGAGCAGAGTCCCATAGATTGTTCTCAGACCTCCAGCCACTATGGAATATGTGCCCTTACACACACACTCACACACTAATAAATATCATAAAGAGTTTTAAGTAAAGGAATGAAGCAACCTGTGATTAAAATTGATATAGAAAATAAAAATAATCTCTATCCACTATATTTATATTCCAACCTGGGTTGATAATGCTAAGGAATAGGTTTCAGTTCATCAAATAAATATTTTATGCTAAAGATTCTTGCAAACAGTGCAATACAATGTTTCTAATTTTAATAATTGCAATATTTATGTATTATTGCTAATGTACAGTTATTTATGTATGTATCATCTTCATAATGATAATTAAAATAATCTTTGACTTTGAGAGTAGAGGAATAATTAAAATTTATTAACATTTTAAATTGTTTCTTTCCCATGCACACATAGAAATTTACAATTGGTCCTGAAATTGACTTAAGGACAAAATCATAATCATATTTATTGGCCAGTCACATAAATTAATAAATAAATTTTGTCAATTACATTTTCAGATTAATGTAAACGTTTTACTATGTTCCTAAAATTTTCTATACAAATTTATATTGCATGAAGTATTTTAATAACAAATTATATAATTAAAGATTTTAAAATTTTCTTAATTTATACACATATTTAACTTTTTTCAGGGTGTTCAAACAGAAGGCATTTCAGCCAGTTTGCAGTTATATTTTCAGTGATTTTTATATTCTGAACTCTTTATATGATGACATTCACATGTAAGAATCATAAAAGATTCCTAGAGGAAGTCTCAATTCATGCTGTATGAACAGGCAGTGTTATGTGCTAGGACAATGGTGGCATTGATTGCTCAGTTATGATCATAATTTCTACACACTGGAAAATGACTTATTCAGATACATGTGATACTCATTGGGCATCTTAAAATTTATCTTCCTGTTTTTGATACATAAGTAGAATTCAGTATTTACTCTCAGGAATGATGTGGAATTCCCCTCTGTATGATGTGACTATGCTTTATTGCTATTGGTTAATAAAGAAGCTGCATGAAACAAATGGATTAACAGATTAAAACTAGTTGGAAAATCTGAACAGAGATGTAGAGAAATAGTAAGCGGACTCAAAGAGACACCATATAGCTGCCAAAAAAGACAGATGCTGGAACTTTACCAGTAAATCACAAACTTCTTGGTAAAATACTAGGAATAGGATAACTTAAGATGTATTAGTTACTCAATAAGAAGCTTAAGCTATTGGCCAAGCAATATTGTAATTAATATAGTTTCTGAGTAATTATTTGGGTCAGGGATGATGGGAACAAACAAGCAGTCTCTGCCTACAAATTGGCATGCTAAAGTGGGCTGACTACATTCTCACAAAACCTGAGAGAGATTAAAAAGGAATTCTAGACACAAAAGAACAGAGTTTAGTGCACCTTCTTACTAGCCACATTTTTTTCCAGATGGACTCAGTTTGTTGAACAGGAGCTCCATGATTCCTTTAAGAGAGGCCTTCTTGATTCAGCATTAGAAACAAAAAACCATGTGTCTTCTTTAAGGACTGGCAGCTTACTGGTTCATTTAAGTTACAAAACAGCTTTGGGTTTTTCGGGAGGCTGAGCACTTGAATAGGGTCAGTTAGCAGCATATTATAAATTGTTTAATGTTGAAATAGACCAGCTGTGACCCTGGAGTTGTGGTAGTATATATACTCTCAGAGGCAGTGAACATGCCACTGCCATGTTGGACTAGGCAGAGCCAACAGACAGGGCCACAGAGTTGGTTCTAGTCATGCCTGCTCAGCATAAAAAAAAGAAAAAGAAAAAGTACTCCTAGTGTGAAAAGATTTTAGATACACACACAATAAAGACAGATTCAGATAAAAAAGACCTCTTATTGTGTCACAGTGTTAGACATACGTACTAAAAAGGAGAGAGGAAAGGAAGTATAATAGCTACAAAAAAGTAAAGTTTTTAGGGGCTGGAGAGATGGTTCAGCAGTTAAGAGCATTGCCTGCTCTTCCAAAGGTTCTGAGTTCAATTCCCAGCAACCACATGGTAGCTCACAACCATCTGTAATGAGGTCTCTTGCCCTCTTCTGGCCTTCAGGCATACATGCAAGAAGAATATTGTATACATAATAAATAAATAAATAATTTTTAAAAAAGTAAAGTTTTTAAAGAGACAGAGTATAGGCAATCATAGGTTAAAAGAGTAAGTTAAACCTATATATATATTAAAGGTATCTTGATTTCAAAAGTTGGGTTTAAGGATATATTTCTTTGGAATAGAGGTTCTACTTCTGTTTCTACAGAGAATAGAAAGCTGTGGATTCCTTACCAGCTAATATGGTTTGATCAAACAAGACCTGAAGCAATGGCCCAGATGGCCCAACATTCATGACAGCTTCCGGATTGCTGGCTGAGATGGACCTACCACAGAATACCCCATGAAAAACTTGATTAACGGCAGTACCAATCAGCAGGATGTAGTCTAGATAACAATGCCCAAATTCCCTAAATGATTGCTTATAAATGTTTGTATACATTTAAAGAGGGATATGCTATAGAGATATAGGATACTTTGCATTGGTATGGATCTTGGTTTATTGATACACATTTAAGCTCAATTTTGTAATATGTATATTTCTACTCTTGAATAAGGTATTGTGTTTGTGCAGTTCATTTAAAAATATAATGTATAATTAAGAAATACAGGTTAATAGATATCTATAATAGTCAAGCTTGTAGTCATGTCAGTTAGGTTTTCTAGATGTACAAAGATATATTGCAGATGGAGAGTTATTCTTCACACCCTTCAAAGATTTACAATATATGCCATTTAAAAAGTTTAAGAAATTAGGACTTTTCTTGATTATGAGACTCATCTGATCCTGGTAGCACCAATCTACTTCAAGAGGATGATGGGCATTGGAAAGGCTCCTTATGGAGTTAGTTAGCCATTTGGATAAGAAACTGCTCTTGCCTGAACTGCTTGATGGTATGCCCTATAAACTGGAAAAGCAGAAATGACAGAAAAATTATTACTGAAGTTGCCAAAAGAAGGTGAGACAATCCTTTAGGGTTTCTGCTTCACGAAAGAGTCTTCCAGACATTCTGTAGGATATGAAGAAAGTGACTGGCAAACTGCCAATATAGGCAAAACAGTCTTTCAAATGTATGTTTGTTTGTCTTTATGAGACTGAGTTTTGCTGTAGTTTTGGAGCCTGTCCTGAAACTAGCTCCTGTAGACCAGACTGGCCCTGAACTCACAGAGACCTGCCTGCCTCTGCCTTCCGAATGCTGGTATTAAGGCTGTGTGCCACCATTGCCCAGTTGATTTTATTAATAGTAATTGAATGTAGAGTAAAATTCATAACTTTCTATTTCATTGACAGAATGAGGAAGGAAAGAAAATTAAAATGTTCAGATGAAGTTAACAGCATATTTAATGCCAACTTTCAGCATGTTCTGGAAAAGTCCAGTCAATAGCTTGATTTCAGTGACTGGAATTAGATTAGCAGAATTTACTACTAAAACACTCAAAACTATTTATTTATTTGTTTGTTTTCTTATTTATTATTTATTTATAAATAAGCAGACGTATTTCCAAATGCCTGTAGTATTACTCTTATCATTTTATAACACAAATCACTTAATGTGTATAGAAATTATTTATGTTGTGTTTTTGCATTAATTTTATATGGATGCCATGACAAATTACTTCACATTCTGTGGCTACCATAAACCGTTACTCATTATGTTTCTGTATATGATGTGGCTACAAGGTTTTATAAGCCTAGAACCAAATACTTGTAGAACTAGGATCTTTACTGCAGTATCTAGGAAAGAATTTACAGGTTTGATCCATCTGTTGGGTCCATTTCCTTACTGTGATAGTACTTGCCAGATGTAAGTAAATCCATTGGTGTTTCAGAACTTTTCTCCACTATGCAAAGCAGTTACTATGGTCAAGTTCTGTCTATACATGAAATTTTCTGCTTTCCATGCAGTTTCTTTCTTGCTTTATCTTCTGAAAAAATGTCCCTGACCAATTTTGCTACTGCCCTAGGAGACAGAATGGGTCACAATGAGCCACCTGTGTTATATAAATATTTTATCCTCATATTACTGGAAAAAAAGACTTAATGCCATCTACAAAAATTGTTTCACATCAGTATCTAGGCTGGCATTTGATTGAATAACCAGGCCTGTGAATCTTGGATGGACATATTTAGAAACATTCTGATCACATTATAATTCATATTTCATATAAAAGCAAGCTAGATACTAAGTGCTTAAATATAAAACTGTTGTAAGGAGAGGAGGCCAGGAAAAACAAGTCTATTAATCTGTATATTGCCACGTGGCAGTGGCTTATTGGAGATTCTAACTGGCGTCCATCTCAGGTAGAGGATCCATGCCTTCTCTCACTCTACCCTTCTTTTTTCCCAGCATTCAGTTTTGTTTTCTCTGTCTAAGTACTGCCCTATTAACTAGGCCAAGGCAGTTTCTTTATTCATCAACCAATGAAAGCAACACAGAAACAGAAGGAACTCTTACACCATACAACAATGATGTAAAGTTTAAAGTTGAGTAACTGGATATTGTCAGAAGGATCTATAACTTCCATATTGCCACAAAGAATTGTGCCCATAAGTGTATACTAGTATAGCATTATAGGTATTTGAAAAGACAACAGAAACCAGGAGAGTTGTCATTATCAACCAATAGCAATTTCAGAGACATTATATATTTAAGTGTAAACATAGCATATAAAATGTACTAGAAAAGTCAATGAGTTTTAACCTCCTCTTGGAAGGATGATTCTATAAGACACTAAGAGAAGCAATACAGCAGAAAAACTATCATCTACAATAGAGACATTATAATTTAAACCCAATTTTAAAGGGGGAAAATCTCTTTAAAAGATTCAAATCACAGGTATATCTCTTAGAACGTAGTATCCACATATTTTTTCCACTCACAGTATTCTCACAAGCTTACAAAAGACTTTACACTTAAAGGTGAAATATTATTCTAATTTCTTTTTTTCGAGCAGCTTGAAAGAATGGTTTTCACCTTCCTTGTATTACGCTGTGAGAGGTCCTAGTTATCACAGCAAGTAAAACACGAGAAAGAAAATTTGCAATTCAGAAAGAAAGAGCCACTGTCATAACTTGCTGACAAGGTAATTGTTTAAATACAATGTTTAAGAGAATATAATAGTGGCTTATGCACTTTTATCAAAATGAGAATTTGGCATTCATAAAGACAAAATTAAAATGAACAGTGGAAATCAAAATGTATATGAGGAATTATCAACAACGGGAGTTCCCAAGGTTTCTTGAATAAGTCAAGAGTAATTTTGTAAATTAATTGTGTCTCTCAACACCAGCATAAACTGTCAGACAACATCACAGTTCAACAAGCAGATCTTCCTGTAGTCTGCAACTCAGGATAAAGGTATGAGAACGAGGAATGAGACAATTGTAAACATCTTGGAGAAACATTTAACCCAACTTGATTATATCTGAGATCTTTTTTTCTAACTCAGATCTCTTATACTTAGACCTTATAATATCACACCTGTAGCTGTTCTTCTTCTTGATGTATAATCTTTTTTGTTTTTATAACAATCTCTGTCCATGCATTAAATGTCAGCCTCTCTCTATTCTCCTCAAGGACATAATTCTAGGCATCCTCTCCCGTCTTATGTACTCCCATATGTTCACATGTTGTTTTTTCTCTCTATTGAACTGTTTCTATGAGTTTAGAAATATGCTGTATTTCTCCCAGTCTGATTATGAAGCAAAACACAGACTTTGTCTTGAACACTATTCCATGGCTTCTATTTTGGCATTGTTTTGCTCCCATGTTGTGGCAACAGTCCTGAAATGGCTTGCCTATCCTCATCTGCTCTGCTAGTCTTCTTTAAATACAATCCAATTGGGCCTTGGTCCCAAAGATCCTGTGCTCTTGACTTCCCTGATGTTAAATCAGTTCCTACTTGACTCAGCAGCAGCATTCCTCGCCTTTGACTGTGCTGTGCTTTTCCTCCACATTCTCCAGCTTTTCCTGATTACTTTCATGCCTCACCTTTTACCCTTCCAGTATTTTACTTATCTCTGCTTTTTGAGGTGGGCCACACCATGCACAGAATATGTTCTTCCCTTCTTTTTTTCCTTTTGAGATTTCACTTATTCCTAATCTTTCTGCCAGCAATTCTGAAATTTGCATCTACAGCCAAATAGTTTTCCTGAAACACACACACATACACACACACACACACACACACGTGCACTTGTACCAAATAATCACATGTCTAGTCAATTGTGCTTTTCTTGATACCTGAAAAACATATCCAGAATACAAGCATATCTTTTTCTCTTTCTATTCACCTAATTCATTTTACATTGTTTCTCTTCTGATTTCTGTGATACTACATCTATCCTCATGACAAGAGAAGAGGACAGAGTCACCATTTAAGAATCAAAGTTTGATTAGATGACTCCTCTCTTCAAAATCCTGCACAACTCCTCATTTTGCTCTGAGTGCATTACCAGAATTTTCTGTGATCCTGCCAGGTCCAACGTGCTCTCATTGCCCCATGATAGGCATCAATTCTTAAAGCTCTCTCTGTTTTCCCCTTTTCTACAGAAGTTGCCACTTTTGTATTTCACCAAGGCAGCAGGCAAGCAATTAAAAACATATAAAAATCAACAAGTAAGGTGCAAACATATGGGCAAAGAAAATGACTACAGTTGTTACAAAAGATAAAATACAACTGAACAATCATTATAAGTTAAAATATGACTGATGGTACAGTCCTCAAAACCTTGAGGACTATTTTAAAAGAAGCCATGAGTTATTATTGATATTATTAATACTCTTCAAATAATGATTCCCCACCATGAAAATGATAGAAATCTACGTCCACAAATCTTTCCATAACAAGGTTTAACTCCCCTTTGTTACTTATTTTAATGAAACTTAGATCTTAAACTAATTGTTAATTTGTAAATAAAATTAAGATAAAGTATATTTTAAGGCACTGAAACTAATCATGTTTTGAAAACATTTAAAGAGTTATATTTTGAAATAAAATATAAAATAAATCTGTATATGCATGTGAGAAGCGATAGAAATCTATTTCCATTAAAAACATTAAAATACATTTAGGGATACTAATAAATTACTATCTCCAAATAGTGAGGTTAGTTTTATTTCAACATGCATAAATCACCTTAATATTATATGTATATATGATAGGAATTTTAGAATCACAATATTTATCACTATTAACACTAGCACTACTAGGTGACTATTCAGGAGTTGTTTCCATTGGTTCCTCTAGGAGGCTGCTTGTTCATTTCCTGGCTGCCCAGGCTCCCGAAATAACCACACAGAAACTATATATTTAAATCACTGCTTGTCCAATTTATTTAAGTTTAAGTGGGGCTACCAGGCAAAAAGTAGAGGCAGGGCAATGAGAACTGAAGAATTCTGGGAAGAAGGAAGAGTCAGTTTGCTGTTGTCACCAAACTCGGAGGATGTAAATATGTGACTGCCTCGCCAAAAAAGGTACCACGTATGTGGCTAACAGACAAGAATTGTGGACTTATATGAGTTATAAGAGTTAATAAGAAGCCTGAGCTACTAAGCCAACCAGTTTATAATTAATGTAGACGTCTGTGTGTGTATTTGGGACTAACGGCTGTACATCAGTCAACAGTTCCTGAAATAGTTTGTCACTCGTGTGCACAGCATTGATTTTAATGCGGAGATGACAGCAGTAAATAAGACATCTCTGTGTCACAGAACTTCAACAGTGATGGCTTCCTTACCAAGGTTTCATCTTTGCCCCGAGCTTATTTTCTTCACTTCACTCTGTTTCCGAATATTTGATCACACTGTGACACTTCTAGACTGTGTTAATAAAGTTAACTTTGAATCAGGAGGTGGAGCCAGCTACTAGCTTATTGTGACTAGTAATATAGAAGCTAGGAAAATGGATAAGAAAGACAGACAGGATGGAGAAGAGAGAGACGTGTGGAGTGAAGAGGTGCTGGTTGGGTCTCTGGAAAGAAAGGGAAGGTTATCCGGTTGTTCATACTTTGCTTCTTTGAGCTATATGGTTTTACCGTAATATCTGACTCTCGATTTTTTCATTGGTAATAGAATAATTTAGAAAAATATATATATTTTTTTTAGTTTTGTTTTTTATTTTTATTTATTTATTTTTTTGTTGCAGGGTTTCTTTGTGTAACAGTTCTGGCTGTCCTGGAACTCACTCAGTAGACCAGGCTGACCTCAAACTCACAGAGATACACCTGCCTCTGACTCCTGAGTGTTGGGATTAAAGTCATGGGTCCCCAATGCCCTTTTGGCCATGAACTAAAAATACAGAATGCTTCACAAATTCGAGTGTCGTCCTTGTGCAACAGTTATTCTAATCTTCTCCATACTTTTTCAGTTTTAGTACACATGTTGCCAAAGCTAGCATATTAGGCACCAAAATGTTGTGTTTTGCAAATTGTCCTATTATCAACAAAAACTTGAGAGTTAAATATTGGGTGAAAGCCTTCGGATCAAAGAAACAGAGGATGGGCAACCAGTCAACCTTCTCTTTCTTACCAGAGACCCAGCCAGGACCTCTTCCCTCTACATGTCACAGACTGAAAAGACAGAAGGAAGTCCAAGTCCCTCCCTTCTCCATCCTGTCTTCCCTTTCCATGTTCCTGGCTTCTCTATGAATAATTCCAGTCAGCTAGTCATTGGCTCCACCCCTTGATTAAAAGTTAATTTTATTAGCACCGTCTAGAAATGTCAGAGTACAATCAAATATCCCACAATTGCTCTGCTTCTTCTTTGAAATGATTTAGGTAAAACTTCTAAAACATTAAGATTTTTTTATTTGTCTTCTGATAAAGTATATACTCTATGTCATAACTGAGCAAAAATTTCAAATTTATATATACGGTAAATAATTCAAATAATATCTAGTGCACTTGAATAAAATATTTCTCTTTTATATTTCAGTTTTCTGTAGACAGCTGTCTACACTGTACATAAAAGCTGTGAAATGAATGCATTCTTTCCACTTTGTGCAAAGAGACAACTTTTCAAGCCATTACCTTTAACAACGTGCTTTGTCTTAGCATTAATTTTAATATTGTAATAATTCACTTGGCACCAGAATTTCATCTACCATCCAAATATTTCTAAGTATGTACAAACATTAATTAAGTAGCACAATATCTCTGCAAGTAAAACTATTATTACAACCCTGGAATTGAAGATCATTGAATAGGAACACATAATGATGGGGAATTAAATTAATCAAAAGGGGAGGACATTGTCAGCTGGAACACTTTCAGTTCATGACTTTACTCAAAAAAAAAAAATGTTGAGGAATGACAGGGGCCAAATACTGAAATTAGACTATACCTTTCAAATCATCCCTCAGTTCAGGATATAAAAAGTGAGAGATAAGTCATTTGAATAGTTTTTGAGTGATACTTACCGAAAATGAAGGCACTGTTTAAGGCTACAAAAAAATTCCCTAATGAAAATACAATCACTAAAAGGTGCATTTATTAGTTGCTTGTAGTTCTCTGTGTACTGATGAGGTTGAACTTTCCCGCATCTATGTTAGCTTGTCTATTGGTGTTGTACTCCAATTGGTTATCCAATACTAAATGATCATCCCTGAAACCATCTGCATTCAAGTAACATTAAGCAGACCGGGCAGGTTGTTTTTAAATATTTAGGAGTGTGTGTGTGTGTGTGTGTGTGTGTGTGTGTGTGTGTGTGTAAAACAACAGTTAATGAAAGAGAGAGAGAGACCATTAATTTAAAAGAGAGCAAGGAGGGCTTAGGGTTATATGTGTTATATTGAATGGCTTGAAGTGATCATAGGTGGAGAAAAATTATATATTATAATTTCAAGAAAAACAAAGAAGTAGTTATTAACAAAATAAGATAGAGGTGATTAGTTATAAAGGAGACACGGTAATTCAATTGGGAAAGGTTTTATGCCCACAGAAAATGCATCAGAAATCCCGGATCTCTTGAGGTAAATTATAAAATACTTGCATACTTGCTCCGAGCAGTGGTGGAGCACGCCTTTAATCCCAGCACTCGGGAGGCAGAGGTAGGCGGATCTCTGTGAGTTGGAGACCAGCCTGGTCTACAAGAGCTAATTCCAGGACAGGCCCCAAAGCTACAGAAAAACCCTGTCTCAAACAACAACAACAACAAAAAAGATAATGGCTACATTGAGCATACTTTTTCTTCACAACAAAGGCTACCAGGAAAGATCACCTACCTACAAGTAAACAAAAAATGTGATACTGAAGATTCTATTATAATAATAATGATTGATGAGAAATCTAAATATTGGATAATTTGAACAAATTGAAAATTTTTTCATCATGATCCATATGACACGGAAACATTTGAATCTTCACTACTCCAAGTTCTTTATCAAAAACAGAGAAGCAGGGGATAAGGGAGGACCCAAACTATAACTGTATGTTGTTATCTACACCCAAAAAATGACCAATGGATTTATAAGGAAATAAATCTTATTTTTTAATGCAGCTTTGTTGTATTTAACATCATCTAATTTTAATAGCTGTCAGATTTTGTACAGTTTCACTGTGAAAACGATTTCATGTTTGCTGGCTTGTCAATGCATCTTGAAGGTAAAGCCGTGAAAGACATGGGACTTAAAGGGCTTAAACTCTGCTCAGGAAGCACATTGCCTTTGCATTTACCAGATCTCTCAGAATTTGGAGAAATATATTGTGTTTGCCTGAAAGATAGTTTCAGAATTACTTCAGTCTTTTTCAGCACAAGTGGGTGAAAAATGCTGTGTGAGAATGAGATGTGTCATTTAGCTGTGGAATATGTGGGGGACGCTATAGTGGGTTTTGGTACTGGAGCTACGTCATCCATAAAAATGTACCTTCTCAGTTATGCTTATTACATTTTCGAAAGTTGGCAGCTGCCTGCTATGATAACAAATGAGAGGGAGAACTGGACATCTTTGATGAATTTTAATATAATGGAAATGATCTCATAAAATACTAATGCATAGTGCACTGGAAATTCTGCACTATTTAGTATAAGCTAACCTGACCTTCCAAACAAAAAGTTAGTGTTTTGCAAAATACTACACCTAAAAAAGAAATAAAATTTTTACCTAAAGCTTAAAGGTCTTAAAATAAACAACTTCTATTTTTTTGAAATATCTTATCTGAAAATTTAGCTGGTCAATATTTATTCTTACCTGTTCCTCCTTGATTTATCTAAACAGATAAAAGCTATTAGTCTGAGTATTTTCTTTTTTTTTTCTTATCTCATACATTGCGCCCAGACCACAATTTCCCTCCCAGTCACTTCTCCCAGTCCATCTATCCCCTCCCGCTACTACCTCTGTCCTCCAGGTCTGTTCCTCTTCTGTTTCCCTTAAGAGAACAGCATGCCTCCTAGGGATATCAACAAAGAAGGGCATAATAAGTTACAATAACCAGGCACAAATACTTGTATCAAAGATGGATGAAGCCACCCAAAAGGAGGAAAAGTATCCCAAGAACTGGCAAGAGAGTGAGAGACACCCTAGACTCCTACTGTTAGGAGTCCCACAAGAACACCAACAACTATAACATATATGTGGAGAATATAGCTTAGACCTATAATATGGCCTCCCTGATTGTCACTTTAGTGTCTATGAGCCCTATGACCCTGTTTAGTTGATTCCATAGGCTGTGTTCTCATGGTGTCCTCAGCCTCCTGACTTCCATCCCTGTTCTGAAGCGTTCCCCAAGCTTTTCCTATTACTTATGTCTCAGATTAATGCGCTTAACGGAAATCATGCTGAAAATAACTAACATAGATTATTAAAGCAATAATTATTAGCAGTAATAGAGAAAAAACTTTTATCAGTCACAAAACAAATGTTATATATTTACTTATTAAATTTTTATGGGATTCTTTGAGATGGACATTGTAACTAGTAAAATTTTAAAATACACACACACACACACACACATGTGTTAAAATGAAAAAATGTTTTTACCCAATGTAGTTATAAGCAATTGACACAATTGTTAATTTATGGACTACTCTATAATATTTTGAGAAGCAAATGAAGCTAAGAAAGTTTCTCTTCATGTGGAAAATAAGATTATGCAAGCTGTAAAAACTCAACTTTCAGTGCCAGCACTGAAAAGAACAACCTAGGCCTTGACTTTAAGAAGTGGGCAGAAGTTTCCATATCTGTAAAACCAATGTTGACATGTTTCATTGGTAATTGTATTTGCCAATGTTGTTTATGTGCTATTATGGCTCTCTCATTACTCCTATTTTCTCAGAAATACACATTTTCCCCATTTGAACCCTCTCTGTTATAGTTCATAATTAGTTATCTTAGGTAAATATAATACCTTGGATTACAGTCTGTATAGTGTGAGCTGATAGTTGAAGGCTACTGATGGCAGCTTTAAATTGCATTGTAATTGACTTCCAGGTATAAACTTGCATGAAATACTGATTTAGCTTACAGGAGAAACTTCAGACATTCAAAATAGTTTTAAAAACTTCATAGAATAAAGCAGGGTAAAATTGTCAACAAGCAATACTAAAAAGAATCAGATTGTTTCAAAAGTTTGTAAAAAACAAAGGGAGGTGAAATTACAGTCAAGAGACAATATTGTTAGCAGCAGTACAGCCTGTGTAACTGACTTTGTTCCTAACATAAAGTGTGTCTTGCATAGAACATAGAATATTCAGTGACTGGTGCTCAGAGTGGCCCCTTCTTCTTGAAACCTAGTCTTTCACTGGTCGCATACACCATCTCATGCATGGTACTTGATAATATCAAAAGCTGCTTTTTTGTGTGTTTTGTATGTACTGATGCTTAGTGATAAGTATACTTATTTACATATTTAAATTATTTCAAAAGATGATTAGTATTTTACTATGTTGCTTGACTAGAACAATTAAGAGTCTCTAGTCTCACTAAAATATTTTGACCTTAGTCCCAGTCTTTATGAGACCAATAGACAGTGTACCTTCTTGAAATAAACAATCATGGTATTTGGTAAAGATGAATCTCATGTTTCCGTTAGTATCAAGTTATTGAGCTCAAGGGATTCCCTAGTGATGGAGAATGTACACTGTAGAGTTCAGTCAACCACCACGCTACACCACTATCACCCTTTGACAACAGCTTCTCAGATAAGTTGAGAGCAGCCCATAGGAGTGCAATAATAATAACGCAATTTGACAATGTGAGCATTCAGAGAAACAACATTAGTAGGTTCTCCTGTAGGACCTCTATTTCTAGTAATGGGTCTTTGACCAGGTTTATAGTACCAGACATAGAACTGCCTCATGAAGCAGGTTTCATATCCAATCAGAAAGTAGCTGGTTTCTCCAGTATCTCTCATTTTGCTATAGTACCAATGGATACAAGGTGCCTGCCAGGTCAGTATAGCACATAGGATCCATGTTAGATAAGGACAATGATGTCTTTTTGTCCCTCTGTACCTATCATATCATCTGCCAGCATAATGAAAGCTAGCCAGTATTGAGGGAGTTTCCTGGACAGTTTCATATTGGTTCCTTGATGTCCTGCAACCAAAGTGAATACTGATTTTAGCAATAAGGTCTATTTAGTTACCATGGGCCAGGTACCTGAAATGAAGTTCTTGGCCTCTGTTCTGAACATTTTTGTTTGTTGAACATTCAAATCTATTGATGTTATCAGTTTCTAAATAAAATTCCTTAGCTATCTCACCAGTGTGTAGAAATAATGCAGTAATATATACTTTATCTTAGAAGAGACATGTTTGCCATTCAATGATAATTAATAATCAAATGGCTAATGATCAAATAACAATGTCAAAGGTATTCAGTCAGGAGCTATGAAATATGAATTTTCTAGACCTTATCTTAATGGAGTCTGCAATGTAGTGGGGTAAGTCATATATCTGGTAGTTCAATATACTTAAAACATAATGCACAATTGCAAAGACTAAGTTCTACTTGGGAGTCAAGCATCATCTTGGGATCTGAGGATTATCTAGTAAAAATTAGCTAAAAATTATAGAGTAGACTGTTAGGATAGTTGAAAACATATATATCCTCAACATTTAGCATGACACTTTCAAGAATAACAGAGGGGTTGGAGAGATGGCTCAGCCATTAAAGGCTAGACTCACAAGAAAAAAAAATGTAAGTCTTGCAGAAAACACCAGTATGGAAAGAGTGTTCTCTGAAGTGTGTGAGGATTCTTCAAGGTAAGTGAGGACACACTGCTTGCAATTTAACAGTCTCTAACACATAAGATAAGTGTCTGACTTTCATCCACACCGGCAAAACAGTTACAGATGCTTCAGGAGCACAGGGCCTGGAGATGACCACTGTGGTAAAAGGATATGAATCTGCTTTGTTTTTAACTCGTTTGCTGCTTGTATCTTTGCATACTTTGAGCAGTTTTCTTCTTTTTTAGGAGTGGCCAAGCCGTGACGGCTTCCTGCAACCTAATGATGAAACAATATCTTGCTTTCAGCTGCAGTACCGTGCAGCTTCTTCCACACACACACAACCCTTCCCTGTGTCCGGGAGCCGAAGTGAGATTCTCTGAAATGAGAAAAGTGAACGTTAATGTAGAAATCTGTAATACATACTGGCTTACATGGCAAAAGTTACTAGTCTTCTATAAGAAAGTTTCATACTTTCTAAAAGGGCATGAGGCTAGATTACCCTACAGCCTTTATTTTAGTTTGATATGCCCAAGAAACTAAGCCATTGCCAAGGCCATCTTGTCTGACCTAAAGCGTGATCTGGACGCACTCCTCCAGCTTCTTTCTCCATTTTGTTTCTACCAGTAACGATGATTCTAAGCATCTTGAAAGCTGTATGTTGAAAGGTGAATGTTCTTTCTCGTGTGTGTCCCTAATGATTACTCCACTTTGCTCCTCCCAGATTATTCTATCTGCTTCTCTGGACTATTAATAACATAATTATATATTTACTAGCTTACATCTTTGACATTTTGTTTAGTTGTTTCATTGGTATATTTGCTACTTTATTTCAAATTAACTTACTGACACAAAACTCTCAAAATTCTCAATCTGCCTTAGGAAATGTATTCATCACAGGTAAACACACCTTTGTATCTTGTTTATATCTAACTAATTAAGCTTCTTTGAGGAAATCAAAAGTTAATCAAATGTTGTTTCCTTTATATCCAAAGAAGTTTTAAATTTGTCCAACTAGTTCCTGAAAGTTTAGTGAGATAATTCTAAGCACAAGGGATAAAACGATTTCTTTTGATGGTGAGTTTTCTTCTGATGTACCACTTTCTGATTTGAAAGTTCTATCACTATTATTCAAGTGTTTCAAATGTATGAAATCAAGTTTTTATAGCACTTTTCTATAACTCTTCAAATGATAATTCCAAGAGGGAAGATCTAATTTGGACCTGTAATTGTCTCTTTTCTACTTCAATACATTTTATAGAACTATGATGGACTTTTGTACTTCATTCTAAAACATAGTTATCACATTTCACATAAAATTTTAAACATTAAAAAAGGTAAAACCTATTAAAAAGGCATAGTGCTATATAGTATTAAAGCATATGAGTACCTAATTGGAAAATTAATACAGACCATGATTATAATTTTTTCTACAGTGTTCTGTTGGAACTCTGTTTTCTAAGTCTATGTATTCTGGGAACACTAAAGGATAAGTTAATGAACAAACTTTGGCATAACTCACTGCATATCAAAGATCTCTATTACATTTTTTGTCTCTGAAAATACAGAAACAAATTTGCTTCTTTCTTATTTTCCATTTGTATGGATAATTATAAAATAAAGGCAAACTCAGAAAATTTTTGCTTTCATTAATTATAGTAAAATCATTAACATTATACTTAATGGCAAAGGAATTTACAAGGTATTTTTCTTGACACAAAGATTAAAGTAGGAAATAAATCTTGTTATGAAAATAAATTCAGTCATTTTGCTCTTTTTATTTTCTTTTGAAGCATATTTTTTCGTATAATTTATTCTTCTTCTGGCTTTCCCTTCTCCAACTATTCTTTCCTTCACATTCAAATCTGCACCCTTTACCCCCTCTACTTAGAAAACAATCATCTAAAGGAATAAAATATGATAAAACAGAAACAAACCAGAATAAAACAATTAAACAAATAGAAAAAAGGAGCCAATGAAAAAGACAAGAGGCACATATAGACACAGAGACATACACATTCATATATTTAAAAATCCTATTAAAATACAAACTGTGCATACAAGAAATAGAAGAAAGAATCTCGGGTGTTGAAAATAAATAGAAGAAATCGTTTCATTGGTCAAAGAAAACATGAAATTCAACAAAGTCTTAACCCAAAACATTCAGGTAATCTGGAACACAATGAAAAGAACAAACCTAAAAATAATAGGGATAGAAGATGGAGAACTCAGATCAAAGGCATGGAAAATATATTCACCAAAAATCATAAGGAAAAAAAATTTCCCATACTAAAGAAGGATATCCCTATGTTGGGCCAAGAAGCTTACAGAACACCAAATAGACTGGGGGAAAAAAAAGTCACCTCGCCTTATACTGAGAGCTGCAAAGGAAAAAGCCCAAGTAATATATAAGGGTAGACCTATCAGAATTATACCTAACTTCTGAATGGTAACCATGAAAACCAAAAAGTCCTGGGCAGATGTGCTACAGACACTAAGAGACCACGAATGCAAGCCCAGACTACTATACGTAGCAAAACTTTCATTGATGGAGAAAACAAGATATTCCACGATAAGAACCAGATTTAAACAATACATATCCATAAACCCAGTCCTACAGAAAGTACTAGGAAAAAAACCCCAACCCAAGGAAGATAACTACACCCATAAAAACACAGGCAACAGATAACCTCCTGCCAGCAAAACCCAAGGAAGGGAACATACAAAAACTAGTACAGAAAAATAACAGGAATTAACAATCACTGGTCATTAATATCTCTTAATATCAATGGATTCAATTCACCTATAAAAAGACATGGGCTAAGAGAATGGATACAAAACCAGGATCTAGCCTTCTGTTGTATAGAATGAAAATAAAGGCAAAACATACCCAAACCTATGGGACACTATGAAAGCAATGCTAAGAAAAAAGTTCATAGCACTAAATGCTCACATAAAGAAAGTGGAGAAAGCTCACATTAGAGACTTAACAACACACCTGAAAGATCTAGAACAAAAAGAAATAGATGCACCCAGGAGAAGTATATGACAGGAAATAATCAAATAGAACCTGAAATCAATAAAACAGAAACAAATAAAACAATACAAAGAATCAATGAGACAAAGAGCTGTTTCCTTGAGAAAATCAACAAGAGAGACAAACCCTTATCCAAACTAATCAAAAGGCAAAGAGAGAAAATTCACATTAACAAAATCAGAAATGAAAATTGGGAAATAACAACAGATACTGAGGAAATTCAGAGAATCATTAGGTCATACTACAAAAACCTGTACTCCACAAAATCAAACATGTAAAAGAAATGGGCAATTTTCTAGACAGGTACGATATGCCAAAATTAAATCAAAACCAGGTGAACAATTTATATAGACATATAAGCTGCAAGGAAATAGAAAACAGCAACGTTCTGGCTGTACTTACCTCCTCAGTGCTGGGATAACAAGTGTGTGCCAGGATACTTGAGTTCTGAGTATTTATTGTGAATACTTCACTAAATGAGCTATTTTACTATGTCCTTTAAAAATATTTTTTATTCAATAAAGATATTCTTAGAATAGAATCTTTGAGCCAGAGGTGATGGCATACACCTTTAATGATAGGACTTGGGAGGCAAAGGTAGGTGGATTTCTCTGTTCAAGGATAGTCTGGTCTAAAGAGAGAATTATTGGACAGCCAAGGTTACATACATAGAAAAACTCTGCCTCAGAAACCTAGCCCCACTTCAAAAAATTCCAAAACAATAACAGTATGGGCTTTCTATTTTGTATCAATAACCAAGTTAAGAGATTTCTTACATTGGAACTGAACTCTGAATTGTAATTCTAACATGGACACACACAGACACAGCGACACCCCCACACCCACACCCTCCCACACACATATATACATGTACACACACACACAAATTGGCAGACAAAAAGTTCACACTATTAGCTATTAGTTTAGGTAAAATAATAATGAGAAGTTTTCTTTTACTTGTTGCTTTTTCATGCTAACATTAAGAAATAATAAACAACATAGCATAAAAATCTTTGTTTTAGAAAAACATTAAAAAAGGTAATGGAGATATTAATTACCTACTATACATTTATTTGTCAGAGCCTCTGGGGAAAGCCTGAGAGAACAAATATATATATATATATATATATATATATATATATATATATATATATATATACACAAATAAATACAAATATATATTTGTAATACATATACAATAATATTATATATAATAAAAAGACATGGATTATACTGATTTACACACTATGGCTGTGCAGTCCAAAAATGGCCTATCAGCAGACTGAAAACTCAGTCACTACTGAGTCCATGAAGTTAGAAGCCACAGTGGTCTCATATCAGTTCTGACAGCATGGAAATTTCCTGGAGAGCTGCTGGACTTCAATCCATGCTGGACTGAAGTCATTAGAATTTCAAGTTTACAAGAAACTAAACCATAAATGCAAAAATCAGATGAGTCTATTTTTCTTATTTGAGCAGGGGAAGGGGAAGAGTCTGAAAAAGAAGCCGAATTTGACATGATTCTAGATATTTACATAACAATGTAGAAAGACAATAAGAAGAAATGAGAAAGAGAGAACTGCTAGAGAGAGAAATGACCACAGGGTTTATAACTGTGTGTTTGGTCACTATAAACCAAATGTATTTCCTAGGTATAAAGGAAACATGGCCCACTATCAAATGCAATATGCTTTAAGGTTATTTTTAAAGTATTACTAAAGAAGAATATGTATAAATGTACTCCATAACATTAATGTTTCTTGATTTCCATTCCGATAAAGTAGTCTAGTGTTTGCATAGATTACATGCAAATGAGTATTGATTTTTCAACCTCTATGGAAAGATAAAACAGCATATATGTATCAAAAAGACAGCAATAAAAATATATCTGTGCAGACTATATCATATAGCTATTACATTCATGCTGTGTGGAGATGTAAATCAGAACAATGGAAATGCCCAGCGTATTGATTGTATGAATGGTTACAGCAGTGTTAAATTTGCCAAAGTTCACTGAACTATCATTTGTATATTTTGTCAAATGCTGATTTATATCAGTAGTGAAAAAATACAAAGAAACAATAACTGATGGTGTGGGAAAGACTCTACTACTATTAGAAAAGAAGCAACCTTAGGATCAACAATGCCTGTAAAACAATCCAATTTAAAATGAACCATGGCATTGTACAATGCGTATTTTTCTTTATCATAAAATGTCCAATAAAGACTTTAAAGTGCCTTTACTTTGTTTCAGGTGATGTAGGTGTTGCTTTTTATGTGTTGCTTTCATTGGTTAATTAATAAAGAAACTGCGTTTGCTTTTGATAGGACAGAAAATTAGGTAGGTGGAGAAAACAGAACAGAATGCTGGGAGAAAGATGCCAAGTCAGGCAGTCGCCATGATTCTCCCACCCGACACAGACGCAGGCTGAGATCTTTCCTGGTAAGCCACACCTCGTGGTGCTACACAGATTATTAAATATGGGTTAAGGGAAGATGTGAGAATTAGCCAATAAGAGGCTAGAACTAATGGGCCTGGCAGTGTTTAAAAGAATACAATTTGTGTGTTATTATTTCGGATAAAGCTAGCCGTGCGTGTGTTGAGTGGCGAGAAGCAGCCCACAGCTCCTTCAACATTCAAGGATTCTCTGTTTATTATAAGTTGCCTTTGGAGTAGATTCTGCAGCAAGGGAGAACTACCATATAAGACAACATTTCCATTTGTATTGTACAATGGCTGTAATGAGATGCCCCTAGATACCTTCAAGATAGGCCTCATGATTGGAAAGACGGAGGCATATTTAAAGGCTTTTACTTACATACTACTGAGAGGGAAGAGAAGTTAGAAATTTGAACTGATTCCTAAGGGCTAAAGGTATCACAAGTAATGCCAATGGAATGAAACCTCCATAAAGACCCCCCCAAGAACTGTGTTCTAGAAGTCTCTGGATGGTTTATTACATGGGTGCTGATGAAAGGTGGAGCCTGGGAGGCAAAGAGATCTCCACACCTCTTTCCTAGTCAGTTTTTCTCTGATGCAACAAAATTAAACATGAAAATATTTTAAGTGAGGAGAGATTTTTGGCTTCTGATTTCAGAAGTTTCAGCCCACATTGGTTTAGTTTATATGGTTTCTGGCCCATGAATGTTGGGACAGTGTAGTACAGAAACTGCTAGTTAGTTCCAGGTTGCTAGCCCTGAAATAGCCACACAGAAACAATGTTATTTGAATTACTGTTTGGTCAATAACTTAAGTGTATTTCTGGCCAGCTCATATTCTAAACTAACCCATATCCATTAATTTGCATATTGTGTTTTATTTGAATTTGAATTTTTTTGACTGCAGAGAGACATTTGATTCTGGGGATTACTAGTAAGCTGTGGCATACTAGGTAAAGTTCCATTTGGTGTCTTTCTCTAGCAGGGGCTAAAAGGCTTCTCTCTGCCTCTGCCTCTTTCTTTTAGCCTTCAGTTTAATTTTCCCCACCTAGCTCTACTCTACCCTATCACAAGCTTAAGACAGTTTCTTTGTTCACCAATGGTATTCACAGCATACAGAGGGAATCCCACATCACCTCTTCTTTTTTGTTTAAATAACGTAGCAAAATTCCATAAAACAGTTATCAAGAAAGAAGTACAGTTGCAATACTTATATCTATTTTATCCTTTATTATAACTAAGGAAAACTATAACTAGCTATTCTTCAACTCCATCAAAGACTCCAAAAGGACATAATATTACATAAGAAACAGGTAGTGCCTTGTAAGCTACTTCCAGAACTCTAGAATTGACAGAGATATCTCACTGTCTGTGCAGTCACACAAAGTTCTTCTGTATTGTTGGGGCATCCAATCTTCAGTCTACAAGCCCATAGTTTCCAACAGACTTTTCATGGAACAGAAAATTTCAACGATTGTTCTGCATATATTGGCTGTTTGCCAGTCATTTTCTTCTGTGTCCTGCAGAATGTCTAGCAGAGTCTTTTATGAAGCAGGAACCCTGAAAAATTATCTCACCTTTAGGCAAATTCAGCAGTCATTTTCCATGGGTGTTCATGGTGACCTTTTGGTGGGTCTTGATCCATCAAACCACATCAGTCTGGAAGAAATTCACAGGTTCTCATCCTTTGTGGAAACAAAAGAAGAACCTCTTTTTCAAAGAAGCTTATCCTTAGTTCCATATTTTGAAATCGAGATACCTTTAAAGTATATATGTTGGTTTAGCTTAGCAATCCCCAGAATCAAATGTCTCTCTGCAGTCAAAAAAATTCAAATAAAATGCAATAATATACATAATCCAGACTCTGTATATTTTTCATCTTTATGTGGCATATTTTTCTTTACTCCTTTTAATCTAAGATTGTATATACTCTGTTTCTTTAATGACTTTGTTTTATTTTTTAAAAATAATTTACTTCTTTTCCAACTCTCTATACTCTTTTTCTTTTTTTCTTCCAAGCCTACATATATTTGTCCAATACCATGACCCATTTAGAGGTTTATTTTATTTGAATTTGTCTTTAGTGTATCTCTGAAACCCTTTTTTTTTACCAGAAGTGCTTCTTAAAATGCTAAGTCCTTCTAATGAACTTAAGCAGCATCATTGCTAGGGGAAATATGGCACCTCCTACTTGCCCTGCCGAGTCCAGCATGGCGGAGCTGTTCATTATCAGGAGAAGGTGTAAGGCTTGTGGTTGGGACAGGACATCCTCATGGCAGAGCGTGGTGAGAAAAAGTTCTCATCTCAAGGCAGCCAGAAGAAATAAATCATAGATGGAGATATAGTGATAAACTATAGGACACTTAACTGATCTCTGATAATTTCTTGGAGTGTTGTTGCACCCATCTTCTGTTTTAATTGTTTTGTTGTATATTAAGTGACTATGAAATAGAATAGAGAAAATTCTTTGGTTTTATTCATTATTTCTGTACAATCATGCATACATGCATACACACACAATATATCCTTTCATATGTAGACATTCATGGATATATTTGTAGTTTTGTTGTTATAGCTGTGACATTATTTTGACATCACAATGAATGCAGACTGTTGACAGAGTTATACCAAAAATAAAACATTAGATAAATGGAGATTACCACTTCTTGATAAATACATTTCTTTTCAATTTGCACTTCTCACAAGCATTTGTGTATAAGGCATTTTTTGTAAATCGGCAATGAAAACAACCCCCCACAAACAACCACATGGTGAAACAAAGAAAATGTGAAAATAGGTTCTCTCTTCATTTCTCCTTCACAGTAACTGATACTTCTTAGGCATATGCCTTTACAGCTAGGGTCCCAAACTAGGATGTGCCTTCCTCTAAAAGATAAATGTTTATTGCTGTCAGTACATAACTATGGTAGGAGAACTAGTCATAAATAGTCATTTTATTTCATCCCATTATATTATTCTAATCACAGAATGTGTGCTGGAAAACGGACATTAGGCATAGCAGGATGAGACACCCGTGATGATGTTTTAAAACCTGGGCATCAAGACTGAAATGTTCTGTAGCAGATCCCAGAAAATCTCTCTGGAGTGCCTTCCACATGGCTTAATATTTTGCCCTCTGATTGACCTCAATTACCAGGCATAGGCACAGTACCACTTTGTGAGTTGGATATCATTGCTAGGCCCTAGCAATTTCTCTGGACAAACAGAACAAAAGGTCTACAACTCCTAAATCAAACATCAGGCACTGTGAGATTTGATAAGATGTATTTAAGCAAAGAAATATATTTTAGGAAAATATATTTAGTATAGATATTAACAGCAAAAAAATAAAGTTTTTTATATTGAGACCCAAATAGAAAAGATGAAGCACAAAGTCATCATAAGCATAAGAGACAAGTCAGATAAAACTCATGAAAAAATAAAGAATGAGTATTAATCAGGTATTCCTCCCGAGAACCATGTCTAAGGAGAGGCTACACATTTTCAGTGACCATGCTTAATTTTATTTTTTAACCGGGGATGTGAGCTGGATGTCATTACAGAACCAGAGAGAGGCCGTGTGTTGTCTGCTGTCTAGTTAGCATCTCTCTGTGCCTAGTCATAAGACCTCATATCCATGATAGAAGGACTAAACTCAGGGTGTTAAGATAATCTCACAGTGTCAGAGCCAAATTCACAAAAGCTGATTTTCATGGTTTTAAAGCAAGACAAACTGGACAACAGAGCCCTAAACAACTCCTATTATCAGCGAATGTGCACAACAGCTACTGATAGTCTCCAATCACAGCAAGCCTAGCCACAAAAAAGAGGACAATATTGTGGATGAGCCCAAATTCTGAGTCTTGGCATCTAACTGAATTTAGCACAGAGCATCAGCATGAATTCAAATATGTGTGAATCACAGTAATCACGCGAAGTGCTAAATCACACATTTCATGGCTTATCCAAGCTACCAAAACACTGCGGTCACTGTGGTGCAAGTTCTGCAGGGCTTTTCAGACTCAGAAGACTAATGACTCAGATTTAACACGCACACATACAAACACACACACACACACACACACACACACACACACACACACACCCTAATCCCTTTTTCATATCCCACTGTATTAGAATATCACACAGCAAAGAAATACTAAAAAAAAAAATCAGTCATTTGGATATATGAATCAAAATTGTTGATAAGGACTTTTCATAAAATCCAGTTTACAAGGAAGTCCTTGCCTTTGTGTATATCATTATCCATATATTTCTGGAATACTTTCATAGTTTTAGGCTTTTCATTAAGAACAAATTCTATTTTCAGTTAAATATTTTGAAGTAAAGATTCAGTTTTATTCTTCTGCACATGGATAGCCAGTTTCCCCAGAACTACTTGATAAATAGATTTTGTTTCATACTATGTATTTTTTTATCACCTTTGTAAAAGCTAAGGCAGCCTAACCTGTGTGAAGCTTCTACTCTGTCCCAGTGCTGTACGTGACTTTTCCAGTGTGTTGTTTTCTAATAAGACACAAACAAAGTCAAAATTCAACAAGTGGTATTTTATACAGATAAACAGATGCCTTTGTACACTAAAGGGAACAATCACTAGAGTCAAGAGTCAGCCTGCACAATGGAGACTAAGGATTGGCCAAATATATATAGCAAAAAGAAGTCTGATATTTGGAATCAAATGAAGAATTAAATGCTCCAGGTAAAATTATCTAAACAAAAATTCCCCACTAAAGAGAATAGTGTTGTCAGAGGAGAAGATATAATTGATCCATAAATTTGATCCATGCATTTTGGGGAAAACTTCCAAAGTAATTATAGAAACTGAAATCATAACTGCTTTGACATTGAGCATCAGTCCAGGTAGAATGACTATTACTGAAAAAACAAAGAATAATAACAGCCATTGTTATTTGGAGAAAGAAAAGCCCTTACTTCCCACTGTCCAGGATGTGACTTGGTGCAGCTAGTATGGAAATGAGCGTGGGAGTTTTTCAGAAAACTAAAAGTAGGGTCTAACATATGACTCAGAACGTGCCTGACAATGTGCCTGAAGGAATTCGAGTCAACACTCCAAAAAAATAATTTCATATGTACTCTTATTGATGTACTATGCGCAAATGTTAGTAAATGGAATCTACCTGGATGTCTAGCAATACCCGACATGGTAAAGAAACTGATACACATGACTGAGGAATTCTGTTCAGCCAAAAAGAAAAATAAAATTACAATTCTGCAGGCAAAATAGAAGTAGAAATTCTTACATTAAATGAATTGCACCATGTTTAGAGAGACAAATATAAAAAGTTTCTTCTTATATGTATGGTGTCTCTGTGTGTACTAGTGTGTGAGGTCTGAAACTATAAAGGACCCTAACACCTCAGGGGGAGACCTTAAGGGATGATAGTGAAGATAAAGAGAAGGCAATGTAATACTGTAATACAGGAGGCATGAAGACAGGAAAAGCTTCTTATTTGTGTTTTGGGGGAGAGAGTGGAGAAATTAAAAGATGTCAGAAATAGAACTTGATATAAAAGAAAACAAAATACATTAACATATGTCTATGAAATATCGTTATGAAACCCATTTGCTTATATGCTGACCTAAAAACTAACTAAACCTCAATTTAACAGTGAACCAATCTGAAACAGCACATGTATGTTTGAAGTCATAATACATAATACATTTATATCAAATAATAAAACTTTAGCATTCATCATGTATTACTTATCACTTATTCCATAAACACGTAGCTTATGTAATTACTTGTTAATTAAGAAGTCACTAGATGTTAAAAACATGACAAATTAATCATAATAAAGTAGATTATGGTATATAAGACACTAAGACTGAGGCTGGGGAGATAATGACTTGATGAATAAGAACATTTGCTCTACAGAAATGAGCACTAGAGTTAGATCCACAGAACAGAAAAAAAGCGTAGTATGCCTGTTCACAGCAGCTGCTTCAGTATGAAAGTTCAGGGACAGGTGCATTCTGGGAGCTCACTGGCCAGCCAGTTTAGCAGAAAAGGTGAGTTTCTGGTTCAGCAAGAGACCCTGTCTCATTATAATGAATGATGAAGGAAAACACCAGATAATCAAATGAACACAGAACTGGTGCACTCACACACCCTTATTCACCACCTAGGCTTGTATGTGCACAGACATATTCACACACACAATAACAAGGGATATTATAAGAAGTAGGGCAATTCATTTAAATGGAAGGCCACAGGGAGGTTTGGCACATGTGGTAAAGACAGGTATAATGGAAGATGGAGGATTTGGATATGTGGAGAGAAGGAGTGATAGGTAAAATTAGAAATTTTTAGGGAAAATAACATAAAGACATACCAATAAGAAGATATTTATACACAGAGTTAAAAGGACAAATAATCTATAATCTAGAATAATCTATAAGTCAATTTTCTGGTGAAAGAAGGTGTAGCAAAATGTAAAAGAGTACACTTCTGCATTAGAAGATGATCTTGGAAAATGGCAATTGAACAGAGAGGGTTAAGTCTCTGAGGCCAAACATGAGGGCTGCTAGAGGAGTTGACGGAAACATGAGTAGCTTAACTGGACAATATTCCAAGCAGAGTATTGTAGAAAAACATCTTGCCTGTTTCCTTTTTGGAAAGTTATCTCTACCTCCACTACCTAGTCATGCTTTCCAGTTCGCTAGACCATAAAGTTATGCCTGCTCACTCTTGTTGTGTGCTTGCCTGTGTTAGAAGTTTACTCACTTGCCCTAGGTAGAACCGGTGCTGCGATAGCATAGAGATCAGTTTGTGCACAAACTACTCAGTCCACTAGTGACTTGAAAATTAACTTCCATTAAGTAATTTTGTGTTTTCAAAAAGAAATTTAACTTTTATTTTTAAATACCAAATTTAAAAATTTGAAAATCACTTTAAATAGCAGTAATGGCAAGAAACAAAACAAAACAGTGTTATAATATACTAGGAAGAAGTGATGCTAGTGGGTAAATCCTGGAGAGAAAGAAAATAAAGGAACACAAAAATTGCGGATGTTGGCAAACACTATGGAAAACATCTGCTTTACAAACATAGGTGCTTTGTTCATTGTGATTCCTCACTATCAATCAATAGTCCATCAAAAATGGCTTAACGGTTTGGTGATAAATCTAAACTATGTCTAGAAGTGAAACCTTGAATTTTTTCTGCTAAGATTTTTTTCTTTCAAGTTTTGTGGGTTTGAATTTTATGCATGATTTAATTTTCATCCTGACATAATACATGTATGAAATTTAGATAAGATTGTGTTTTTTTTTATCTGTCCATTTTTAAGTGTACCCACATTATTTGTTTAAAAGTCTGTTTTCTTCTTTGGAATCAACTTCTGACAACAATAAGTTAGAAGTATTTTCAGATCTTTTCTGCTCCATTGGTTCATGTGACAGGCGAATATCACACTGTAATGACTATTTATTGTAATATTCATTTTTAAATAAGTGAGCTTGCACCTGCCTTTCTTCTCTTTCCTTCTCTCTTTTCTAGAGAGAAACTAAGTCTTCTTGTGCTGGAGATATGAAGAGGCAGCAATATAACCAAGAGAAAAAGTAACTGTTACAGTTATGTCTGTTTATAGAGTCAAGCCCCGTCAAGCCCTCTAACAATAAGAAGGTTATGTTACACCTTTCTGATTTCGATTGAAGAGACAGGATCACTGTTTTTTTGGTACAAATGTTAAAAAAATATGTGGTCGATGAAAATCAAAAGTGTAATATTCACCTAAACAGCATAAGCTGTGACCCTCAACGATTTACAATGTGTTTGAAGCTGCCAAGAGGTGGCAAAAACACTAATTTTAACAAGATAACAAATTGTATTTCTTTTATGATATTCCTGTGGTAGTGAAAATGGAAATTATTGATGCTGGGAACAGTGCCCATGGTGCCGTTAATCACTGCATTGCTATTAATTGATTTCCCTAGCATGAGCCAAGACATGCTAGGACACCACTTACTATACCCCTCTGCCTCTCCACCAAAGCCATGTGATACCTCTGAGAGAGCAGAGATTTTTAGAGTGAAATTATTTTGGTTCTAATACCAGAGGTACCTCTATTTGGCAGAAGAGCTAGTCAGTTTTAACTATTTAGTAATTGCTTGTCTTTTAAAATATGAAAAAAACTGAGCTGTCCTTTTCTCTGTATTACCATAAAATAATTTGAAATTATGAACTTAAATATTCATTTCAGTCTTTTCACATGTATATACAAAATCATTCTGAGTTTCGTTATTCAAATATCAATTACAAATGTTCTTCTTTGTACAGTATAACTAGAGATAGCACTCTCTAGTTATATTTTGTAAAAGAACAAAAGAAAGTAAAATCCTAAACAGGCTGAATATCTAAACACCAACAGCTGAAACCACAAGTAAATTTTCTTTTCCTCCCTCCCTCCCTCTCTTGTTTCCTTCTGCTCCTTTCTCTCCTTAAAAGATCCAGTTGGTAATAGAATGCAAAAGAACTTACATTGAAGAAAAGTATAACTACAAAAATGAAGCTATATTGAAAACAATGATTAATTATTTTAACATAAATGTATTTGTGTGTGTTTTTATATAGTGAGCATGCGAATCCTTTAAGAATTGGGGTAGTATTATCCAACACATTAGAGAGTTTGATTGGGTTATAATATTCCCCTTTTCTTAGTAGTCTATTGCAATGATAGATAAATAAAAAAGAAAGCGTACTGACAATTGATGTGAATCATACAGAACAGGTCGAAATAAAATGGTTCATAACTCCAGTCACAAATGAGTCAAGTATTAACATTTCTGTATCATGTTCTTACCACAGGAAGTATGACGGTTACAAAAAGAAACAATCTTCACTTATTCCCATGACCAAAAGTGCTATCAATGAAAAACAAAACATCAAAAATCTAATTTAAGGAGATGTGTTGACTAAAAGAAAATAGTGCTCGAATTAACATGTGTGTTAGTAACATGTAATATATACTATTTTGCCATAAATAGACCCAAGCATAAGTGATCATTAAATCATAAAGTAGATGCTAAGTGCAGATAATATAAAAATTATAAGAATAATGATAAAGAATGGTCATGTAAGAATTACAATTTGCATTTTGATGAATTGTGTCTGAATAGCAAACTTCAAAAGAAAAAAAAACCTTAGTTTAAGATTGCCATGGATAATTTCACTTTTTATACCTTTATTCTTACATTTATGAATTCATTGATATTCTCTCACCAGGAAATATAATTTGAATCTAAACTATTCCAACATGTGGACTTCACTTAGTAACCTACATCTAGAGAACAAGTCTTAAAGACAGAGAATCAAATCTGTTTAATCCCCAATTCATATGATCAAGGTGAACACTGCAATGATGCTTCATTGATTACTTGCTCCTTAAATGGAATGAGAAATTTTCTTCTCATCTTTATAGTATTTTTCCTCTATGCTATTCATGGACTAAAAATATAGCTTTCATGTATATTTAATTTGTATGGAAACCAACAGAAGTAAAGATATATTGGAGACACAGGCATGACAAATCTTGTCCTTGTTTAACACTGGAACAGGACTAAATGAATAATCTAGTAACATAAGATTTAGAAAGATTATAGTTTGATTAAGATAAAAATAGAGGAAGAAATGGATAACCAGAAAATTTGTGCTTTCCAATAGAATTATATCAAACATTTAAAAAGGAACATAAATTCTTCCATTCTAGAAAACTAAATTCTCAACTAATCTAAAGAGTAAATAAAGTCCTGAAATAACAAAATCAGAGCATCGACCAAGTGGTGAACAAGATGGGTATGTTCTTTCATGCACAGATAACTTCGATTTTGTTGGGGTTGGAGACAGGTTACCATTCTAGTTGGAAAATCTGTGCTCTGGATGCAAGGAGAGACTCTGGTTTAAAGGAAAAAGGAAAGAATAATACTGAACACTAGATACTCTTTTCTGGAATCTACGCAAGTGTATACATTATACATAACACACACACACACACACACACACACACACACACACACACACACATACACACTCATACATGATTTTAGCAAACCAAACCCAACAATGTCTAAATCACTGAATATGTCTTAATAATTTTTTCAAACATTTAAAAATTCAGACTATTTAGTAGCCCATAGTAATAGAATCACCAAATAAGCTAATGAGAACTTGACATTAAATAATCTCAAGAGTCATAGAATTATTTGACAATATCTAATATACTTTATTTTATGAAAACTATCAGCCCTATAAAATGACCTGTGATTCCCCAACAAGAATCACCATACTTCCTAATGCAGCTCTTTGTTATTGTTTACACCTGTTACCACCTTCCTGCATCTTAAGCATATCTGTTATCCCATGTAGCTCCTGGAGTCTGCAGTCTGGGATCAGTTTGGTTTTGATTTCAAAATATTTCATAAGATTTTTTGGCAAGCTAGCCATCTTCCTGCCGTTTTGTGGAAATGAGATGGTACATACGGCTTCATGTTAAAGCTTACTCGGCTATGGGGAATCATGTCATTAGCAGGTGAGCTTCTTTGTTTTGCTTCCTGCGGGGCAGGAGAATAAAGGAATTTTAGAAAAAGAGAGACAAAATGGTAAAGAGAAAAGGACTTGTTTGACAGGTCGCATGCCGTCACCTCAGCCACATGTTACAACCCAATATATATATATATATACAGTATATATTTGGAGAACACTAATCCTACTGGCAATATGATCTCTTCTTATAGCCAGGTTTATTAACGTATGAATCCACAATGTTTAAAACTTCCATTGATCATTCTCTACTAAATTATCTACCTGATTATTTTACATGTGTCTCCCTGCATGGTTATCTAGTTACATATTATGCATTTCCTTTTGTCAAAATTTATTCTTACAAAGTAATTTAAATGAAAATAGCAATTATGGAATAAGATTCATGGAAGAAGAAAGAGAGATAAAGGTTTAAATTTCATATGGGCCAATTTTAGTTTAAAAAAGATAAAAGTGGAAGGAAATAGAGGATTTCCTCTAAAGGGAGAAAAGTGGAAAGGAAGGAAAAGAAGAATGAAGAAGACAAGTACATGGGAGGAGGAAGAAAAGGAAGAAGGAATGAGAAGAATGGAGTGGAGATATGGATAGTGTCAGATGAAAGAAAAATAATTTGAAGACTAAGAAAAAACACAGTCAGATGTTATGAACATGTTATTGCTAGTGTGGTGTAGGGTTGTTTCTTAAAAGAAGGTGAAACATATCCATAAGTTAAAGAGCTGCTCATCAAATATATGTGCTTCCCCTAACATATGTGGATTGAGTATTTTTCCAAATAGAATACACATTTCTCTAACTCTCCATAGTTCCTTGATATCTAGCTTCAATAATTGCACTTAAAAATGTTTGATTTAAAAGAGATGGTAGAAAAATACAATTCAGCTTATTAAAAGACATAAAAGCTTATTCTGAATAGTCATTTCCCTTCACTCAATTCAGAAGTTCTAAAAATAAAAAGATATAGGAGAAAATGTATGTTATTTGAATGTGAGTTTCAGTTCTAAAAAATGTGCATGGTATAAAATATCTCTTATAAAGAATGAGAATATGTACATCATATTTTTAGTATTAACTGCTTTTGCTTTTCAGTAGCATCTTTAAACCCAATACTTTATTGAGATAATATGCTTATATGTTAAGATAATTGATATTGCCAAAATGTATTTCAGTCTACATTTAATAATTTAGGAAATGTAATTTACAAAATTTTCTAGTGTGTTTATCCTATATATTGTTTTAAAAAATAAGAAAGATTTTCTCTTGTAAGTTGGAGAATTCTGGGAAGGATATTTGTACTTATTTACACCCAAATTTAATGAGATGATTAAATTCCAGAGTAGTTAGATATAATCAATGTACAGCACATACGTTCAAGGAAATAGCACTGAATTCTTTTAATAAAGCCTAATTAATACATTGTAATGAAATAATGCATCTTATTTGTATCCAAAGAAGTTTTTAAGCTATACAAATAATTTTTTTTTCTAAACTGCCGTAATAGAACGTTCATTTATTTCCTGATGTCTTATTATTACCTTCTGTTAAATGGTAGGTTTTTTTTTAAGCAATAACCTTAAAATTAGTCATAGCCAATGCTTTTCCACCCATTTTTATTCTTGATCATTTTCAGCAATTTAAACTGTACTATTTTTTTGAGTACTTTCCTTGGTCACAAATTGTACATCACTTTTTATAAAGCACATACGCACGTGCACGCAGACACACACACACACCACACACACACACTTTAGTTGTTTTCTTATTTTTTTCTTTAAATGGTAATATTATAATCATGCCTGGAGCCCACTTCTATTCTTAGTCTCCATGCACTGTTAAGGTTACCTTGCCCATCTTGCCTCGTGACTATCAAATATGTACCTCCATTTACTCTTTGGGATATTTGGTGTTGTGTCTTCATTACAAATAAGTTGTCATTTAGATAGCTTTACAAAAATCATATGCATTACCTTATAAGTTGTTATGCTATGCTCCTACTCGAAACATATTTTCTATTTCATATGCCCCCTTGTTAATTATATCTCCATTTGATTAACCTATTCATTCTTTCTTCCTTGAAGACAGTGCTTTACCTTATCCTGCATTATTAAATTAACAAATATACCAATAGCCACAAAGTTGATCTACAATCATGCCCTCCTCACAGCATGATTGTGTTGTAGTTCACTGTTCTTTAACACTTATGAAAAGATGAGTATGATAACCACCTAATTTCTCAAATTCTCAGATTAGCTAACTTGTCCTTCAGAAAGTTAAAACATTAAAGAATTGAATTGGAAAGTGTTGCCTTGTATTAAATTTTCATGTTTATTCTGGATTTATTTACAAAATAAAATCTTATGAGGTGGTTTAGATTGCTCTTTGCCTCCTCCCCAGCAAGCCTCATTACTCTTTCTCTTTGGGTCAAAAATGGTTTTATTTAGCTATGTTCCAAACTCTCTCTTTATGTGGTTTACATATGGATGAGGAGTTTTGTCTGCATTTTAGTGTTTCACTTAATGTTATATGTCTCAGATGTATAACTTTTGCCTATGGAGAAAGTTGTTATTTTTCTGCAAAACATCACATTTGATTGTTTCTAATACGTAAAAATCACAATTAACTATGCAAGGGAAGATTCTGAATGTACTCTTTTTTTTAACACACAGTAATATACTATGTGTTGTATAGTCACAGAAGACAATAAATCATAAAATATATACGATTTCAATTTCAGTCATATTCTCAATCTCCAGTGTTGAAATTAAAAGTCCCATTTTTATTTTGCATTTATATTGAAATTGGATTATTTTCTCATAAAACATATACTTATTTTAGTTTTGCCTCTCTTTATTCATCAAGTTCCACTATTTCTGATCCTTTCTCTGTCTTTCATTAGAAAAGAATGGGATTATAAGAGATAACAAACTTGACAAAATAAAAGATGAAGAAAGTATATAATATCGAAGTTGTACATGGCAACTCAAGAGGAAGAAAAAAAATCCCAAGAACAGGCAAAACTGTCATATACTCACTTATTCTCATAGTCAGGAGACCTATGATAAGAAAAAAAACTAATGGCTATATTATATAGGTGGTGGACCTAATGTTGCTCCATATAAGTCCTGTGCTTGCTACTTCAAGTCTCTGTGAGCTCATATATGCCTTGCTTAGGAGATTCACTGGGCAATATTCTCTCGATATTCTCCATCCCCTCTGACTCTTAACTTTCTTCTTTAAAATTCCCTATGCTCTGAGGGAGGGATTTGATGGAGACTTTCAATTTAGAATCTTACTCTAAATATTGATTGGCTATGTGTCTCTATATCTATTTAGATCTACTGCTAGAGGAAGATTATGATGATGGCTGCTTAAGTCACTGGTCTATGAATAAAACAGAGTATCTCCAGGAATCACTTTATTTTTTAAGACCAGTTGTGTTTGGTTTTACCCTAGATCCTTGGGCTATCTCTTTCTGGTTCTTGGTTACCCAAGCAGTGGTGGGTATGGGTTCTTTCTCATGGAGTGGGCTTTAAGACAAATCAGACATTTGTTGGCTACTGCCACAAGTTTCATGACATATTGCCCTAACATATTTTGCACACAGGACAGATTGTAGGTGATTGTGATTGGGCTGGTGTCCAAGTTTCTCTTTCAGTAGCTACCAGAGCACCTCCCATCCCAAAGAGACTGGAATGTAGGCACTAGTTCAACGTCTTCATATTTAATGAGTGTGTGCATGTTGCCATCAGCAATGGGGCCCTGCAATCAGCTTGCAATGAGCAACCCTTAATCTTAGCATCAGCCTGGGTTGTTGGGCTATCCATGGACACTCTTGGCCAACAACTCAATGAACTCTATTAAATGTTTCTAAAACCCACCACTAGAAGACTTTCCTGACTGAATACGATGGCCAGTTGAGACTTCTTTTTTTTTATTATTTTTTTATTTTTTCGAGACAGTGTTTCTCTGTAGCTTTTGGTTCCTGTCCTGGAACTAGCTCTTGTAGACCAGGCTGGCCTTGAACTCACAGAGACCCACCTGCCTCTGCCTCCCGAGTGCTGGGATTAAAGGCGTGTACCACTACTGCCCTGCTCCAGTTGAGACTTCTATTGCCCAATTACTAGGAATACTCTTTAGGATCACCTTTATAGACACGAGAATGTAAATGGAGATTTAGATATCATTTCAGACCCAAATAATTACACAGAAACTATATTAATTACAACACTGCTTGGTCAATGACTCAGGTGGGTTTATAGCTAGCTCTTATACCTTTAACTAACCCATTTCTATTGATGTATTTTTATGTGCCCATGAAGTTATTTCATTTTCTAAAAGTTTTTTTTCCTCAGTGGCTGGCTGACATCTTTTGCTTTTGGCAGCTACATGTCATCTCTTAACTCTACCTTCTTTCTCTCTGTATCTTTGTTTGAATTTCCCACCTAACTATATTCTGCCCTGCCATAGGTCAAAACAGTTTCTTTTATAAATAATGGTAATAAAGCATATTTACAACATACAGAGGGGAATTCCACATTATAATCCCTTTTCTATCTAAATAAAAATGAAGGTTTTAACTTTAACATATACATACAATATTTGTCTTTCTGGGTTTTAATCACCTCAATCAGGATCGTTTTATTCTAGTTTCATTTAACTACAAATTTCATTATGTCATTTTTTTAATTTTTAAAAGCTGAGTGATATTCTATTATGTGAATGTACAGAGTTACTTTTTTTAATCTTTTCTTCTATTGAGGGAAATCTAAGTTGTTTCCTTTTTTTGCTGTTATAAATAAAACTACAATAAACATGGTTGATCAACTGTTCTTGTGGTAGGATAGAGCACCTTCTGTCTATATTAACAAGAGTGGTATAGCCAGGTCTAGAGATTGATTGAAATCCAACTTTCTAAGGACCACTATATTGATTTCCATAGTGGCTGAACAACTTTGCATTCCCATCAGCAATGGAAGAATGTTCCTCTTGCTCTACATCCTCCTCAGCATGATCTGTCATTTGTGTTATTGATCTTAGTCTTTCTGGCAGGTGTGAGATGAAATCTCAAAATAGTTTTTGATGTGCATTTCCCTCATGGCTAAGGATGCTGAATATTTAAGTGTTTCTTTGCCATTGAACTTTATCTATTGAGAATTCTCTTTTTCAATGTGTACTTTATTTTTAAAATATATTATTTGGTTTGTTGATATTAGTTTCTTGAGTTCTTTATACAATTTGTATTTTAGGACTCTATATAGAATGTAGAATTGATAAAAATCTTTTTCCACAAAGGCAGAGACTCACAGCCCAACAGTAGATAGAGATCAGGGAATCCTGTGGAAGAGGAAAGAAGAAGGATTGTGGGAGTGGTCAAAGACAGCACAAAAACACCCAAAGAATCAAATAACCTGAGATCATAGGGCTGACAGAGACTGAACTAACAACTAAAGAGTCTATGTGGGATTTACCTTGGTACATATATTGCAGTTATATATCTTGGTCTTCTTGTTGGACTCCTAATCGTAGGAGCAGAGGCTGTTTCTGACTTTTTTATAAATATTTAACTTTATTTTATGTGCATTGTTATGAATGTGTAAGATCCCCTGGAACTGAATTTTCAGACAGTTGTGAGCTGCCATGTAGGTGCTAGGAACTGAACCCAGGTCCCCTGAAAGGACAATCAGTGCTCTTAACCACTGAGCCATCTCTCCAGCCCTTGTCTCTGACTTTTTTACCTGTTTTTGGAACCCTTTGCCTCTACTGGATTGTCACATGCAGCCTTAATAGAAAAAGAAGTGCCTAATCTTATTGCAATTTGATAGTCCATGGCTGGTTTATATCCATGAAAGGACTACACTTTTCTGAAGAGAAAGAGGAAGGAGTGAATGTGGGAGGAGAGAGAAAAGAGAAAATGTTGTGGAAAGTAACCAAGAGAAGAGAAAAGAGGGAGCAAGGGGAAACTGTAATAGGTTGGAAAAAATTAATTAATTTTTAAAAAAATCAAGCCTATCCCATTCTGTCAATTGCCATTTTGTTTAAATGATAGTGAAGTATGCCTTGCAAAAGCTTTTCAGTTCCAGGAGATCCCATTTGCTATTTATTAATTGTTGTTGTGAGGACCTGCTTTTCTAGAATGAAGCCCAATTGATGAAGTTGGATGATCTTTTTGGTGTGTTTTTGCATTCAGTTTGTAAGTATTTAGTTGAGTATTTTTGTGTCTAAATTTATAAGGTAAATTGGTCTGTAATTTTCTTTCTTTGGTGAATTTTTATGTGGTTTGGATATCAGGATAAGTATGAACTTACAAAATTATTTGGAAAATGGGAGAAAATCAAAAGAGTTATACAGAGGCTTTAAAGAAGATGTTGGTTATGCAAAAAGAGCACCACCAGTAGAATGACTTACCGCAGAGATATCAGCCTGGCAGAGTAAAGAAGGAAGCTAAAAAGAGACAATCCACAGACTGTAAAACACCACAACTATTTGTGCAGGAAGATCAAAAGAAGAGGAAAACAGGGTGGAGAGCTATATATACATGTTGTATATGTGCCAAGAGTTCAAAGAGGCTAGACTACATAATAAAACACATTGCTGTGGTACAATGGTCTGTACCCTGTCAGTTGTATTTTAAATAAATCCTGATTGGCTAGTAGCCAGGCAAGAAATATAGGTGGGACAACAAGAATTATGGGAAGATGGAAGTTTCAGTCTGCAGTCATCACCCAGATGGAGAGGAAGTCAGATACAGAGCAAGCACTATGTGACTGACTCACCAAAAATGTTACCAAGCCACGTGGCTAACACAGACAAGATTTATGGACTAATGTAATTTATAAGAGTTAACAAGAAGCCTGAAATGCTAGGCCAATAAATTTATAATTAATTTAGACATCTCTGTGATTTCTTTGGGACTTAATGACTGCAGGAACTGGGCAGGACAGAAACCTCAGTCAACAACACATCCTGTCTATGAAGCTCTCAGACAGATAACTGCCAAATATGCTCCTCAGATTCGGATGATTAAAGATGGGCGAGGTCATTTATTAACAGAACCAAGGGAAGTAAAGCACAGATGGAGACAATACTTTGACACCCTATACAATGATCCTAATGCTGTCAATGTTGTCTACAACAAGAAACACTTCTACAGCCGCTTGAACACCAGACACAATGAGGAAATACTGACAGAAAGATATAGAGAGAAAAGCAGAAAGGCCCCAGGAGTGATTGACATCTAGAACTAGAGGTGGTTTCAATAGACTAAGGGGCTGAGGCACTTCTCAGAATCTTCAGAGAGATATGGGAACTTGCAGTGATTCCTCCAGAATGGAAGTACTCAGTCATAATTCCCATACACAAGAAGAAGGACAAACTGGACTATTCAAATTACAGGGGCATTAGTTTATTGTGTCATAGCAGCAAGACCTTCTCCATTATTCTTTAAAGGATCAAGGGCAGAACAGAAGAAGTTCTATCAGAGGCTCAGTGCAGATTCAGAGCTAACAGGAACACAATTGATCAGATCTTCACTTTAAGGCAACTGACAGAAAAACATGAAGAATTTGGTCCCAGCACTCGGGAGGCAGAGGCAGGCGGATCTCTGTGAGTTCGAGACCAGCCTGGTCTACAGAGATAGTTCCAGGACAAGCTCCAAAGCCACAGAGAAACCCTGTCTCGAAAAACCAAAAAAAAAAAAAAAAAAAAAAAAAAAAAGAATTTGGAAAATACTTATATGTCTGTTACATCAACTTCAGAAAGGCATTTGATAGCATTTGAAGCACTTTGGGAAACAGTGAGATTCTACAGGTACCCAGAAAAAAAATCATAAGAATTCTAGAAAATGCATCAGTCAAAGTCTGTGGAGAACAAAGTGATGAGTTTAAGATAATCATAGGAGTGTTGCAGGGATGCCTTCTCTCCCCACTAGTCTTTAATATAGTCCTGGAATTAATAGTAACAACAACCTTGGAGAGTGAGAGATAGGTGTGCAGATAGGTGCTGTGCGAAACAGTGACTTGTGTTTCTCCCGTGATACAGCACTACTTGCTGGAAGTCCAAATGAGCTGCAGGCCAGTGTAAATAGGGTGGTGGAAGTCAGTGAAAAACCTTGGTATGAAAGTAAACATCAAGGAGACTGAGACAAAACACAAGGGAAGGGCACAAAAGGATTTTAACACTATAATAAAGAATCAGAACCTCAAGCAAACAGCTTTACCATCTGAGGAAAGCAGTTCAAAGGAGGAAATAATTTCGGGCATCAAGAGGCAGATAGGGATAGTGAGAGCTGCATTCCAGGCACTATAAAAGGTTTTGTGAGCAAGAGACATAAGGAAAACAACAAAATTACAAGTATATGAGACACTTGTCTTAAGCTGCCTTCTTAAAACTCTGAAACCTGGACAATGAAACGGTCCTCAGAACAGTGGCTGAATGTGTTTGATGTGGCGTGTCTCTGGAGGATTCTAGGTATCCCACGAAGAAACAGAATGTGCAAAAATGATATTAAGAAACATCTCCATCTACAGAAAGAAGTAAACAATATGGCAGTGGTGCTTGAGATATATTTGGAGTTCGATAAGCTTTTTACACCTTGATATGCATTTACTTTGTCAGGTTAGGAAATGTCCTTTTATGATTTTGTTGAAAATATTTCCTGGGCCATGTTATGAGACTGAATGACCGCGGATACCTGAAGATAGCACTGCTTGGAGGAGTGCACGGGATAAGGCAAAGGGGAAGGCCCAAAAACACTGGATAAAGAGCATAAAGGAAGACTGTAGAACCTTGGGTATGACAATCACACAAGCATTTAGGACTGCCCGGGATAGGAACAACTGGACAACTGCCATAAACAGGCTGCCCGTCATGCTTAAGCATTAATGGGACATAAAAGATGATGAACGATGGTGGAGGTGATAGTGTTGGTGGTGGTGGTGGTGGTGGTGGTGGTGTGTGTCTGTGTGTGCATGCGTGTGTACACATGTATGTGTTTGTGTGTGCTTACCTTATTTATGTTTTGTTGATATCAGATTATTTATTTTCTGTGTGTTCATGAGTGTAATTAAATTCCATAAGTTCGTGTTTTCTTTCTAGGCCCTTCTGTTGAGCTGGATTTTAAAATGGATTTTGTTTAAATTTAGCATTATCATGGAATATCTTACTATTTACTTCTATGGTGATCGAAAGTTTTGTTGGATATGATTGTGTATGCTGGTATCTGTGGGCTCTTAGAATCTACAGCACTTCGTTCCATACCCTTTTGGCTTTTGGAGACTCCACTGAGAAGTCAGATACAATTCTATTAGATCTGCCTTTATATGTTTCCCCTGCTGCTTTTAATGTTCTTTCCTTGTGGCGCATGATGAAAATCATTTTCTGATTTAACCTATTTGGTGTTCTATGTGATTCTTACACCTTGATATGCATTTCATTTTTCAGGTTAGGAAATTTTCTTCTATGATTTTGTTGAAAATATTTCCTGGGATTTTTTGCTGGAATTACTCTCCTTCTTCTATTCTTATTAATCTGAGGTTTGGCCTTTTCATAGTGTCCCATATTTCTTGGAAGTTTTATGCCAGGAGTTTTTTAGATTTACCATCTTCATTCACTGATGTCTCCATTTCTTATTTCTTACTTTAAATGCCAGTCTCAGGCATTAAACAGGCCTACTTAGCTACTTTGTTCACAGGGAATTCCTGCTGGTGTTGGAAGCTGAGATGCAAATGTGAGTTGGGGGAGGGAGTTTAGAGGGATTGGGTCTGGAGGAACACAGAGGGATAAGAATGTCTGTAAGCAACTTACCTGGTTTTCTAAACAGATAGATAGATAGATAGATAGATAGATAGATAGATAGATAGATAGATAGATAGATAGATAGATAGATAGATACATAGATACATAGATAGATACGTAGATAGATAGATACATAGATAGATACATAGATAGATAAATACATAGATAGATACATAGATACACAGATAGATACGTAGATAGATACATAGATGATAGATAGACAACAAAAACATTTTTAAGCAATTACATACTTCATTTCACTGTCAATTTGAATCTATTTTGTTTTCTTACTTCATGAGTGAACTAAATTACTGTGTCATATTTTTAGAGCTAAAGTTTAAATTAGACATTCTTCTGTCTTATTAATTGCAACTGAGTAACACATCATCGATTCCATGATTAAAAAGAAATAAAACACCAAAAGCAAATTATGGACTGCTACGAGGCGGCACAGTTTTCCTTCTATTTTATTCAAGGTAAAATATTTGCATCTGTATATTTATGTATCATGTGTTTGTGCATGTATGTGTGTGTGTGTGTGTGTGTGTGTGTGTGTGTGTGTGTGTGTAGAGGCCTGAAGTTGATGACTCATGTTTTCTTTAATCACTCTGAAAAAATGCTTTTAGAGGCAGGGTCTGTCACAGAACCTGAATTTCATCAATTTGGTTAAACTAGCAGGACAGCGAGGATTGAGGAATCTCCTGTATCTGCTTGCCAAGGCTGGGATTATAAATCTATGCCTGGTGTTTTATCTAGCTGGTGGGGATCCAAGCTCAGGCCTTCATGCTGTGTGACAAGTCTTTACTCTCTAGGCCATTACCCTAGGCCATAAAACTAATAGTAATCATTTTAATAATAACGATAATGAATAATAGAAAGTAACTCATCTCTTCCTCAAATTGTGTTTTCACTTTTGTTCCTATGTACTCTCTTCTGTTCATAAAATGACTCTGGAAAAAATAGAATAAAATATTGTTTATAAAGTTTGAATATCAAGTCATTCAGTTGGTTGCAGACCTTTCTATTGTATTTAATAATTAATCTCTATTTTAGTCTTGTTAGTTTTTCTCTGAGTCTTCCATAGATATTTAGTTTTAGCTGCTATAACATAATGAAAATTATCTTAGCAGTAGCAGCATCAAAGTTTTTGGAGAATGTGTGTATATGTATTTATAACCTAGGATCTCAGATCACCCATTTTTCCTACAGTGCCTAAAGTACTTTAAATATCTAGTTAATTGCTAATGAAACAAGATTATATAAATAAAAGCCTGAAAATAAATACCATTCCTTTGGTAATTGACACTTGTTTTCCTTTTTGCTTTTTTTGAGACAAGATTTCTCTGTGTAGTTCTGGATGTCATGGAATTCAATCTGTTGATGAGGCTGGCCTTGAACTCAGAGATCTGCCTGTCTCTGCTTACTGAGTGCTGGAATTAAGGACATTTGCCACCATCACCTGTCATTAAATGATTTTTAAAGTCTCATGTATTTCTCTTCAGAAGAAAGTTCTTAGCTATCCATCAGGCTTGTCTTCAATACCATAAACATATAATATACTCATATAAAAATGGGATGTATGCATATAAATTCATGGATATGTCCATGGTCTTGTTTCACATTTGTCCAGTAGCTCTTCTGTGATTAGAAGCGTATGACTATATGAGAGAGTTTTTTTTTCTCTTTTCCTTTTTCTCTTTTGGTAGAGGTAGTTGTTGTGGTGTTATTTTGTTTTTTGGTGTGTGTGTGTGTGTGTGTGTGTGTGTGTGTGTGTGTTTGTCATTACAGACTCTTCTTGAGTCACAATATCAAGTTGGTTTTTTGCAAGACAGAGACCAGACTCTAGAATGGCAAATGAAATCACTAAACAGAAGAAACACTCAGAGCTGGGGATTGGATTAAGCCTTCTCGATTGGACATATGCAAATTAGTAACAGGAAACAGAATTGGCAGTAAGAAAGCAAAGTCCTAACCATGGCGAGGAGTATTGTGTTTTCAAAAGAATAGTAAACAAATACATTTTCATTATTTTCTTTCTTGCAAGCCTCACATGTTAGGCAGCAAAGTAGCACTGACATATGATCTTCATAGCAATGCAGATCTTCGCCGGATTAACATTCCTTCTCTGTAATGGAAATCTTCCAGAAGCTGAGCTCAGAAATGGAAGGAGTGCTTTGTTTCAGACTAATGCTGACAGGAGGGCTGGGAATGATATAGAGATAATGGATGTGAGGCAATCCACAAGTTTCAGGCTCACCGATTACAGGTTAGATCAGTGGCCATAAAGAATTAGAACCAAAGAAGCAAAAATTCAAAAAAATAAACAAATAATAGAAAGGAAGAAACTATGTTGAATTAGCAAAATTATCTTACTTGCTACTGCTTTATTTTCCATCCTCCTATCCACCCAGAAATGTCATCCTGTTAACAGTTTAAGTGAGCAGTGTTTCACTTCCTTAGAAACCACATGTTATTTACATTTTCATTGTAAGAGGTTTATTAAAAATATATACTTGTCAGAGAAACCCTGTCTTGAAGAAACAATATATATACATATATATATATATATATATATATATATATATATATATATATATTTGTAATCCACTATAAATATAAATATGTGAATATAATTTAATTTGGTTTTTGTTGTAGTTCTGTTACACACTTTTTGACATTAACAGAAACAAATAAAAGTCACAAAACTAAAATTGAGAAATTCTTGGTTGAAATGAATAGTGTTGGCTGTAATGATAGGAAAGAATGATGGCCCAGGATCAAAGAAGTTTAGGAAAAGCATTAGGAGAAATGATGGCAGTGTGTTCTGTGGGTATGCCCATATTATCTGTCTTCCTGGCCCTTGCGAGTGTTGATGTTTTTTATAAGTTCTAAGAACATTTCCGTATTTGATCATAGTCACCACCACTCCCCAACTTTTTCCATGCCAACCTGCCCTTTCCTGTTCATACAACTTTGTGTCCTCCTTTTTTTCCTTTTTTAAACATACAAAATCAAGTATGTTGATGACACTAATATACTTTTGGATGTGTAGATATGTAGCCTTCCACAGGAACATGATTGACCTAACACAGGTTTGAATCTTGAGGGTTGCAGAAGAGAACCAGGTGCTGGTCTGAAGGTACTGAGGTATTTATTGCTCAAAGTTAGTTATAGATTGGACTCCTAATCCACAGTTTCCCCTGTCTCACTACTGTGCCTGACTACTTTTAAAGAGAGAAAGAACCAGGTAGTAAGGATACTGATTTTTTTTTTTTAATTCACGGTTTCTCCACGAATCATTGAAAAAAGTAAGTGCTGTATATTTTCAAATTGCATTTCAAAGAATACTTACGATAAAGGAAACTATGATTTTTGATATATAGTTCAGGATATGAAGTTCAGGACTATATGACATAGGCAAGTTCTCTTTGATATCTTTGAATATCAAATCTTTTGCAAAACTCTGAAATACTTTTACAATTTCCCAGCATTAAGATATAGTGCATGGTATCTCTCTCTCTCTCTCTCTCTCTCTCTATATATATATATATATATATATATATATATATATGTATACACACACACACACACACACACACACATATATATATATGCTACATGTATAGGTATATATTATAGAAAGTTTCCACTGCACTGGTTTTCCATTCTGTCACTCAAATGTTCTCCACTTTTAACTGTCTCTCCCTTTATTCCCTCCCTCAATCACGTTTCCCCTTTTCCTTCTCACCTGAATATCCCATCCTTGCCCTATAACCATTCATATTCACACATAAAATCTATTCTATATCCCTTATCCAGAGAGAAACATGTTCTCCCTAGACCCTTCCTCTATGTCTGGCTTCTTTGGGTCTACCAATTTTAGTTGGTTTATCATTTACTTAATAGCCAATGTCCACTTATAAGTGAATAATTACCATATTTATTTCTCTGTTCTGTTACCTTACTCATGATTTTTCTAGTTCCAACCATTTGCCTGCAGTTTTCATTATATCATTATTTTTAACTGTTGAGTAATATTCCATGGTGTAAATATACCACATTTTCTTTATCAGTCATTCTGTTGAGGAACATCTAGGAATTTCCACTTTCTGGATATTATCAACAGAGCGGTAATGAACATGGTTGACCAAATGTCATTGTGGTAGGATAAATCATCCTTTGGTATGTGACCAAGACTGTTAGCTGGATCTTGAAACAGACTGATTCTCAATTTTCTAAGGAACAACCACAGTGGTGTCCAGAGTGACTGCACAAGTTTCATCTCTCACCAGAAATGGAGGAGAATTTCTATTGCTCCACATCCTTGACATCAGGAGCTGTTGTTGCAGAAATTTTGATCAGACTATCACACTCCGAGACTGTTAAAGGACATTTACCTTGAATCAGGGGTTAGAGCTAGTGATTATCTGACTAGAACTGACCATGGAGAAGACAGAAATTTGGATACAGAAGACATACAGGAAGGAAAGAATGGGGACTTGTGTTTGGATCTTTGTTTTGGTTTTGGGACAAGTGAAGAGAGACACATCTCTTGTTGGATCCTTGGCTTAAAAGCAAATCAACTGGCTGCTTCTCGGCTTCTCTGATATAGCAGTTTCTCACCCTCCAGCTGACTTCTGAGCCTTTTTTGGTAAGTAGAATGATAGAGACTTAGTTAACACCTACATATTGCTGTCCATGGCAGAGCCTGGGTTACAGACTGAAAGACCTTTAGAACTTGGACTGAGTAGCCTTGGGGACATTGACTACAGGGTTAGGGGCTATGCACAGTAATTAAAATATCAATACATTTATGTGCAGCTCCTGAGTGTGTAAACAAGTGGGTCTCTGTTTCTTGTGCCTTCTCTTAGGGCTCTTTTATTTTTCTGTTAGCTTGTCTTGTCCAAGCTCGATATAATGGTTTTCATTTCATCTTAGCATATTTTATTTTGTCATGTTTTGTTGTTCTCTCCTACATGCCCATTCTTTTCTAATTAGAAACAGAAAGGGAGTGGATCTGGATGGGAGAGGTCAGGATGAGTGGAGAGGAGTAAAGAGAGGAGAGATTTCCCATGAGCAAATCCCAAAACAAAAAGATTTATGCTACCCAAGCACCCAAGCCAGAAATCTGACTGTTTTCCTGTGAATTCATCACAGAGAAAGCTTCCAATCACTTTTAGTTCCTTCTTTGTGAATATAAATGAGCTGCCAACACTGAAGGATGACTAATACAGACAAAGAAAATAAAAATAAAAATAAACAGGAAAAATGATAGAGCAAAAATGAAGGGCATTGGTTTTAATGATATTAGAGAAGACATTTCTACATTAAAGGCTATTTTAAATTAAGGAAAAAGACATATTAGAAATTTTAAATGGGTATAAAATAAACTTAAAGAAGAAAAGCCACATTTAACATATCAAGGAAAGGAAAAAGAAGATGTTATATTAAAAAAAAGAAAATTGCAAGAATTTAAAATATCTGGCTAGTAGAACTTTATAAATATAAATATAAAATTAGAATGAAAATAATATCAATGAAGAAGAAGGATAAGGAATAAAGATAGAAGGAATGAAAAAGAGAAAGAAGACAGGAAGATTGTGGTATTTGTCCATTTTCTCACAATGGGGTCAGCTGAGTCAGGAACACTTGGAACTCCTGGCCATCTAGGGCTGTAGAATAAAACCTTGTCTCAAAAAGATAAAACAAAAACAATTATCTTCTAGAGGGAAGAGCATAGCATTCTATTGCTCAGGATCCATAAATCTGCTTATCCCAGGAAATAAAATTAAATACCCTGTTTGTATTATTTTTCTCTCATTGGGATACAAATTAAGGAAAGAATGGTTCGCTAAAATGCAATCCATCATGGAACTGGTGGTATGCAGTAGGAGACAGGGCAGTCTGATTGTAGGGCATTCACAGTCAGAAACTAGAGGACTTTAAATGTTGGTACTTAGCTAGCTTTCTCTCTCTGTCTGACTGTTAAAGTGAATCCTTCTACCTTACTTAACTTAATCCAGTTACTATTTCACAAGAATACCTGGAAACTAAGTTCATCTCAATAGCCTAGCAGAGACAAGCACAGAGATTTGTTAGACTCCAGACACTGCCAACTTGATCATCAGAATCAGCCACCACACACACTGATATATCACCACTGAATTTGAGAACCTAGACTGTGAGAAGCTTCTGCTATACTTTGGATGTTGTTTACTGAAGGTTGGTGTGCTGGAATCTTGGATGCTAGATTTATCATTCTGAAAAGAGGTGGGACCTTTAAGAAGTGAAGCCTGGAAGGAGTTCGTAACTCACAGTTGGTAGTGCTTTGGGAATGTTAATATTGTTTTCATGGGATATTGAGTTTGTCCTAAGAGAAAGGATGCTATTGAAAAAATAAACCAAAGAGACAAAATGGGAAAGACAAACCTGACCACAACCCCCTTGTATCTGCTCCCATTGTTGCGAAGCTGTCTTCCTGGAAGTCCTTACCAGAGGCAGGCCAATGCTAACAGCATGCCTTTGAATACACAGAACTATGAGCTTCATAAATCTTTATCCTGTAAAAGACTCTCAATCAATAGATACTTTGTCATAGTAAAGGGAAATAGAATGATGCGGTTTCTAAATGGGCTTCAAGTACTCAGTTATGGTTTCTAGAGAAATATGTCATAAAATTAAAGCTATCTTCTGCATTGAAACATGGCAAAACTGATATTGTCTCTGGTGGTCTAACTGCAAGGACCGCCAGCCAGCACTTTGTCACTCTGTTTTTGCATACAAAGTCTGATTGCTTCTTTTCCTTAATTTTTTTCTCTTTTTGTCACAAGGTCTTGCTGTGTAGCCCAGACTAGCCTCCAGGTTGCTATCCTCTTTCCATAATTTCCTAATTGTGGAGTTACAAGCTTCAATTATAACTCCAGATTAATGAGAAAACTATTTATTCTGTAGTTACTACTTCTCACAGATCTAGTTGTTCACTGTGTCCTCCAGAGCATCTCCCAAGGGTCCTTTCCTGGACTAGAATTATCCGTGACGGGTGCAGTGTTAATATCTCCGTTCTCCTTTGTTAACTTAATATTTCAGGTATCCACTCCGTTTTATAGGTTGGCACACTTCTGCTAACTAAAATATCCTCTTCATATTTATAGGAGATAATTAAAAGATAAAAGAATTTCAAAGGAAAAGTATATATAAATGATGGAGAATAGAATGACATCAGAATGGGAAATGAAAATATAGAAACAAGAATATCAGACAATATTTTCAACATTGAGAGGATAAATATATTTGCAGCCTTAAATCCTTTATTCACTCAGACTCTCTGATGCACATCAAAGTAGCATAAAGTACTTTTATACTTTTAGACAATAGGAAATTGAATTTCCTGTACCTTTTTACAGGAATCTAAGAATCATTTGTAATGGAAATAAGCCAGAATAGATAAACTGTAGTCCCAGAAACAGGGCATTCAATATATAAGAACGCTGAAAAACTGCAGGGTTATGGAACAAAAGATGTTTCTGCACCAGAGTTCCACAATAGGCACAGTGCACAGGGGTCCTGTTAGTAGGTCAGAGGTCTCTGGTAGAAATACAAGCAGGAAAACATGTTTCACTTGAGTTGAAAGCCTTGGTGATGTAAGTCAATATTTTACTTTTTTTCTGGATAAACACCTCTCTGTTCCATTCAATAACACCTAAGCACTTAATAGTGTTAGTATCCTGGAGCCTCTTGGAAATCGGATGCAGTTAACCCTCTCTGTATGGCAAGCATTTGTATACAGATGCAATGGTCCCTTTAAGAAACAAGCTTTGCCCACTCTCTATCTCTTCCTGCTGAGACAAGAAGGCCTCTCTCTTTCCTTTCCTCCCCTCCCCTCCTCTCCTCTGTTCTCCTCTCTCCTTTCCTCTCTCACCTCCCTCCTTCTCTGTCTGTCTCTCTGTCTCTTCTTTTCCTCCCTCCTCAATACTCTCTCAATAAACTCCACACTCAAGTTCTCTCTGTATGGCTTATTATGTCACCCACTCAGTTTGGGCTCAACCCGTTATGGAACCCCACAAAGGTCCTTCTCAAGCTGTATCTTAACAAATACTAAAACGGATTTGACTGTACTTCGAGGGAAAGGAATGTGTTCAACTTGACTGGGCACACAACAGTGTCACTAAGTAGCCCATCAGCTGCAAGGTATTAATAGCAGCAAACAGTGGTAGCCTTTCTCTTCCAAACTCATCCATTTTCCAATAGGCTTCATGATCTCATTTTTCTTTACAGCTGAACAGAATTTCACTTTGTACATGTACTATATTTGTCATTAGCCATCATCTTTTGATGAGAATCTGGACTGATCCCATATTCTTGATATTGTGAATGGAGCAGCAATACACATTTGCATAATATCTTATGGCAGGATACAGACCCCTTTACATATGATCACAGCAATGGAGTCTATGGGTCATATATTAGTTCTATTTTTTAGCTTGCTGAGAAACCTTCATAATTATCTTTCTTGTGGCTGCAGTGTTGAACTCCAGCAACACTGAGTGTCACACCTTTTCCATATCATAGATAATGTGTGTTCTCTTTGGGGAATTTTTTAATGATAACCATTTTGAATGTGGTAAGAATACATATTATTTATGTGTTTCAAATATTAACCACTATCTGAACTTTTACTGGCAAAAATATTATCGTGTTTTGTGGGCTGTTTGTTTTATCAGCAGATTCATTTGCTGTATGGAATCATCTTAATTTAATGCTTATTACCTTTTTCAAATCTTACGGTTGTTTTATTTGCAATTTGAACCTAGTCAGAAAGTTCTTACCTGTGGTATTATCTTGATGTATGTTAAGTGTGTTTTCTTCTATCAATTTCAATGTTACAGGTTTTTAATTAAGATAATTAATACCTGTAGAATTAATATTTCTGTAGCGCACTGGTCCTCAACTTTCCAATGCTGTGATCCTTTAATACAGTTCTTCATTTCCATTAGTGTTACATCACTGTAATTTGCTACTGTTATGAATTGCAATGCAAATATATGATCTACAGGTTATCTGATACGTGACCCCTGTGAAATTTTGACCATACCCAAAAGGGTCTTGACCTATACATTGAGAACCACTACTGCAAAGGTTTGCATATGATTTCATTTTATGCAAATGGAAAGACATTTATTTTTTCCAGTACCTTCTGGTAAGTGGGCTCTATTTTTTTTCCAGTGTTCATACCAGTGTGGACCTGTTTTTGTTTCCTCTATTCTTCCTTTGGTTTACATTTGTGCTCCTATTTCAGATCAACGTCATCTTTATCACTATGATTCTGTAATATAATTTGAAGTCAGGTATTAAGATATCTCCAACATCTTTCTATCTGCTTAGTGTTGCTTTGAATATTTTGGCATTTTATATTTCTCCAAGAATTATAGGATTAGTTTTTCTAGTTCTGTAAAGAATGTCAATGGAATTTAGATGAGTATTGCATTGCACCCAAATTACATTTGATGATACAGCAATTTTTATAATATTGATTATGTCCATCAGTGACTATAAAAAGTCTTTCCATCATCTACTGACTACGTTAATTATTTTTATAATGTTCTTAATGGTTTTGGGTTGTTTTAGAGATCTTTCAGTTCACTGGATAGTTTTATTCTTGATACTCTATAATTAAGCTATTTGAATGGAATATTATTTACTGAGTTATTTTCAAGAAGTTTATTTTTGTATAGAGATATATTTTCCTCATTTTCTTTTATTTTTGAGATCCTAATATATTAAAATCATTTATTCTCTCCCCCTTTTCTCTCCAAATGTGTCTTATTTTCTCTCTTGCTCTCTTTCAAATTCTGTTTTGAATCCTCCAACTATAATGAGAAGAATGTGCCAGATCCCCTAAGGATATAATCATATCATCAGTAAATCACCAAATAGTTTGAACTTTCTTCTCCGAATTGTTTCCTTTTTATATGTTCTTCTTGTGCTCTTGTCATTGTGTGACTTCAAGTACTACATTGAATAAGAGTGGAAAGGTTGGTCACATTTGGATCCTTCCACAGATTTAGGGGATATGATTTCAAAATCCTCCTCCTACTAATAATGTTAGCTACATTTTGTCATATATAACCTCCATTATGCTCATAAATATTCTGTTAATTCTGAATTTTTTCGAGGCTTATGTCATAAAAATACACCAAATTTTATTAAATTATTTTTTCTGGATCTATTGATATGACCAGATTATTTCTGTCCTTAACTCTACTTTTATCTTGGTTACATTTATTAATTTGTAAATATTGAGCTGTCTTTGAGCTCTTGCACCAAAACTAAGTTTGTTATAATGTATGATCATCTTATATGGTTTTAATTCAGTGCATAAATACCACATTGAAAAAATTTAAACCTTTATCTGTCTGAGATATTTATTTGTGGTTCACTTCTTTTCTCTTCTTATATCTTTAATTCTGTGGGCAACTGAGAATCTTTGTGTGTCAAAGATTCTCCCTGCCCAGCAACTTCCAGTGATCATCATTAGCTCAGCTCTGGCTGATTCTCTGGCTGAATATCTCAATTTCAATAATCATAGTCTTAAAAGTAATTTAACTTTTTATGCAAGTAGATGTTTAATCTGCATGCAAGACTGTGTAGCATGTAAATGCATAGTGCATGAGAAGGCCAGGAGAAAACATTGGATTCCGTGGAACTGGAGTTACAGAGGGTTGTGAGCAACTGTGTGGGTTCTGAGAATAGAATGCTGGTCTTTGGGAAGAGCAGCCTGTGTTTTTACCCTCATTTTTATCTCATTAACTCTGAGGACACATTCTGCCATATATTTCCATGTTCCCTTTGTTTGTTCTCTGTGTTTGCTTTTCAGTAGCTAGGATCTTCTCTCTGAATCTCCTGTTATCTTGACTCTGAGCAGTTCAGTGATATAGGGAACTAACGGTGGTCAACACAATGGCTGTGGTGACTGAAGCCCTGTTAATGGCAGTAGTGGTGCCATCAGGCAGTCAAGGTTCATCCAGGAGAGAAGCTTGATAGGTGAGAGCATCCTTGAATCGTGGTGTGGCATCCCAGCCTTCCTCTTTTTAACATTCATTCAAATGAGGCTTCTCATCAGCCATCCTACCAAGAATTCCAGGGAAACATTTTAATGAGGAATTTATAGTACTTCTAGAGCATGTGTGATGACTTATTTATAAATTCAGAAATATTTTCAAACCAAATTGGGCAGGGTCAGCAATTTTATCTAAATTTTTAAAAAGTTTTGGAGAGGAAGGAAATGTAATCAGAGCATGTGTCTTAGTTCAGCTTTCAACCTTATTAGAAAAATCATCATGGAAAGACCAAATGTTTCTAAAGAAGAAGTTGATGCATACAATATTGAAAAGAATATAGAGGCTTGTGGATTAATATCTGGGTCTTCAATTTTATTCCATTGGTCAATGTCTCTGTTTTTATGCCAATACTAAGCTCTTTTCATTCCCATAGCTCTGTAATAGAGTTGTCTGGCGATGGATGGATATAGAGACAGAGACCCACATGGGAGCACTGGACTGTCCCTACTGCATGTATGGTTTTTTGGGAGCCTAGTCTGTTTGGATGCACACCTTCCTAAGCCTGGATGGAGGGGGGAGGGCCTTGGACTTCCCATAGAGCAGGGTACCCTGCCCTCTTTTAGTACTGGAGGGGGAGGGGGGAAAGGGTAAGCAGGAGGAGCAGGAGGGTAGTGCGAGGAGGGGAGGAAGTGGGAATTTTGAATGGTATTGTTTATAAAGTAATAAAAAAATAGAAAAAAAGAATGCAGAGGTTTCAAGTCAAATAATAGTAAACTCTTACAAGAGAAATTTGATCAATACTATATAGTTACATTTTATTACAGACATTGCTATGCCACAATAATTCTTGGAAACATCATGAGAGTGAATTTATTTATTTATTTATTTGTTTGTTTGCTTATTCATTTATTATTTATTTTGAGTGTGTTTGTGTGAGTGTATGTGTGTGTGTGTGTTTATGTCTGGTGGGAGTTGGGAGTGTTGGAATACCATGTGTGTAGAGTTCAAAGGTCAGAAGATCCCCTTGGGTATCAGTACTGACTTCCACCTTATTTTAGAGGGATTCTTATTTGTCACTGCATATAACTCACTGACTAGTGAGTTTCCAGGCATTTTCTTATCTCTACCTCCCATACTGCTATAGGAATGCTCTTATTACAGAGGAATACTATTGCACCACGTGGTAATATAATATAATATAATGTAATAATCTTATTTCTTATTTTCAGAAGATTTAGTCTATTGTGTCAGGGAAGTTGTGGCCTAAACTGGAGAGGTGAGAGACCACTGGGCATATTTTAACATGAGCCTCCCATTTCCCAAAATTTCCCTAGAAGACCAACATTGGTGAGTATCAGTGTTCAAATTCATTAACCAGTACTGTCTTACTTTACATTCAAATAATAAAACACTAACATCCCACGCTCAAATTTCCTGTCCTATAGAGACAATCAACAAACAGCTTACTTTGAATTGGGCTTCGCCAAACTTATAACTTGTTTTCCTTGGATGTGCATAGCAAACCATAATGAAAAAAGTCTGTAGCAAGCTTTCATGTTGCAATATCTTTGTATTACCAGCCCCCAAAGAGCCACATGCAGACTTCTTATTAATTATAAAAACTTGGCCATTAGCTTAGGTTTGTCCCACTAGCTCGTAGCTTAAATGAACTTATTTCTTAGTCTACACGGTTTGCTTACCTCTACTCTGTACCATCTGTCTGACCTCAGCAGTGTCTTCCTGTCATCTCTCTGTCTCTTCTTCCCAGAGTCCTCTTTCTTCCCAGAAATTCTACCTATTCTCTTATGCTTACATGTTGGTCATTCAGCTTTTTAGTAAACAATCACAGTGATACATTTTCACACAATGTAAACAAATATTATGCACCAAAATATCTATTATTTTAATTCTTACTTCAGAAATACTTTATTTTTATTATAGTTTTGTCCCTTTGTTAGAGAATAATTGTTAAATTTATAACCCTACTTCTTTCATTTTTGATTACTGAAAATGTCACAGTCATACTAGCTAGTCTCTGGGTGTGTTCTATTACTCTTTCTAGTGAAAAGATTCATAAGTATAATTGCTTTCACTATGACATGTTTTGGAATATTAATTCTAAATTTCCTTATAAAAACCTTTTGCTTCGTTTTAGTGCTTTGGTTTATTTCCCTCAAGCTCATATGGTAAATTAATTGGAGTCTTAAGAATCACTACTCTGCTCTCATTAAGAATACCCTTTTGAGATCAAATTATGTTGAAAATAAAATCATTCTCGAGATCTAATTTATCTGTAGTTTATAGCGATTGAAAAGCTAATTTATCTAATGATGATCAGCATAAATCTCAAATTCACAGATGGTGATGTGTGCCTAAAATCTTTAGGTTGTATTCCTGAGTATCCTAGTACCTAGTAAAAACATGTAACTCAGTTTAGGCTTTATTACAGATTTATTGTTAATTTAGACTTAAACAGCATTCCTGTAGAAAATCTTTTAAATGCCAGATAATTTACTTGAGTCTAAATGAAATACTACCGTGTATGGTCATTGTGGAAGTTGAGCTTATATTCTACATTTGGAAACTAGAACTTACCCAGTGTGTTATCCAAATCATCTCACTTTGAAATATTCATACATAACCATACTTCTAGTTGTTAGTGCAGACATGCAGTTTTAATTACCAAGCCCTCATTTTGTAAAGACAAATGCATTGCTGTGTGTTTTTAAAGCTGTGGTCATATAGAGCTGGAACCATAGCTATGTTTTGAAATTGTGCTTAAGTCAAGCATATGTTAGCAGACTAAAACAGTGATTGAGGATTCTATGTATAGTAGTACCTATACATACAGTGATGTATTGCTGGAATATAGGTATAGACCCCTTCAGATAAATGTGCCCATCTGAGAGAGTTATAAACCCAGAGTAATACTGGCAACTGGGTAGGTGTCCTACAGGATACAATAAGACAAATTTCTGTCTAAATCCTCTTAAGAGTACTGGTGCCAAAAAGTACATTTTAAACTATGCTGTCAGGCTACATAGAAATTTCTTTTCATTACTTCAAATTATTTCAGTTCAGATAAATCAAAGGTATTTTACGAACTGGAAGAAAAATTTAAGATAAACCCTTGATTTTGAGCAATAATGTATGTAATTCTTATTGATATGAGATAAATATTTTCAAAGCTAAATGGACTGAGTTCTCTTTAGTACATTACAGTAGGCAAGAAATGAAAATGTTAAATCACAGAAAAATCATAAACTAGATAATTAGACAAAATATTTGTCCTAATCAAAACTTTAATTTTATTATGTACTCATTCTGCTTTTTCAACAAGGTGACTGTTTAAAAATCAATTCTAAGTAATATTAAGTCTTATAGTCTAAGTTACAGTGAACTTTGATGAATGTCACATAGATACTTGTGTGGTACATATAGCTTAAACATTAACTGGCATATTTCAAATATTATGTAAAAATGCTATCTAATATAATTATGTAATATGATTTGTTGTACATTGATAGAATTATTTATAAATAGTAATCTTTGGTTAACTTTCATTAAAAATCAATATTATAATATTTATATATAAAAAATAATAGACTACAATGCAGAGTCCATCATTGATAAGTGGAAATTGTAGTCCATACACACAGTGACTGTTATTCAACTGTAAAGAGGAATGAAATTAACAGGAAAATGGGTGAAACTGCATAATACTATATTGAATAATCCATAGAAAGTCAAGCTCAACATATTTGTCTCTCATATGGATGAGTTATAGAAAAAAACTATTATTTTGTACCCTCATTAAAATATATTAATAATAAGTTCAAATGGAGATACTCTGCATGGGTAGGTACAGTATGTTACTAAATGGAAATCTTTGTGTTGAGTATGGAACACCTTTCCATGAGGTATTGATTAAGGAGGGACCAGAAACAGCCTAAAACAATAAAAGCTATTGTCATTGCACTAGTTATCCACCAGAATTAAGTGGTAAGAATTTATTGTTGAAGGAACTACATACTATGGCTACAGAACGTAGAGAAACCAACTTGTGACTGAAGTAGATGATTCCTCCTTTCTGGAGCTTTCATAGGGCCAGAAGATGTTCCTCAGGCTACTTTGAAAGAAAAAAAAATACCAATAATTTTACCTAGTTGTGAACCTTGTGGTATAAAATGATAACTTGCTAAGCAAAACATGCCCACTATTCCAATAATGAAATGAGTATTGTGTGGCTAACCAGCTTCTTTCTGATTGGATTTGATGTTCAATCCACAAGAAGAAACTCATGACTGATACTATGAATTTGATCAAGAGCAGGGCTGATTGATTGCCGGACTTACTGCTCTTGTTTGGCTAGAAGGATATATTTCACAACTGTCTTCTAAGTACTTTTGCCTATACTCATAGACATCTGCTCATGAGAGAAGCTTATTTCTTCAATGAACAGCGATTAATTAAGAGACATATAACTGGTTCAAGTTCTGAGAATTCTTGACTGTTGTGTCCTTCATTCTAAGCAGAACATCTATTTTACTCTCTTTAAAGCCTGGGGCACATTGTAGAAGAAGCCAGTGAATGAATAGTCAAAAGGTGAGGAATTCTGTATGTGGTATGGCTGCTGCAATCATAAACTTATAGCACCTGTTGTAATTCGCTCAGGACCTCTACAAGATTCTCCCCATCTGCATTTCATCCAGAGTGGAGGAGAAGCTCACAAGGCCTCCTTCTTCCCTGAAGGACTATTGGCGTTGTCTCATGGCAGGGGCAGCAGTACCATTTTCTTCATTTGTATAACCTCTAATAAGTTGCGCATATTCCAATAAATAGCCCCCATTGATGTTCCCCCAAGCAACCCAGTATGCTTACTGGGTCATACAAAAGGAAGTGGATAAAGGCATTAAAATAGGAGGAACATCATTGCCAAGAAAGGTTCTAGTGAAAGAGGGAGTGACCATTCTTGAAAAGTCCATTGTTCAACTACTAACTTTCATTAAAAAGAGACCTTCATTGTATTGTTACTAATTTAATGAGTACTTTAAGACCAAAAGTCTTAATGGGTGGTGGTGAACGAGTAGAGGTAAAGATTAATTAGGCCCTTTCCCCCCAGTAATTCATGCAGCCATTTTGTTTCGGAAGTGAACCAGAAAGATTTATTCTCACTATTTTTTTCTTTAGATTATATAAAGTAGACTTACATTGTATTTACATGCTATTGCTAATCCATATGAAATTCAGATCTGCTTTTGTCTTAAAATGAAACATTGATGTCATTTTTCTTAACAGTTGCCCACCACACTGCCCTTCTCTGTTTGTTTGTTTGTTTGTTTGTTTGTTTATTTATTTATTTATTTATTATGTATACAGTATTCTCAGTATTCTGCCTGCAGGCCAGAAGAGGGCACCAGATCTCATCGCAGATGGTTGTGAGCCACCATGTGGTTGCTGGGAATTGAACTCAGGACCTTTGGAAGAGCAGTCAGTGCTCTTAACCACTGAGCCATCTCTCCAACCCCACTGCCCTTCTCTGTTATGGGTATTCCATACTTTTGGAAAGGATGGTGTTTTACGTGTTAGTCAGGAAAAGTTGATGATGAGTAACTACAGGAGAAAAAAATGTCTTGTTTAATTTTACATGCATACATGATGGTAGGTGTATTAAAGTCTTTCCCAAGTATCAGACACTCCAATTCTCTATCAAAGACTAGATTTCTATTTTCATCCTATGATCTTGCACACATGAAATGCTTGGGCGAGGGAGATAAAAGGGCCACCATCTCACAACCGTTCCATGGGGAATTATGGTGATAAATAGTTTTTCAAAGACACGATGACAGCTGTCATTAAAAGGCACAAGCTGTGAAATCTAGACTCTCATATGTGCTTTGTTCTCAATTTCTAAATTTATCCCAGGTTGTTTTCAGAACTTAAAAACACAGTCATGGGGGTCTGGTGATTAGAAAAAGCTTTTGAAGTTCACAATCAGAACAGCTGGTCCAAAGACCATGGGGAATTTTGAATTTTTTTTTAAGTAAATGGAAAATAGTGATTGGGGAATGTTTTGGCAAATAACAAGAGAAAATATCAGACACTTATTGCACATGTCAAGTACTATTTAGGTCATATCTGTTTTTCAAAACTAATGTTTCAACTATCCCTTTTGGCTGTAAGGATAAAGCAGCAGGATTACGTGAGTTTAAAAATAAACAATATCAGATTAAAAAAAACCCTACATTAAGAGTAAATCATATATAACTGTTTAAAGGAAAGCCACACATTATAAGGCTATAAGAAGATATTTCTATGTCATACATAGACCACACCCTGGTATTAAACTTGCCCCCTTAAAATAATTTTAAAATTGGCTGGCTCTCATGCTTTTCATCAAGATAAGAATGTGTGACCTACCATCTTTTTAGTTTCAGTGCATGCTGCAAGAAGGCCATTTGTCCATTTTCCAGCTGCCCAGACTCCAAAAATAATAACATAGAAATATATTATTTAAATCACTGCTTGGCCCATTAGCTCTAGCTTCTTATTGGCTAACTCTTACATCTTAATTTAACCAATCTCCATTAATCTGTGCGTCACCACAAGGTCGTGGCCTACCAGCAAATTTGTAGCATATCTGTCTGTCTCCTGCAGCAGCTCCATGGCTTCTCCCTGACTCTGCCTGGTTTTTTGCAGCATTCAGTATAGTTTTCCCTGGCTACGTAAGTTCTGCCATATCAACAGGCCAAGGCAGTTTCTTTATTCACCATTGGTATTCACAGCATACAGAGGGGAATCCCACATCACCTCCTCTTTTCTATTTAAATAAAATTGAAGGTTTTTTTCTTTAACACATTAAAATGATATAGAACAAAACACTTATCAAGCAAGAGTTGTTATAATATTTATATCTACTTTATCTTTTATCGTAACTAAAGAAAACTATGACTATAGTTATAAATTCTTCAACTCCATCAAATATTCCATAAAATATAATATTACCTAAGCAAATAATAAGTTCATTGTAAGCAATCTCCAAAACTCTAGAAATAACAGAGACATCTCTGTTATTATTGTAGCCTGTACAATCATTCAAAGTACTTCTGTATCGTTGGGGCATCCAATCTTCAGACCACAGGCCCATAGTATCCAAAGGACTTTTCCATGAAGCAGGAAATTTCAAAGATAATTCCACCTATATTGGCAGTTTTAAGTCACTTTCTTCTGTGTTTTGCAGAATGTCTAGCAGACTTTTTGATGAAGCAAGAACCCTGAAGAATCATCTCACCTTTAGGCAAGTTCTGCAATCAGTCATTTCTCTGTGGGTCTTGCATGTCCAGTTCATGAGAGAGTCCAGACAAGAGGAGTTTCTTGCCAAATGATCAGGCAATTCCATAATGAGCCTCTTCAATGACCATCATCTTTTTGAAGTATGTTGGTGTTGCCAAAAGCAAGTGTGTCTCACTGTCATGAAAAGTCCTAAGCTCTTAAAACACTTTAAACGCCATATTCTATAGTCTATGAAAGATTTGAAGAATCCCTATCCATCTGAAATACATCTCTGTATATCTAGAAAATCTAATTAACATGACTATAAACTTGACTATTATAGATGACTCTCTATTTATCTATATTTCTTAATTATACAATACATTTTTAAGTGAGCTACACAATCACAATACTTTAATGAAGAGCAGAAATATATATATATATATATATATATATATATATATATATACAATATAACAAAATTGATCTTAAATTTGTATCAACAAACCAAGATCCATACACATACAATTCTCTATAGCATATACCCTTTTAAATGCAAAAAAAAAACATTTATAAACAATATTTGGGAATGTGAGAATAGTTCTTCTCCAAACTGTTTCCTGCTGTTTAATGGGTAATTTTTTGAGGGGTATTCAAGGAGACCTTTCAGGGGATCTTGGTCCAACAAACAACATTATCCTGGACTGAATCCACAGGTTCTCATCCTCTGTGGAAACAAAAGAAGAACCTCTTTTCCAAAGAAACATATCCTTCGACCCATATTGAAGACAAGATACCTTTAATCTGTGAAACACCATGAGGTCATAGCCTACTAGCAATTTTGCAGCATGTTTGTCTGTCTCCTGTGGAAGCTCCATGGCTTCTCCCTGATTCTGCCTCCTTCCTCCCAGCATTCAGCTTAGGTTTCCCTGCCTACGTAAGTTTTGCCCTATCAACAGGCCAAGGCGGTTTCTTTATTCAACAGTGGTTTTCACAGCATACAGAGGAGAATCCCACATCAAATGCAAAATGGGTTATTGACACAATATCCTTCAGAAAGATCTCAGAAATATCATAAGCTATTTGTCCATCTATAAATGGCCTACTTCACATAGGATCATGTCCTTCAGGTTCATTCATTCTTTTAATTAGCAAATAATAATAATAATTGATAATAATAATAAATATTGCATTATGAAATCTTCTCTGTTTCCATATCTGTGTTGGTGGTTATTTCAATTTCATCTATTATCAGCACTGTGATAGGGAACAGAACAGTACAAATATCTCATCAATTATAATCTTTGCTTTAATTCCTTAAAATAAATATGCAGAAGGGGAATTTCTGGGTAATATGGAATTCTAGAAGGTTCCAGGGGATCTTTTACAATGGCTGTAGCAATTTAGATTCCATAAATGATTTATGACTGCATGTGTGCATACATGTGTATTAAAGTAGATGGAACATTTCCATGCTAGTTTATAAGGCTAGCATCATAAAGTTTATTAATCATAGAAAATTTGGAGAGATATCACCTTATCTACCAAAGCCTCAAGTCTTATAATCCAATTTAAAGTGAAATATAAATCCTTTTTCCAGTTCGATTATCTCTTATGATATGGTTCTTTATTATCTCTCTGTCAGACCCTGTTTTCACATTCCTTTCATTTCAATTAGAATACACAGGGTGTCATGCTATTTATAAAATACACCAATTATTGATAACTCTACTTTGTCTTCTTCATCATGCAATTATTTTATGAATAGTTGCACTATTATTTTCTAAAATTTCTTATCACAAGCAAGTTATATTCAAATGTCACCTCCTACTTATCTATATCTTACTCAATTGTTTTAATACATATTATTTTAAAATATACATCTACTCATTTGATTCAACCATCATACTGCTTATAAATATCAGTAGATCAGACTGCTTTTTGTATTGTTCATTTATTTACCACAGTACCTGCAATCCAACTAATAGCATAGTACATAATATTAAATGCATTTACTTTTGTACATTATATTTCAGTAATGTTATTTTAGATTGTTGAGGTAGTTATGGTAATTTGATTTTAGTGTTCTAACACATTAACATGTGAATTTAAATTTTATGTCTCAAAGCATTACTTAGGTTCAGGCAGTAAGTCTTGAACTTGTTATGATTGTGAGCTATTAATATCAATGCCTGGTGTTGTTTTTATTTGTTTGTGTACTTGCAAATTTTATTTCTTTTCTTTAGTTGAAGATAGGTTTTTTTTGCATTTAAATTGTGTATCCTGATTATAGCATTTCATTATCTTACTTTTCATAGTTCTTCCTCACCTCCCATCCAATCCAGATCTACACATCTCTCTCAATAGAAACAAGCAGACTCTTCAGGGAAAATAAACATGCATACATACACACATACCCCATACACATATTATATAAATTTGTGTATGTGTGTGTGCTGTAGGATAATGTTCTTGTACACTGGAAAGATTTGTCACTCATATTAGTTTAATAAAATGCTAATTGACCAATAACCAAGCAGGAAGTATAGGCAGTATTACTAGACTAAGAGAATTCTGGAAATAGCAAAGGCAGAGAGTCAGTCACCAACTGGACATGGAGAAAGCAAGATGAGACTACCTAATGGGAAAAAGTTTCTAGGCAACATATCTAAACATAGATAAGAATTCTGAGTCAATTTAAGCCATAAAGAGCTAGTTAGTAATAAGCCTGAACAATAGGCCAAACAGTCTATTTAAGCCTCTGCGTGATTTTGGGGGGGGGGGGACTGAATGGCTGTGGGACTGGGCAGGAAAGAAACTTCTGTCTACATGTGACACCCAACATTCAACAACTACATCAACATAAAACCTGCGGCAGCTTGGGAAGAGATTCCAGACACAAAAGAACAGAGTTAAACACAGCTTTATGGCAATAGCATTGTCTCAGGTGGATTCTTATAGAGGGAATCAGAGGCATAGCTTCTTTAAAAGAGACTACCTGACTCAGTATTATCATGTTAGCATAAAAACCTTGCAGATCTTTTGAGAGGTTCTACCACCAAACACTTAAATGTTGTGTATGAGCAGCCAGCAGCATGCTTCTTGGTGGTGGCATGGACCTAAAAACTCTACAGACTTGTCGTAATAAACATGGCTACTACCTGTACATCCACCATGAAGCTACACTCTCAGGAAGCTAAGAGTAGAGCAGAGCCAGCCATCAAAGACACAGCTTTAATCCCAGCCATGCTGGTTAGCAGACTAAAGTCTCCATATACCCAGACCCAAGTAATCACCAAAACTATATTAATTACAACTCTGTTTGACCAATAGCTTAGGCATATTCTTATCTAGCTCTTACATTTTAAATCAATCCATTTCTATTAATCTATGTATCACTATGAGGCTGTGGCCTACCAGTATGTTTCTGGTATCTTTATCCTTTGGCAGTCACAAGGTGTCTCTCTGACCCTGCCTTCTTTCTCCCAGCATTTAGTTTAGTTTTGCTGCCTAACTTTGTTATGCCCTATCATAGGCCAAAGCAGTTTCTTTGCTAACCAATGATAATAAAACATATTGACAGTATATAGAGGGAAATTCAATATCATCTCCACTTCTCTGTCTAAATAAAAAAGAAGTTTAAATTTTAATATATTAAAATTACCTATAACAAAACAGGACAAGCAAACATTACAGTTACAAGTTTTTTTCATGAACCTAAAGTTTCATATATAATTTATCTTTTACTATAACTTAGGAAAACTATAACTGTCTTCAACCCCATCAAAGGCCCCAGAAGGATATAATATTACCTAAGTAACCAGGAAGTACACTGTAAGTAACTTCCAAATTTCTAGAATTAACAGAGATATCTTGCTGTCTGGTTAGTCAGACAAAGTTCTTTCATAATGTTGTGGCATCTATCTTCAGCCTATAGGCCCATAATGCCCAAAAGACTTTTCCATACAGCAGGAAATTTGAAAGGCTGTTTTACCTATATTGTCAGCTTGTCAGTTACTAACTTTATTCTGTGTTTTGAAGAATGTCTGCCAGACTCTTTCATGAAGCAAAAACCATGAAGGACAATGCCATCTTTTGGAAAGTTTAGCAGTTACTTTTCTGTAGGTCCTGCATGTCCAGTTTATACAGCATACAAAGAAGCAGTCCAGACAAGAGCAATTTCTTGCCTAAATGAATAGCGTTGTCATATTGAAGGCAAGTTACATAATGAGTTTCTTCTTATTCCAACAACCTCTCTGAAATAATTAGTACTGCTAGAAGCAGATATGTCTCACTTTCAAAAAAGTCTAAACTCTTAAAACCTTTTAAATGCCATATTCCGTAGGTCTTTTAAGTGTTGAATATTATTTAACATATCTCTGTATATTTAGAAAACCTAACTAAAGTAATTAAAAGTTTGATTATTATAGATGACTACCTATTTATCAGCATTTCTAAACTATATCTTACATTTTTAAATGAGCTGTATAAACAAGAATATAAACATACATGTAAAATTAACTTTAAATTAGTATCAATAAACCAAAGTCCATAACAATATAAAGTATTCATCTCTATATCATAAGTCCCTTTAAATAAAAACAAATCTTTATAAGCAAACATTTTGGGAATCTGGGTGTTATTTTCTCCAAACTTCTTGTTGTTTGTTGGATGAAGTATTTTGAGGGTTCATGGAGACCTTTTTGAAAGTATTGTTCCATCAAACCGAAATCACTTGGAAGGAACCCATAGGTCCTCATCTTCTGTTGAAACAAAACCAGAACTTCTTTTGCAAAACAATGTAACTGTAGTTTCAAATTTTGAAGTCAAGATGCCTTTAAAATATATATGTTGGTTTAACTTATCAGCCCCAGAACCAAATGTCTTTGCATTCAAAAAAAAAAACTGAAAGAAAAACCAATAATATGCATAATCCAGACTCTCTGTGTATTTTCCATTTTTGCATGTTATTTTTTACTCTATTACTTTTTAATATTTATTTTATTATCATTACTTCTTTAATCTATGACTGTCTGTACTCTTTCTCCTCTCTCTCCGAAGTCTATGCACATATTTTAAACACACCGTGAGTCATTTAGGTGTCTTTTATGTCTGAATCTGTCCTCTTGTGTATCTGAAATCCTTTTCTAGGAACATTTTTTAAAATGGTAAACAGGTGTGACTAGGACTAACATTGTGGCTTTTCATGTTGTCTTCACCCAATCAAACATGGCAGAGTTATATTGACTGCCTTGCAAACCATGCTCACCAAGCCAGTTCCAGGGACACAGCAGTTCTGTGTTGCCATTAAGTATCTTATAGCACTCTGCCCTAAAACCCCATTTAAGTGTTAGTGAGACTTCCCAAAAGAACCAGAGCTATTTGTTCCACCAGCATGAATGAGAAAGGCAACTCTTAAAGAACCTATGCCTCTGTTTCCAGCAAATAAGCCTATCTGAAAATAATGCAGCAATAAAGAAGCCATGCTTGGCTCTGTTTATGTATGTCTAGAAACCCTCTTTTTTTTTTTTTTTAAGATTTTGAAGGTTTTATTTGGGCACCATTTTATAAACGGATACTGTGCTTTGGTTTCCTGGGTACCCAGTCCTGAATAATCATGTGGAAAATTTATTAATTACAACACTGTTTTGGTAATAGTTTAGGCATATTCCTAGCTCTTACATCTTAAGTCAACCCATTTTTATTAATCTATGTATCACCATGAGGCTATGGCCTACTAGTAGGGTTCTGTCATCTTTCTGTTTGGCAGCTACATGGCTGACCCCACCTTGTTCCTCCCAGCCTTCAGTTTAGTTTTTCTGCCTAGCTCTATTCTGTCCTGCCACAGACAAAAGCTTCTTTACTAACCAATGATAATAGTACATATTTACAACTTACAGATGGGAAAACCACATCACTCATGTGCTCAGAAAAAAAGATAGATGTATATAGCAAGACAGATTCAGACAGGAAAACAGAACTCTAAATAGTTTACAATGTGTTTTAAAATATATGCAGGCTTGGGGAAGAAAAGAAAAAGGATAGAAAAAACCCTTAAAAAAATAGAGTAGCCAGGTGTGGCGACACCCACCATTATTACCAGCACTTGGAGGCAGAGGCAGGCATATCTCTGTGAGTTTGAGGTAATCCTGGTCTGCAGAGTGAGATCCAGGAAAGCCTAAGATACACAGAAAAACCCTATCTCAAAAAAACCAAATAATAATAATAATAAAAGAAATTGAGTTAAAAAGTCACATAAAGATGGAAAATAAACAAAGAGTCTGTACACTATATGTTTTTGTGTTTTCCTTGAATTTTTTGACTGCTGAGGAAGGAACAACAGCTGCTAAAAGACATTATATTATAAATGTTGCTGAAACATTCCAGCATACATAATTTGAAAATGCTTTGGCTTCAAATTTTAAGTCAAAAGCTCTGTTACTTCAGAGAAGAGGTTTTGCTTTTGCTTCCACAGGAAATGAGAGGCTGTGGATTTACTCTGTGTAAAGAAAAAAAATCAGATTTGATCCAGGATGACCCCCTGAAAAGTCTCTGATAGAAACTGGTGATCCAACATTTTAGAGCACATCTACTAAAGTTTTCTCTGAGTTCTACATCAGAACAGTTTCAATACTGTTGGTTGAGATGATCCAGGCTCAGAACAGTTTAAATACTGTTAGTTGAGATGATCCAGGCTCAGAGAATACTCCAGTCAGGACTTGACCATAATCCTAAATTTTCTTTGGGTCCCCATAAGATTATCAGTGTCTCAATCAACAGGAAGTATCCTAGAAAACTATGCCCACATTTCCAACAAATGTAATATAGATATTTGTTTTTATTTAGAGTGTTGGTTAGAAGTTGTTATGGATAAGGATAAGGAAAAAAGCTAATCAAAGGAGATTGGATTCAGAGTTCTTTTTGTGAAAAGAAAAAGAGGGAATGCTATAGAATAATGCCCTTGTACACTGTAAATATTTGTCACTTACATTAGTTTAATGAAACACTGATTGACCAGTATCCAGTCAGGAAGTACAGTCAGGGTGACCAGACAAAGAGAATTCTGGGAAGAAGAAAGGCAGTCAGGTACCACCCAGACTCAGAGGAAGCAAGATAAGAATGCCTTAATTGAGAAAAGGGAGCAAGGCACATGGCTAAACATAGACAATAATTATGGGTGAGTTTGAGTTGTTAGAGTTGGTTAATAATAAGCCTGAGCAATAACCCAAACAATTTATAATTAATATAAGCCCCTGTATGTTTTTTGTGGGGGGGGGGGCTGAATGACTTCAGGACTGGGGAGGACAGAAATTTTTGCAGTTATGTGTGTATGAATAAATATAATAAGATAAAACAAAAACTAATGTATTTGAATTAAAAAAACAAGCAAACAGAAATAAAAGAGTTCAAGAGAAGACACTAAAAATCATGGATCCAATTTTTTGTACTTTGTAGAAGTGTTATAAAAAGTACTTAACTGAAGATTATAATATATATGCAAAGAACCTGTATGTTAAGAGAGAGAGAAATAAAAAAAATTCAAAAATAAAACTAATAAGATCTTTTTTTTTCCCATTAAAACCAAACCAAACCAAACAAAAACCAAAAAACATGAAAGGTCTTGTCATGAAATTGTTAGACAATAAACCTCCAAAGATGAAATTGGTCTCATTCTCTTTTGGATATCAACTGCTGACTAAATAGCCTAACCTTAGGAGAAGTTTGTTTCCCTAGTGAGAATCCTAGGCCCATGAAGGTCCTGTGAATACTGCCTCAGTCTCCGTGAATCCATAATGTGTCTATCATGTTGATTTAGAGGGCCTTTGTTTTCTTGGTGTCCTCCATCATCTCTGGCACTTGGTGTAGGAGGTCCTTCTGTCTAGGTGTTTCTTTTATTATTATTAAAGAAACTGTCTTGGCCTGTGATAGGGCAAAAGAACAGAGTTAGGTAAGGAAAACTAAAGTGATTGCTGGAAGAAAGGAAGCAGGGTTAGAGAGAAGCTGTGGAACTGCTGAAGACAGACACTGGGAATTTGCCACAGCCACTTAGCCATATACAGATTAATGGAAATAGGTTAAATTTATATATAAGAGTTAGCCAATAAGAAGCCCCTAAATAATAACATGGAAACTGTATTAATTAAGACACTGTTTGGCCCATTATCTCTAGCTTGTTATTGGCTAAGTCCTATATTAATTTAACCATTTCTATTAATCTGTATATTGCCATATCACACTCGTTTACCGGCAAAGATTCAGCCATGTCTGACTCTGGTGGCTTCATGGCATCTCTCACTCTGCCCTTCTTTCTCCCAGCATTCGGTCCAGTCCTCCCTGCCTACCTAAGTTCTGCCCTATCAGGCCAAGATAGTTTCTTTATCCATTATTGGTAATCACAGCACACAGAGGGGGCTCCCACATCACCTGGAATCTGCATTTGGCAACAAGAGATGGCCAGTTCAGACTCTGTTTTTCCCATTCCTTATTTAACTCTCCTTCAAATATATGTATTCAGAAACTTCTATTGTGTTAAATTTCCATACTCCCACTCAATGACCCTTAATTTTAACTGCCAATACCTGTATTCCCTCCAGTTCCCTCCTATTTTCTCTACACTTGATCTTCCTGCTCTAGGCCCCTCCTGACATCAGCCCATAACTATCTATTCTATTTTTCTATCCTCAGTTCTCTCTGCTTTCTTTTCTTAATCTATGTCTCACCTCTCTGGTTCTATGGATTGTAGATTGGTTAGAACTGAGTTAACAGCTAATGTACACCTCTAAATGAATGCATGTCCTATTTATTTTTCTAGGTCTGGGTTACTTCACTCAAGATAATTTTTTTCTAGCTTTATTCATTTACCTGCAAATTTCAAGTTTTTAAGCAGCTGAGTGCTACTCCATTGTGTAAATGTACCACATATTCTCCATCTATTCTTCTATTTAGGGACATCTAGGTTGTTTCCATTTCTGTGCATGATGAACAGAACAGCAAGGAGCTTGGCTGAGCCAATGTGTCTTTGGTAAGATGAAGCATTCTTGGAATATATGCCTGAGAGTAGTATAGCAGGATATTCGAGTAAATTGGTTCCCATCTTTCCAAGGAACCTCCACACTTATTTCCACAGTGACTGAACACATTTATCCTCCCACCAGCAAAGAATGAGTGTTCCTTTTACACCACATCCTCACTATCAAGACATGACAATTGGTTTATTGATCTTAACAATTGTGACCGGCATAAGACAAAATCTCTTAGTTTTGATTTGTATTTACCTCTTGACTAAAGACATTGGACATTTCTTTAAGTGTTTCTCAGTCATTTGAGATTCCTCTAAGGATATTTTTTTGTTTAGAATTATATCCATTTTTAAATTGTTAATTTAAAATTTCAATTTTTTCTTAATATATAATTTTATATACTTTATATATTAATCCTCTATCAGATGTGCACTCTGTAAAAATCTTTTTTCATTCTGTAGGCTGAGGCTTTGATTGATGGTATCCTTTCACTTACAGGAGTTTCTCAGTAGCATGAGGTCCCATTTATTCATTACTATTTTATTGCCTGCACTGTTTTCTGTTCAAAAAGTTGTCTCCTATACAATGCTTCAAGTCTATCCTTACTTTCTCTTCTACCATGTTTATTGTGTCTAGTTTTATGTTCAGTTCTTTGATACATTTGAATCTGAGTTTTGTGCTGGGTGATGAGTATGGATCTATTTTTATTCTTCTACATTCAGTCAGTTTGATCAGCACTTTTTCTTTTTTATTTTACTTTATTATTATTATTATTAAAAATTTCCACCTCTTCGGCACCTTCGATTTTCCTCCCCCATCCCCTACTTTCCCTCCCCCTCCCTCTCCAATCCAAAGAGCAGTCAGGGTTGCCTGGCCTGTGTGAAGTACAAGGTCCTCCCCCCTTTATCCAGGTCTAGGAAGGTGAGCATCCAAACAGACTAGGCTCCGACAAATTCAGTACATGCAGTAGGATCAAAACCCAGTGCCATTGTTTTGGCTTCTCAGTCAGAACTCATTGTCCTTTTCTTGAAGATGCTGTCCATTTTCCAGTGAGTGTTTCTGACTTTGTAAAATCTAAAATCATATAGTTATGACTGGATTTATGTCTGGATCTTTAAGTCAATTTTATTGATTAACATGAGTGTTTTTGTTCCTATACCATATTATTTTCATTCTGTAGTACTTGAAATAAAGGATGGTGTTGATACCTTCATTGGTATTTGTTTTTAATTATTCAGGATTATTTTTTATTACTCAGGATTCTTTTAGGCACCCTGTGGTATGTGAGATCCTTCTGTATTTGTGTTGCTTTCATTGGTTATTAAAGAAACTGCCTTGGCCTAGTTGATAGGGTGGAACTCAGGTAGGCGGGGAAGACAGAACTAAATGCTGGGAAGAAGAGAATCAGAGTCACCATGGAGCTGCCAGGTCAGACATGCTAAATCTTTCTCGGTAAGCCACGACCTCATGGTGACATACAGATTACTAGAAATGTGTTGAATCGAGATGTGAGGGTTAGCCAACAAGAGGCTAGAACTAATGGGCCAGGCAGTGTTTTAATTAATACAATTTCTGCCCCGTGTCCCTTTATAGTAGTAGCCTCCCACTATAACCCCAAGATTTTTGTTTTTCCATATAGTGCTGAAAATTGTCATTTCAAAATCTGTGCAAAATTATGTTAGTATTTTGATGGTAATTGAATTAAATCTGTAGATTGTTTTGGTAAGATGGGCATTTTTACTATATTTATTCTACTGATTCATGAAGATGATAGATTTTTTTCATCTTGTGGTATTTTATAAAATTTCTGTCTTTAGTGTCTATTTTTAATTTTTATTGCTTTATAAATAATACTATTCAAATTTTCCACTTACTCCCCTCCTCCCATTTCCTTCCTGCTCCCCCACTGACTTTCCCCCATTCTCCTCCAGTCCTATGAGAGGGCAGGGTACCCTGCCCTGTGGGAAGTCCAAGGCCTCCCCCGCTCCATCCAGGCCTAGGAAGGTATGCATCCAAACAGACTAGGGTCCCAAAAAAACCAGTACATGCAGTAGAGACAAATACCAGTGCCATTATCATTGGCTTCTCAGTCATCCCCCATTGTCAACCACATTCAGACAGTCCAGTTTGATCACATGCTCGTTCAGTCCTAGGCCAGCTGGCCTTGGTGAGCTCCCATTAGATCAGGCACACTGTCTCAGTGGGTGGACCAACCCCTCGTGGTCCTGACTTCCTTGCTCATGTTTTCCCTCTTTCTGCTCTTCAACTGGACCTTGGAAGCTCAGTCCAGTGCTTCAATGTGGGTCTCTTTCTCTTGCTTTGTTAGAGTTGTCCAAGACATTGTATATTATTTAGGCTATTGGGAAAGGTATTATTTCCCTGATTTCTTTCACAAATCATTTGCCACTTATATATAGAAGGGAGTACCAATTTTTATGAGTTAACTTTATATCCTGCTACTTTGCTGAAGGTGTTTATCAGATAAAGGAGTTTCCTGGTACATTTCTTTAGGGTCATTTATATATACTAGCATATTGTCTGCAAAATAAATATAATTTGCCTCTTGCTTTACAGTTTTATTACCTTGGTCTTCATTTGTCTTATTGCTCTAGCTAAGAATCAAGTACAATATTGAAAGTTATGTATAGAGTAGGCAACTTTGTCTTGTTCCAGATTTTTGGGGAATTGCCTTCTGTTTCTTTTCATTTAAGTTGATTTTAGCTATGGGCTGCTGTAAACTATCTTTATTATGTGAAGAATATCCCTTTTACCTCCACTCTCTACAGGACTATTATCATGAAAGAGTCTCAGATTTTGTCAATGTCCTTCCCTTTTTGAAGTCTAAAGAGATGATTATTCTTTGTCTTTCAGATTATTTACATGGGTGATTTATTTATTTATAAAACATTTATTGTTTTACATACACTGAACCATCTCTGCATCTCTGGAATGAAACTTAATTGAATATTCTGGGTGGTCTTTTTGATGTGTTCTTGGATTCAATTTATAAGCATATTAGTGAGAATTTTCAGATTAGTGTTTATAAGGGAAATTGGTCTGTGATTTTTTATTCTTTGTTGCTTGTTTATGTTTTTGGGTATTAGGGTAACTATGGCCTTGTAAAATGAATTGTAAGTCTTCCTTTTGTTTCTATTTAAAGGAATGGAATAATTTGAGGAGTATTGGCTTTAACTTTTTTATTTTTTTTAATCTGGCCGAATTCTGTGGTAAAACCATTAGACCAGGTCTCTCTCTCTCTCTCTCCCTCTCTCTCTCTGATTGCTAGGCTTCTGATGGCTGCGTCTATTTCCTTAGGAAATTAGCAGGTAATAGGTTTTTCTTAAATTGCTTATCTGATCTTTGTTAATCAATGGCAAGTGGTGTATATATAATGAAAATGAAAATTTTACAATTCTGTGGAAAACAAGTTTTTTAAATATGTCATTATTCTCTATTTTTCCTCAGTGTCAGTTGTTGCTTTTCTCTTTTGTTCTCTACAGTTGTTAATTTGGGTTTTCTCTCCACATTTTTAGTTAATTTGAATATACACTTTTTAATTGTATTTATTTTTTTCAAAGATTTTTTGTACTGTTTTTGTTTGCTTCTTTCTTGTATCTATTTAATTAATTGCAGCCCTCAGTTTTATTATTTCTATTTTTATTATTTTCTTTTAGATGGGATTTCTGTTTTTTGTTTTAGAGATTTCAGATGTTAAGTTCTTAATATGAGATCTTGCCATTTTTTTTAAATATAGGTGCTTAGTTCTATGAGCTTGTCTTTTAGAACTGCCTTCATTGTGACCATAAGTTTATATATTTTATGTATCCAATTCTTTTTTTTTTCCTTTTTTATTTATTTATTTATTTATTTATTAAAGATTTCTGTCTCTTCCCCGCCACCGCCTCCCATTTCCCTCCCCCTCCCCCAATTAAGTCTCCCCCCAGCCCGAAAAGCAATCAGGGTTCCCTGTCCTGTGGGAAGTCCAGGGAACCTTCACTTCCATCCAGGTCTAGTAAGTTGAGCATCCAACCTGCCTAGGCTCCCACAAAGCCAGTGCGCGCAGTAGGATCAGAAACCCATTGCCATTGTTCTTGAGTTCTCAGTAGTCCTCATTGTCTGCTATGTTCAGAGAGACCGGTTTTATCCCAGGCTTTTCCAGACCCAGGCCAGCTGGCCTTGGTGAGTTCCCAATAGAACATCCCCATTGTTTCAGTGTGTGGGTGCACCCCTCGCGTGAATTTTGCATACAAATGGATGGAAATAGAAAACACTATCCTGAGTGAGGTAAGCCAGACCCAAAAAGAGGAACATGGGATGTACTCACTCATATTTGGTTTCTAGCCATAAACAAAGGACATTGAGCTTATAATTAGTGATCCTAGAGAAGCTAAATAAGGAGAACCCAAAGAAAAACATATAGTCATCCTCCTGAATATTAACCTTCAGCAAGCGATGAAAGGAGACCGAGACAGAGACCCAAATTGGAGCACAGGACTGAAATCTCAAGGTCCAAATCAGGAGCAGAAGGAGAGAGAGCACGAGCATGGAACTGTATCCAATTCTAAAAATTCTTCAGTTTCAAGTTTGACACATTATTCTTTTTGTAGTTAGGTATTCAGCTTCAATGATATTGCATGCTTTCTGTTGTTTTGTTTTGTTTTTCTCCTGTTTTTGTTGATATTCATTTTTAATCTGTGGTGGTCAGATGGGATACAAGAAGTTTTCTTGCACCTATTGAGACTTGCTTCGTGTCTGAGTAAGTAGTAATTTTTGGAAAAAGTTGCATGTAGTAAAATTTCACTGAGTGCTGAGATGAAGGTGTATTCTATTATGTTTTGGTGAAAAACCAGCTAAGTTCCTAAATATTTTATTTCCATATTTTCCCCCAGATTGACTTCTTTTTGTTTTCTATATTTCCACATTTTTTCTCTTGAACTGTTTAATTCATTTCCTTACATCATTTTTTTTTCACAGACTTCTTTAAGGCCTTTATTTGTACATTAGGAAGGGCTTCTATCATGTTCTATCATGTTTGTAAAGACTATTTCTTCTCTTTCTCTGTGATTTTGCTATTTTGGAATAGTGCTTGCTGTGGTAGAGCTGGTGGCTCTAGTGGAGACAAATTGTCCCAGCTGTTATTGATTGCGTTTTTGTGCTGGTATCTCTTCTTGTCTTTGCTGGACGGATATTTTTCCCTTGGTTTCTGTTGACCTCTGTGGTTCTTAGCAGACTATGGCAGCTATGTTTTGCCTGGTATGAAATTCATCTGGAATTCTGAAAGCTGTGGCATCTGGGGGTTCCAGAAAAATTTATTTCTAGACACTGGGCACTGACACTTAGGAATGGGATGGTCTCTGAAATGCTGAGGGGGTCCAAAGGAGGGAGGGGAGTAGGGTATTATACCACGATCTGCTTATTATCCTAGAATGAGTCCTGAGAGTGAGGAGAGGCCTTAGCAGATGTTCTGCTAGAGAACTTGGATGAGACTGGGGGATTGGACTAGGAGGAATGGAGAGAGAGGTTAAGATCTGCAGTTAGCCCACATGCTCTGCTGGCTTCAGTGGCCCGTGTGTTCCCCTGTGCCTTTTGGAGTTGGGGCCTTGGATAATATAATGAGTCCAGTCAAGGAAGTTTGATGGGAAAGACCTATGTGCTCCACCTAGTCCACTAAAGTTAAATATAGGGTGTAGTAGAGAGGTGGTTAAGATCTTCAGTAACCTACCTGTTTGTAGTAGTTCCTGAGTTGAGCCTGCTGTGTTGAAAGTTGTGGTAAGGCAATGAGTGAGGGAAAGGAGAAGGTCAATGGGATCCCCTGCATATGGGTGTAGAGTAGGTACAGAAGTTTCAGTAGGTGGTGTACTGCAGAGCTGTGGAGGAGACTAGGTGACTGGATTTGGAGGAGAGGGAGAGATGCAGATCTACAGTTAACCTTCTTGCTTTCCTGGCCAAAGTAGCCTTCTAAAATCGAGTTTGAATGTTTTCTCTTAGGCAATCGCTGAAATACCTTGTTATCCTATTTTAAATTATGTTCATTCTAACTATTTTTGTAAATCTCAAATACCACACTGAAAGCAAAATTAATATACCAGTCTTTATTTTCATGATTATATGAAATCTGCAATTTTGTCCATATCACAGCCCACAGCAGCACTTTCCATCAGAACTGAGCAATTCTCAGCTGGGTTACTAGAAACAGTACTTCTTTCTTACTTACTGGTTTATATTCCTCTAAGACACACTCCAAGGAGCAGGAAATTGCATTGTTATTGACATAATACTCTAGTTTATTTTCCATGACAATGTCTGTTAATATTTAGCAATTAAGCATCTTATTTATACCCTAAGGACAATTTGTGCATGAGCTCAAATGTATTGCTTACTATGAGCAGCATTGCCTTGAAGTATACACCAGCCTTACTTCTATGCAAAGCAACACGCTGAATTCACACCTGCTGATGACGTCTGTTCCAGAGCTTCATGACAGGAGTTTTGGCTAAATGAGTATAACATACACAATCACCTCACTGAGTATAATTGCTTTGAGATCTTCTTTAAATGTTTTGTATTTGTTTCCATGTAAGTGTACCTCATGTAGACAGATTCTACACTGGCTAGAAGAGGGGCTTCTATCCTTGGAAACTTGTGGTACAACTGGTTATGGAACACCATGTATTTTCTGGGACCCAAATCTGGGTCTCTTGTAAGAGCATCAAGTACCCTTGATGGCTGAGCCAGTCTTCAGTTCCCAGTTTAGTATTTATTTATTTAGTGTGTGTTTGTGTGTGTGTGTGTGTGTGCCTGTGCATGTGTGAACAACCCAGCCAACATGCACTTGTGGACGTCAGGGGACAATACGTGAGAGTGGACTCTTTCTTTCCCCTGTGTGGTGCCCTAGGAGACCTACTCAGGTTATCAGCTTTGATATTAGGTTCCTCTATCCATTGAGTAATCTCTCCAGTCTAGTATTTAAAATTGGATTTCTTTCATTGTGTTATGGAACACACATATAATGTCAATACTTGAGAGACAGAGGCAGGAGACACAACCTTGTCTGCATTGTGAATTTGAGTTCAGGGCAAGCTACAGGAGACCCCTTCAAAAAAACAGAAACAAAAAGAAATACCTGGGGTTTATTATTACTTCTGACCATGTGTGCAAATATACTATGAGAACCTGAAATATCTCAAAGGGAAGTATTAAATATTATCCTGCAACCTCTCCTGAGATGAAAATTAATTGAAAGCTAAGATAGTAAAATGATAAGATAAAAAGGAAATTAATAAAAGCAAGTAGAATAGAGAATGTAGGAATCTATTAAGTGAATAATTTGCTTGCTAACACTTCTACAATGTAGATAACAAAATGATATAAAGCAAAGTCATTAAATCTACCTTCCCCTGGATCTAAATGAAGGTCAAATGAATCAAATTGACATTGAGAAGAAAAAACATTTATTTGAGCGTTATAAGGTCCTAACCGTTCAAAACCCAAATTTAAATTTATTAAATTAGATATCATCTTAATATTAGTAAATTTTTCTTATTGTTCTGTTATTTGTTAACTATTATTAACTTATGTATTTATGCTTTTTATTCATGAAAAACACATGAAACATAGCATAATTTTAACTTTGTCATTAAAAGCTAACAAGTCACTATTTCTCCACCCCTCAATCACTCATTATAGGGGCAACACTGTTCCCTGTCTGGTAATAACACTCTCTAGACTTTTTATGTGTGGATTCGTCTTATATGCTATAGATACTTTCACAATCTCATATTAATAGTCACATGCATGAGTACACCATTGTGTTTTGTATTTTTAATATGCATTGGATCAAATAAATATAAGGATTGCTTGTTAATTGGCATTGTGAAGTTAGCCACTGATTGAGAGAGTTAGTGATTTATTGAGGGAGAAGGGCACAATATCCTTTATGAAGCTGTTCATAGTGTAGGGCCCTTGTTCACAGAAAGAACAATTTATGTAGGTCTGGCAGTTAGCCTTTCTACTCTGTCCACAGTAGAGTGGTTTTGAAATTGGAAATACAGTGATGGATTTCTGGTCTGTATGATGGGATCAGGAGTAAGGCCCACTGTCGTTGGCATTTAGTGTTCCAGTCTTCAGCTACCGCAATGATAGCCATTCTGTAAGATTATTTCCTCTTGCTCTACATTTACTCTCGTCTTAATCTCTTTCTATAGTGCTGCGTATAATTGCCTTCTTTCCCCACTTACATCTCTATTATTTTCTTTTATAGTCATAGTTATCATTCTGTCCCAGTGCAGCCCTTTGGGGGCTCTAGCAAATCAAACTATAAAGGAAGAAAATAGAAGTTTGAAATTTCAGTTGCTTGCTTTTCCATTGTGTGGGCTTTTTCATTTTGTTCTCACAAGTTTGCAGTCACTGTATAGTACCGATAAGAAATACTCAGCTCTTTTCTCTACCACAAATGAGAAATATACTGTTGTTTGAGCAATAGAAACCAGTAAAGAAATAACTACATTTTGAAATAACTAATAATTTGTGGGGTAATTATTTGCATACATAATAAAATTTAGGAAAAGAGATTTATGGAGTGAAATAAAATTTACAGCTCTATGATCACCTGCATTTATCTCTTTCTCTAGTGGGAAGTCACTTTTTAAAACTTCTTGTATACTTTCAGAAATAACTTTGAACATATGCAAGCATATATAAGCATGCATTTGTACACATATGCTTTACATAATTTTATATATTAATTTGTATATTATACATACTTACAGATGTATATACCAACAGATGAATTAAAAATGTGCTCTTAGCCAGATGGCAGTTGCGCATACCTTTAATCCCAGCACATGGAAGCAGAGGCAGGTGGATCTCTGTGAGTTGGAGGCCAGCCTGGTCTATGAAGTGAGTTCTAGGACAGGCAAGGCTGGTACACAGAGAAGCCCTATCTTTAAAACCAACAAAACAAAACAAATCAAAAGCCTTTAATCTGAGCTAACTCTTGGAATGCAGAGGCAAGAGGATCTCTGTGACTTCAAGACGAGATTGGTCTACATAGATAGTTCTAAGAGAGCTAGGGCTACATAGAGAGAACTTGTCTCAAAAATATATATTATTAATAATATATATACATATTATTTTCCTTGTGTTGGCTAATTTTATGTCAAATTGATACGAGCTAGAGTCACTAGAGAGGAGAGAGCCTCAGTTGAGCAAAAGCCTTCACGAGCTTAGGCAAGCCTATAAGACATTTTCTTAACTTGTGATTGATGGGGGAGGGCCCAGCCCCATTGGGGTGGGGACTATCCTTGGGCAGGTAGTTCTGGGTTCTGTAAGAAAGCAGACTGAGCAAGTCATGGAGCGTAAACCAGTAAGAAACACTTCTGTGTTCAGGTTCCTGCCCTGTTTGAGTTCTTGTCCTAACTCTGTTCAGCGAGAGCAGTGAAATGTGAGTGAAGATTTAGGACAACAGGTATGGGGCATCACTAGGGTCATGGCTACTTGTGTAAAACAGCTGAAACTATGTTCTTTATAGGAAATCATAATGATCTGCTCTCAACTATGAAATTAGCTTTTTAATAGACAGTGGATCCACAGGCTTTAATATCATTTGATTTTTTTTTATCAAAGAGAATGATGAATATGATAGGAGATTTATTTTGGAATTTTGTACTTCTTCCAATGTCCTACTAAACACCAGTAGTGTGATTATATTCTTGGGAGCAGATTGTTGCCCTATCCTTAATTACACTTTACTTGCCCTGAATGTCTCCATTTTACAAGAAGTTGTCTTACTACACTCTTAGCATGGAGGATGACCTGTACCTGAGTGGACCAATGAAGGCACCATCTCTCCTGGTTCACCCATGCAGTGCAGATTATTAAATGATGTCTCCTAGAAACAGAAAGGAGACTGTCCTATATATTCATCAGGGTAAGTTGGGACTATACAGAACATGGTCATACTGAGGTCATATCATAACAATATTCTAAGAATGTATTGGCCATGGGAGAATGAGTGCAATTCACAAAAAAAAAAAAACAAAAAAAATTAAGTGTTGAATACTTAAGCACTGTGGTTAGTTCTGGTAGTTAGCATGGCCATGCGATATGAAATTTGTCAGCAACCCTGGAAAACAATATGATTAGACACCCATATTGTTCTCTGAATGTATTCTTTATCTTTTCAAGGCTTATGTTCGGCAGTCTGGCCATGGTTATGCCTCTCTCCTGATATTACAGGGACTTAAGGGTCGGCCTCGATCTTCAAGATCCTTGTCAGGAGACCCATGATGACCATCTCCCATAATGAAGTTCCTCTGGAACATGAAGGCTTACTCTCTCCACTCAGGACCCATCTCCTTAACACTCCACAAGATCCTTCCCATGGACCTATCACCTCTCCTTTTAAATTATAACAGCTCCCTGACCGGGAGAAATGAATACGACTAGCTATATTTGCCAAGTGATGTGCAATGTAGAATGAAGAAGTTAATACCAGTAACTGTGATCACTATGGAAGAATCTGTCTCTACCTTGGTCAAGGATATCAAGGAAAGTGTGACTATGTGGCAAGTTGGCATCAATGAAAAGCGAATTTGTTTCATTATGACAAGAAAGGTTTTGAGCAAGGCATCTGTAGAGTGAAACTGTCTCTTGGTCAAGGATATCAAGGAAAGTGTGACTATGTGGCAAGTTGGCATCAATGAAAAGTGAATTTGTTTCATTATGACAAGAAAGGTTTTGAGCAAGGCATCTGTAGAGTGAACCTCCCACTCTTCATAGAAAGTGGGCACAGGGTCCTACTTCCCTTGGAGCCTCGTGCTAGAAATAACTATTTCAGATCCTTGAGAAAGACACTTCTGGGCTGGAAAGCTGGTAAGAGGCTTTTCAATAGATTTACATCTCAAAGGGCACAGAAAGAACTTACATTTTCAAGGTTTTCAGAGTAAATTCTCTTAAGTAAAGGGAAGTCAGAGGCCTCGAGTCAGGAAGGAGACTGCCTCAAATTTAGTCAAGCTGGGGGAAAAAAAGATTAAGGTCAATTTGATCAATTTAAATAAAAAAGTCTCAAAGTAAAAACTGACTTTACAACAGCCACCACCTATAACCTCATCACAGGATGTAAATCCTTGGATATTTAAATACCAGCTACCTCAGAATGAATTTCAGTCATTGGAAGAATATATATATTGGTGTGTGTGTGTGTGTGTGTGTGTGTGTGTGTGTGTGTGTGTGTATACAGCATACAATTAAGATTATGGAAATACTGTACCAGATATAAAAGTGTTTAGGTGCCTTTTTTGTATTTATAAGCTAATTGTAGTTTTCAAAATAGTAAAACATGATGCTTATCTTTTCTCCTTTAAATGCTTTTCAGTCTCTTTAGACCTCCTGATATTAAATGAATCGTCCATAATTTAACTACATTGTCATTTAGATCTCTGGTGCTGGAATGATAATTTTTCACTGATGATTGCTAACTTAATGAATGAGAGATAATCATAGAAACATGTATTTGATAGTAAATTTGGCATTCGCTAACAAATGTCTAAGGGATGCCATATCAAAAATAATGCGTTAGAAATGACACCTCCCTAGGGCATTGCATAACAACATACTGAAAAGTTCACAGTATTCATTGCAGCAATTACCATAATGATTGTGCCTTTAAATGTGTCTCCACTTGTAAATCTTTGGGCAATTAGCTTTAATAATGCCAGCATATTTTCACCTATTAAACATCTCCAGACTTTTTTCTAAAGGCATAAAATTCACATGCCTTACAGTGAATAAAATCAACACATTAAACTACAAAGACTCATAGCAAAAACAATCCAAAAGAGGTAGAAATTGTCACCATAAGAAAACGTCTACTTTAATTTTATTCACCTTATTTATCATGACGGATCTTATCCTGTTGTCATTCTATGAGATCAACAAAAGTTTTGCTGAAAGGTGTCTTAAAAATTCATAGCTGACACAGGAAACCATAGTAGCCTCATTTTGTTGAGATATCACTTGGTCACATTTTTCGGCCGTTTGAGTCTATTTTTCAACATTTCAGTCTTTGTCTAAAAATAGTAAACATTTTAGGCTGTGATTTTTGCTTTAAAATGGTATGAGGGGAACTCTGGTCAATAACTGGAGACAAGGTTAGAAAGATCATGCTGTGGGCACCAAGTTAACCCATGACTTGGTCTTTGTTTGCGTTCATATTAGTTCCCTTCAGCTGTCTAAGAGTAAGAGAGATGTTGTCACTTGAACTCAGATTGAGTAGAGTAATGTTTCACATATACTCAGAGGCTCCATTAGGGATCACCCAGCCTACCACCTATTCTGGATTGCAAAGATGTCCCAGTGGCCCTGGTAACATTGGCCAGTCATCTCCTGTAACAATGCTCTGTTGTGTCCTGCATACAGTCAGTCCAGAAGTGAAGGAAATCGCTTTAAATGACCTCCTTTTTCTGGAGGAAGGAAAAGTGTCTCCTTAAGGATCACTTCAAAGGGGCTATTCACTTAGCAAAGGCTCTAAATTTGTGGGGCAAGCATGGTTAAACACTTGATGGAGTGTAAATTAAAAACAAAAACAAATTACCTTAAGAAGGTGTGGAACACTGGAAGGTGAAGCCCTAAGCATCTCCAGAGAAATCTGCTTGACCATTCTTAGGGATAGTCTGACAATGACTTCCTGCTGTTGGGCAGTCCCCAAGGTATTAATTTTGGAGAGCTGGGCTTTTTAAATTCAGAATTTATCTTTAAGGAGCAGATTAGAATAATGAATGGATAAGGGAGAGACAGGCTTAGTGGATGGCAGAAAATCTGGGCTTTTTCTAGCCTTTGAAAAAGCAGGCTGCATATCAAATTAGGAAGGCATCTAAACTCTTTCTGAAAACTGATGCTTCTCAGGTGGGAGTGAATGCCTTTGGTGAAATGCCAGAATGAGGTGTCTGTTTTGATGCCAATATAAATGTATTGATACCACAAAATTTCAACAAAAGGACATATATACTATTTATGTCATCAGATAATTAGTCCATTAGAAGCGAAGCTGCCAGTTATGAACACATTAACACTGCTTGGAAACATTGTTTTCTTTGTAAAGGTATGTTTTAATTTCATTTTGTGCTGGAGAATTTCAGAATATCTATAATACGTTTTTATCAGATTTTCTACCGAGGCATTGCCTCTCTAATTGATTTCCTATCCATCCCCTACAGTTCTCGTCTACTTCCATGCACTCGTTTCTTAGGCCCCTGAGTCCCCTTAGTGCTACTTTTTGCCTGTATGTGCTTATGAATACAGCCATCAATAGTTTTGGTACCCTGTCAGAGGGTGTAGAAAACTGACTTCTTTTGCATCAGCCATCAGTTGCCAATAGCTCCTCAGCTCATCGTATGACTTCATGTGCTCTTCACGATGCGGGTTTTGTTTGGCTTGATTTTGTACAGGTTTTGTGCAATCATTCACAGCTGCTGAGAGGTCATGTGTTTGACTCACGGTGACTAGCTTTTCACAGCTGACTCTGCGCGTTAAATTCTTGTTCTCTAGTTTAAGTTACTAAGCTGTCTCCTTAGGCTTCCTTCTTTCTTTAAAACAAATGCTTTCTAGTTAATGTGCAGACTCATTTTTTTCTTCCTCCATTAGTGTGTCTAGGCGATGTCGGTCTCATACTTTATCTGTGGAAGGTGTAGTGTGTAGCTGTGGCTTCTTGTGTGCCATTATAATGTCCTTAACAACCGAGTTTTCCTACACCATATGAACTTGCATTCTGGAGAAGTAAATAGACTTTTTAGAAAGGCTCATAAAGAGGAATAAGAGGAAGATTCAGGTAAAAAGTTCAAATAAGTTACAATGACCCTGCAGATGAAATATAGTGAGGTTGGAAGAGCTATGCGCAGAGAGCGCACAATAGGCGAGTCAATTGCATGTTCTATTTACATAGTGTAAGTTATATTTGAGCTATTTTGAAGAGTCTACTTAGCTTTTATTGCTTTTTCATGATTGATTTCAGAACACATAATGAGACCATGCACTGTGCTCCTCTAATTAACAGTGTGTGGCAAAGTGAAATAAAACTTTGCTCATTTTTTTTCCATTAGGAAAAAGGTCAATAACGTAAAATGGCATCTGGCTGGCAATTGCTGATGTAGCTTATCACAACTACACATAAATCCATGGATCAAGCAAAAAAGATGAAAATGCAATGTGCCATCAGAAGTGGGGACTTATTCATATGAAACCGACTATAACATTTTGGAGGATTTCCACCAGTTTTAGATTTGACGAATAGGGCTTTTGTAGTCTTAAAGTTCTCAATGTGAAAACTTGAAGCGAAAATCAATGAACAAGAACAGAACACTCAAATGGGTAAAATGTCCATGTTCCTCACGTTCTTTTAGATGAGTCCCATTTCCTTCTCTGTTTTCATTGCTTTACATATCTGCTGGATGTATTCAGTCATGTAAGATCTAACCTTTCACGCCTGCTGCTCTGTTTACCAACTTTTTCTAATTTATTCATGGTGTCTCATGTGTTTGCTTTATTTTTCTGCTACTGGAGAGGGTACAGATGTATGTATTTCACAAACACTTCCTACTGGATATTTGAATTGATTGCAAGCATCAGTTCCTGTGGCTCAGGCTATTGTGCATCAGGTACCTCTTTTAAGATAGTCACAATTTTATGGTTCAATTTTTATTTCTGGTAAATAATAGACTTGAAATTATCTTATCATTTAATAAATGAACTTTTCAGTTATTAATCAAAAAGAAAAATACTGAGTTATTATTTGGAATCACTAGACAATGGTGGGTTTTTTCACAATTAATATGTTTTCTAATTGCTTTACACCAATGTAGAATTTTTTAGAATTTGAATTTTCATATTATAAATATGAAGTAATATATATCTTTACTTTTTATATATGTTATTCATTCCATTCTACATTGTTACTAAAGATTAATTTTTTCATGTATTTACATAATATTTGAATAATTCTTTTTGAAGACTTTCAAATCTTTTACTTTATTATTTTTGTTTGAAACAGGGTGTGACTATGTAACCTGGACTGTCCTGGCCTATGTACACCAGACTTGCCACAACCCTGTAACCCCAGCTATCTGTCTGTTTCTGCCTCCTATGTGCTGGGAATAAAGTACTACACTACCAGACATGGCTCTTTTTTTCTATTTCTAAAATGGTTGAGTTGCCCTATTGTGGCATTATAAACATTTCATTATTTATTTTAAAATGGTTTTATTTTATTTTGATAATTTTACAAATGTATATAACATAATTTGATAATATTTACTTCTATTGCCCTATGTTATGTTCCTTTTACTCTGCCTAAGCCCCTTTTCAAAAGTTCCTTTCTTAGTTTTATGTATTTTAAATAACCCACTGAGTTTAATTGTATATTTCAATGATAGTTCATTATATATATATATATTTACATATATATATACAGTATGATAAGTGTGATATATAGTACATGGCATATGGTATATAATATAATATGTAGTCTTTTTTCACAGTGTCTTTAAAATATTGCTATAATTTTTTAATTTGTAATTTTAGCATTTATGAGTCATTCTTTTGGCTATCATTCTTAGAGATCTTTATTCACATTCAAGAATCAAGCAAATTTAATGACTTACAATAAACTCTGAGCTACCTTTAATTAAATGCGGTGTGCAATGTGTGAAAAGACAGAGGCTGATTCATTTTGAAGGGACTATTTAGCTACTGGAATAGTCAATGTATTTAAATATAGGGGAAATAGATTGAAATCTAATATTATCTATAATCTGTAAAAGCCTAAGATGTCTACAAATTCATCTGCTTTAATTTTAGTCTGGAAGATGTTCCCCTCAATGTGTGCTTTTGTGTTAGCCCTTTCTTTCATGAACCAGTGTAAATTGTCTTTTCATCTCTGTGAATTTTTTTTCACAGACGAGACAGGCTGGGTTGTCCTTTAGTGTTGTGTGAGCTTATTCACCTGTGCTGGAATATGTTCATAGTAATTCATTCATTCAAGTTACTGAAGAATACTGATGAAGGAAACATGGTTATATCAAAGTTTATCCACTAAGCAGTTGGAAATATTTTTCCTTGACTTTTTCAATTTTGAAACAAATTTACTGTAAACATTCATGGACAAACATTTTTGTTGAGATACATTTTTATTTCTTTTGGGCAAAACCCAGCAACTGTGTGTGTGTGCAGTTACACACTGATTTTACTTTTACATATTCCTTAGGTTTATTTATCTTATGTGCTTGGATATTTTGCCTTATATATGTGCACTATGTGCATGCCTGGTATACGCAGAGGCCAAAAGAGGGATTCTAGTCTCCTGGAACTGAAGTCACTGTTGCGAACCACTGTGTGGATGCTGGGAAGCAAATCTGAGTCCTGTGTAAGAGTTCAAGCTCTCACAACTAATGAGCCACCTCTCCAGCCCCTGCAGTGAATTTATCTGAAAACACTAAAATTCTGTACTATTTGAATTTCTATTAACAATAAGATTTCAAACAGTTGTGGGTTATCAATGACACTTTATAATCAAAGACTTTTAGAAAAATATTAAATTAGTTCTTTGAGAGTTTCCTGTGATGACCATTCACTACTCATACCATTCCTGATGCAGCCTCTGCACCCTGAACTCCCTGACCACCAAAGCTAGTTTTGTCCTTTATTTTTATTTTATTTCTTATTGATTTTGAAGGCATATAATAAATTTTGGCATTTGCCTTGCATTTCTGAAGTAAAGAAACATACCAAACACATTAAAAAATATTTGGGTGTGGTATTCATTCTCATATTCTTGATATAAAATGTCTATTTAAATCCTGTGTTCACTTTCACTGGACTAGTTGCCATAAAGTTTCTGCTAACATTATTTATTCAAGATAATAGCTTATTTTTATTTTGAAATGCACAAATTATAAAAGATTTATTGCATGCTAGGGTTCAATACACTTAAAAATTCTAATTTTATGTCTCACAGCTATTCATCTCTAATAAATATTCATGTGGACAAAACGTGCACTTTTCTCCAGATAGATATTTTTCTAGAATTTCATAGATCTTTGCTTATAGTAATTATAAACATTTGTGTATAATTTTCTTTATGTTATACGCATAAGGATAAATCACTGATTTATTTCATACAAACATGTGTATTTTGCATCACAACTTGGTGGGAAGATGATTACTTTCCTGCTATTACTCCAGTGCCTTTGTCAAGTGTCAATTAAACACGTACGCGAGAGTCCTTGTGTCTACAGTTTCTCTAACCTTTCCACTATTCTCTGTCTCTAACATTATACATTCTTGGTTATGGAAACTATTTGCTCTACAGGGCTGGATAGATGGCTCAGTGGCTACGAGTGGCTACTACTCCTGCAGAGGACCTGACACCCAAATCAGGGAGCTCAGAATCACTGTAACATCAACTCCAGGGCATCTGACACCCTCTTCTGGACCCCACATATACCTGCACTAACACTAACCTGTATAAACCACACACAGGCTTGCACACATGTAGACATAATTAGAAATAATTAAAAAGAAACTTGTTTACCTATATTCCTCATATCTGTATCTAAGCATAAGTAGTCAGTATTCTATTTTACCAAACTGCTCAATCGTTTTAATAGGATGTGCATTTAACTTAAACATATATTATTAAAATAATCCCATACAGTGTATTTTGACCATATTCACCTCCAATTCTTCTCCTTTCCTCCTCCCACATATGATATCACCCCTACACTCCCCGCAACTTCAACTTTGTGTCCCCTTTTTGTTTTATACACTTTTGGATCCGCAGCCCTCCACTGGAGCACTGGAGTGTGGCATACCGACCAGGAGCCATGCCCTTGAGTAAACTATTTCTCCCATAAAAGCCACCACCTGTCTATAGCTCTTCAGTTAGATATGGGGCTCATGAGCCACTTCTAATTTCATGCTACAACATTGATTGGGGTGATCACATGCTGTCAACCCCAGCTGGTCGTATCCAGAAGATACTGTTTTGTTGCAATCCTCCGCAACTTCTAACCCTTGCAGTCTCTCTGCCTCTCAAATTATAATACTCTCATTATTTCTACCCCTTTCATCAATAATTTTCCTGGTCTACTCTTTCATTCTTTCTTATGTGTGTCTGGACTTGAGGATATGTATTTCTAGTTTCTAATTCAAAAGTGCAACAGCTTATTTTCTTGTTCTCATTATTGAAGGTTTATTTTTTATTTGTTTTTATTAAGGAGATCTTTAAAGCATTTGGCAATATTGTCACAAAAGGGTAATACCCTGTGAATACTGTGTTCTTCTCTAGCATCAAGGGTTTTGTGTGTGTGTGTGTCTATATCGCTGTGTGTGCATGTATTGCTGTGTGTGCATTCATTCATGCAATTGTGTATGTGTGTATATATGTATATGTTTCCATGTGTGTTCACATTGTCTTTCATTGATTTTTCAGTGTTATCCTGCACTGCTATGAGACTTTTGAATCTTTGTGATGGTAGGTCATTTTTAAAATCCCAAAACTAGCAGAATGCTGACAAAAGGTCATTGCTATTGTAATTTTTTTCAAAAGACAACATTAAGAGTCATATCCTTCTTCCTGGTCTTGTAATTTGACAGTGCTTTAAAGGTTTCTTTTATTTGTTTATTTTTTACTGCTTAAGTAGATACTAACGTTTTGTCTTATGTTGCAAAACAGCTGCAACAATTTACATATTTTCTCATCCAGTTAGCAGTTGCCTTGATGTCAGTTTGCACATTATACATGTTTTTCTTCTTACTGTGCTGTTCAAGCAGAAAGTAAAATGTAAGTTTGGAAAATGTATAGCCAGTGCACTTTCAAATATTTATTGTACCCATACCTTTCAATCTATAAAGCCAATGCTAGAAAGCCAATAGCAACTGCATTTTCCTTTTTGATATTGTCCAATATATCTTTAAGTTACTGTTTTTATTATTTTTACTCGTTTGGTTTTATTTCAAGTAGTTTCTATTGCTATACTTTAAAATTTACTTATCTCTTAGCAGAAATTCTAAAATTTTTGTGTTGTTTGAGAAACTTTATTTTGAGCTATTTTGCTTTTAATACAAAGTGTTTTAAACTTATTTTTTTATCCCCCATCTCTTTCTTGTGCTTATATTTTACAGTGACTTATTGAGCATATTTTAATGGCTCATTTGATGCTTCTATTTCCTGATTATATTATTTCTATCAATTGTAAACATTTATTTTAACTATATATTGTTAAAGGTGTTACCATTTGCTGTTTGTAAACTACTATGACTATTTCTTGTTTGCATAGGTATGAGGCTAATACATTGATGAGTATTTGAATTTTTTAATTTAAAAACCATCTTCATATTTGTCTTCTTAAGAGACCTATAGATTCATTTTGTGCTTTTCTGGCTTAAGTTTGAGACTCTTTAGTTAGTTCTAAGATAGTTTTCACTCTGGGGCTATCAGGTCTTACTATAAATATGACTCCTTTATTGGCACTAACTGAATTATCTAAGCTTTCAGCTAAGTTTCTCTACTGTGGCCGGTTTGAACTTTGCACTTCTCTAGTCCTGTGAGAGCTTGGATGATCGCATTTTAATCTCTGGCAATGGCTAATGCTTCACACTGAACAGTTTCATGCTATGCCTATATTGTGTTTAGATACTGACACATGGGATCTTCGGGAGATGCTTTGAGCACTATCTGCATATATATATACTTCCTCTACCAGTTTGAGCCACAAAATTGCATATGCTTCAGCTTCCACAGCTTCTGTCATGTGTCACATCAATTCAATGAGACTCTGTTTAAATTCCCTCTGTGGTCAAGAAGCCGCCTTGAAGGTCACAGCCAGGGCAAGTGATGTCTCACAGCTCTTCCACTCTCTCACAGGTCATGGCTTTTCCTTCCCTTGTCTGACGTCTGAAAGTGCTACTGTGAATCTTCTCCAGCCTTTCCATATTAATTTCTCATAATAGTTATTCTGTTTGAGGGAAGCTTTATGTTTCACTTGCTTTACAGCACAGTAATTAAGGTTTTCATTATACGGATAGGTAAGCGGACAGCATTGTTTTCTCATGGCATTTGCTGGATGACCTTGCATAACATTTATTTAATAAACACATAACAAGAATTAGGTTCAACTTCTTTTTCCCTTGCACGTGATATTCCAGTTAATTCCAATGTTGCCAAAATGCATAATGATTAGTAAAAATTTATTTATGGTTTTGCAAATTACATATTTTATTTAATGTTCCTTGTATTTCTCAGAGTTATTGATATTTGTTTAGCCTGTCTCCTATTACAAACCTGAGACTTGAAAGTGTTACTAATATGCACACTATATCCTACACTCTTAGACCTTGACTCCTGTTTCAGTCTGTCCTCAGCGCGCATGACTCACCATCAGAAGCTACAGATCTAGTGTGCTGTGTCTTCACTCCAAAGCTCTGGCCTATATTTTGCAAGAAAAGGTCCTGTCAAGCTAGTCTGAATAGTAAGAAGAGCTTTCATTCTTAACGTTATTTTTAAAAAGTTGTGGGTTAAAAAAATGAACAGATTATTTTAAACCATATAATGAGATAGCTTTATCACAAGAGGAATCTATCTGTGTTTCTCTTGATTTAGGGGCCTGAGGTTCTTTGTCATATTCAGACCTATGATGAAGCCTAGTTCCACAAACAGGAAGTTATGCTATTACTAATACTACAGAAGGAACATTTTCTGAACATTGGCCACAATGTTCACCAAGCTTATTCTCTAGTGGGAAAGAGGTCAAAACAGAAAAGTCTGAAAACTAATGGTTGAGTAGAATTATACCCTTTCGATAGAAGTGTGTCTTAACATGCCAGATCTTCTAGAACATGGGCTAGAATACACAGCCTCTTCTACACCACATTCCAAAGAAGATCTGATTCGTGATTGGTTTGGCAATGTGGCATTTATGTAATTGTGTTGTAGTAAAAGGACAGTAAATAGTGATACACATGTACATATATAATGGTAGTCACTGAAAATTAATTTTAGTGGCAAGCCATAGGTCAATAAATGTGCCCTTTGAGTATTAGATAACAAATCAGTTAGTTCTGTATCATTTTTGATATCTAATTATTTGTATCTGTAGGGTTCTGTTATCTTACCTGTCTTTCTGTACTATGCTTATGATCTACCAGGCATTGTGAAAGGGTTTAAAAGCTCATTTAATTTTAAAGCAAAGTATAGTTATATGCTTAATATTAGATGATTTTACCTTCCTTCCCACCTTTCTTAAAAAGCTCATAAAATGATGATGCCCCAACGATTTATAATTAGTTTTATACTGTAGAAAGATACAGAGCTATATATTAACACGACTTATTTAAGAAGAGAGCGACTGAGATATTTAGGTGTAACCATTGTAGTTTTTATTTATTTTAATTTTAATTTGCTTTGCTATTTATAGAGACACATATTTAATGGGAGATGACAATGAGAAAAATAAAATCAAGCTATTAACATTAGTATATAGATAGGAGTAGTTCGAAATTACATCATATGTATATGTATGACTACTCTGTAGTGTACTAAGACATATAGAAACCATGCTTTATAGTCTCAACAATTTTTCAGCCATACTTTCCCAGTAAGGTTTATAAGGTTTCTTTTATCAGTACTGATTTTAATGAACATCACCTGAACTATCTACCATTTAATATTGGAAATCCTGAATTCCGGTGTAGCAAATGTGTTTCCTATTTTAGAATAAAGCATATTATTCATTCTGTTAAATTATTTATTGATACTATATTTTAATTCTGTGATTTTTTATTTTAAATAATAATAATATTATTGTGTTCGGAGAATGGTGAGGGGTATGTAAATTTCACAGTGACAATGAGGATCAGCAGACACTTATGGAGTTGGTCTTCTTCTTCCATTCTTAGATGGGTTCTAGGAATCAAACTCAGGTCTTCAAGCTTGTGTGGCAAGCATTTTACCCACAGAGTCATCTCACTGATCAACCTCTAGTATTTATGTAACCAAATAAGTTTTCTTTTATTTTTAAGCTGGAACATGACAAAATATGACCTAATTCATTATCTAAAGGCATGTATAAACTTAATTGAAGACATGAGCATTCTAACCGCACTTGCTTTAGTCAATATTCTATTGCTGTGAAAAGACACTATGGCCGTGGCAAGCCCCATAAAATAAAGCATTTATTTTAAGTCTTGCTTATAGTTTCTGAAGTTTAGTTCATTATGACCATAGCAGGAAGCATGGTGGCATACACGGGGTGTGGTGAACCACTAGGTGATAACTCCATCCTGATCTATAGGCAGAGAGACAGACTCTGGTATTGACATGAGCTTCTTAGCCCTCAAAGACCACTTCTAGTGACACAATTCCTCTAACAAATCTATATCTACTAACCTTCTCAAATAGTGTCACTCTCTAAAAGGGAAATCTATGTACCTATGGGACCATATTCATTCAAGTCACCACCACATTGCACTAGATAATGTGAGTTGACTCAAGATGGGAAATCAGATATGAAAAGTTATTTCCCACAATGATTTCTCACTACCATTGTCTTACTTTGTGGAATTGTGACACTTTGCAAATTCTTGAATGGATCTATAATCAAATGTCTTATCTACCAAGTAGGAGAATCTCTGAAGATTCCAGAAATGGCAAGGAGATGGAGAATATGGTATTATCAAATGAGTAATAGATAAGCACACATTTTTACACAAAAAAATGAAGATTCTAGAAAAATGCTGAAACATTGTTTCCTGAAACAAGAAAAAATTCACTATAGCAGTTAATTTAAAATTTAAACATTGGAAAAATATAAGAAGGGGAATGAAGAGTTTAAATAAATACAATTATAAATTTTACTATGGTTAATTGAAAATATACACAATCTCTTGGTGTAAGCCATATGTAATAGTTAAGACATTAAAAAGTATAAGACTGTATAAACATTATATTTAATTATAATTAAAAGCCTACATCAAATTATATTCTTTGCATGTTTTATTTAGAGAAGATAATATAAAAGAATATCAGACAGAGTGTTCAATACTAATCAAAAGTAGCTGAACAAATAATCTAAAAGTGACAAAATTGGATTGCATCATATCGCCACTTTTTAAAATTGTAGACTTTTAAAAGCACTATACTTTAAAAATAGATAAGTAAAGTATTAATAACAGGATCTCAGAAAACAGAAAAATTGAAAAGATTTTTGGCAGTCAAGTGTCAACAGACAGGCAAAGATGCCAGAAATATCAATATTTTCTATAAATATTGAGAAAAATATCTGGGGCTTGACGGTTTTTTTTTCACCCTATGATTAGTGAGTTCTAGAATGGACTGTTACAAGAAAGGGATGGAGCAGTCTAAGAATCATTAAATTCTTGTTCCTAAATATTTCTTCTCTTTGCTGAGAGAATATATAATTCTACTGACATCTGTTGTGTTTTCCCAAGTGTGGTCTATGTATTTCTTCCCCAATACTGGGCCCAGCCATGAGACTTTCCAAGGCTATTAAAACATGAATGAATTCAACAGTGTGCCATTTCTAACTCAGTATACACAACTTTACATATTCCTACTCATTCTTTCTAATTGAAGTGTGCAGCTTGAATTACATAATGAACTGATAAGCAATTTATAGCAGAAAATTAATAACCTTCAATTATACAGCAGGTACTCCTGTTTAAGTTGTTTATTTTTTATGCAATTATAATTTACTGAGAATTTGCAAGGGCTCATTGGTTCATTGCACTCTTATTATCTAGTGCAATATGGTGGTGACTTGAATGAATATGGCCCCATAAGAGCATAGATTTGGCTACCAGAGAGTTAGGAGATATTGGACATAGAGCATAAGCTCTTAACATTATTACAGAAATCAAACAAACCTCATGTTTTCTAGAAACTAGGACTCCAAAGTTACGACCTTCATCTGGTGGGGCCTGAGCTTACAGGAATGTGACTAAAAGAAAGTAATTATTGACGAGTAACGAAGCAGGCTAAACATACAGCATATATATGGCAAGAATATGGTCAATGGTACCAGCTGGTACCTCAACAACTCAACTCCTATACCTATAGCTCAGGAAATACCATGGAGTGGGGCAGAAATATTATGAGCCTTAGAACTAGGATGTCTGCTGCTAGTTAGTATCATCTAGATAAGATAGGGATGGTGTGCATATGATGTCTCAACAATATATCTGCCAAAACAAGACCCAAATGATGATGTGAGTTGATATACCAATATGGATGGGGGAAATTTCACAAGCTCTGTATCCCCATAGAGGAAGGGAACAAGCAATAAGTGACTTTTGAGATAAGAAGAACCAGTTTTCTCTAGAAAGGATCTCTCTGATAGGTTATCCAGCGTCAAATTGCCAGTCCTGGACAAGTGTAATGATAAGTGGACTCAACTTAAGAAGGAATAAATACGGCACAAGAAGAGGTTATGAATTTGAGATAGATGAAGGGCTGCAGGAAGTGTTAGATGAGGCTCATTTAAGGCAAGGATATAAATAATGTAAATACACTACTCATGTGTTAAGTTCTCAAAAAATATTAAAAGGCCAGAAAGGAATAGCAAGTAAAGAAACAAAAGAAGTATAAGAACAAAATATCCAAGCCAAAAATGAGGAAATGGAAGGAGAGGTGACACATTCAATGTGTCAAAATAAGGATCATATTATATAAAATATATGCTTGATTATGCTGATTGATTGAGAGGCAAATTTAACACAAATTACTTGAACATCTAAACTATTATAAGACTTAATAAGAATATCAGGAAAAAGAAGGGAGGAAAATATAGCTTGTAGTCCTAAGCAACCAAATGGAAGAACAAAAAATTAAAATAAATTCTAAGAAATAAAAGGCATTGAACAAGGTAGAAATTGTACAGATCTATAAAACCTAAGCAATCTAGTACACACAGACATTAGGGAAATTCAAGTTGTAGAATTATATAGAAAACCTCTGAGCTGTCTTTATCATTTTTCTGTATATATAAAGTTTCCTAAGCAACATCTTTATAAGATAGTTTGATGGCTGCCCATGGTTAATTAATTAGGAGCAATATGTCCCATTAATGTTTTGCTGAATAAATTCCACCTCCCCATAAAATTAATGTGTTTAGAAATGACTTAATATTACAAAATGATAAATAATTCAAAATTTCATATGTAACGGTTAGCCTAAACCATTTTTTCACTGCTAAAAGCTATTTTCTTTATTTTTAATCAGATTATATTATGTTTTGATATATTTTGTCATTCACTACAGGGCTCCTTTCAACTTTTGGGGAAAAGACATGTTCTGTAAGCACAGCACATTATTTTTAACTTGTGAAATATTTGAGATACAGTCTATTTAGTTTTGACCAGAATGTTGAGGATGAAAATGGGAAAATAAGTAAATAATGAAACAGTAAAGAAAGGAATTATTTTCTGTCTTCTGATGGAACCACTGGAGTTTATTTTACCTTATAGCTTATTCACCTCAAACTTTATTTTTTTCACTTCATTTTAAAAAATCATCCTCTTATTTATATTCTTTTCTTGTCTGAAGTATAAACATTAGCTTTATTAAATTTCTTTATAGTATATTTATCTGAAACATGCATATAAAATGTTACCCTAGTTCCTGAGAGTTGAGACAATGTGTGGTTGAATGTAATGCATTCTCTTCAAAGAGTCTTTTCTATCCTTAAACTCTAAATCAAATTTAAGTTTGCCAGTACTTTATTTCAATGTTATTGACTGAAAAGGACAGAGGGATAATGGTTTGATGTAACTTAACAGTTACAATGTTGAATTTGATGGTTATTAGCTTTTTAAAAGGTATTTTACATTGTTTTCATCCTGTAAATCAGTACAGACATTCAGGACCCTGTTCATGTTAGAACCTTTCTGTGAACAAGAGATGCTTAAAGCAAGGCTGCTTTATGTCTAGACTGTGATTGTATATTATAACAAGGTTTTCGTAAAAGCATTCATGCCTGAAGTACTTTTTAATCTATACAATCATGTAATCTTCTTATAAGTCAAAGTTGTTTCCACTTACAGAAAACATTTGACACAAACTGTGAGTCTTACACTCAGGTATTTACAAAGTAGAAAAGATAAACTTACGCAGCAGAAAGGAGATGCCTGGTCCCAAAGACATAGCCAGGAAGAAAAACCTAAAAATAATCAAATTATTTTTCTTATTTTTAATTAATACAGCAATATAAATACATATACACTTTCAATGGCTACATATCACGTTTTAAATACTATACCAAGCTTTTCTTGTTATATAATAAACTGCAACTCTGTCTCAGTGTCTCTGTCTTTTTCTCTTTCCTGTTCCTCCTGCTCATGGTCCCCTCTCAGTTCTCTCCCTGTCCTTTTCTTTGATATTCCCTGTACAGAGGTTGCATGAGAAATGGTAGTGAGACATTTTATAGTTTTCTCACATGATCTCTAAGATTCAGAGAATCAATCATTGATGGCATGAAACTAAGCAGCCAAACCTATGTTGACTGCTGATTCTTTTCAGTCCAGACAAAGTATTGACCTTTCAGTTAGCTATCATTTTTCAGATGCATCTAGAGGTACTGATTCTGAAGAAAGAGAAATCCTTATGGAGAAACAAGTAAGAGAAATTGTGTGTGTGTGTGTGTGTGTGTGTGTGTGTGTGTGTGTGTGTGTGTGTGTGTGTGTGTTGGGGGAACTTCTAGACCTGACTTTTTATATTGTAAGTTCCTGCAGGTTAAGCACAAGGAAGTCGGAGCAGAGAGGGAAACAAAGAAATGAACAAACAAAACAACCCAGCAGGGTGTTCATGATGATTTCATATCAGGGCTGGAGATAATTACATAGGTTCACTAGAGGTTGCAGACATATTACAGAGATGTATGAGCAAGAATAATAAGGACGTAATGGATTGAACTTGGAGCTTTAGAGGATGAATTATTCTGTACATAAACCAAAGGGAAAATGTCCAAGTACAGAGCGTAAAGTGGGCAATAATGGTAGTAACCCTGTTTCTTCTTATTAGTACGGCAGCAGCAACATCCTCTGGAATTTATTGGACATCACTAATTCCATTCACCGAATTAGGGACTTTGCACATAATATAATATCTAATTCTCTGGACAAGTAACTGAGAACTAGTTAGCATTATTTCATTTTACCGACCAGAAAACAGTCAGAGAGAATGTTTAATTAATTTTTTTAAGATCACATAATTGTTTAGGAAAATAGGAAGTATTAAGATACTCCACAAACAGATACACTATTGAGCATACCCACAAATACACATGCACACAATGTATGCAACACAACACAAAACATACAAGATAGTATGCAGGCTCAAATTCTTTGCAGAGTGCTTAAACCGCATCTAACTTTTTGTTACTGGTTGTATATATGACTTTCACAGAAAAAAAATCCACTGAAGAAATTTAAAGTAACACTTTTATTAGGAATTATACTACATAGCTGCACACTATTTGAATACAAACTACATTCCAAAACTTAAGCACTGCATAATCCTCTCACTCTTTGTAGAGAAGTGTAGCGAGCTGCGTTGTGTCACACGTGATGGAGATGTATAATCAACTCCTATGGCTAAAGTCTGACTTATGCTATGATCATGCAATGATTATCAGCTGCCTGCATATGCGTGAACCTATGGGCAGTGCCCTCCTGGCAGTTGGGGGTTGGCAGCCCATGCCTACTTAAGGGCTGGGAGAGGTTTGCCCAGGGAGAGAGGAAAAAGAAAGAGAGGGGAAGAGAGAGAGTAGTGTAAAAAGTCCTGGAATAAACTGCAGTGAGAAGAGCTCCGGTGGTCGCGTCATTCCTTGCTGGATGAGGTGGGCCATGACAGAGAAGATCTATTTCCCTTATAGCATTTTATTTCACCATGCTCTGAAAATTCTCTGAATCTTTACTATCCTAGATCTTGATTTATTTTATTTTTAAATATGGACCTATTAATGAGATTTCTGTCCCCTGAGAGTTATTTAACTTGAAATCCAAGAATGCCATAACCTTTCTGGAAGTGTTTTTAATTGATTAGCAATTATAAGTAATTCAATTAAATGAGCTCATTTTTATTTTTAATGAAGTTGTTAGTGTAGTAATTATTTCCTGAACACTGTACTTCAAGCATCTAAATATATTTCTCCTATTTGTCTAAATAATCTCTTCTGCAAATTAAAACAATAACTCTTTATTTCAATACTTAATCTCTTCTTCATTTCCAGAGAAGCCAGTAAACATCCTTTTGGTGCCTTTCCAACTTCCAGAGGTAAGCAATAATTTCACAGTTGTAAGTAAAAATAGAACAGAGGAATGGGGTGTGATGGGTCATCATTATGGTCACCCATATGGAAGTGAGTAGAAAGCATATTTATCTTTTTGGGTCAGTCAGGGTTGCCTCATTCAGAATGATTTATAGCTAGATCCATCTATTTACATGCAAATTCATTCTTTTAAACACTGAGCAGTAGCTTATTGTTTCTTTTCGTTCATTCCTTGAGATATAGGTTATTTCCAATTTCTTCTATTTTGAATAAAACAGCAATAAACATGGTTGAACAAGTGTCTTTGCAGTAGCATGTAGTCAATTGAATACATGCCCAAGAAAGAATTAGCTGAATCTGGAGTTAGATCTATTTACACGTTTCTGATGTAACACCACACTAATCTCTATAGTAACTGTACCAGCAATGGAGGAGTGGTTCCCTTACTCTGTATCCTTGTGAGCATGGGGTATTTGTTTTATTCATCTTGGTCATTCTGACTAGTGTAAGATGAAATCCCAAAGTAGTTTTGATTTGCCTTTGACAATGTTGAACATGTTATTAAGTATTTCTTGGCCGTTTATGTTTCCTCTTTCAAAAAGTCTGTTTAAATCTGTATCCCATTTTAAAATTGGGTTGTTTTCTTGATATCTATTTTTTTTTGAGTTCATTATATGTTTTGGAATTTAGCCCCAATCAGATGAATGGTTGGTAAAATGTTTTCTCACTCTATAGAGTACTGCATTTTACAGGGAAAAGGACTGATAGGGTCCTTTACCTTACAGAAGCTTTTAGGTTTTGTGAGGTCCCAGTCAATAATTGTTGATCTTCATTCCTGTGTTAACAGAGTTATCTTCTGAAATTCTTTTCTTCTTTCAATAATTCTGAGGCTATTTCTCTCTTTCTATTCTATCACAGTCTCTGATTCAAGGATTTATATTGAGATGATGATCATTTTGGAATTGAGTTTTTGCAGGGTGATAAATATGAACCTATCTGGATTGTTCTACATGCCAACAACCAGTTTGACCAGCTTGAAGATGCTATCATATTTTTACTGAGTATTTATGGCTTCTTTATAAAAGTGGGTATCCATGAGTATATTGATTTATGTTTAGGTCTTCAGTTTGATTCCATTAATCAATATATCTGTTTTTGTGTCAAGACCATGATAGTTTTACTACTATAGATAAATAGTAAAACTTGAAATCAGGCAAGGTGATAGAGTCCTTTTTCTCTTCTCTTCCAAGCCTACACATATTTTTAAACAAACTGTAAACTGTATAGAGGCTTTTTTTTTCTTCAGAATCTGTCTATACTGTATGTATCTCTATCTTTTTCTGATCACATGAGTCTTCCATCTGCTAAATGGCATGGCTGGGATGAAATTGAGGGCTTTGGCAGCTGGGTATACCCAATGATTTGGCTTCCTGAGATGCTAGTATCATGGCAGAGGTACAGGAACAAGACAATTATTGCCACAACTCTGCAACGTTTCTAAATCCATGCCACCACAAAGAAGCATGTCACCAGCTGTTCATGAACCCCATTTTAAGTATTTGGTAGCAGTGCCTCTTAAAAGAGCTACACAGTTTTTGCCAATAACACTGAGTCAGGAAACCTCTCTTGAAGCAGCTATGCCTCTGTTTGTCGCTAGCAAACAGAGTCCACCTGAGAACATGCTGCTATTAATAAGCATAGGCCGGTGATAAAACTAGGAGGATTATAGGAAGAGGAAAGGCAGAGGCAGAACCGAACAGCTGTGGGACCAGATGGAACAGAAACATCTGTCTAAAATATTGGGCTGTAGGCAAGTCTCTAGTGGATTTTTTTAATCATTGATTGATGAGTGAAGATTCAGTGCATTGTTGGTAATGCAAAACATGGGCTATTGGTTCTGGATTCTATAAGAAAATAGGCTAAATAAGATATAGGGAACAAGACAGTAAGCAGCACTCCTCAATGGTCTCTACATCAGTTTCTGCCTCCAGGTTTCTGCATTAATTGAATTCCTGTTCGGATTTCCTTCCATGATGAACAGTGATGTGTAAGTGTAAGGCAAATAAACCCCTTCCTTCCCTACCTTATATTTGGTAATGGTGTTTTTTTGCAGCGTAGAGACCCATACTAAGATATGGTTCTAGCTAAGACAAGGTATTAAAGTGAATAAATAAGGAGGATGAACAACATTGTCCATGTTCTTCTCCATTTTGGTTGACATTAGCAGTGGACTTGCTGCAAATGGCCTTTGTTATGTTTAGGTATGTCTCTTGCACATCTAATTTCTCTAGGACTTTTACTATGAATGGGGTGTTGAAGTTTGTAGAGGCATTTTCTACGTCTAATGACATGACCTTTCAGTCAATTTACATGGTGGATCAGATTTATTGACTTATGTATGTTCATGCATCTTTGCATTATTGGGAACATGCTTACTTGATCATGGTGAATGAGCTTTTTAAAGAGGTCTTAGGTTTGGCTGGGAAGAATTTTATTGAGAATTCTTATATCTATGTTCATAAAGAGGACTGATTTGTAATTCTCTTTCTTTATTGGTCTTTACGTTATTTAGGTATCAGAGTAATTGTGGCCATAAGAAATTAATTGAATTTTTGTCTAATTTGTATTGGTATTAATTTTTTGAAAGTATAGAAGAAATCTGGGATGCATTATCCATTTTTTGCAGAGGGTTTTTAAATTCTTATTGATTCTGTCAAGAATCATTTTTTTGCTACATCAACTGTTTGCTTTGATTTGTTCGAATCTTATTAATTTTACCCTGAGTTTAATTAGTTCTTGCCATCTACTCTTTCTGGATGCTATGACTTATTTTTATTCCAAAGGTTTCAGGTATGACATTAAGTTACTTATGTGAAATTTCTCAATTTTTCATGTAGATGAATAGTGCTATGAATTTGCCTTATAGGACCACCTTCAGTGTGTTAGAAAAGTTTGAATATGTTGTTTTGTTTTTCACTCAATTCTGAAAAGTCTTTATATTCTTTATTAATTTCTGTCTTGATCCATTTTTCATCTAGTAGTCAATTGTTCTATTTCATTGATTTGTAAGTATTTTGTTGTTTCTGTTGTTGATAGCCAGCTTTAAGTCATGGAGGTCAAATAGGATTCAGGATGTTGTTTCAATTTTCTTTTACTTGTTGAGACTTGCTTTGTGCCCAAGTATGTGGTCAGTTTTGGAGAAAGTCCTGTGAGGTGTTAAGGAGAAAGAATGTTCTTTTGTGTTTAGCTGAAATGTTCTGATTCTGTTAAGACTATTTGGTTATAATGTCAGTTAGTTCCAGCATTTCTCTATTTCGTTTTTGTCTGGATTCCCTGTATATTACTGGGTATTGCGTATGGAAGTGACCCACTACCATTTTGTGAGAACCTATATGATTTTTAATGTACTATTGTTTGTTTTAGAAATTTGGGTACTCTGTGTTTGGTGTACAAATGTTTAGAATTGCAATATCCTTTGGTTGATTTTACTTTGATAGGTATATTGTGCCCTTTCTTACCTCTTTTTATACCTTTGATTTGTCTTCCAGATTATCAGATATTAAAATGGCTAAATAGGCTTATTTCTTTGGTACAGCTGCTTGGATTATATTTTCTTCATCCTTTTATCCTGAGGTGATATCTATCCTTGATGTTAAGTTGTGTTTCTTATAAGCTGCAGAAGGACTGAATCTGTCATTAGATACATTCTGTTTTCTGTGTCTTATTTGTTGAGGAATAGAAACTATCGATACTGAAGACTGTCACTGGACAGTGCTTAATGATTCCTACTGTATTGTTGTCATGAGTATTTTTCTATCTCTTTTGATCTGCTAGTTGGATATTCTTTCTTTCTTTCTTTCTTTCTTTCTTTCTTTCTTTCTTTCTTTCTTTCTTTCTTTCTTTCTTTACAGCTAGAATTTTCTATCCTGCCAACTAGCTTCCAACAGAGACTAATCATTAATTGTAAATGCTGTGCTGATCACTTAGACTTGTTACTAACTAGCTCTTACAACTTTAATTAATGTATATTTATTAATTTTTCTGCTGCTATGTGGTTCATGGCTTGCTACCTTATCTTCTTTTCTTCCCTCTTTCTCTGTATCTAGTTGGTCATTCCATCCTTTTTCTTTCCAGCATTCTCTCAGACTGGGTCTCTAGCGTAACCTCTTCCTGCCTAGATTAAAAAAATTGAGAGGAGCATATCTTCACAGTGTACAAAAGAATTATAATACAGAAAACTTCTTCAGATTGAACATTTTGTTCTAGCACTTTCTGTAGAGCTGTATTTGGAAATAGTTATTGCTTAAAATTAGTTTTATTGTGGAATTGTCCTAAGCTATTGTGGTTGCCAGTTTTACTGGCATCTGTGGTCTCTTTTACTGGTTAACAATTTTTGGTTGGCATCTGCGGTCTCTACACATTACTTGTTCTTTGCCGACTTGCTCTTCTTAATCTTCTTTCTTCTGTATGTTTACAGCTTTGGTTATTAGGTGCTGAGGAGAATTTCTTTTCTGATCCAGTTTATTTAGTTTTCTGTATACTTCTTGTACCTTGATAACATCTTCTTCTTGAGGTTATGAAAATCTTCTTTTATGCATTTACTGAATATATTTTTTGTGCATTTGACCTGGGTTCTTTCTTTCTAAGTGCCCATGATTCTTAGGTTTGGTCTTTTCAAAGTGCCCATATTTCCTGAATGCTTTGTTCCAGGATTATTTTAGATTTACATTTTTTTGAAGATTTAATTTTTTTCTGTTCTATCTTCAGTGCTTGAGATTCTCTTTTCCATCTCCTGTAATCTACTGGTGAGCCTTGCCTCAGAGTTTCTTGTTAGAGTGCTTAAATTTTTCATGTCCAGTTTTATGTCATGGTTTTCTTTAGGCATTCCATTTTCAATGTCTGCTGAGACAAAGGCATGTCTCATAGTGGATCTTGAACTTAAGAAAGGAAAGACTATATAAAGTTAAAAAGAGAGTAAAGCAGAATTACAAATAAACAATAGAAAAAACAAATACACAAAAGCTTCAAGGACTACATTGTCCATATCCATAAGAGATTGGAAGTATATCACTTATCAGGAAATAAACCCTTGAATTATCTTACAGGTCATAAAATATAATAAGATATATTGCAAATGAAGACTACAAAACACTATAATAAAATAATGAAATGAGGAGAAGAGATAAGAAAGAAAATCAGTGCCATATCAAATGCTCCCTGCAAGGGAATGTTTTATTTCTTGTTAAAAATATGAGCAAAAGAGTTGTCAAACTTTTTCATTAAATATATTTCAATTTAGAAATTTGCATATCCAGCAATAAAGGATTGTTAAAACATTGAAAACAATATTAAGCCAAGTTATCTATTAAAAGTAAATGTGAATCTGAATGTATTTTCATAAAATGTAAGGAAAATACCATTAAAATGCAATAGAATCTTATAATCCATTAAAGTAAAAAAATAAAGCAATGATCGAAGAAATCACCCAAGTGTATGCGAAGTTAATTAAGGAAACAGAATAAAACACTAAAGAAAATGGTAACAACAAAATATATATTATTGCATTTTAAATAAATCTTCATAGATCAAAGATCATAAATACAAATCAACACCCTTTCAAATAAAGATAGACCTTCAGCACTTCTGTGTATGAACATGGGTATTCCTTCATAGTCAATGGTTACTTAGTGTTGAAAGTATTCTTAGTGATAAAATAAATGTCTTAAATTGAATATGGGTATATTGACTTCAGAAATTAGAGGGATAGGGCCAATGTATTTCTTTAAAGGAGTTTTTCTAAAACAGTACAGAAAATATAGTCACTACTGGTAAAAGTAAAAATAAAAACACCATTAATTTTAGAAGGAATAATTACCACTAAATAAAATATGTACTATTTTCTGAATGTAGACACTGGCTAAAAAATTAGACTGAGAAGAAAACTGCTTCCATGTCTGACCTTTTAATAAGAATAAAGATGACTTACTCAGCTAATTATTACAGTTTTCAGTATTATAGCTTAAACTGACAAAGATAATGAAAGTCAGAGAGCTAGGTTTCTGAGAAATATTTAAAAATATAATATGCATAGGGGAAGATAAAAAGGTTTCCCCTTTGGTTACTAAAATAAAGTTAAGGGCCAGGAGGTGGTAGCACATGCTTTTAATACCAGCACTTAGGAGGCAGAGGCAGGTGGATATCTGTGAGTTTGAGGCCAGGCTGGTCTACAAAAACTAGTTCCAGGACAGGCTCCAAAGCTACAGGAAAACCTTGTCTTACAAACCCAAAATAAAATAAGATAAAGTTAAAATTCCTCTATTAACTCCCAACAGTGCCATCACTCTGAGTGACAGATTATGACTGGCCACTGAGGAATGAGTACTTTCTTTTCAATTAGAATTTCTAAAAGGACAGGGACATTAGGTAGTCTCTTACCTTCTTGAACTAATTCCCTGTAAAATACGGGCTACAGTCTTGATTAACTCTCAATTATTAGATGGCTTGCAGTTGCTAGTTAGAATATCATGTGTACTTAAATTCCAGTAGTACTTTAAACACTAACTGTCCTAGTTTCTCATTTATGTTGGGATAAGTGATTCGGATAATATCATATTGTGTTTGTCCTCCCAACCCAAAGCCTATTTTAGAAACAAATAATTGGGGATGTATATCTATAATTAGATATGGATGTAATTTGGTATGCATATAATTGGATTATAGAAAAATACTATAAAATAAATAATGTTATCGTCATGTTTAGATGTTTGAAGAATAGGCAGGAAGGGAGAAATATGTAGGCCAGTATCTCTAGCTTATTTCAAATCTCAGGTTTTAATTATTTAAGTTCCAATGTCCCTGGAAATGACCTAACCACACATCTAATACAATCTCAAAGTAATCCTGTATGTAAGAATAATTGAAGTTTCTAAATTTAGAACAGTAAAGACTTCCTTCTTGAGCAAGGGGAGTTAAGATGTGCTCCAATTCTAGCATATCAGCCACCAAGGTATGTAATAGTATCATATTCATAGAGTTCTTTTCTTTGTCTTGAACGCATTGAATCTTTAAATTTTGATTCATTATATATATATATATATATGAAATATACATAGATGTATACATGCACATGTATATAGGTATATTTTAAAGACTATTATATATACTTAAACAGTCTTTAAAAATATGTCCTGATTCCAACAAATAGAGCTGACTAACAAATCTGTTGATAGTAATGATTCAACATTAGCAATGTACTTTGCAGGAACAATACCTGGCATGCATCTGTGTTTTTCTTATGTAGGATTTTATTGATTCTTACTTGATATGAATATCATCCAGGCTACTATGACAGTTAATGTTCTTTTGACCTTAAGCTTTCCATGTTTGCGTATTAATGAACATAATGTGCTTAATATAACAATTTCATATGTTACATTATATTTGTTGCTGTCTCTTGTCTGCTTCTCCATACATTTTTTTGTCCCTCCAAATAGTCCCCTTACTACTTTAATGCTTTTCTTAGATTTATTTATTTATTATGTATATAACATTCTGCCTCCATGTATTCACACCAGAAAAGGGCATCAGATCTCATTACAGATGGTTGTGAGCCACCACATGGTTGCTGGGAATTAAATTCACAACCTCTGGAAGAGCAGCCAGTGCTCTTAACCACTGAGCCATCTCTCCAGCCCTACTTTAATGCTTTTCAACTGTTCTGTAGTGAACCAAACAGATTAGTTGGATCATGGGTGAAGTGTATTTGTGGAACACACAACTTATTGGTGACTGTAACACTAAAGAAATTAATTGTCCCTCCCCGCTCAATGATTTAACAGCTTATAAATTCTCAGGGAGGTGCATACAGAGATTCATGAGTTCCTTTTTGCTCTATGATGAAAAGACAGTCTGAATATTGTGCCAGGCCTGGAAGTTATTGTCTACAGCACTCTACCATTTCTCTGGCTCTTAGATTGCACATACCCTCTCTTTTCTCATGTTTTCTGGAGAGAATGACATAGATGTCTCATTTAAGACAGAATATTAAACAGATATTTATTCTCGGCACTTTGGCCAGCTAAGAGTCTTTGCCAGAGACTATTCTATAGGATTCGAATATATGAGTGAGCAGAAAGTAAAAAGGGTTTCATTCCATAAAAATAAATTTGAAATATACTTACTCAGTTAGAAACTGACAAAAAGAGAAATGTACTTTCTCTCTTTCAACACTCTAGTGTTTTTAGTATTCTGAGAAAATTTATAGATAATATGAACTTACAGAATGAAAATGCAAATGTGGCCTGCTTGCTACAGTTGCAGAGGACTGGGCTGTTCTGGGTATTAGTGGGCATGGATGTTGACTATGGCAGTACTGTTTCAGGTAATGAAGCAGCTATTGATGCTTAAAAGGGAGGTGGGTTGTTACTTTTGTCTTCAGAAGCAGAGAAAAGCATTGCAACTCTGTGACAAGGGGAACTGAATTCCCTACTTCATTTTGAACTCCATTCATCTCTTTCATGAGAAACTTAATGTCAAACTTCTTGGTGGCCACTGTAGGGAAATATTTTGTTTTTTCAAAGAGAAAGCAACACCTTCATCGTTTTAGGGTCTACTGATATTTTATCTTCGCAGAATGACAAAAACTAGGATTGCTCCAGAGTGTCCACATGGAAGATACCAAAATGGCCACATTTGGGGAAGAACACGTTTTACCTTATGGAGCAATTTTTTTTTCTCCCAGAGAATAGTGGTCTATAGAAGGGTAAAAGGTATTTGGAGAATTCTGTTCAAAAGTGTTTATTTCTGGGTTACAGACAAGTTACTTAAATTGCTCTATTAAAACTATTCTGTAGCTTAATCTTAAGATTTAATAATACACACTTTGTGAAGTCAAAAGCTAAACAAAACTTTGATAAAAAGAAATAGCTATAGAAACTGATACTCCTTTGGTGTGGGAAGTTGTTCTGTATATGTGTTGCTTTTAGTGGTAAAGGAATAAAGAGACTGCTTTCGGCAAATGGCTTATCAGAACAGAACTAGTGGGGGGAAACTAAACTGAATGCTCAAAGAAAAAAGGCAAAGTCATAGAGAAGCCATTTAGCCACCAGAGGGGAAAGATGTGAGCCTTGAAACTTTGCTGGTAGGCCACGAGTCTCATAGTAAAATATAAAATAATAGAAATGGGTTAATTTAAGAGAAAAGGGTAAGCTATAAATATGCTTAAGTTATTGGCCAAACAGTATTGCAAATAATTTAGTGTCTGTGTGATTATTTCTGGAGTCTGGGTGGCCAGGAAATGAAACAAGCAGCCTCTTAACAACAGATTGGTGCACCAACTATATCCACATAAAAACTTGAGAACGCTTAGAAAGGAATTCTAGACACACACACAAAAGTTTAGCTGCATTTGTTTTCAGCTAGTGACATGTCACAGCTTCCTTAAGAGAGGTCTTCCTGATTCAGCAACAGCAAAAAAAAAAAAAAAAAAAAAAAAGTTGTGGTTTCAAAATGGCAGTTTTTGGGTTTGCCAGCAAGAATGGCTCTGAATCTTTTGAGAGGTCCAGTTACAGATCATTTAAATGCGGTTTGTAAACAGAATGCTAGAATTTGCTTAATGATAATACAGACCTGCTGCCACCTGACCATGGATCTGGGGGAGGTGAAAGAATGGCTCACAGAGACAAGGACCGGACCTCTGCCATGTCAGTCTGGGCAGAGCCAAAAGACAAAGTAGCCTTAATCCTAGTAAGGCTGCTTTGCATTTTAAGAAGCAATCCTGGTCAGAAAAGGATTTCAGATACACAATAGGACATATTCGGACATAAAAGACCTTTAACCGAGGCACAGTGTGTTTAAAAAAAAATGTATGTAGTCTTGGGAGAGAGAAGAAAAAGTAAAGAGACAGTAAATATAATATAAAAGAGTACAGAAGTCATAGATTAAAGGAGTAAAAATAATAAAATGAATATTAATTGTAATAGAGTAAAAACAAGAAAGCCACATAATGATGGAATAAAAACAGAGAGTTGGGGATATGTATAATATTGTGTTTTCTTTGAATTTTTTTACTGGAAAGAGCTAAGTATAGAAGGATATTTCATTGTAAGGGCTGCTAAGCTAAACCCACATAAATATTCTAAAGGTATCATGAATTCAGAATTTGGGTCTAAGGATTTCTCGGTTTGAAAAGAGGTTCTTTTTTTGTTGTTCCCACAGAGGATAAGAAACTGTGGAATCCTTCCTGACTAGTGTAGTTTGATGGACCAAGAACCCCTGAAAGGTCACTATGAACATCCCCAAAGTTGCTTTCTCCAACAAAAAGCAAGAAGTAGTTTGGAGAAAACTATGCTCAAATTCCAAAATATTGTTTATAAATGTTTTTTTTTACAGTTAAAGGAGTATATGCTACAGAGATAGATACTTTGCACTGTTATGAATCTTTGTCTATAGATACAAATTTAAGGTCAATTTTTGTATTGACAACTGTTTATATGTATTTCTGCTATTGATTAAGGTACTGTGTTTGTGCAGCTCATTTAAAAATATATAATTAAGAAACATAGGTTAATAGATAACCATCTATAATAGTCAAGCTTATAGTCATGTTAGTGACATTTTCTAGATATACAGAGATATATTTCAGTTGGATAGGTATTCTTCAAATCTTTCAGTGACCTTCAGAATGTGGCATTTAAAGTGTTTTAAGAACTTAGAACTTTTCATTTAATGAGACACATCTGCTCCTGGCAGAACCAATTACTTCAATGGAAAGAAGGGCATCAGTAACACTCCTAATGGATTGTGTTTGCCATGTGGGTAAGAAACTGCTCTTTTCTGCACTGTTTGATTGGACTTGCAGGATGCACAGAAAAATGACTGCTGAGCTATCTAAAGAAGATAAAATGATTCTTTGGGATTCCTGTTTCATGAAAGAATCTGCTAAACATTCTGAAGGACACAGAAGAAAGCAACTGATAGACTTTGACATTACAAGGCAGAACAGATCTTTAAATTTCTTGCTTCATGGAAAAGTTTGCCGGATACTATAGATCTATAGACTAAAGACTGGAAGCCCAATGTTACAGAACAACTTTGAGTGACTGTCCAGGCAGCAATATGTCTCTGTCAATTCTAGAATTTTGGAAGTTGCTTACAATGGACTACCTGTTTACTTAGGTAATATTATATCTTTCTGGAGGCTTTAATGGAGCTGAAGAATATATAATTATAGTTTTCCTTAGTTATGATAAAATATAAAGTAGATATAAATATTGTAACTCTAATTCATGCTTGATAATTGTTTTGTTATATGTAATTTTACTATGTTAAAGTTAAAACCTTTTCTATTTAGAAAGAAAGGGGAAAATAGTGTGGAAATTTCTGCATATGTGTTGCTTTTTTAATGAATAAAGAGGCTGCTTTTGGCCAATGGCTTAACAACAGAGCTGGTCAGGGAAAACTAAACTGAATGCTGGGAGAGAGAAGGTATAGTCAGAGAGAAGCCATGTAGCTGTCAGTGGGGAAAGATGTGAACTGCCAGTTGTAACCTTGCCATTAAGTCATGAGTTTCATGGTAAGATATAAAATAATAGAAATGTATTAATTTAAGAGAAAAGAGTGAGATAGAAATATGCTTAATCTATTGTCCAAACAATATTGCAAATAATAAAGTTTCTATGTATTTATATATTATATATAGTGTGATTCTTTAGAGAGTCTGGGTGGCTGAGAAAGGAAAGAAGCAGCCTCCTTCAACACACGTTAAAGCAGTCAGTCAGATAATTTTTTATCTTAATCTGCAAGGCTTTCTATGCTCACAACAAAACAAGAAAACAGTATATTTAACTCACTCAAGACTTTTTTCTGAAAAATATTCAAAATCCAAGAAGATTTCGCTCTTACATTATTAAAGTAAAAAGTGATTATACCAGAATTTCTTTTTAAATAGACTGTCATACTAGTTACAGATTACATTTAAAGTGAATACTTCATTATTAACCATTATTTTCCTTTAAAAATCCTTTAACAGACAATTTTTGCATCTGGTGTATAGTTAATCAAGTCATTTTGGTCTTCTCACAAAGCCCACTTGTATTATACCTCACCTTTCAAAAACCTTAATAGCTTGTCATTGAGATGGCTGTGTTGTCTTCTAGGCCAGACATTTGCTGCCAGTATCTTTTTACACACTGAGCTCATTTCTGTAAGGTGGGAGGAATTGGTGTGAATCATTTTCAGCCCTTTCGTGGTAGGGAATACAGACAAAACCCAGCAAACTCTCCAGTGCCAACAGAAGTAAGAGGAAGACACAAATGGAGGGCAGGTGCTGTCCCTGGCCTAATTTTGTGTCTTAAAAATAAAATTTGAGTTTCCTTGGTTATGAGTATTTCACGGATCAAAAGATAATTAAGAAATTCATGGATACCAGTTGTCTTTCATTGTCTTGAATTTGTTCAGAAACAATGACAGTAAACTAGAAATAATACATATCTGATTTCAGATGTAAAACACAGAATTAAATGAAGGAGTGGGGTAGGACATTGCTAACGAGAACATTATAGTACCTAAACTTTAAATAATCTCCATATTTTTCCCTCCAGTGTTCTGGGAGATATAACTGGCAGCAAGATTAATCCAGGATTTAGTTTCTTGGTAAAGTACCAGTAAATGAGGAACTTTAATTATTAATTACCGAATTTTAATTACAAAGTCAAATGGATTCTTTTTTTGTTATGCCTTCTGGTTTGTTTAATGATAAATATGCAACTAACCTTGCCACTGACCTACAGATTTCTGGGATTAAACTGGCCTTACAAATAAATTAGATAAAAGTAATTTATAAAAAAATTTCTTGTTGTGTTATCTTGTTTTCTTAACTTTTATTATTAAATGATAATTATAAAACTTTGTCTTCCAATTTCAGTTTTCATATGGCAAGAGTTAGGAACTGTTACATCCTCCACCACTGACAAATGAAGAAACCAAACACACTTTTTGTATCAGTCCAAGAAATTTTCATTACTGAACAGGAAATTTCACAACTGAGATCTGTTCATCAGGAGCTCCAAGCTGTGGAGTATTAGGATCAATAAAATTCTAATTTTGATGTAATCATACTTATTTAAATTAATTCAAAATTTACTTTTTATCTTCCCTCTCTCTGTTAAACCCTAAACAAAACATCTTCACAGATTTTCTGGGGAGGTACAGGAGAATTCAGAGCAGAGGGAATGGATGTGGGTGGAGATGGTTAGTCATCCTGCTGAGGAATATGTGACAGACTACCGCCTGTATCAGCACTCAGATGTGGAGGGTGCACTCAGATTCTCCCAGGGAAAGAGCTGTTGCTTTAGAGAACTCTTTCCTAATCAACAATATGCTCCTAGCACAATCCTACCTCAGCCTCAGGGCCATCCACCCCAAATGTGACATCCTAAGCCCAAATGGAATTGACTGCTATTTTGATGTTCCCTGGAATGACTCTAGGGTCAAATGTTATCTGGAGACAAAGCAGATGAAGAATGACTGGATAATGTAAAGGGAACAACAGTAAGAGTGATAGGAGATATGATGGCTGACAGGTGAGAAACTAAACTATGTAAGGAAAACTAATTTTCTCAATTGGGGTTTCTCTTCTCAAATATGTACACGTTTGTGTCAAGTTAACTAAAACCAACCAGCACAGGACATCTTCATTTGCATGCTTCTGAATAAACTCAAACATAGGCATTGAATCTATGCATTTCAACATGTAAAATATTATATTAATAATAAAGTGACTTATTTACAATAATTGTAATCATGAGTATAAGAACACTTAAAAATAATGAAGACATATGAAGTATGATTGCATCATTAATAAGTTTAAAATCTGTGTTTAAAGATGACAGATTGCAACTAATTGCTGTCTGTGTAAGAATGACCTGACAGTTTAGTTTTAGAAAGTTTAGTGATAAAATTCTAGTATCATAAGAATGATACTGTTATGTGATTTAATGCAGTTATTATATGTATGGTGGCTCTATATGCTTCATCCTAATTAATAATCTTTTAAGCACAGTAAGAAAGTAAGTACATTTTATTAATATGATATAAGTATCTATCTTATAACAGATATTATCCATAATATAAACAGGTTTTACTTATTTTTCAACTATTCCTCCTATTTCTCTTCTACACTAACAAGAACTCCCAGTACGATTTTCATATGTGATATTGTATATAGTCACATAACAGTAACAGGAATTTCATTCATCGATATAGGACAAGGGTTGTGTAAAGTTACTTTTCAGAGTGATCTTAGTCAATTTCTTTTGAAGAAATTTTTCACATTTAAAAGTGAAGACATGATAAGATATTAATGCAGTTTTCTATGTGAACACTAGCCTTAAAAAAACCTCATGGCATCTAGGCATGAGTAGAGCTATGTGTTCTTTTACAATGGAACAATATATAGAAATAAAGACGAGGATTCTTAGTTCTATCATATATCAACATAACTACGCTGCTAAAAAGTCAATGTCAGCAATATCATTGGCAGTGATGACCACACTATATATTGTATGTAGAAACAAAATATGGAATAAACTCTATGTATTAACATTCAAAATAATGATATTTTTGTTATTTCATTCTGTATCTGGAATATGTCACTACATAGTTTAGTTAATATTAATGAGAATGATTAGTCAGAATAAAGGAAGAAAGGGAATAGAGGAGAGAGGGGTAAAGAGTGATGGAGGAGGGTCATCTTTCTAATCTGTTGCTTTCATTGGTTAATTAATAAAGAAACTGCCTAGGCCCATTTGATAGGCCAACTCTTAGGTGGGTGGAGTAAAGAGAACAGAATGCTGGGAGAAAGAAGCTGAGTTGGAGAGTCCCCATGATTCTCCCACTCCAGACAGACGCAGGTTAATTTCTTCCTTGGTAACCCACCTCGTGGGCTACGCAGATTATTACAAATGGGTTAGATCAATATGTAAGAGCTAGCCAATAAGAGTCTGAAACTAATGGGCCAGACAGTGTTTACAAGAATACAGTTTTTGTGTAATTATTTCGGGTAAAAGCTAGCTGGGTGGTGGGATGCAGCCCGCCGCTCCTAATACAATAAAAGAGAAAGGTGAGAGCAAGAGATAGACAGAGAGATATAGAGGAAGGTATGAGTGACAGAGACACAAAGAGACAGAATGAGACAAAGAAAAATAGATACAACAGGAAAGGGCTAGAGGAAAGGATGAGGAGGCAGAGGAAAGAGAAAACAGGTGTGATAACCGGATTGTATTGATATGTGTTGAGTCAACATCTATTTTTATGGTCTAAATTGAAGTTTGAAGTAGATATTAACAAGATCTTCTAGAGATTTTTATATGGTTGGAGTCTTTAATACTGTCATATATAAAAGCAAAGCATATTTATATTACTGACCAAAAGTGTCACACTGAAATTCAGCCACCAGTGCACACATGTGTTTGTGCCTTGTTAGTTTCATTGGGATCTTTTTGTAGTAGTCTTATAAATTTGTTATACAGTTCCAAGATTCATCTTTCTCATCATTTTTTATTCCCTAACTAACCTTAATTAATGTGCATCCTTCATGTCTACTGGTGTTGGGTATAGGATACATATTTCTCCTGGAACCCAGTTAAACATCACTCAATTCTCAGAATCCTTTAAAAATGTCTTCATGTGACTGTGATACCTATGACAGTCCTCTGTGTCCTTCGTCACAGCTCGTAGAATGAGCCTGCAGTTCAGAGGAGTGTTTGTCTCTTGTGTTAAGTAAGAAATACAGAAAAGACAAGGAGATGGAGCATACTGGTCCTTTTTATGTTTACTGACTTTGTGTATTTTACATTTAAACAAATTCTTCCACTTTTAAGGACTAATTAATGAAATTTAGCATTTGAAAATGTCTCCAAAGTATTAAATGTGAATGTTTTCAAATAAACATTAAATTCTGCTGCTTGTTTTATCTCAGTACTTACATGTAATCTATTTTAATATAGATTTTCACTAATAAATTCAAAAAGTAATGTATATCATGTTTTTTTTATACTTTTCTTAAGGGTCATATTTCATACTCAAACTTCACCAGGTTCTAAAGGAAAAAGGGGGCTAGAAGAAAGTGGAGAAAGGACATATACTTTCTTTTACATTCCTTTAAATATTTCTCAGGAAAATATTTTAATAGATTTAGAAGTGATTTATTTTTCCTTATCATTTTAGAAGAGTGTATTTGAAAGTTTAGTTTAAAAAATTACATAGGGAATATTTTGCTCATGTATTAAAATATTTGTTGTATTATTTTTAGTGTTTTTAGAATCTAAAAGTTTTTTAATCTTACCATATTTGAGTTTACACCTAATCACCTCTATTAACACTCTATATTTATATATTGCTTTTGTAGTTCACAGGTGCTTAAAATACACAGCCTAATTCAATCTGTGTGATACAAATAATTGTGCCATTTTGAGGTACATAATATAAAGATCTAGAGAAGCTAACTCTACCTAAAAAAAGAAGAGAAAAAAGTCAGTCACATGTATTAAATAAATCCAGTGTTTAAGTTCATACTAAACTATAGAAAGTTAAAAGTTTTATTCTTACATTAATATTTTGTTACCTAAATATTTGTTCTCTATAGACCTGTGTAAAACCAATAACAAATATTATAAAAGTTTATATATATATATATATATATATATATATATATATATATATATATATTTCCATCCATCACCAGATGAAGGTTCTATGATGATATGCAAGATATTCATCAGTATTGCTCTAAGCTTGGAGAATCTGACAGCCGTGGTGGTACAAGCTGGTAGACCAATGTGGAAGAAGATGAAGCAGCAGGATTTCTAATTTGAGGCTAGTTTTGGCTAAGCCATTAATCAGCTGAGTGTGGGGAATCAACTCTTAATAATCACATTATGAGGAAGGCTGGGGCAAGAGGATCAGGAGTTCCAGGCCAGCATCAAGGGTATAGCAAGCTTAAAGCCAACCTGGGCTACAAGAAACTATGTTTCATCAAATCAAAATACAGAGAAAGTCAGTGATGAAAACTGTGTAATCACTTCTTTTCAAAAATTGTCATTTTAGAAACAAGTGATCATTATTTCTACTAAATGCCCAGAAAAATAATAAGAATTCAGTAAACTGGAGGGCATAAATTAGAAAATAATATTCAGCAAAAAATCATAATAATGACAAATAAGCAATTGTCCCCATGAAATATTGATGGAAAAACTTAGCAGAATAAAAGCAAGAATATAAATATACTTAATGCAAAAAAATCAGAAAAAAACCACATAACAACGTTTCCTGTGTGGTGCAGAAGAATTATCTGTATTCTCTCAATCATGTATTTTAATAAAACACTGATTAGCCAGGCAGGAAGTATAGGCGTGTCATCCAGACAGGAAGTAGAGGTGAGGCGATGAGAACAGGAGAGTGCTAGAAAGGAGGAAGCCCATTCCTCCCATTCCAGCCTAGATCACTGAGAAGCAAGATGTGAGCTGCCCTGCTGAGAAAGGTACCAAACAATGTGGCTAGCATAGATAAGAACTATGGGTTAATATAACCTACAAGAGCTAATACGTAGCCTGAGCTAATGGGCCAATCAGTTTTATAACTTATGGAGATCTCTGTGTGATTTTTCTTTGGGGCTTGCCAGCTGTGGGGTATCAGGCAGGATGGAAAAACCAAACAAGCAGGCCCTCATGTTACACCTGTGCTTTTATTTATAGTAACAGTTGTTCCATCTCTTTCTGAACTTTAACCAACACTGATCCAGGTACCGATTTCTAGTGGTAGCATCTTCAGGACAACTTAGGTCTTCCTCCACTCCTCAGCATGCTTTCCTGTGTCCTTTTCTCTGTTGGTTTCTGAGATTCTCCCATATTTGAAAGAATAGGACCCCAATCTGTATTTATTTTCTTTTGCATTAGTGTGTGCATGTGTGTTCCTATGATCATATGTGTTTCTCTGTGTGTGGGGGGGTGTATGTACATGCATGTTTGAAAGTTGGAGGACAATGTTGGATATTATCCATAGGAAAGCCATCCATCTCCTGTCTGACAGCATCTTCTGTGGGCCTGGACTCACTTATTAGTCTAGACCAACTGCTAATCAACTCCCCGAGAATCCTCCTGTCTCATCTCCTTAGTCCTGCTAGCACAGGCCATTGAGTTGTTCTACATAGGAGATAATGATTGAACTTAAGGCCTAGTGTTTGTTTCTTATGATAAATTCCAAATATATTTCCTTGGGTTATAAAACCTTATAGTGTTTCCTCTTACCTCAGTAGTTCAGCAGGGAGATTTTCTTGTGAGTCACCTAGGAAGGTACAGACATAAAAGATCACATACTATAGGAGTAACTTTCCAGTTCCAACATCTATCATTTTATTTTGGTTACAATGAAGTCACAAATCTTACTACACTTAAGGGAAACAATTTACAAAACCAGAATGCAGGAATTATTGTTAATCATATTGTTATATGATTGCTAAGCTCTCTGATTTTATTTTGTTATTTTTTTTCATTTCCTGTGTATGCTTACATGTATCAAGACTATCCACTTTTATTTTCTTATAATATGATCAGCAGTAAAAAAATTGTGATGAATAAGTGTTCACCCACCTCCATCCAGTATTGAAATAAAAGTATTGAAAATACTTTTATTAATTTTTTGAAAATATTATACAACACATTTTGAATATAATCACTGTCAATTTACTCCATTAGCTCTTCTCAAATCTATACCATCTGCTGTCCCAGATCTTAACATTTTTTTTTTCTAAAAATAATAGCTTAGTGACACTTTTATTCTTTGCAGGTACTCATGAATGTTTGGGGATGTCCCATGACGCATGGTTGACATACCAGGAACCACTTCTTTAAATAAAACTGACATTGCTTTCTTCAGAAGGCATCTAATGGCAATACCTCCTCACTTAGGTATGTTGACTCACGAATATCTCCATGCTACTGTGTTTACTGGCGTGATCTTGTTCAGCCAGTCACTGCTTTTGTAGTTCATGAACGTGGTTGTGCTGCCGTGTCCAGTAGATGTTCTTTCCTTCACGTCTTGATCTCCCAGTCTTTCTGCCCCTCTTCTGTGATACTTTCTGAGTTTCCTGTAGGGTGTGATATAGATGTCTCATGTGTAACTGAGCAGTGTTCAGCTCGTTATCTCTGTCCTTTGGCTAGTTTGTGAATTTAGGCATTGACCACTGTGTTCTGCACAAAGAAACTTTTCTGAAAGGTCTGACAGCTACATTTAACTACAGTAGAGGGTATTTTGATACTATAACTACTTGGCTAAATACGAGTAGTATGCTTGTTCTGTGCCCTGTGAGGTTCCAATCATGGATTCTTGACCAAATTTACAGTAGTAAGAATAAGGTTCATCCTGTAGGGTGGACCATAACTCCAATAGGAGTCTACTTTTAATTAGCAATTTTAAGTTTTTACTTTACACCTGACATTTTATCTTCTCTACTTACACTGTTTTCCAAATGAGGTTTTGTCTCCTCTTATTACATTCTACTTCAAAATATCAGTAACATTTTAGCTATACATTTCTATAGTACTCGTTTTGATGGCCCATGCTGTTGATTTATAGTATTTTTAACTTCCATGTGTATTGAAAGCACAGTTAATGGACTATTATTTTGACTTAGCTAAATGATTTCACTTAAGAAAATTATAAATTTATATTTTGTAATTAATTGACCATCATTTCTGATTGTCTTCATTTGGCCCAACATTTAAGAAATAGTTTCTTCTTATAAAATTTAAATATTTGCTAGTTTTAAGATCATTTATTTGATACAATTGGGATTATCAGTAAAAATTGGTGTGTAGTTTATGTAGTAAAATTTAATGTTGACTCAGATTTAGTGGACTGTTTCTTAATTTCTAATTAATATTCTTAATTTTTTACTTTATTCTCTTTTTTCTTCATTCCTCTCTTCCTTCCTCGATGCTTTCCATTCTTACTCCCTCCCTCCTTCCACATCTCTCTCCACAAGATATATGTTTATATGCCTTCATGAAATTATGTACAATATGTACGTGTAGAATGCATAAGAGGCAAGAAGAAGCCATTGGATCTCCTGAAGCAGGACTCACAGAGAGTTGTGACCTTCCCAGTGTGTGTTTGGGAACTGAACACTGGTCCTTTAAGGAGGAAATAAGTACTCAAGCCGGGCAGTGGTGGCAGATGCCTATATTCCCAGCACGCAGGAGGCAGAGGCAGGCGGGTCTATGTGAATTCAAGGATAGCCTGGTCTATAAAAGCAAGTTCCAGGACTGGCTCCAAAGTTGCAGGAAAACCCTGTCTCACAAAAACAAAAATAAATAAAATAAAATAAATAAGTACTCTTAATTGCTGAACCATTTCTCCATTCCCTTTTCATATATTTTTGATGCTTAATATTGTGAACAATTCTTTTGTTTTTCTCTTGCAACTTCACGTACTGGCTTTGTGGGAGCCTAGGCAGTTTGGATGCTCACCTTACTAGACCTGGATGGAGGTGGGTGGTGCTTGGACTTCACACAGGGCAGGGAACCCTGATTGCTCTTTGGGCTGACGAGGGAGGGGGACTTGATTGGGGGAGGGGGGGGGAAATGGGAGGCAGTGGCGGGGAAGAGACAGAAATCTTTAATAAATAAATAAATTAAAAAAAATAACATACTAACGGAGCAATGGTGAGATCATGCCTGAGCTAACTTAGGGTAACAGCTACCAAACCTCATTTCCTACAAAACAGGCAACAGAACAACAGGACAGCAGTCTGTTTTTTTTTGTTTGTTTTTGTTGTGTTTTTTTTTTTAAACAAATTAAAGGCACATGATAAGCAGAAAAAAAAAACTTTCATTCTGTGGTAAGTTTATTTACTAAGAAAAATTATATCTGACATTGTCTTTTAGAATTTTTTAAAGATAAAATATCTGAACATAGTTTTATAAATGGTGGCTAGAAGCTTTTTCAGAGAAAGTAAGTTTCAATCATTTCTTCCTTTATTAAAATTGTTAAAGTTGAAATTTTTCAGAATTATGGACCATGAATTTATAGTTATTCTTAGTTCTTATTAATTTTTGAAGGACAAAGGAACATTTTAGATAATACACTGCAAAGTCTGTTTGTTGTTTTCCACTAAATAACTTTAAATCTGGTGGAACAGACAGTTTCCCTACTAAACTCCCAGTTTGAGCTTGTGGAATCTTACTCTTTTGCTTGCATCTCAGGCTCCTCTAATTTGGCAGAAATCTGATTGACTCGAAACCTTGTTAGAGCTTCATTTTAAACCTTCTTAGAGAAGGTCTGAGGTATTTGATTTGGACATACTCAGAAAAGGGGACAACTGGCACTGAATTCCATTTTTCTGTGTTACAATCTGGAAATTGACTGTTGTGGAAAATTGATGGTGATGTTCATCTCATTAATGCCTATTACACTACCTATTATCCACTTTTTAAAAACTCCACCATGGTAATTTTATATTATTATACTCATTTCAGGTGAACATGCAAACTTTTCTTTGACAAAACATAACATTTTCATCTCTATTTTTCTACTAAGTAAATGGAGTAATATTTTCAGAAATTGTGTTTATTAATGTTAATGGTTGGATAAATTAAAAACTATCCACCAATTATTACATTAAATATTGCTGTTCACACTGACTTTATGCTACAGAACATGTGAAATCACAGTAGAAAGGATTTGATCTTCAGAGTACTGAGAAAAGCCACATTAACTTCTTAGGTAAGGTCATGTTAAGCCAAAGTCAAGGACTATCCATCTTCTTGTTTGATCTATTTTTTAAAACTTTTCCAAAAAAGATGGAAATTATGTGCTTATCTTGCTACAGTGTTGCAAAAAAATTACTGATGGAAATTTCAATATTGTTGGGAGAAATCATGATTCATCAGTAATATGAACCTAAAGGAGGTATTAGAAAATAGTCCGTTATAATTTTTGTCTAACCCACCTTTGTAATTTATGTAATCAAAACTTTCACTGTTGTGAAAAATGTGGTAAGCATATTCTCAATAAAAGTGCACATTATTTTATAGCCAGGTATTGCAAACCAGTAATAGAAATAGACTAAAATAAAATTTAAACCAGTTTTTAACCCAGCTTATCTCAGCGGTTTTGGTTCTCAACAATGATTTGTAGCAACTAATGAAACAGACATATAGTGGAATAGATTAATAATTATCCCTAAAAGTTAAAGTAAATGAAAGAAAAGAGTCAAGACCTTCTTCTAGATCCTTTCCAAAATGACAGAGATTTTGATACTAATTCTGCTCAGTGAGTTTGTTGGCAAATGTGGACTTTACAATTTACTGGCAATTGCAAATTGTGGTTTTTTTCTTGATTTATTTTTATTAATCTATTCAACTTCATAAGGCTTTATTCTCTAGTCTGTATGAATCTATATATCTATATATAATTTTATATTTCATGTAATTTATAGAACTGGTGTCTTTGTAGTATTTTTATTTTTCAATTAATTATTTTTCTATTTATTTTCATCCTATTTGCAGTTTGTCCTATATCCTCTCTTACCCTTCCCTCGCCTCACCTGCCTTTTATCCACTCCTCTTAGGGGATACCATTTCAGGATTAGGGAGAACCTGGTGCCAGGGAAATCCCCAGAAATTCACAAGGATGACCCCAGAAAAGACTCCTAGCAATAGTGGAGAGGGTGCCTGCACTGCCATCTCCTGCGGTCACTACCTTAATTGACATCAGAGAGCTTTCATCCAGTAACTGATGGAAGCAGATGCACAAGATCCACAGCCACGCGTTGGGCCTTGCTCAGTCCTGTTGAAAAGAGGAGGAGGGATTGAATGAACCAGAAGGGTCAAGGTCACAATGGGGAAAACACACAGAGGCAACTGATTTGAGCTCGTGGGAACTCAAGGACTTTGGATCAACAGCTAGGGAGCAAGAAGAAAAAGAAAAAAAGAAACCCATGTATATTGCTATTCCCCCCTTTTTTCAATGTAACTAGGTAATGAGTTCATGTGTCATTTTCAACTTGTTTGTTATAAAATCTAATTTATGTTCAACTCAACTGAGACTCATAAAATGTGCCATGTTTTCCATGATTCTGTATCAGTATCACAAGTGGAAATTGCCTGGTCAAGAGGATCAGCTAGTGAGTAAATCTGGAGATGTAGAAGAGTTTATACATGCCTCTACATTTGTTATGAAATGTGTTTGTGCATATTATAAATACATGTATATACATAAATTATTACATTATATTATTACACATTATCACATTATGCAATATATTATATAAAATACAGAATTTTTCAAGATATATTTATTTTAATTATAAAATATCAATTGTTATTATTCTTTCTTGTTAACAAAGCAGGAAAATAAGAGGTTAGCATCAGGCTCCTTGGTAAGGATATTGTTTTTATGATTTATAAACTAAAGACTGGGATATAGCAGCTCATTTTTAGAGTGATTGCATGAAGACTTGGGTTAGTTTCCCAGCCGATCAGATCATAAATTTCAGTGAACAGAGCACATCTGGAATCTCAGGCCTCTAGAGGTACAGGCAGGGGAATCCAAATGTGAAAACATTATCCTTGGCTACTTACTGAGATAGAAGCCATCTTGGCTATGTGAAACTCTGTCTTAAAAGCAAAACTCTATGTGAGTTCAAATGCAATTGTGATGTTTCATACAATGGCAGCCTTTAGTTCTCTGCTGAATCTTTCCTTATATGGGTGCAGGAAATCATACTGCTAAGCAAACATTGCACGATAATTAACTTATTTTTGCCATGTACAACTTTTCATTTCTATCTCTGTATTCTGGTTTCTTCAGGAATGACCATTTATGGTCCAGTATTGGTATGCTACTGAGGAAGCATGCCTAATGCTTTGCATGATTGGATGGGATCTCCTAAAAGTTATATGGCTAAAATGGTCACTGTAAGTGCCAAATATATTATTACTGTTAGTATTATGTGAATACCCAATGACTAATAAACACTTTCACCATTTTTCACCTCTCATAAGACAGTTATTACCCATGTCCTCTGTGATACATACACAGTAGATACTGTTAATTCCACAGGACGGAAGGAAATTGGTGCTTACACAGCAGTGATTTCTCCACTGCAGTATTGCATAAGAAAGGCTTGACCTTCCAGGCAGCTGGGGTAACTAGAAAGTGAAAGTCTATTCTAGCAAACAGAAATAATGGTAATTTTTGCTATTTTTTTTTCCAGTGGTTGAAACTCTGTGATGATGTTATCTCGGAGCAGTTTTAGTTCATGCACTTCTGCCCCTCACTATATTAGAGCTGCAGGAGAAAGCTAAAGTTGTAAATGAAATGACCACAGTCATGCTCATCCCACACAATACGAGCTTCCAATTTGAGTGTACTCTGGAATATTTAGAATCCAAATATATGGAAATATTTTATTATTAATTGTGATGTCTATTCTTTGTCGTCAACCTGACAACTTCTGGAATAAGATGTTGGTGGGGTAAACTTGTGAGGGATTTTTGTTTATTTTGAAGAGGGAAGATCTTCTAATGAGGATTTTTGAGGTAGGAAAACACACCTTTAATCCAGATCCTTTGAAAAGAACAGCTCATCTCTCATCTGGGCTATGCCTTCTGGCAGCCCATTCAAGGGCGTGGAGGAAGAAACCTCACCCTTTGGCTAATGGCTCTTGCTTCACCAGAAAGTTTCTTTGGGATTCTCATGTACTGAAGACCAGATGAGGCATGCAGTCTCATGGATTGTACAACTGCTGGATTCTTCAACCTTCTGTTCATAGGCATCCATTATTGGATTAGTTGGGACATCTAAATTACTCTAAGAATTCCCTTTTATTTGTATCTTCACAATACATATGTAAAAAGAATAAGTTAGAGAGAGATATTCATTCTATAGTTTCTGTTACTCTAGAGAATTATAATACATTAACTAAGCTAAATCCTAGGGCTACCGTTGCATACACTTTATTTTGCTGATAACGTATACTGTAGAAGTGGTAAAGTTGATTTTTCTTTTAAATTTTCACATGACCAATTCACTAGTACTTTCCCATCATAGTGCCTCCCTCATAATTGAAAACATACTCTAGCTTTCAATATTAATATGGCTAATGCAGAAAAGGCAAACAGTTTGGGAGAAATTTTGTTAACTTTTCAGCTTAACTTCACACTATTGTGTGGGAAAAGTTAAGTCTTCTGGAAGTTTTACTTGTAATGATTGACAGGTATTATACATCAAGTAAGATTAACATTTGCATGTTAAAGTATGCAATGTGCACAAAATACCTTTTATTTTAATACATACAGACATTAGCTGGGAAAATTAATATGTTGGCTACTATTGACCTTCCCACAACAAACATGGGAAGCCTGTGCACCTAACTTGATCTAGATGTGGAGCAATATCAAATCAGATTATCTGTAGATGCCTACTCTTTTAACTGACATGAGAGATTATTTTAAAAAATTCTATTACTGATTTATTCTTTATTTTTCTGCTCAAATCACTTTCTTTAATAAATTTTACGAGTAATATTTGGTAATTTAAAATATATTAATTGACAATGATTGAAAGCTTAATATGACAATTTGGGCATATCTTGAAGACATCCTTAAGTACCATTTTTCAATTTTGTTTCCTTTATGTGAAAACACTTTATTTAATTATCAAGCTTTTCCTTTTCATACTATTTCTGATAATTAGTTTCATGAAGTCTTTCTTCATGTTTTTACCAACTGTAAAATGCACTAAAATATATCCATGTCTCTATGCATTATTGTAATGGTTTTTGTCTCACATGTAGAAGTCTACAGAAGTTATGAGTTTCTGTCATGCCATTCTCAGAAAACTTGTAGGATTTTAGGAAGATATTATCATACCGTGTTTTTAATACTAATCTTTGTGGTGTGTGCTTACACCATGTGCAGATGTGTGTTTGTTCAGGTCTGCATGTGAACACATGTGTGTTTGTGCACAAACACAGGTCAGAGGTCTTTCTTAGTCATTCCCAATCTTAGGTTTTTCTTTTATTATCTTTTTGAATGAAAGAAATGAACTGAGTTATATAGTTTAAGTAAGGTCTTACTTAGAAATACAAAGCAAAACAAAAGTACATTCTGGAGAACCGTGAATACACACCACCCCGAAGCTACATACTTGGGGCTTACTATTTTGGGGGAATGTTTGTGGGGGGGGGCTGCATGTTTGTTCCCTGTTGCTTAGACCACGGAATAATCACACAGGAACTACATTATTGGCAATACTATTTGGCCAATAGCTTAAGAGAATTTCTGCCTTACCCTTATATCTTAAATGAATCCATTTCTATTATTTTATATTTTACCATGAGGTTAGTGGCCTACTGGCCAGGTCCAAATGGCAGCTTGCGTCCTTCTCCTCTGGTGGCTCCATGGCTTCTCGAGACTCTGCCTTCTTTCTCCCAGTAGTCCGTTGAGTTTCCTCCCAGCCCCCAACCCTGCTATTTCTACTCTACCCTATCACAGGCCAAGGAAGCTTCTTTATTCATTAACCAATAAAAGCAGCACATATACAGAAGGGTGTTGTATGGAGCAGCGGGCCCTGTTCCCGCCGGATCCCACACAGCCAACTTAGCCTCGGAAATAACAACACACAAATTGTATTCTTTTAAACACTGCCTGGCCCATTATTTTCAGCTTCTTATTGGCTAATTCTCACATCTCGATTAACCCATTTTTAATAATCTGTGTAGTACCACGAGATGGTGTCTAACCAGGAAGGATTCTAGCCTACATCCTTCTGGGGTCAGAGAATCATGGTGACTGCCTGACTCGGCTTCTTTCTCCCAGCATTCTGTTCTGTCTATTCCGCCTATCTAAGCTGCTGTCCTATCACAAGGGCCAAAGCAGTTTCTTTATTAACCAATAGACATATGACCCTCCCCCATCAGAAGGGCTTCCCACATCAGAAGTTTATGAGTCTTTATGAGATAGGGTTACCTATTCTGGAGCAAACTTTCAACCTCCCATGTAAAGGCAGACCAGAACATTTTTTTTTTAACATTTATCTTTCTATGATTTTATATTTCCACAAGATATAACAAATTTTCAATCCAACTGTATTATTGTGAAGCAAGCGGCTTTTGAAGATATAAACCCTTCATAGATATTCATAACTGGCGGCTGGGAAAGGGTCCTGGTGCCTTAGTTTCCGATAACACGAAAAACCTAATCGGAGCTTCAAGGGTGTTTAACTTTACAGGAACATTTTGGCCATCAGGGGATGTTGTAACCAAGACAAGGCCATGGTGGCCTTGATTGTCTCATGTCCAACATGCTGCCAACTTGGCTCCATTTCAAATGTCTACTAATATTTACATAATTATCCTAAGTTATGTTTGGCACCGATCTCTTCAGATGATACGTCTTTGTTAGCCAAGAATAGTCTCCTGTTTACTACAGTCTTCCATATGGTTTAGGGTCCATGAGCATGAGATCCAGGCATGATTTACTGTCTTGGTTTAGAAAGCCACAGGTTTCATAAGAACTAAACCCTTTCCAGTTCCCCACTGACGGTTTCCAGTGCCACTAAAGGGATAAACTCAGTTACAATATCCACAGGCCACTGCATGGTGATCATCAAACCCTTTAGGACTACCCCTGGTTGATGAATTTATTTTTCCAGCCCCTCAAAAAATACACAAACAGAAAACAAGATTGCTTAATGATTTCATAATAATACCCTTTATATTGCTAAACTAACAAGGCTAATCAGTTAATGAAGGACAAACTGCACACCAAAGGGAAAACAGTTTCCTCACCCTTGCTTAATGCTTGTGCCTACATAGTGTATGATTTGAAAAAAAAAACGTCATCAGAAAGACAGGAGCCAAGCCACTATGCCTCAGAGACCGGGCCAGACTATTTGAAGACTACAAGGAGGCAATGAGAAGCAAAATAAGAACAATTAGAAAGGATGTAGCTTGGAGTGTTACTGTGACTGTGGAAAAAAAACAGAGTCCTCTAACAGGTTTACTTCCTCCGGGATGGCAGTACAGAAACATTGTTGCCAGATTTAATCTTCTGACTTGTTTACTCTCAGGCGTTGCAATATTACATTTGAAATGTGCTTCTCTTTACAGAGTCTGAAAAAGTAAACTTGGCAGGAAAGGCACATTAATATTACAATGTTTTCTTTAGTACAGAATGTCTTTGCTTACCTGAAGCAGTCCTAATTGCTTTTGATTGAACAGAGACCATTTCAGTTTTATTTCTGTCTGTCTATATCTTGGAGACATAAAGAGTAAGAATATATATATATGTAAGAGTATATATATGTATATATGTGTGTATGTGTGTGTACATATATGCAGATATATGTACGCATATGTATATGACTATATATATTCACATATTTTAGTTTGATTTTCACTGATGAAATGAAAACTCATTATTTGATTTTCCTTTCTTGATTTTCTTCTATCGTGATAACTACCAAATTCCCTGGGGATCAATATACACACTGGCACTTTGAACTTTATAAGTTTTCACAGCTATCTACCAAACACACTTTAGTAAACATCAGGGCATGTCATAACTTTCATTTTGTTTCATATTCTTCCAGACTGTCTGTCTAATACTACATAGATTATTTAGACTTTACTTTATATATACACAGAATTCCTAAAAGACTCAGAAAAAGTGAGAAACTAAGGTGGATTAACTCTTGTAAATAGTAAATCCTCATATCCCAAATATACAAAGACTAACAAAATGTATAGGTGTCCTAAAATCCAAAGGAAAGCAAACATAAACTTCTCGGGATACAGCTCCCAGCACAGCCCTTGTCCACTTTATCACAGGCACAAACGTAAATAAAATGAAAGAAAATCCAACACCAAAGAAGCAGACAGAACTGAAAAGAGACCTGCAATGTCACCAAAGCTAAATTAATGGGAAACAAAGAAATAAACAAGGCAATAAATATGGCCCAATGGTTATCAGAAATTTGATTATTAGTTAATAAACATAATGAAACAAAATTTAAAATAAATTAAACAAAACTTCCTCAGAAATCTCTACAGCACATTATAAACAATATGAAGCATACATTTAAACCCTGCTAGACATGTTAACACAATCGGATTTGGCTTGTAAACTATGAATAGAAAATTAACTCAGAAAAACCCACATGCTAAACTTACCATAAAATTTTAAATGAAAATTGTTATTATTACTACTACTACTACTACAACTAATATTATTGCTGTAGTTATTAAGTCAACTAATCTTATTTCCTCACTTTTATTATGTCAATTCTTTCATGAAAACCAACTTTGTTGATATTCTCCCAGGCATGTCCCCTTTGGTGTCAGCTGTATGCATTGGAGGACAGCTACAAAATCATAACCTTATTTAAAACATGATACTTTAAGTGATTTTTTTCTTTTGTTGAATGCAGATTCTTTTCTCATATAATATATCATGATTTTGGTTTCCCCTCTCTTTGCTGACCCTTGGTTCTCCCTACATACTTTACTTGGGTTTCAGTTTCCTGAGACTGAGCAGGCAGCTTAAAAAAGAGAGAATTTATTTTGGCCAGAGGCATTAGCATCCATGATGGCTGAGTGGAGATGGTAATCAGTGGTTCTAGCTAAGAGCTAAGAAGCTATTTCCACTCCAGCATGGCTGTACCACCTAACAGTACTCCACCAACTGGGGGCAGTGTTCAAGTACCTTAGACTGTGGTGGCCATTTCTCATTCCAGCCACTGTATCTGTAAACTCAGGTTGTTAGAGTCAAAGCAAGCTTATAGAATTGTGTGGTGTTATTATTAGAATGCAAAATAATTTAGAAAATAGACTAATAAATTCTGGTTATAGTAAAGTATTAAAAATAATCTTATCAAAAGCATAAGTACAAAAATATAATACCAAAATTATGACATACTTGACATTCAATAAGTTTACAAATAATAAATAAAAGTATACTGACTATATTAGTGGAATCAGACACTTAATAGGAATATTTGTTCATTTATCTTGTGCATATATTCTTTTGCAGATCGACAAAAATGCAGATACATTGTGTTAATTAGAAATAACATTAAAAAATGTATTAACAAATAAAAGCTAGACTAGGAAACACTGAAACATTTCTGAGAAAATGACCTTGACTAACAGATAACAACAAACCAGTGTTCGTGTCTACTAAATATTTAATTTTGTTTTATTTTTTAAATTGATGTCCATGACATGAGAATTTCCAATAATATTCTAAGGAGAAATATGTAAATACAATCTCAAACGGAAAAAGAGAAAACAAACAAACAAAAACCCAGATTTATTTATTATCTAGATTCTATCCAAGGTGTCTACAGAAGAGATGAAGAGAATTTTGATCATTTACCAAATAAGAATGATTTTGGATTGCAAACTCAGAAAGATCTATATCTCAAGCACTTTCCCATATTCATATGCAAATAATATTAACAAAATGGCTCAAAGCAAAAGTGATGAATAATTAAAATATCTTTATCCTTCTGTTATTAAAAAAATCCATATTATAGCAACATGTGTAGAAAACTGAACCAAATTTCATGTTAGAGCTCTTACATAGCTCTTCACAAAGTACTAAGAAAATTACTGAACTTCCTTTGCAGAATAGTCTGGAATTCAAGAGTTAAGAGCTCCAATTCCACTGCACAATCCCATACTGCTAATAAACCTACAAAAATTTAGAGAATGATGTTAGAATAAGGAAGTTGGTCCTTCAGCAGCAAACTAAACAGATATTCAATGATTATCTTAAAATTACTCTCAAGGTTCTAGTATGAGGTACTAAGGGAATGAGCTCATTCACTCTAAAATAAATAATGATTTTAATATATTGCTGAACTACACCAAGAAAAGTTTAGAAATAGATACTTTTACATAAAAATTTAAATATGTGA